>NC_137471.1:23877512-24561715 GCF_964235325.1 Thermobia domestica | reverse complement strand
GATATATATAAAAAGACTGTTGAGAATTTTAGAACTGATTTCTATTATAATATCATATAAATATTCGTATGTTCTTAATGCAAAATAATTTAATTGGTATTTAATAGATATATATATAAAAAGACTGTTGAGAGTTTTAGAACTGATTTCTATTATAATATCATATAAATATTCGTATGTTCTTAATGCTACATAATTTAATTGATATTTAATAGATAATATAAAAAGACTGTTGAGAATTTTTGAATTTTTTTATTATAATATCATATAAATGATCGTATGTTCTTAATGCTACATAATTTAATTGATATTTAATAGATATATATATAAAAAGACTGTTGAGAATTTTAGAATTGATTTCTACTATAATACCATATAAATATCCGTATGTTTTTAATGCTACATAATTTAATTGATATTTAATAGATATATATAAAAAGACTGTTGAGAATTTTAGAACTGATTTCTATTATAGTATCATATAAATATTCGTATGTTCTTAATGCTACATAATTTAATTGATATTTAATAGATGTATATAAAAAGACTGTTGAGAATTTTAGAATTGATTTCTATTATAATATCATATAAATATTCGTATGTTCTTAATGCTACATAATGTAATTGATATTTAATAGATATATATAAAAAGACTTGAGAATTTTAGAATTCATTTCTATTATAATATCATATAAATGTTCGTATGTTCTTAATGCTACATAATTTATTGATATTTAATAGATATATATAAAAGACTGTTGAGAATTTTAGAATTGATTTCTATTATAATATCATATAAATATTCACATGTTCTTAATGCTACATAATTTAATTGATATTTAATAGATATATATAAAAAGACTGTTGAGAATTTTAGAACTGATTTCTATTATAATATCATATAAATATTCGTATGTTCTTAATGCTACATAATTTAATTGATATTTAATAGATATATTAAAAAGACTTGAGAATTTTAGAATTCATTTCTATTATAATATCATATAAATGATCGTATGTTCTTAATGCTACATAATTTAATTGATATTTAATAGATATATATATAAAAAGACTGTTGAGAATTTTAGAATTGATTTCTACTATAATATCATATAAATATTCGTATGTTCTTAATGCTACATAATTTAATTGATATTTAATAGATATATATAAAAAGACTGTTGAGAATTTTAGAATACATTTCTATTATAATATCATATAAATATTCGTATGTTCTTAATGCTACATAATCTAATTGATATTTAATAGATATATATAAAAAGACTGTTGAGAATTTTAGAACTGATTTCTATTATAATATCATATAAATATTCGTATGTTCTTCATGCTACATAATTTAATTGATATTTAATAGATATATATAAAAAGACTGTTGAGAATTTTAGAATACATTTCTATTATAATATCATATAAATATTCGTATGTTCTTAATGCTACATAATCTAATTGATATTTAATAGATATATATAAAAAGACTGTTGAGAATTTTAGAATTGATTTCTATTATAATATCATATAAATGTTCGTATGTTCTTAATGCTACATAATTTAATTGATATTTAATAGATATATATCAAAAGAATGTTGAGAATTTTAGAATTCATTTCTATTATAATATGATATAAATATTCGTATGTTCTTAATGCTACATAATTTAATTGATATTTAATAGATATATATAAAAAGACTGTTGAGAAATTTAGAACTGATTTCTATTATAATATCATATAAATATTCGTATGTTCTTAATGCAACATAATTTAATTGGTATTTAATAGATATATATATAAAAAGACTGTTGAGAGTTTTAGAACTGATTTCTATTATAATATCATATAAATATTCGTATGTTCTTAATGCTACATAATTTAATTGATATTTAATAGATATATATAAAAAGACTGTTGAGAATTTTTGAATTTCTTTTATTATAATATCATATAAATGATCGTATGTTCTTAATGCTACATAATTTAATTGATATTTAATAGATATATATATAAAAAGACTGTTGAGAATTTTAGAATTGATTTCTACTATAATATCATATAAATATCCGTATGTTCTTAATGCTACATAATTTAATTGATATTTAATAGATATATATAAAAAGACTGTTGAGAATTTTAGAACTGATTTCTATTTTAATATCATATAAATATTCGTATGTTCTTAATGCTACATAATTTAATTGATATTTGATAGATGTATATAAAAAGACTGTTGAGAATTTTAGAATTGATTTCTATTATAATATCATATAAATATTCGTATGTTCTTAATGCTACATAATGTAGTTGATATTTAATAGATATATATAAAAAGACTTGAGAATTTTAAAATTCATTTCTATTATAATATCATATAAATGTTCGTATGTTCTTAATGCTACATAATTTAATTGATATTTAATAGATATATATAAAAAGACTGTTGAGAATTTTAGAATTGATTTCTATTTATAATATCATATAAATATTCGCATGTTCTTAATGCTACATAATTTAATTGATATTTAATAGATATATATAAAAAGACTGTTGAGAATTTTAGAACTGATTTCTATTATAATATCATATAAATATTCGTATGTTCTTAATGCTACATAATTTAATTGATATTTAATAGATATATATAAAAAGACTGTTGAGAATTTTAGAATTGATTTCTATTATAATATCATATAAATATCCGTATGTTCTTAATGCTACATAATTTAATTGATATTCAATAGATATATATAAAAAGACTGTTGAGAATTTTAGAATTGTTTTCTATTATAATATCATATAAATATTCGTATGTCTTAATGCTACATAATTTAATTGATATTAAATAGATATATATAAAAAGACTGTTGAGAATTTTAGAACTAATTTCAATTATAATATCATATAAATATTCGTATGTTCTTAATGCTACATAATTTAATTGATATTTAATAGATATATATGAAAAGACTGTTGAGAATTTTAGAATTGATTTCTATTATAATATCATATAAATATTCGTATGTTCTTAATGCAACATAATTTAATTGGTATTTAATAGATATATATATAAAAAGACTGTTGAGAGTTTTAGAACTGATTTCTATTATAATATCATAAATATTCGTATGTTCTTAATGCTACATAATTTAATTGAGATTTAATAGATATATATAAAAAGACTGTTGAGAATTTTGAATTTTTTTTTATATTATAATATCATATAAATGATCGTATGTTCTTAATGCTACATAATTTAATTGATATTTAATAGATATATATAAAAAGACTGTTGAGAATTTTAGAACTGATTTCTATTATAATATCATATAAATATTCGTATGTTTTTCATCCTACATAATTTAATTGATATTTAATAGATGTATATAAAAAGACTGTTGAGAATTTTAGAATTGATTTCTATTATAATATCATATAAATATTCGTATGTTCTTAATGCTACATAATGTAATTGATATTTAATAGATATATATAAAAAGACTTGAGAATTTTAGAATTCATTTCTATTATAATATCATATAAATATTCGTATGTTCCTAATGCTACATAATTTAATTGATATTTAATAGATATATATAAAAGACTGTTGAGAATTTTAGAACTGATTTCTATTATAATATCATATAAATATTCGTATGTTCTTAATGCTACATAATTTAATTGATATTTAATAGATATATATAAAAAGACTGTTGAGAATTTTTGAATTGATTTCTATTATAATATCATATAAATGATCGTATGTTCTTAATGCTACATAATTTAATTGATATTTAATAGATACATATAAAAAGACTGTTGAGAATTTTAGAATTGATTTCTACTATAATATCATATAAATATCCGTATGTTCTTAATGCTACATAATTTAATTGATATTTAATAGATATATATAAAAAGACTGTTGAGAATTTTAGAACTGATTTCTATTATAATATCATATAAATATTAGTATGTTCTTCATCCTACATAAATTTAATTGATATTTAATAGATGTATATAAAAAGACTGTTTGAGAATTTTAGAATTGATTTCTATTATAATATCATATAAATATTCGTATGTTCTTAATGCTACATAATGTAATTGATATTTAATAGATATATATAAAAAGACTTGAGAATTTTAGAATTCATTTCTATTATAATATCATATAAATATTCGTATGTTCCTAATGCTACAGAATTTAATTGTTATTTAATAGATATATATAAAAAGACTGTTGAGAATTTTAGAACTGATTTCTATTATAATATCATATAAATATTCGTATGTTCTTAATGCTACATAATTTAATTGATATTTAATAGATATATATAAAAAGACTGTTGAGAATTTTTGAATTGATTTCTATTATAATATCATATAAATGATCGTATGTTCTTAATGCTACATAATTTAATTGATATTTAATAGATATATATATAAAAAGACTGTTGAGAATTTTAGAATTGATTTCTACTATAATATCATATAAATATTCGTATGTTCTTAATGCTACATAATTTAATTGATATTTAATAGATATATATATATATAAAAAGACTGTTGAGAGTTATAGAACTGATTTCTATTATAATATCATATAAATATTCGTATATTCTTAATGCTACATAATTTAATTGATATTTAATAGATATAACTCTATCCATCACGACTCTGGAACTCACTAAAGAAATAATAAACACTTCTGACCAGAGTATATACACTTGTTTATTAAAAACTAAATTCTAGTGTAACAGTTTCAACAACGTAACGTTGTCTTCATCAGTGTCTGATGTCTGATGAAGACAACGTTACGTTGTTGAAACTGTTACACTAGAATTTAGTTTTTAATTGACAAGTGTATATACTCTGGTCAGAAGTGTTTATTATTTCTTTAATAGATATATATAAAAAGACTGTTGAGAATTTTAGAATACATTTCTATTATAATATCATATAAATATTCGTATGTTCTTAATGCTACATAATCTAATTGATATTTAATAGATATATATAAAAAGACTATTGAGAATTTTAGAACTGATTTCTATTATAATATCATATAAATATTCGTATGTTCTTAATGCTACATAATTTAATTGATATTTAATAGATACATATAAAAAGACTGTTGAGAATTTTAGAACTGATTTCAAGTATAATGTCATATAAATATTCGTATGTTCTTAATGCTACATAATTTAATTGATATTTAATAGATATATATAAAAAGACTGTTGAGAATTTTTGAATTTTTTTTAAATTATAATATCATATAAATATTCGTATGCTCTTAATGCTACATAATTTAATTGATATTTAATAGATATATATAAAAAGACTGTTGAGAGTTTTAGAACTGATTTCTATTATAATATCATATAAATATTCGTATATTCTTAATGCTACATAATTTAATTGATATTTAATAGATATATATAAAAAGACTGTTGAGAATTTTAGAATTGATTTCTATTATAATATCATATAATATTCGTATGTTCTTAATGCTACATAATCTAATTGATATTTAATAGATATATATAAAAAGACTGTTGAGAATTTTAGAACTGATTTCTATTATAACATCATATAAATATTCGTATGTTCTTAATGCTACATAATTTAATTGATATTTAATAGATATATATAAAAAGTGATGAGAATTTTAGAATTGATTTCTATTGATTTTAGAATTGATTCATTTTTATTATAATATCATATAAATATTCGTATGTTCTTAATGCTACATAAACTAATTGATATTTAATAGATATATATAAAAAGACTGTTGAGAATTTTAGAACTGATTTCTATTATATCATATAAATATTCGTATGTTCTTAATGCTACATAATTTAATTGATATTTAATAGATATATATAAAAAGACTGTTGAGATTTTTAGAATTGATTTCTATTATAATATCATATAAATGATCGTATGTTCTTAATGCTAAATAATTTAATTGATATTTAATAGATATATATACAAAAAGACTGTTCAGAATTTTAGAATTGATTTCTATTATAATATCATATAAATGTTCGTATGTTCTTAATGCTACATAATTTAATTGATATTTAATAGATATATATAAAACGAATGTTGAGAATTTTAGAATTCATTTCTATTATAATATCATATAAATATTCGTATGTTCTTAATGCTACATAATTTAATTGATATTTAATAGATATATATAAAAAGACTGTTGAGAATTTTAGAACTGATTTCTATTATAATATCATATAAATATTCGTATGTTCTTAATGCAACATAATTTAATTGGTATTTAATAGATATATATATAAAAAGACTGTTGAGAGTTTTAGAACTGATTTCTATTATAATATCATATAAATATTCGTATGTTCTTAATGCTACATAATTTAATTGATATTTAATAGATATATATAAAAAGACTGTTGAGAATTTTTGAATTTTTTTATTATAATATCATATAAATGATCGTATGTTCTTAATGCTACATAATTTAATTGATATTTAATAGATATATATATAAAAAGACTGTTGAGAATTTTAGAATTGATTTCTACTATAATACCATATAAATATCCGTATGTTTTTAATGCTACATAATTTAATTGATATTTAATAGATATATATAAAAAGACTGTTGAGAATTTTAGAACTGATTTCTATTATAGTATCATATAAATATTCGTATGTTCTTAATGCTACATAATTTAATTGATATTTAATAGATGTATATAAAAAGACTGTTGAGAATTTTAGAATTGATTTCTATTATAATATCATATAAATATTCGTATGTTCTTAATGCTACATAATGTAATTGATATTTAATAGATATATATAAAAAGACTTGAGAATTTTAGAATTCATTTCTATTATAATATCATATAAATGTTCGTATGTTCTTAATGCTACATAATTTAATTGATATTTAATAGATATATATAAAAAGACTGTTGAGAATTTTAGAATTGATTTCTATTATAATATCATATAAATATTCACATGTTCTTAATGCTACATAATTTAATTGATATTTAATAGATATATATAAAAAGACTGTTGAGAATTTTAGAACTGATTTCTATTATAATATCATATAAATATTCGTATGTTCTTAATGCTACATAATTTAATTGATATTTAATAGATATATATAAAAAGACTGTTGAGAATTTTTGAATTTCTTTTATTATAATATCATATAAATGATCGTATGTTCTTAATGCTACATAATTTAATTGATATTTAATAGATATATATATAAAAAGACTGTTGAGAATTTTAGAATTGATTTCTACTATAATATCATATAAATATCCGTATGTTCTTAATGCTACATAATTTAATTGATATTTAATAGATATATATAAAAAGACTGTTGAGAATTTTAGAACTGATTTCTATTATAATATCATATAAATATTCGTATGTTCTTAATGCTACATAATTTAATTGATATTTGATAGATGTATATAAAAAGACTGTTGAGAATTTTAGAATTGATTTCTATTATAATATCATATAAATATTCGTATGTTCTTAATGCTACATAATGTAGTTGATATTTAATAGATATATATAAAAAGACTTGAGAATTTTAAAATTCATTTCTATTATAATATCATATAAATGTTCGTATGTTCTTAATGCTACATAATTTAATTGATATTTAATAGATATATATAAAAAGACTGTTGAGAATTTTAGAATTGATTTCTATTATAATATCATATAAATATTCGCATGTTCTTAATGCTACATAATTTAATTGATATTTAATAGATATATATAAAAAGACTGTTGAGAATTTTAGAACTGATTTCTATTATAATATCATATAAATATTCGTATGTTCTTAATGCTACATAATTTAATTGATATTTAATAGATATATATAAAAAGACTGTTGAGAATTTTAGAATTGATTTCTATTATAATATCATATAAATATCCGTATGTTCTTAATGCTACATAATTTAATTGATATTCAATAGATATATATAAAAAGACTGTTGAGAATTTTAGAATTGTTTTCTATTATAATATCATATAAATATTCGTATGTTCTTAATGCTACATAATTTAATTGATATTAAATAGATATATATAAAAAGACTGTTGAGAATTTTAGAACTAATTTCAATTATAATATCATATAAATATTCGTATGTTCTTAATGCTACATAATTTAATTGATATTTAATAGATATATATGAAAAGACTGTTGAGAATTTTAGAATTGATTTCTATTATAATATCATATAAATATTCGTATGTTCTTAATGCAACATAATTTAATTGGTATTTAATAGATATATATATAAAAAGACTGTTGAGAGTTTTAGAACTGATTTCTATTATAATATCATAAATATTCGTATGTTCTTAATGCTACATAATTTAATTGAGATTTAATAGATATATATAAAAAGACTGTTGAGAATTTTTGAATTTTTTTTATATTATAATATCATATAAATGATCGTATGTTCTTAATGCTACATAATTAAATTGATATTTAATAGATATATATAAAAAGACTGTTGAGAATTTTAGAACTGATTTCTATTATAATATCATATAAATATTCGTATGTTTTTCATCCTACATAATTTAATTGATATTTAATAGATGTATATAAAAAGACTGTTGAGAATTTTAGAATTGATTTCTATTATAATATCATATAAATATTCGTATGTTCTTAATGCTACATAATGTAATTGATATTTAATAGATATATATAAAAAGACTTGAGAATTTTAGAATTCATTTCTATTATAATATCATATAAATATTCGTATGTTCCTAATGCTACATAATTTAATTGATATTTAATAGATATATATAAAAAGACTGTTGAGAATTTTAGAACTGATTTCTATTATAATATCATATAAATATTCGTATGTTCTTAATGCTACATAATTTAATTGATATTTAATAGATATATATAAAAAGACTGTTGAGAATTTTTGAATTGATTTCTATTATAATATCATATAAATGATCGTATGTTCTTAATGCTACATAATTTAATTGATATTTAATAGATAGATATATAAAAAGACTGTTGAGAATTTTAGAATTGATTTCTACTATAATATCATATAAATATCCGTATGTTCTTAATGCTACATAATTTAATTGATATTTAATAGATATATATAAAAAGACTGTTGAGAATTTTAGAACTGATTTCTATTATAATATCATATAAATATTAGTATGTTCTTCATCCTACATAATTTAATTGATATTTAATAGATGTATATAAAAAGACTGTTGAGAATTTTAGAATTGATTTCTATTATAATATCATATAAATATTCGTATGTTCTTAATGCTACATAATGTAATTGATATTTAATAGATATATATAAAAAGACTTGAGAATTTTAGAATTCATTTCTATTATAATATCATATAAATATTCGTATGTTCCTAATGCTACAGAATTTAATTGTTATTTAATAGATATATATAAAAAGACTGTTGAGAATTTTAGAACTGATTTCTATTATAATATCATATAAATATTCGTATGTTCTTAATGCTACATAATTTAATTGATATTTAATAGATATATATAAAAAGACTGTTGAGATTTTTAGAATTGATTTCTATTATAATATCATATAAATGTTCGTATGTTCTTAATGCTACATAATCTAATTGATATTTAATAGATACATATATAAAAAGACTGTTGAGAATTTTAGAATTGATTTCTATTATAATATCATATAAATGTTCGTATGTTCTTAATGCTACATAATTTAATTGATATTTAATAGATATATATAAAAAGACTGTTGAGAATTTTAGAATTGATTTCTATTATAATATCATATAAATATTCGCATGTTCTTAATGCTACCTAACTTAATTGATATTTAATAGATATATATAAAAAGACTGTTGAGAATTTTAGAACTGATTTCTATTATAATATCATATAAATATTCGTATGTTCTTAATGCTACATAATTTAATTGATATTTAGTAGATATATATAAAAAGACTGTTGAGAATTTTAGAATTGATTTCTATTATAATATATAAATATTCGTATGTTCTTCATGCTACATAATTTAATTGATATTTAATAGATATATATGAAAAGACTGTTGAGAATTTTAGAATTGATTTCTATTATAATATCATATAAATATTCGTATGTTCTTAATGCTACATAATTTAATTGATATTTAATAGATACATATAAAAAGACTGTTGAGAATTTTAGAACTGATTTCAAGTATAATGTCATATAAATATTCGTATGTTCTTAATGCTACATAATTTAATTGATATTTAATAGATATATATAAAAAGACTGTTGAGAATTTTTGAATTTTTTTTAAATTATAATATCATATAAATATTCGTATGCTCTTAATGCTACATAATTTAATTGATATTTAATAGATATATATAAAAAGACTGTTGAGAGTTTTAGAACTGATTTCTATTATAATATCATATAAATATTCGTATATTCTTAATGCTACATAATTTAATTGATATTTAATAGATATATATAAAAAGACTGTTGAGAATTTTAGAATTGATTTCTATTATAATATCATATAATATTCGTATGTTCTTAATGCTACATAATCTAATTGATATTTAATAGATATATATAAAAAGACTGTTGAGAATTTTAGAACTGATTTCTATTATAACATCATATAAATATTCGTATGTTCTTAATGCTACATAATTTAATTGATATTTAATAGATATATATAAAAAGTGTTGAGAATTTTAGAATTGATTTCTATTGATTTTAGAATTGATTCATTTTTATTATAATATCATATAAATATTCGTATGTTCTTAATGCTACATAAACTAATTGATATTTAATAGATATATATAAAAAGACTGTTGAGAATTTTAGAACTGATTTCTATTATATCATATAAATATTCGTATGTTCTTAATGCTACATAATTTAATTGATATTTAATAGATATATATAAAAAGACTGTTGAGATTTTTAGAATTGATTTCTATTATAATATCATATAAATGATCGTATGTTCTTAATGCTAAATAATTTAATTGATATTTAATAGATATATATACAAAAAGACTGTTCAGAATTTTAGAATTGATTTCTATTATAATATCATATAAATGTTCGTATGTTCTTAATGCTACATAATTTAATTGATATTTAATAGATATATATAAAACGAATGTTGAGAATTTTAGAATTCATTTCTATTATAATATCATATAAATATTCGTATGTTCTTAATGCTACATAATTTAATTGATATTTAATAGATATATATAAAAAGACTGTTGAGAATTTTAGAACTGATTTCTATTATAATATCATATAAATATTCGTATGTTCTTAATGCAAAATAATTTAATTGGTATTTAATAGATATATATATAAAAAGACTGTTGAGAGTTTTAGAACTGATTTCTATTATAATATCATATAAATATTCGTATGTTCTTAATGCTACATAATTTAATTGATATTTAATAGATATATATAAAAAGACTGTTGAGAATTTTTGAATTTTTTTATTATAATATCATATAAATGATCGTATGTTCTTAATGCTACATAATTTAATTGATATTTAATAGATATATATATAAAAAGACTGTTGAGAATTTTAGAATTGATTTCTACTATAATACCATATAAATATCCGTATGTTTTTAATGCTACATAATTTAATTGATATTTAATAGATATATATAAAAAGACTGTTGAGAATTTTAGAACTGATTTCTATTATAGTATCATATAAATATTCGTATGTTCTTAATGCTACATAATTTAATTGATATTTAATAGATGTATATAAAAAGACTGTTGAGAATTTTAGAATTGATTTCTATTATAATATCATATAAATATTCGTATGTTCTTAATGCTACATAATGTAATTGATATTTAATAGATATATATAAAAAGACTTGAGAATTTTAGAATTCATTTCTATTATAATATCATATAAATGTTCGTATGTTCTTAATGCTACATAATTTAATTGATATTTAATAGATATATATAAAAAGACTGTTGAGAATTTTAGAATTGATTTCTATTATAATATCATATAAATGTTCGTATGTTCTTAATGCTACATAATTTAATTGATATTTAATAGATATATATAAAAAGACTGTTGAGAATTTTAGAATTGATTTCTATTATAATATCATATAAATATTCGCATGTTCTTAATGCTACATAACTTAATTGATATTTAATAGATATATATAAAAAGACTGTTGAGAATTTTAGAACTGATTTCTATTATAATATCATATAAATATTCGTATGTTCTTAATGCTACATAATTTAATTGATATTTAATAGATATATATAAAAAGACTGTTGAGAATTTTAGAATTGATTTCTATTATAATATATAAATATTCGTATGTTCTTCATGCTACATAATTTAATTGATATTTAATAGATGTATATGAAAAGACTGTTGAGAATTTTAGAATTGATTTCTATTATAATATCATATAAATATTCGTATGTTCTTAATGCTACATAATTTAATTGATATTTAATAGATACATATAAAAAGACTGTTGAGAATTTTAGAACTGATTTCAAGTATAATGTCATATAAATATTCGTATGTTCTTAATGCTACATAATTTAATTGATATTTAATAGATATATATAAAAAGACTGTTGAGAATTTTTGAATTTTTTTTAAATTATAATATCATATAAATATTCGTATGCTCTTAATGCTACATAATTTAATTGATATTTAATAGATATATATAAAAAGACTGTTGAGAGTTTTAGAACTGATTTCTATTATAATATCATATAAATATTCGTATATTCTTAATGCTACATAATTTAATTGATATTTAATAGATATATATAAAAAGACTGTTGAGAATTTTAGAATTGATTTCTATTATAATATCATATAATATTCGTATGTTCTTAATGCTACATAATCTAATTGATATTTAATAGATATATATAAAAAGACTGTTGAGAATTTTAGAACTGATTTCTATTATAACATCATATAAATATTCGTATGTTCTTAATGCTACATAATTTAATTGATATTTAATAGATATATATAAAAAGTGTTGAGAATTTTAGAATTGATTTCTATTGATTTTAGAATTGATTCATTTTTATTATAATATCATATAAATATTCGTATGTTCTTAATGCTACATAAACTAATTGATATTTAATAGATATATATAAAAAGACTGTTGAGAATTTTAGAACTGATTTCTATTATATCATATAAATATTCGTATGTTCTTAATGCTACATAATTTAATTGATATTTAATAGATATATATAAAAAGACTGTTGAGATTTTTAGAATTGATTTCTATTATAATATCATATAAATGATCGTATGTTCTTAATGCTAAATAATTTAATTGATATTTAATAGATATATATACAAAAAGACTGTTCAGAATTTTAGAATTGATTTCTATTATAATATCATATAAATGTTCGTATGTTCTTAATGCTACATAATTTAATTGATATTTAATAGATATATATAAAACGAATGTTGAGAATTTTAGAATTCATTTCTATTATAATATCATATAAATATTCGTATGTTCTTAATGCTACATAATTTAATTGATATTTAATAGATATATATAAAAAGACTGTTGAGAATTTTAGAACTGATTTCTATTATAATATCATATAAATATTCGTATGTTCTTAATGCAAAATAATTTAATTGGTATTTAATAGATATATATATAAAAAGACTGTTGAGAGTTTTAGAACTGATTTCTATTATAATATCATATAAATATTCGTATGTTCTTAATGCTACATAATTTAATTGATATTTAATAGATATATATAAAAAGACTGTTGAGAATTTTTGAATTTTTTTATTATAATATCATATAAATGATCGTATGTTCTTAATGCTACATAATTTAATTGATATTTAATAGATATATATATAAAAAGACTGTTGAGAATTTTAGAATTGATTTCTACTATAATACCATATAAATATCCGTATGTTTTTAATGCTACATAATTTAATTGATATTTAATAGATATATATAAAAAGACTGTTGAGAATTTTAGAACTGATTTCTATTATAGTATCATATAAATATTCGTATGTTCTTAATGCTACATAATTTAATTGATATTTAATAGATGTATATAAAAAGACTGTTGAGAATTTTAGAATTGATTTCTATTATAATATCATATAAATATTCGTATGTTCTTAATGCTACATAATGTAATTGATATTTAATAGATATATATAAAAAGACTTGAGAATTTTAGAATTCATTTCTATTATAATATCATATAAATGTTCGTATGTTCTTAATGCTACATAATTTAATTGATATTTAATAGATATATATAAAAAGACTGTTGAGAATTTTAGAATTGATTTCTATTATAATATCATATAAATATTCACATGTTCTTAATGCTACATAATTTAATTGATATTTAATAGATATATATAAAAAGACTGTTGAGAATTTTAGAACTGATTTCTATTATAATATCATATAAATATTCGTATGTTCTTAATGCTACATAATTTAATTGATATTTAATAGATATATATAAAAAGACTTGAGAATTTTAGAATTCATTTCTATTATAATATCATATAAATGATCGTATGTTCTTAATGCTACATAATTTAATTGATATTTAATAGATATATATATAAAAAGACTGTTGAGAATTTTAGAATTGATTTCTACTATAATATCATATAAATATTCGTATGTTCTTAATGCTACATAATTTAATTGATATTTAATAGATATATATAAAAAGACTGTTGAGAATTTTAGAATACATTTCTATTATAATATCATATAAATATTCGTATGTTCTTAATGCTACATAATCTAATTGATATTTAATAGATATATATAAAAAGACTGTTGAGAATTTTAGAACTGATTTCTATTATAATATCATATAAATATTCGTATGTTCTTCATGCTACATAATTTAATTGATATTTAATAGATATATATAAAAAGACTGTTGAGAATTTTAGAATACATTTCTATTATAATATCATATAAATATTCGTATGTTCTTAATGCTACATAATCTAATTGATATTTAATAGATATATATAAAAAGACTGTTGAGAATTTTAGAATTGATTTCTATTATAATATCATATAAATGTTCGTATGTTCTTAATGCTACATAATTTAATTGATATTTAATAGATATATATCAAAAGAATGTTGAGAATTTTAGAATTCATTTCTATTATAATATGATATAAATATTCGTATGTTCTTAATGCTACATAATTTAATTGATATTTAATAGATATATATAAAAAGACTGTTGAGAAATTTAGAACTGATTTCTATTATAATATCATATAAATATTCGTATGTTCTTAATGCAACATAATTTAATTGGTATTTAATAGATATATATATAAAAAGACTGTTGAGAGTTTTAGAACTGATTTCTATTATAATATCATATAAATATTCGTATGTTCTTAATGCTACATAATTTAATTGATATTTAATAGATATATATAAAAAGACTGTTGAGAATTTTTGAATTTCTTTTATTATAATATCATATAAATGATCGTATGTTCTTAATGCTACATAATTTAATTGATATTTAATAGATATATATATAAAAAGACTGTTGAGAATTTTAGAATTGATTTCTACTATAATATCATATAAATATCCGTATGTTCTTAATGCTACATAATTTAATTGATATTTAATAGATATATATAAAAAGACTGTTGAGAATTTTAGAACTGATTTCTATTTTAATATCATATAAATATTCGTATGTTCTTAATGCTACATAATTTAATTGATATTTGATAGATGTATATAAAAAGACTGTTGAGAATTTTAGAATTGATTTCTATTATAATATCATATAAATATTCGTATGTTCTTAATGCTACATAATGTAGTTGATATTTAATAGATATATATAAAAAGACTTGAGAATTTTAAAATTCATTTCTATTATAATATCATATAAATGTTCGTATGTTCTTAATGCTACATAATTTAATTGATATTTAATAGATATATATAAAAAGACTGTTGAGAATTTTAGAATTGATTTCTATTATAATATCATATAAATATTCGCATGTTCTTAATGCTACATAATTTAATTGATATTTAATAGATATATATAAAAAGACTGTTGAGAATTTTAGAACTGATTTCTATTATAATATCATATAAATATTCGTATGTTCTTAATGCTACATAATTTAATTGATATTTAATAGATATATATAAAAAGACTGTTGAGAATTTTAGAATTGATTTCTATTATAATATCATATAAATATCCGTATGTTCTTAATGCTACATAATTTAATTGATATTCAATAGATATATATAAAAAGACTGTTGAGAATTTTAGAATTGTTTTCTATTATAATATCATATAAATATTCGTATGTTCTTAATGCTACATAATTTAATTGATATTAAATAGATATATATAAAAAGACTGTTGAGAATTTTAGAACTAATTTCAATTATAATATCATATAAATATTCGTATGTTCTTAATGCTACATAATTTAATTGATATTTAATAGATATATATGAAAAGACTGTTGAGAATTTTAGAATTGATTTCTATTATAATATCATATAAATATTCGTATGTTCTTAATGCAACATAATTTAATTGGTATTTAATAGATATATATATAAAAAGACTGTTGAGAGTTTTAGAACTGATTTCTATTATAATATCATAAATATTCGTATGTTCTTAATGCTACATAATTTAATTGAGATTTAATAGATATATATAAAAAGACTGTTGAGAATTTTTGAATTTTTTTTATATTATAATATCATATAAATGATCGTATGTTCTTAATGCTACATAATTTAATTGATATTTAATAGATATATATAAAAAGACTGTTGAGAATTTTAGAACTGATTTCTATTATAATATCATATAAATATTCGTATGTTTTTCATCCTACATAATTTAATTGATATTTAATAGATGTATATAAAAAGACTGTTGAGAATTTTAGAATTGATTTCTATTATAATATCATATAAATATTCGTATGTTCTTAATGCTACATAATGTAATTGATATTTAATAGATATATATAAAAAGACTTGAGAATTTTAGAATTCATTTCTATTATAATATCATATAAATATTCGTATGTTCCTAATGCTACATAATTTAATTGATATTTAATAGATATATATAAAAAGACTGTTGAGAATTTTAGAACTGATTTCTATTATAATATCATATAAATATTCGTATGTTCTTAATGCTACATAATTTAATTGATATTTAATAGATATATATAAAAAGACTGTTGAGAATTTTTGAATTGATTTCTATTATAATATCATATAAATGATCGTATGTTCTTAATGCTACATAATTTAATTGATATTTAATAGATAGATATATAAAAAGACTGTTGAGAATTTTAGAATTGATTTCTACTATAATATCATATAAATATCCGTATGTTCTTAATGCTACATAATTTAATTGATATTTAATAGATATATATAAAAAGACTGTTGAGAATTTTAGAACTGATTTCTATTATAATATCATATAAATATTAGTATGTTCTTCATCCTACATAATTTAATTGATATTTAATAGATGTATATAAAAAGACTGTTGAGAATTTTAGAATTGATTTCTATTATAATATCATATAAATATTCGTATGTTCTTAATGCTACATAATGTAATTGATATTTAATAGATATATATAAAAAGACTTGAGAATTTTAGAATTCATTTCTATTATAATATCATATAAATATTCGTATGTTCCTAATGCTACAGAATTTAATTGTTATTTAATAGATATATATAAAAAGACTGTTGAGAATTTTAGAACTGATTTCTATTATAATATCATATAAATATTCGTATGTTCTTAATGCTACATAATTTAATTGATATTTAATAGATATATATAAAAAGACTGTTGAGAATTTTTGAATTGATTTCTATTATAATATCATATAAATGATCGTATGTTCTTAATGCTACATAATTTAATTGATATTTAATGGATAGATATATAAAAAGACTGTTGAGAATTTTAGAATTGATTTCTATTATAATATCATATAAATGTTCGTATGTTCTTAATGCTACACAATCTAATTGATATTTAATAGATACATATATAAAAAGACTGTTGAGAATTTTAGAATTGATTTCTATTATAATATCATATAAATGTTCGTATGTTCTTAATGCTACATAATTTAATTGATATTTAATAGATATATATAAAAAGACTGTTGAGAATTTTAGAATTGATTTCTATTATAATATCATATAAATATTCGCATGTTCTTAATGCTACATAACTTAATTGATATTTAATAGATATATATAAAAAGACTGTTGAGAATTTTAGAACTGATTTCTATTATAATATCATATAAATTTTCGTATGTTCTTAATGCTACATAATTTAATTGATATTTAATAGATATATATAAAAAGACTGTTGAGAATTTTAGAATTGATTTCTATTATAATATATAAATATTCGTATGTTCTTCATGCTACATAATTTAATTGATATTTAATAGATATATATAAAAAGACTGTTGAGAATTTTAGAATTGTTTTCTATTATAATATCATATAAATATTCGTATGTTCTTAATGCTACATAATTTAATTGATATTTAATAGATATATATAAAAAGACTCTTGAGAATTTTAGAACTGATTTCAATTATAATATCATATAAATATTCGTGTGTTCTTAATGCTACATAATTTAATTGATATTTAATAGATATATATAAAAAGACGGTTGAGAATTTTTGAATTGATTTCTATTATAATATCATATAAATGATCGTATGTTCTTAATGCTACATAATTTAATTGATATTTAATAGATATATATATAAACAGACTGTTGAGAATTTTAGAATTGATTTCTACTATAACATCATATAAATATTCGTATGTTCTTAATGCTACATAATTTAATTGATATTTAATAGATATATATAAAAAGACTGTTGAGAATTTTAGAATACATTTCTATTATAATATCATATAAATATTCGTATATTCTTAATGCTACATAATTTAGTTGATATTTAATAGATATATATAAAAAGACTGTTGAGAATTTTAGAATTCATTTCTATTATAATATCATATAAATATTCGTATGTTCTTAATGCTACATAATCTAATTGATATTTAATAGATATATATAAAAAGACTGTTGAGAATTTTAGAACTGATTTCAATTATAATATCATATAAATATTCGTATGTTCTTAATGCTACATAATTTAATTGATATTTAATAGATATATATAAAAAAACTGTTGAGAATTTTTGAATTTTTTTATATTATAATATCATATAAATGATCGTATGTTCTTAATGCTACATAATTTAATTGATATTTAATAGATATATATAAAAAGACTGTTGAGAGTTTTAGAACTGATTTCTATTATAATATCATATAAATATTCGTATGTTCTTAATGCTACATAATTTAATTGATATTTAATAGATATATATAAAAAGACTCTTGAGAATTTTAGAATTGATTTCTATTATAATATCATATAAATATTCGTATGTTCTTAATGCTACATAATCTAATTGATATTTAATAGATATATATAAAAAGACTGTTGAGAATTTTAGAACTGATTTCTATTATAATATCATATAAATGTTCGTATGTTCTTAATGCTACATAATTTAATTGATATTTAATAGATATATATAAAAAGACTGTTGAGAATTTTAGAATTGATTTCTATTATAATATCATATAAATATTCGTATGTTCTTAATGCAACGTAATTTAATTGATATTTAATAGATATATATAAAAAGACTGTTGAGAATTTTAGAACTGATTTCAATTAAAATATCATATAAATATTCGTATGTTCTTAATGCTACATAATTTTATTGATATTTAATAGATATATATAAAAAGACTGTTGAGAATTTTTGAATTTTTTTTATATTATAATATTATATAAATGGTCGTATGTTTTTAATGCTACATAATCTAATTGATATTTAATAGATATATATATAAAAAGACTGTTGAGAATTTTAGAATTGATTTCTACTATAATATCATATAAATATCCGTATGTTCTTAATGCTACATAATTTAATTGATATTTAATAGAAATATACAAAAAGACTGTTGAGAATTTTAGAACTGATTTCTATTATATCATATAAATATTCGTATGTTCTTCATGCTACATAATTTAATTGATATTTAATAGATGTATATAAAAAGACTGTTGAGAATTTTAGAATTGATTTCTATTATAATATCATATAAATATTCGTATGTTCTTAATGCTACATAATCTAATTGATATTTAATAGATATATATATAAAAAGACTTGAGAATTTTAGAATTCATTTCTATTATAGTATCATATAAATATTCGTATGTTCTTAATACTACATAATCTAATTGATATTTAATAGATATATATAAAAAGACTGTTGAGAATTTTAGAATTGATTTCTATTATAATATCATATAAATATTCGTATGTTCTTAATGCTACATAATCTAATTGATATTTAATAGATATATATAAAAAGACTGTTGAGAATTTTAGAACTGATTTCTATTATAATATCATATAAATTTTCGTATGTTCTTAATGCTACATAATTTAATTGATATTTAATAGATATATATATAAAAAGACTGTTGAGAGTTTTAGAATTGATTTTTATTATAATATCATATAAATATTCGTATGTTCTTAATGCTACATAATCTAATTGATATTTAATAGATATATATAAAAAGACTGTTGAGAATTTTTGATTTTTTTTATTATAATATCATATAAATGATCGTATGTTCTTAATGCTACATAATTTAATTGATATTTAATAGATATATATATAAAAAGACTGTTGAGAATTTTAGAATTGATTTCTACTATAATATCATATAAATATCCGTATGTTCTTAATGCTACATAATTTAATTGATATTTAATAGATATATATATAAAAAGACTGTTGAGAATTTTAGAATTGATTTCTATTATAATATCATATAAATGTCGTATGTTCTTAATGCTACATAATTTAATTGATATTTAATAGATATATATAAAAAGACTGTTGAGAGTTTTAGAATTGATTTCTATTATAATATCATATAAATATTCGCATGTTCTTAATGCTACATAATTTAATTGATATTTAATAGATATATATAAAAAGACTGTTGAGAATTTTAGAACTGATTTCTATTATAATATCATATAAATATTCGTATGTTCTTAATGCTACATAATTTAATTGATATTTAATAGATATATATAAAAAGACTGTTGAGAATTTTAGAATTGATTTCTATTATAATATATAAATATTCGTATGTTCTTAATGCTACATAATTTAATTGATATTTAATAGATATATATAAAAAGACTGTTGAGAATTTTAGAATTGATTTCTATTATAATATATAAATATTCGTATGTTCTTAATGCTACATAATTTAATTGATATTTAATAGATATATATAAAAAGACTGTTGAGAATTTTAGAATTGATTTCTATTATAATGTCGTATAAATATTCGTATGTTCTTAATGCTACACAATCTAATTGAGATTATATATATATATATACGACTTGAGAATTCACACAACACACTATAGAAATATCGTAAAACTTAATAAAAAGAAAAGGAAACAACGTTCTTTCACAGCGTGAATATTACGGTAATTGCCACATATATTTATAGAGTAGGTATCTTGTGTGTCTTATTCCGTAGCTTATTGGATCCGTGCAGAATTCTCATTCCCGCGACCTGTATTCGAATTTTCGCTCTACTACTTTTTTTTATTTTTTCATTGATCAGGTAGCACTCCAGCAAAAAGAAACATGGTTACAATTTAAGAAGTGATTCGATATTCTGCAAGTATTTATTTATATATTTATTGTCAAGCGAACAAAATCAACTAGAATTTTGGAAGCGTAAAACTGTTCTACATTTTACTATTAATAAAAGCTATGAACAAGTTTACAGCTCAAAAATGAAGTGAATTCTCTTCAATTGTAGTCCATAATTAGCTATGGTATACATGGATGGATTTCAATTGTTTTGTGTGTGGTCAGCACATTGGCTTCCATCATCTTTAATTCTGGAACTAAATATAAATTAATTTTACTTTTCCTTTAGGTATAAAATACTCACCTTTAGTTCTTAACGAAACAGAGATCACAGTTCAAAATGTCACTATGGCATTATATTTCGTTATGTAAAGAAATGAAAAAATAATACAGTTATACTTGAAAATGTCGAAGATAATATGACAAATATTATAAACAATTCTGTAATAGGATTAAGCAATGATTTGTAATAAATTGCAATGAAATGCAGGGTATTTGAAGTTAGCAAAAATATTTGCCCTTATAAGTTGAAATACAAATTTCTTGATTGGATAGGGAAACTTCACCTTAAAATATACACTACGAATTTGATTCTCGACAGAATCTGAAATATGTTAAGAACTTTAAACCTTGAAGAACGCATCACAAGTTTGACATCCCATGGCTATAATATTGTCGTTACAAACTGAATAAACTAGCGATAAATACAGGGAGTAGGTCACTGAACAAGATACTGTTTTCCGGTTTTTATATAAGTTAACGTATCCTACGCCGGATTTTTGGTCATTTTTTTTTCATATACTTTAGGGAGAACATGTAACGTCAACATTTCATTAGCAAATGCAGCAACTGATCAAATTGAATAATGTCAAAAAAATAGCCTACTTTGCCTGCTAGAATCTATTTTTGGTGGAAGTTTCTACATCATTGTTTTTAGGTGTTTGAATACTTCGGAAGGTTTTACAGAATGCTTGTTATTATGCATATATGTTTGTTCTGTTTGGTACGAAAAAGGTCTGTTATGAAGAAAATGGTATGCAGAGCTCTTTCTAGAATGTCTGTTGTTAATTGTAGTAGTGGATTTGATTTTAGCGTCCCATTCAGCAGCCAGGCTATATGAGACATTGACTTACAACTTAACGTGGGATCCGAAACACCAGCTCCCGCCGAGAATCGAACTCCGTTTATAGAAAAAAAGTATCTGATCACAGTCAGTTCTTACCCGTTGGGGTTAAAAAAGACCCTATTATTATGCTGGTATTGGGAAGCAGTGATGAAACTGGTTAAGAATTTTGTGACCTGGAAGCAGTTACACTCGTGTCCCGGTATGACCGGAACAGAAATGGGGACGACAAAACGTCGTCATACACACGGAAAATTTGTATAATACTGTTAGTGAAACATATATATGTTTTCTGCTGGTCTAGTGGCTAGCGCTTGCGTTTTTGGTTCTTATAGTCTCGTGATTGATTCCCGCTAATTTTCAATTAAAATTTTACTTTAACTAGAATTTATTTTCATAAATCATTTGTCTCCTTTAGCCTAAAGGAACTAAACGTTGAGAAAAGTATATGGGGGAAAATGTTAAAGACTACACGTGAAAAAAAGTCTGCTGTAATGTTTTGTAAGCTATTGACTAAATAATAGAAAGACAAGAAAAAAATCTCTTCAGAACTGAAACTGAACAATATTTTAACATTCAAGCTTAATTTTCTACTAGCGTGACACATCAAATTCAATATAGTCTAAATATTCCACACAAAATTCGCTACTTGGCTGTTGATAACATAGAAAATGCTAGGTATTGTTAAACATTAAACATAACACCTCACTTTTTATATCAATAAATAAATAAATAAATAAATAACGAAACAGTAACAATACTATTAATCTATATCTACATAGTATATAAATGAAACATACGTTGTCTATCATAACGAAAAATGGCTGAACCTTTGGAAATGAATTTTATTAAGATAGTTAACACCTACCTCAGACTGGGTTGTTGTCATGCCATTTTTATTAAATTGCGTATGCTAACGGAGGAGAGGTGGTTCAAAATTTATGCCAAAAATAGAATATCTAACATTTGTGAGATGAAACTTGACATAAAAAAACATACTTAAAATGAATGTCCACGTTTCCGACTGTGTTTAGAAATTTGGGTATTAAGAGGAGAATAGCGGCAATTGCATCATTTTTGCTCAATATTTAAGAATGATGACATCGAGGTTGTGTCTTGTCAGACCATATTTAGCATTTGGTCCAATCGGGTTTCTATAATTCATTAACATATAATCATAGGATGAAGAGATGGACATAAACATCTTATTTTAAAATATGTGAGCCCATCTTCCTTCGTCCTTAAAAATCCGCTTTAAAAAGGGAAAAGGGGGCAAGTTCTAACTACTCGGTCAATATGTAAAAGTGACATCGTGATTGTCTGTCTGATCATCACAGAAATCAAATGAACCTTTGAAATGAATATTTGAATACATTTAGTACAAGGAAGAAAAAGTTAGCTGACGTCTACTGGAAACTTGACGAAACTTCGATAGAATTTAGAGGATGATCAACTATGCCTAAATGTAACATTTCAGGTGGAAGTGAGCACGAGAAAAGAAGTTATAGAGGATTTAAGTTTAGTATTGGAAGTCATTGAAAAACAAAATGTAATGGGCGAAAACGAAAAAACGTAACTTTTTTAATAAGGTTTGAATAATGATTAACATTATTTATCCCAACGTATTGACTATTTCTTACACCTGTCTGAAATGATTAGTTGCACTCTCAATTGAAGCTGACTGATTTCGGCTACACGAAAATTTGTTTCTTATTGAGTTTGATTTGTAAACTTCACTTCAATCCTCATAACTTCTCCTCGTGTGTATTTCCATCTGTTTTTTTTTATTATTATTATTATTTAGGCATAGTTAATCATTCTCTAAATAGTGTCCAAGTTCGCCAGCGGACTCCAGGTGACCATTTCTTACAAGGGGAAAGCAAACTTTGGTAAATAAACTTCGGGTCCATCCTTCGCGAGATAGTAGTGCACATTCAAAGTGTTAATATTACAAACTGGGAGAGCACAATAGTCAGAAATGGTGGAGAAAAAGCGTCTTAAAGATTCCTACTCGCGCATATACGATACGACGCATAGAGTTACCAAGTGACGACCTGGAAGAGCATCTAGTACCCCCTTGCAAAGGGTCCCGAATTGGATTCCCGCCCGAGTTAACAATTTTGTTTTTTGTTTTAACCAATAAAGTAGCCATAAAATATTAATTCGCCATATGCTTATAATGCATAAAACAATAGAAATGTTCAAATCCTTTGAAACTTTTTAATGTTCCATGTTAACTAGCAACAAAATGTAACATATTCTGCGCTGTATTTGATATCACGAGTTATATTATGGTTAGCACAGTAATTCTGTAGAAATGTTTTTGACGCTATTTGAGACTTGGCTTGTGAGGGGCAAGAGCACCACCGACATAAGACTTTCACGTTTTGTACTAGTATATTAGTAGACAATCAATTAAAGTATATCTTTTCCTCAAACTCTTGAATGGCAATTGCCCCCCCTGTTCTCCCTAAATGACGCCTCTGGCTACAACTGTCATAGTTTCCCATCCTATTGTGGTCTGATACACAATCCATCCTCCCGTGCAAAAGTCAATTCAATTCTCATACTGTTCACACATATAGACACGAAGCTTCAATAACATTTTTTTACACAACGACTGTGCGAACATTAATATAACCCGCGGCATCAATATACAATGCGGAATAGGTTATATTTTATTGCTCGTTAACATGAAATATTCAAAGTTGTTACAACTGATTTGAACATTTCTATTATAACCTGATTTGAACGTTTCTTTGTATTATAAATATAACTAAGTATATGGCCTATGGAATCCGGAGGTTTAATGCTGCGTTCACAAAAGCTCTCCACTGACTTCTATCCTTAGTCAATTCGATCCAGTTTCTACTTTGTATTACTATTTCTGCGAAATCCATTCTAATGCTGTTCTCTCATCTGCGCCTAGGTCTTCCTAATGGTCGTTTTCCGGTTGGTCTTCCAGTTAAGATTTTGAAAGTGTTCCTACTTTCTTCCATTCTGGCTGCATGACCTACCCTCCTGAATCTCCTAGACTTGATGACCCTAACAATGTTGAGTAAACCGTATAAATTATACAGTTCCTTGTTATGAAGTTTCCGCCATTCCCCATTCACGTTTCTCATGGGTCCGAGTATTCGTCTCAGGATCTTGTTCTCAAATGCTTTCAATCTATGTTCTTCCTTCCGAGTAAGCGACCATGTTTCACAACCATACAGAACAACAGGCATGATTATTGTTTTATATATATTTAAGCTTCAAATTCCTCGACAAAATTCGCGACGACAAGAGATTTGAACTGAATAATAACACGAATTCCCTGCTGTTAGTCGACATTAAATTTCTTCGTGAATATGTTTTTTTTATCTGTTAATATTGATCCCAGATATTTGGAAGTATCCATTTTATCAAAGTATTATTCGATATTTAACACAATCATAATTTGCCGTATTACGATCCCTACAAATTTCCATGTATTTAGTTTTCTCGGGATTTACTTCTAAACCCATGCCCCTGCAAGCGTTTAGTAAAACCTTTGCATTTCTTTCTATTGTTCTCCTACCATCGCCTATTAAATTTACATCTTCAGCATATGCCATAACCTGGTGAACCCCATTCAACTCCAGGTCCTGGTTGCTATCTTTGAGCACCACGAAAAAATATTTTACTTGTAGTTACAAATGACTACTTTATTGGTTAAAGCAAAAACGATTTGACTCAAATTGAACCCAGAACCCTTTGCACGGGAATCGTGGATCCTGTTAACTCTGCCACGCCTCACTTCATAACTTCGTGTCATACATGCGGCAAGTTGAAATCTTTAAGACGCTTTTCTCCCAACTATTTCTGTCTATTGCGCTCCTCCAGTTTATAATATTAATACTTTAAATGAGCACTACCGCTTCGCGAAGGATGGCCCCAAAGTTCATTTACCAAAGTTTGGTTTTATCTTGTTACTTAACTCTGGCCGGGTTTTCCTTTCATACATGTTCTAAGCGAGGAAAGGAGCATTAAAAATATATTCCAAAAAAGAGAGTTTCTGACTAATCTCTCATCATAGGAAGATAAAACTCACCATTTAAGCTCCTCCTTACAAATCTGTGACCACATGGTTCATCGGTTTCGGAAATTCCAACTCTAGCAAAGAAAGCAAAGCAACTGCTACAATATCTTAATTTCCCATTTTGTGTTTATAAGCTGGCTAAAGTGAATAAGTATTTTAGCTGTTTAAAATAAATCTAGAAGATAGCAGTTGGATTCACTTGGGTCCTTTTCATTTCACTTCGAGTGATATGATATTCTATTGGGGAAGAGGTTTGAATATTTCGCAAATAATATTTCCATACAGGAATTGAACCCTGAATGAGCATTTCAATTAGTTTGTGTCTGAACTTTAAAGATTGCTCCAGCCTATATTTTTAAATTGTGTATTCTATTTTTCGATTTTTAGAATATATTTACGGGTCTTTTGAAGCCGTATTAGGAACCTAGAAGCACAATTTTAGGAAGTTAAAAATCAAGTTTAATTATTCAATGGGTCATAATAGCTCAGTGAGCGATCAACCTCTGTACGCAGATTTGTGACTTTAATCTATTTTGGGTTGCGTAGAAATTGCTCCATGCATGGCTTGTAGATTAATAGACACCTTTCACAATTCACAAACCAATCATCCTTTCTCAAACTGATAGTTCTAAGTTGGTTCATTGGACTGTAACATCCCTTTGAGCACCGAGATTATATGAGACATGGAACTTAACTTGGATTCCTATACTAAATTAGCTTCCATAAGGAATCAATCTCTTGGTAGGGTTGATTCCATAAATGTTACATTCTTTTTATTCTTACTTGTGTATTCCAAAATAGAATATGATCTTCCAGAATACATACTGTTATTCCACTCGGTATAAAAACTAGTTTCTTAATCATATTCTCATTAAACAGTGAACATGATTTCTTTTTCCAATTTCTTTTTCCAACATACTGAAACATCTCATAATAAAAACAAAATAACTAATATTGTTTAGTTTCTCTTCTCTTTATGTTTTCACACAGACCAGTATTTCATTAATAACGTTGTGTTTTTTTTTAAAAAAAGGTGTGTTCAGTTCACAGTTAAGACAGAGGTATGACAGGCACTTGAAAGCGCCTCAGGTTATATTTGCTTTGCTCTTCTGCCCGGTGGTGACTCGCCAACTTGCTACTTTCATTTCATTTGACTTGTATATTTAGTTTCGTATGTAAGCTTATTTTTCTATTTTATTAATGGAAAAAAATCTAGAACACCGTTACTTTTGATCTACCTAGGTAGAATCATACTTTCAGCCACATATTATTACTTGAGACAAGAATAAGAAAAAATCTAACAAAATGAAACCATCTATGAAACTCTAATACTACAAGCAATGGCTGTTTCTTCGACGAATAAAAAAGATACTACAAGTAATAGCTGTTCTTTTGGTGAAAAGTAAAAAAGTAAATACTACAAGTAATATCTGTTCCTTTGACGTAAAGAGAAAAGTGTACTTGATTAAGATTCGTACATGGATCAGCTGGTTGGTAGGTCAGAACGTTACCCACTACACCACATATTCAGGTGCTCGTTTTCTTGCTATACACTTTAAACATTCAGCTTATGATTTTTGTTTCTGTTATCTTACCATATAATAGTTTCTCTGCTTTCCCTGCTTGTCACACTATTTGTGTTATTTGTTGTGTAAATTCATTTGCAAACGTGATATATTTTGATGTTTTCCCAGAATCCACAGCTTTAAAAGTTTTTAAGGTCAATTTTATTAAGCCAACTGATTTTCTCATATCTTCCATCGCTTCAAGGGGCAAAAGATACTATCCCGCGGAAAACATGCATAAACTTGTGTGACAGACAATACCAGTGTTTTTTAGTAGGTGCACTGCACAATTTTACGTTTGCAGTACATTAAGTCCGAAAACTACAGGATTTACACATATAACCTACATTTTCACATACGCCACACACGCTTTTTTTCTCAGTGTAAGTTTGCATCTATCGTAATCATAAATTTCGTAAAAAAAAAATTACCAATTTTAAAATTCAGCTGAGGTAAAGAAGACTGATGTTTCCAGCAGCGGTGGTCGTAAATAAGAAGAACAACTATTACGAATATTCCTGTCTTTTTCGTGTATGTTCATGCAGTTTCTTTTTCTTTTTTTACACTGAACGTCTTCTAAAAGCAGGACATTCTAATATATATACTTGACTTGATTTGATATTTTGGAAAAAAATTAATTTTTTAAAGCTTTTTCCAGTCCCAGAAAGTACAACCTTGAATTTCTCCAGAAAGTACTTGAGTTAACCGAGCGAAGTAACTCAAATGGTAGGGCGTTGGCTTCGCATTCGGGAGGTCATGGTTCGATTCCCGCTGCTGTCTATCCTGACTGGAGTTTTCGTGTTTTTTTCAGTCCGGAACTCTACATAATTTGTCTACATTACGGCGAGTCCAAAAATTACTATAAAAATGAAGAAAAAGTGCCGCCGAGTGGGAGCGAACCACTAACATTACGGTTACTTGTCGCCTGTTCTTCCAACTTCACCATAGAGGCGATGCAGAAAAACCTGGCTTGTAAAGAGATAGATATTTGAGGGTTTTTTTTTAATTTGGCTAATAAGAGTGCTCTTTTAACCATGTATCAGAGATGGAGTGGGTCGGTGGGTCAGTGGGTCAAGTGGGTCATGTTTTCTGACTGGGTCATTGGGTCGTGGGTCAACGGCATGTGACCCACCACCCACCGAGACCCACTGCGACCCACCACCCACCGTGGCCCACTGCGACCCACCGACTCAGTGATCTACCGACCCACTCTGCTCAGTGCATTGTAGACAGTATCTTCTTAAGACTGGTAAATTTGTCTTCGTTTTACTTTCAAGACCTTCATTTCCCTTCCTTTTCCATTGGTTTCTGCCTACTTGCCTGAGGTGAGTAGACTATATCTAAATGAAAAAAGAACTTCAGGCACTTTTGGATATGATATTTTTAATTGTAATAATAGCAATAGGACCTATACTACTACTTGGTTTTCGAGACCTGTGAGTTTTTAGAGAAGCTAACTACTGGAAAAAATACATTTTTGAATCACTGTAATATATAAATTATTATATAAAAAATTGAATGTAACTATGTGTGTCTGATCATCATGGTCAAATTGCAACGTCATATGAAATTACTTTTGGTATATAGTTAGGCCTTAATCCAAACTGGGATGTTATATTGCTTTCATTATAATGCATAATATCCTAAGGAGGTAGTGAGGATCCGAATGTTTGCGGGGGGGGGGGGAAATGAGTATCTTGCACGCTGTTAAACTTACGGAGCTGAAATTCGGTGTATTAACTCTTTGTTGAAAATAAACAGAATGCGTTCTAGTATTTTTTAAATTCTCCTTTATGAGGGGGGGGGGGCACTTTCTATATATGGAAGATTGGTACTGAGTTAGTTTGTAAAAATGATCAAAAACGATCGATATTATTTAAGAAAAAAAAATCAGAAACAAAAAATACAGTGCTTGACTTCATATATCCATTGCTTTCTGCTATAATAATTGCTGAAGCTTATGCTTATTATATGGAGCGCTTACAGCACATGATAATCAACCCATAAAGTTGTGAGAAAAATAGGCATAAAATTTGTACTTTAAGCTTAATTACACGGAAATTTTAAGTTTGGATTGTACGCATAATTACATGGAAAACTTTACACTTTTTTCCCCTTTACGTTGGTCTACTTACCTTAATTTGGAACTTTCAAATTTCATCCTTTTTTTCTCTGAAAAGTATCGATAATTCAACAAGGAAATAAATATATTATGATAATTTAATTGAAATTCATCGTAATTTGGCACATGGCAAACAGCAATGTGTTAATTGAAGGGGAAGGAGGGAAATTCCCATTCACCTCTGAACGCTTTCCAGAAACCTCGTTCCCTTTCGCTTTCTAGACTGGAGAGGTAACTTGGTAATGGCATCAAATCTTCATGTGTAATTACAAAAATTAAATTTATAAACAAATAAGAAATCATCAGTTTGTCAGGCTTTAATTGATAATTTATTCACAAGATTCCCTATCAAAGGCGTGGTAGATGAAGTTTCTGTTTTACATGGGTCGACATTGCCAACTGACATGGTCGATATGGAAAAGATGTTGTATGGTGATAGAGAGATGATACTTCTTGCTGAGTATTTCAAAACTGACCGAGAAAAATCATTATCAGACTTAAGTCTAACAAGTAGATTGTCGATGAGGACTTGCAGAATCAGGTAGAAGTATTATCAATTTCCACGACAGAGTGCGAACGGGGATTTCCCTTATGAATTTACAGATGACTGATATTAGAAATAGACTAAGTGCTCAAATATGGTCTAACTTGTTGTTCATCAATGTTAATGGCCCACCGCTAGACAAGCTCAAAGTAGACGAGGTAATTATTTCTTGTCTGAAGTATGGACATCATTCCGCTGCGGATGATTTACCACGAAAAAGTTACCAACAGGAAATAAACCCGATTTCAGATTTGCTTTAAGGTGGAAAATTACGAGCTATGGAAAATGTATACTGTTATTACTAATGGCTTATTTGTGTTATTCAACTTTGAACCTAATTTTTAGTAAGTCTCTTCTTTGCTTTAGGTAAACTACTTTGAATGAATATTCATAATAATTGCAATTATGCAATTTATCGTGGTGTTTTAGTGATTGTACAAATTACAATTATGAGCATACTTTATGGAGATGCTCTCACATAGGGTACCCGAGCACCTTTATACACTGTGAAAAACTGACTTTTCAAGTCTTTCGTGAGAAAAATACTGTGAACTGAGAACCATAACCTTTTCCATATTGTACAGGGGTATTTTCCTGCGAATAGAAGTTTCTTTTGGAATGCGTTCAGAAATTAACACTTGCAAGAATACTCTCTTAGTTCAAGTATATTTTCGGCATACACTAATTTCCCCCCAACTCGAAGTGTTTCAATTCCCGCACTGACAAACACTACCATATTATATCGTAAAGGTCAAATCCACCGTTATTGTAACAGAGTGGTGCTTGAGCGATTGACTAGAAATTCAAACTCCGATTTGTGACAATTTCACAGTCTTGTTTTATTACAAGTGTAAACTCTTTAGTCAGTACAGAAGAGGCCGTGGATCGTGTTTAGAGAGGATGACGATGGATTTTGGTGAGTCAGAGTAGGTCACAGTGGATGAGAGTGGTTCATGGTGGGTGGTGGATCACGGTGGGTCAGAGTGGGTCACGGTGGGTGGTGGGTCAGTGGGTTGTGGGTCAAGTTTTCATTGACCCACTCCAACTCTGCCATGTATATTCGTAGATGATAGCTTCGGATAAGATAAAATTCGTTCGCCATGTAATTTTATAACAAAATGGCGCACGTCTATTTACTTTATTTCATAGTTCTCCCATATTCAGTTTCTAATGATCGGCAACAATTGCCATCGAAATTCATGTAATTATACGCACTCATCTCAAGATTTTTCACTTCATGATGTAGAGGCAGGGAACTCACTCTTGACCATGGAACTCACTTTAGGAAAATTTGTCAGGACAAAATAATATTTAATAATAACCGCATTCACATGACGGTGATAGTTCGTGTTGGTCCCTTCGCAATTCTCCGCGATGAATCAAAGGAGCGCGGATCAAAATAAAGTCCTTGCTGCTACGCAGTGGTAACTTCAATACACTACATATCTGTTTCGACTCGACGAAAATCTGCCGCCTTTGGCACACTAGTGGCAATCCTTCGAAGTGTCGCTATATCGACGATCGACATTTATCGGCAAGTGGGCCACTAGGTGTTGGCGACGTTTACAGCATGTGAAAATTACCTAGTGTTGTTTTGTGGTCCGATCGCAACCTATTCCACCCCTAATAACTTAATCTCACCGGAATTGGCGTTTATCATTAACTTCCCCCAAGCGATTCGATTTTCATTTGACTATTTTCTTTAAAAAGGTGTTGACAATAATAAGGTCTCATGAAATTTATCTATTGCTATGGATGCTGATTCTGAGGAGTTGAGGAAGCCTGGACTCCATCAAAGTTTACTTAGGTCCTGTATTTCTATTAAATTCTTGTTGATTTCTTCTACATGGTGTCTCACCGTGCAACTTGCCTCCCCTCAGGGCTGGATTCAGTGGCGAATCTAGAGGGGAGCGATCGGGGTGATTGCCCCCCAGAAGAAGAAACGTTCTTATTTTATATCTAAATAAAACCCACCCCAGAGTTTGGAGCTCTAAGTAGCAGTATTACAACCCACCGCCCCCCAAAAGTCCGCTCTGAATCCGCCCCTGGCTGGATTAAAGGGGAGATTAGAGGGGCTGTAGACCGGTCCCCCAGTTGGACGAGGGGTCTCCACTCTTATCAAAATCTCAATTGGTTGTCTTTAAAAAATCATACAAGATACAATCATCATCAGATAAAATACAAAGACCAAAGATATAAAACTATTTTTTTCGTTTGTTACATCTAACGTGTTAACAAATTAGCATTAATCAACTTTTTTTTTTAAAAAAAAAAAAAAAAAAAAAAGATGATCGAATATAGCGCATGAGAATTGTGATTCATATTTTTTCGTTGTATAAAACTGTTCTGCAGTCTCATGTAATTATAGAATATCCCGTCCCAATCCGGCAGAAAAATTAAGTCACCGTATATACACAATAGGTTGTGTTCTTTTTATGTCAACAAATTCTGTTTGTTTATTATAAACTCTGTATGTGTGGAGTCAGGTAGAATTTTTGATCACAATAATAGACGGTTTCCTTCAAACACATTTCTTCGTTGACCAGTGATCTTGACTTCCAGGATGTGATAAAGGCAGAAGTAAAAAAGTGGCGTTCCTTCATCCTTCAAACAATATGTACGGCGTCTCCCAGTTTCTAAAAAAAAATACAATGGATAAAGATAGGCAGGGGGGACGGCAGCGAGTCATGCCGCTACCTACCGTCTCCCTACCTTTTCAAATCCACTTTTACCCCTGGATAAAGGACCTCCTTAGGACGAAAGCTAGAAAAAGATTTTTTAAAAGGTACTCATTTTTTATTTATTATATTTATATAATAGGGTAACTATATTTTTTAATGCATTTGGAAAGTTCTATTAGGTATAATATAAGCTAATGCATGGCATGGTTGATGTTGAACTACGTGTGTTCCCTTAACTTTTCTACTGTTTTTTCACAGAAATGTATTAAGCGAAGTCAGCGAGGGCTACATATTTTTTCTAGCTCCGGGCCTCCAGATGGGCTTATCCGGCCCTGCTCCCCTTCCGAAAAATTTATACACAAATCGCCGCCATTATCCGGAGCCCATGGAATCTATGGGAGACCCTGCTTAAAGAAATACTAGTTTGGAGATTTCTAATCTACGAACAAACCTTTCATTCAATTCAATGTTACAATACTGATAATTCTTACGTTGTAGCTGAATATGAATTATTATCAAACAAAAATAAATAAATAAATAAATAAATAAATAAATAAAAATAATAATAACCACAAGACAAAATAAATATTAAAAGCTAATAAGTTTTTTTCTTTCTTATTAAGTTCATTCCATCCAGCCTTAGCCTTCGTGCTGTTCGTGAAGAGCTGGAGGGAGATGCCGTCTAAGAAAATATTCCGTTTCTCCCTTTGTTTTATGATTTTATTCGGAAGTCGTGATGCTGCTATAATGTCACGTGATTCTGGCTTTTAGTGGTTAAAAAAGAATTTTTCTGTGTATATACGTATATATACGTTACCAACATACATTATCTCATTTACAGAGAGACACATACACAACGCGCGGCGCTGTTACTCCTGACCTAAAACCATGCAACCTTGAGGCAAAACAAGTTAACAAAAATTTTTAAATTAAAATATACTCGTAGAGGAAAATAGATTTTTCTTAAACATATCTTCTTTTTTTTTTTTTTTTTAAATTTGTAATATGTTTGAGGAATTTTGCTTCTATAAATACGTCTCATATCATGACAATGAGATGACTTATTAAATGACACAGAAAGGTAAGGAGGCTCGGTAGTATATAGGGTTGGCAACCGTCCGGTATTTTACCGGATAGTTCGGTTTTTGACCTCCTTGTCCGATGCCCGGTACGATCTTAAAACCGGACGTTAAATGTCCGGTAATTTTTCTCTTATACAGAAAAATCCGTTATCCGGACAGCGGCATATTGTACAAATATATGGAATCCTTATATTTACTACGGAAATCAGTACGGAGCGTACGTTATCCATATTCTACATACTTTTCCTGCATAGATGTTACCTCATGCCGTTGCAGGATGTGTGACATCTAAAAGTCTTCCATACATTACATACATATACGTATGTTACATACAGTGGCGTATTTAGGGGGCTTCCGGGCTTAAGCCAGCCCGGAATCTTACTTACTATAGTAAAGTATATGAAATATCTTGCAGAATTTTCACATTTGAGGCAAAGCCCCCCCGAAACAAAATCATAAATACGCCACTGGTTACATACGTCAGTTATATGTTACATACGTCCAACTGAATGTGAGATCCTGACCGCTTATAGCGTCTATAGTTCTTTCGTTCGTATGTTTATTCGGAACACTTATACGAAAAGTACGTATAAAATATAATTTTTTAGTTATACATTTGCTGTACATTAAGTCCAAAAACTACAAGATTTACACATGTAACCTAACGTTTTTATGTATGTCACATACGTGTTTTTCTTTCTCTGTGTACTTGTCCTATTCTCTGTTCTATTCAGATTATTTTGGAGAACGAAAAATATCGTTTATCGGTGAACATGGCTATGGCAGAGCTCATAATTGCTGAAGAGTTGAATGCATGAAAATTTACTGAGCCTATTAAGAGGCCTTATCACTGCGAAATTAAAATACCGCTAATTTTACAGAAATTATGTGATCTCTTCAAATAGATAAAAGATAATCAAAATGTGGAACAAGATCGCCGTACACAATATTATTTTGCATGAGGTACCGTTATCACGAGTCACCTAGTAGCTTTCCGTTTGCAGCCGTTTAGAAACGCGAAAATAAATGCCGATTTTCAAAATGGTTGTAAATCGAAAGCAGATAAGTGAGTCATGATAACGGTATCTCATGTAAAAAATAATTGTCTAGGGAGCTCTTGTTCCATTTTTCGATTATCTTTTATCTATTTGAAGTTATCACATAATTACTACAAAATTAGCAATATTTTCATTTCGCCGTGACGGGGCCTCTTAAAACTGCTAAAGGTCAACAAAAGTGCATTTTCAAGAGCGCAGCTAGCACTGGTTCACCCTCAGCTACATCTTCCAATTAAATAAGGCATCCAGATCCAGTAAAAGTATGTAGGCATTAGGAGACATTACCAGCCCCAGCAAAACTGGTAATACTTATTTTTCAAGTATATCTTGTGCATGACATGATTATATTGCCAATTATATTTGCTGTTCTATTTTAAATACGGTGTATTATTGATGGTAGACTGCAAAAATTACATGTGCCGACTTAACCAAAACTAGAATAAGTAAGTAACTAAAGTTATTAAATTCGTGCGCCGAATCGTTCAATTTTATGTCAAGTAACCATTTGAAGGTTGTTCACATCTTTGACGAGCGATGATATCACAATCTTAAGAGTATACGCAGGGCCGAATTTAGGGGGCGGTGCACCGCAGCACGTGCACCTCCCCCCCTCAGTTCTGAATATACACTATCTAAAGTGAGAAACTGGCAGTGGAAATAGCAATACTTTCCTAAAATTTCATGTAATGTTTCCGTTTCGGGCTTAAGAGGCCTTATCACTGCGAAATTAAAACACCGTTAATTTTACATTAATTATGTGATATCTTCAAATAGATAAAAGAAAATCAAAATGTGGAACATAGTCGCCCTAGACAATATTATTTTGCATGTGGTATCGTTATCCTGAGTCACCTAGTAGCTTCCCGTTTACAGTCATTTAGAAACGCGAAAATAAAATTCGATTTTCTAAATGGTTGGAAATCGAATGCAGATCAGTGAGGTAGTGGTATCTCATGTAAAATAATATTGTCTAGAGCGATCTTGTTCCACATTTCGATTATCTTTTATCTATTTGAAGATATCATATAATTACTGTAAAATTAGCGGTGTTTTAATTTCGCCGTGATAGGGCCTCTTAAAAGAAAGCGGTTTTGCTAAACACAATAGTTTAAGTCAGTTCCTCATACACATCACAGATGCCTAAAGGCATTTAAAAAAATAAATTTGATTCAAATGTATTGATAGTTATTGGTGCACCCCCCCCTCACAAAATCCTGGATCCGGTCCTGAGTATACGTACTCCAGGAAGGTGTCCGGTATTTCAATTTTCAAAAGTTGGCAAACCTGGTAGTGTAGCTTTTCCCTCTAGTCTAGAGGCTAGCATACCCTCCTTTTCTTCACGTGGTCCGAGCTTTGACCTTAAGGTTGGTATAAAGGGACAAGTTTTGCCAAAAGATGTCACTACAGTCTTCGTCTCTCTCTCATGTGTTTTTTACCTTTCACGAAAATTTACAATTTCTCATACAAATTTCAACCTAGAGACTTCAAATTTTTGGAGATGGAACTTCATAATATATCGAAGGCAACAATCCGTGCCGATTTCTTATTTAGAATTTTCTTCATCATTCAAAGAGCTATATTGTTAAAGGTTTGGATATCCCTTTCAACAAACAAGCCATTTCAACAATGAAAAAAATTCTAAATAAAAAAAACCGGCACGGATTGTTGTCTTCGATGGGTTATGAAGATTCTTCTCGAAAAATTTGAAATCTCTAGGTTGAAATTTGTAAGAGAAATCGTGAATTTTCGTGAAAGGTTAAAAATACATGAGAGAGATACGAAGACTGTAGTGACATCGGTCAGCAAAGCTTGTCCCTTTAAACTAACCTTAAATAGCAGAGTATTGAAGATGTCAATATGGTTCGAATTCCAGCTTAAACCATAGGTTCCCCCTTGCATATTTGCTCGGTGTTCAACTCCTACAAACACAATTGAAATAGCCCTCACTCCCTGGTGTGAGAGTCTCTGGTACAATCCCAGGTCATATAAGTATGTGGTAGCTAAGAATGTACCTGTACGTTTAGTCGAAGTTCTCCCGTTTTCTTCCACGTTCCCATTCCACTAATTCTTTCATAATCACGGATTTTAATTAATCATCCTTTAGTGTAAAGCTTTTGACTGTAGGGACACGTTCAAGTAATTACAGTGTAGCCTCGATTTAACGTTCTCACACTAGGTATTTATAATAACGAAATATTTATTTGGTCCTAAAAATAAATGCTATATACATACTCCATTTAAACCATATTAGTGAACTTCCCGCATTTAACAAACTAAAATACAGAAGAAACATCATTAGTAATGTACTATTAATTAGATAATTGAATATATTCCAAGTATAAATTACAATGTATTAATTGATTGTGTTCGTTGTTTAACAACGTGTTTGAAGCAAGAAGTTTTATTACCTGTATTATTATTAAATTTACGTTTGGGTCTGGAAATGTTTCTTCAACGTTTCTTGAACTTCAGCTTTCTCTTTTGACTTCCAAAATTTTCTATTTTTCAAATCACCGATCAGTTTTGTTCTTCCTATTCCTCGTTTTCCTTCCATCTTTCATTCTATAGCGGTATGAAGAAGGATTTCTTCCGCAAGATGTGTTCAATCCAATTGTCCTTCCTAAGAATTTTTATATGTTTATTTAAATATAGTAATTTTCAATCTTTTTAAATGAACGATCACTAAGCCAGGAAATTTGAATCAGTAATTTTGAAAAGATGATGAATCAGAAAACAGCAATTTTGCTTTAGTTCAACTTTTTAGGACACCAAACGGTCACAACAAGTTCGGTGAACTGAACTCAGGTGCTTTCGGCACGCAAAGCTATAGAACATAGCCTCTGTAGCCCCTTATATCCTTTAAACATTTATTCTCATACACTCTTTTAAAAATACTGGAATCATTCCAGTGAGATATCTGGCATTCAAAGATGCCACATTTTCACCGGAATTTTTGCAGTAATTTCACCGGATTATTCCAATAATTTCATCTGAACGTTATATATATCATCGGAAAATTTTAGTGATTTAATCGCGGATTTCCATGAATTTCACGTCATCTTCAGATATTTCACCCGAAATTTACAGTAATTTCACCGGAATAATTCCATGAATTTCACCTGAACTTTGAATAACTCACAGGAAATTTTGTACTAATAATACTGGAATAATTACATACACTTAACCTGAAGTTCTAGATATTTCGCCGAAAAATTTACAGATATTTCAACGGACATGTTGCATGAATTTTATTTGACAATTTACAGAAACTTCTCCAGAAAAGCTCCGTAAATTAACCGAAAAGTTGGACATCTGTTTTTCACAGCCATTTGAAACTACCTCACGGATTTAGGTGTAAATCATTATGGTTAATAAAAGTTTTGATGATTATGAACATACACATATAAGCGGAATCGTTGGTTTTTGTCTTATTGGTAGGACTACTAAACCTACAGAGAGATTCAACGAAATTATGTTTTAGTCCATTTTAAGCCAAATAACTTGATGGGGTTTCCCTTCTACTTTAACAGAAGATCCTACTGTAGAAGTTGTCAATGACTCTGCTGTAAAATTGACTTAACCTGAATATTTTCCAATATGACATCGTAAACCTCAATTTTCGGGTAATTATTCTCATGAAATTAATAGCAAAATTTAACGAGTACTGCTACTCCAATGTAGATGTTCACTACTTTAGTATTATTTGAGTAACCGTGTAACCCTTATTCTTTAGCTTTGTAGGTGGCAGTTCTATAGAAACTGCTTCCGTGTACTTAGCGCCGGAAGCTAAAAGTATCCTATAAAGGTAACCAAGAAAGTTCAGTCGCTTTTTCACCCATCATCTTCGAACATCGATATGTTACATAAGACGTACCTGGAAGATCAAAAATGGTCCCCATGAGCATCAACAACCATCTGCCAACGTTCTGGAAAGCCATGGATTCCATCGCGGTAGAACTTACTGGAAAATGAAGCGAAGAAGGTATCAAGTGCATTTTGCACCTCTACTAGCGATTTGAACTGGTGTCTACTAAGGTGATTGTCCAAGGAATGGAACAGGTGATAATCGGACTGTGCAATGTCCAAGAAGTATATAGGATGAAATAGTGTTTCTCATCCAAGACTTAGAATAGTGTCCCGGGTCATCCTATCCACGTGGGCCTTAGCTTTGTCCTGTAACAGGAGTGCTGGCTCCAGGGTTTTGAGTTTTTTTCTTGAACACGGCTCAACTGCTGTCAGTACACAGTTGCATTGATGCTCTGACCAGCTGATAGCAGTTCCTGATGCACGATGCCACGAGCAGGCTACCATACACACAGGAGGACCTTCTTAGTGCAGTGCCGGTTTCGATTGCTTTGAAACCGGTTCATGAGATAATAACCAATGATGACGGCGCGGTGGAGCTTCGATTAGGACCCACTTCTCATCACATGTCAACACCCTGTCCAGAAATGGCTCCTTCCTCAGACGAGGCAGCAAAGAAACGTAGTGTCTGCTAGCGTTGTCTTCTGGCTCGGAGTCAAATCATGTGGGACCCATCGACACAACTTGTAGTACTTCCCAAGTTGATGGAGGTGCTGCCGAATGGTTTCTCTACTCACACTGCATTGTTTTCCCAGTTCCTCACATGTCTGGCCACTCGCCTCAATTGCTGCCTGAAGCTCGTTTTATACATGCGTTGGTCTTCCGACACGTGGTGCGTCTTCGAGTGTTTTGTCACCGTCCCTAAACTTGTTAAACCACCGCTGCACTGTCCGCGTACTTCTATAACTTATCGAGAGTGGATTGATGTTGACAAGGTAGAAGTGTTTTCCCGAAGATGTACGATCCCAGGGCCTCAGTGTTCAGAAACACTGGATTTACTTTTATTTATTTATTTTTTTTTTTAGCTCAGTTTATTTGATTGCACCCTTTGACAGCAATCTTTGATTGCACCCTTTGACTTCTATCAATGATCGCACAGTCTCCATAGTAGTGATGAGCAAATGCAAGACCAAGACCAAGACCGGGGTGGTCTTGGTCTTGGTCTTGGTCTTGCACTGAAACCCTTGGTCTTGGTCTTGCACATCCAGTCTTGGTCTTGATCTTGGTCTTGCTTGCAAGTGTCTTGCAAGTCTTGCTTTTAAGAAATCTTATGCTTTTCATAGGTAAATTTTACTCTGGATATAAGGGATAATAAATTCTACAATGCGCCAATAGTAAAGGAAATACAATGTATGTTTCTAAATGTAATATAGCTTACCTTCGTGTAAGTATGTTGATAGTGTACAACATAGGTGATGACCTTTATTTTTCTTAATGGGTAATGACCACGCTTCACTACTTATAAGATAAATCACAACGTTTCGTAATCTGTTTATATTTCTTTTAACAAATTCAACATTCACTGGTTCCCAAACTGGGGAGGCTATCCGTGAGACGCATGAAAGAAAATAAAGACAGTACAGATTATTGAAATACCAGAATTGCAAAATTATTTTTACACTCTAAAGGTGTCAGATTTTTGTTTTAAACCACGATTAGCTAATCCTTGTATTAAACAAAGTTCCAATTTAAAATTTAGATTTTTGTTTTACTGATTTCAATATGTACTCTATGGGGCAGAAACATGGACATTACGCAAAAGCTATGAAAAAATTACAGATTTTCAAAACGTGGGAATGGAGAAAATGGGGAGAATTAGCTGTGTTGAACTGGAAACGAATGAGAAGGTGTTACAAATATTAGCAGTAGGGGGAAAAGAAGAATTTTTGATATTGTTCAGAGGAGGAAGAGGAACTGGTTGGGATATTGGCTGAGGAGGAACTGTATTATGAGGAACGTTCTAGAGAATATGGTGGAAGGAAAGATAGGGAGGGAGCGAAGGAAACTGTAGTTGAAAGAAGGTTTTAAAACAGAAAACACGTCAAGACGAAGACAATAGCTGAAGACCACCGTACATCGAAGCTTCTCAGTTGCAGCAAGTAACCTGCCAATAACATTTTAAACATTTTGTTTTAGACACATGTATTTTTAAGAATTAATACATGTTTTTAAAACAAAATGTTTAAAATGTATACAAAATTTGTTTTAAACAAAATCAATTGTTTAAAACAAGTTTTAATAATTTGTTTTAAACATTCTGTTGTAAACAAAACAACCCTGATAATTATGTATCAATATAACTTTTAGCATCGAGGATTAAGCGATATAACATTATATTACAACAATAAATCTCTATTATAAATTGAAAGTGACTATTTTTGTGACACCTAATCTCTTGAACCACCCTATCGATCGCGGTTTAATTTTCCATATAGATGAGGTTTTAGCCTGGGAGTGTTTTCGTCATTTCACTTTGACGGTAAAGCTTAGGGGAGGGGAGAAGCGGGAGTTATAAAATAATAAAATAAAACTTAATAACTCTTGAACCACTGGACCTACCTCAATCAAATTTTTAACATAGATGAGGTTCAAGCCTAGAATATTATTTGTCAGTTACTTTGACGAAACAACGTAGGAGAGGAGGGCGAGATATACAAAAATCAATATAAATAAAAATAAATGTGACTAAGTTTGTAACTTAATAACTCTTGAAACACCCAACCGATTTCAATCAAATTTTTAATATGTATGAGATTCAGAACTGGAAAGTTTTTTAGAGTTTCACTTTGATGGTAGAACCTAGGGGAGGGAAGGGGGATCAAATTTTCAACATAGATGAAGTTCAGGACTGGAACGACTATTCTACATTGACGGTGCAAAGTAGGGGAGGGGAGGAGGGAGATATGTAAAAAACTAAAAATACAAGTGACTGTCTTTGTGACTTCATCACTCTCGAACCAGCCAATCGATTTCAATCAAATTTTCAACATAGATGAGATTAGGACTTGGTGTGGTTTTTATCATCTCACTTTCACCGTAGAACTTAGCGGAGGGGAAGGGGATGGTAAAATGTACAAAAAAAAAAATAAAATTTTTGAGCCACCCGACCAATCTCGATCACATTTTCAACCTAGATGATGTTCAGACCTGAGATGGTTTTTATCATATCACTTTAACAGTGCAGCTTAAGGAAGGGGGAGGGGCGAGATATTGAAAAATGATCGAAAATGACAGATATTAAAGTAGAATCTATAGTTTTGAGGATCTCTGAGATAAACAGTGACTCTTCCGATGCTGTTTCAATCCAAATTCAGCTCCGTAACTTTGGCGGAGGGGAGGGAAGAGATATAAAAATGATCGAAAATGACGAATGTTAGTGTCGAATTCATAGTTTTCGAGGTCGCTGAGTTGAATATTGACACTTCCGATAGTGTTTACGACCAAATTCGGCTCCGTAACTTGGGGGAGGGAGATATACACAACAATGATTAAAACTGACCAAATATTAGTGTCGAATCCATAGTTTTCGGCGTAGCTAAGGTGAACAGTGATACTTCCGATCCCGTTTAAATGCAAATTCAGCACCGCAACTAGAGGAGGGGCAGGAAGGAGATAGATAAAATTATCGAAAGTGACTATTATCAATGTCGAACTCATGGTTTTCGAGGTCATTGAGATGAACGGTGACATTTCCGATGCCTTGCAACATGGGGGAGAAGAAGATATATAAATTTAATGAAAATGACCGATATTAGTGCTGAATTCATAGTTTTCGGGGTCTCTAAGATGAACAGTGACACTTCTGATGCCGTTCAAATCCAAATTCAGCCCAGCAACTTGGGGGGAGGAGGGGAGAGAAATATAAAATTCATCGAAAATGACCGATATCAAAGAGCGCTTTAGTAATAGTAAAAAGTGACTGACTATTGAAATATTATTATTATTTTTTAATTTAACTCAACGAAATGGGTAATTGATGCTAGTAATCCATAGATATTTAGTAGTAATCCAGTGAATACATTAGTTAGAATGTGCACCTAATCAAGGTATATCCTAATTTTTGTATTAGATATACACTTACTACCAAAAATATGTTGTTTACAAGTTCCATATTTAAAAAAAGTGCTACATTTAAAAAAAACTAAGTGCGACATAAATGCGAAAATTGTGATAATTAATGCTACAAAATATCAAAATTGTTGCTAAAAAGTTTCGTCTCTAGACGTTTCATTTGCACCAACCAAGTATATTTCAAAGCGATTTCCTGTAGTGGTTCACATGATAGCATATGATATGCAGAAAAGAAAGATACAGTATTTACATAACAGTCGCTTTCCCTATTGGATATACCTTCAACATGAATAAAACTTACATATTATTTTTATATGTACGTATATTATATTTCACGTGGCTATTAGTATTCGCCAATTTTTATTTCCAAGTCCAATACCTGTTTTAATATATGTTATTCTTTACCCCAACCTGTTATTCTTTGCAAGATGTAATTTCAATCGCACAACTAATAATGAGGAAACCAATTAGCGTATAATAATATACAAATTGGAAGCAGTACTTTATTATGCAAATTAATAATAAAAAAAATTAATAACCTAGTGTACAAGGTCATCCACGTGACGTCACAGGTAAATGACCAATCACAGCACTGACCTGGAAAGATCCACCCCTTAAATAATAACTTATATATAATTTGAAGTTTTACTCTGATGAGAGAGTGTAAATACAGAATTGAATGCAAAGACATTAACCAATAAATTATTATGAGAGTCACAAAAGTTTCCGAGAGAAATGTAAGGTACAAATTTTAGCATGGATCTAAACTACTTTTCTTTCTTTATTGGTAACAAGAAAATGAAAATTATTTTCTACAAAAAGTTATATTAAGAGACTCGACATATTCGTCATCAATATATATCTAAGTTATCGATTTAGACTTTCGAGGAGCGATGATAGAGGAGACATTAGTAGGCCTATTGTGATCTTTCGAAAGAGTCACATTCGAATTTTCAACAGATTTATATGTGTCATTGGCCCTAAATGCCGAAAAGGGTAATTTTAGTTTCTGGCTACATGTTCGTCGCGATATATATAACATTTCACAAACTCAAAATGCCGAAAAAGGGAATTTTAGGTTCTTTCTGCCTGTTCGTCCTGATGTATATACATATTTCATAGACCTTAAATATCCATTTAAAAAAAAAGGACTGTTAGATTCTACCTGCCTGTTTGTCCTGATGTATATACATATTTCATAGGTTCTAAATGCCTAAAAAGGGAATTTTAGGGTCTGTCTGCCGGTTCATCTTGATGTATATACATGTTTCATGGGCCTTAAACGAGTAAAAAGGAATTTTAGGTTATATTTGCCTGTTCGACCTGATGTATATGCATGTTTCATAGTAAGAAATACTAAAAAAAATAATAAGATTGAGAGATTGAGATTGAAAGAGGGGTAGTATAGAGTTAGACATTTACTTTTATAGGCATTACAAGAAGAAAACTAATTTATTATAATTATATATAACAAAGTGCATATAAGCTAAACCATTACCAAAAGAGCTTATAAAATGAATGATATTAACATGATATTTGAAGGGCTCGCATTCTCGTTTTACATGTTAGGACTGTCTATGTGTGTTTTTCACTAGAGTCACTAACAAAGCTCTTTGAGAGCGTACTTACAGAGTCTTAACGTCCATTACAATCAGAAACTGCACTACTCCTTCCCAATGTCACTTTTCGACGAAGCAAGAGTGGTAACTTGGAGGTTGATAGATTCTTCTGCACCACTGACTGAATAGTCTACGGTTTTTATAGTACTTTCTTTCACGGAACTGAAATTGTTTTTGTTTTCACTTTTCTAAATTCATCCGTGTTACCCACAAACATGTTGTCAGTTCTATTTTAAATGTTTTCACTTTCCTATATTGTTCTAGAAACTTAGAGTTGATCCGTTAACTGTGTACTTCTATATTATTATTTTTAAATCTCAAAATGAGGAATGTCTTAATAGGCTCTAAATGTCTAAAATGGGAATTTTAAATTCTGTCTGTCTGTTCGTCCTGATGTATATACTGTTTCATGGGTTATAGATGCCTAAAAAGGGAATTTTAGATTCTGTCTGTCTATTTGTCCTGATGTATATACATGTTTCATGGACTCTAAATGCAGGAAAATGGAATTTTAGATTCTCTCTACCGGTTCGTCTTGATGTATATACATGTTTTATGAGGCCTAAAAGCTGGAAAGGGGAATTTTAGATTCTATCTGCCGGTTCATCCTGATGTATACACATCTTTCATGGGCCCTAAATGCAGGAAAAGGGAATTTTAGATTCTATCTGTCTGTTCGTCCCGATGTATGTATATGGTTGATGGACCTTAAATGCCAAAAAAAAAAAAAAAAAAGGGAATTTCGGATTCTGTCTGCTGTTCGTCCTGATGTGTATTCATGTTTTATGAGTCCTAAAAGCTGAAAGGGGAATTTTAGATTATATTTGCCGGTTCGTCCTGATATATTATATACATGTTTCATAGGCCCTAAATGCATGAAAAGGGAATTTTAAATTCTGTTTGTTTGTTCGTCCTTATGAATGTACACTCATGTCCAAAATTATTGTCGCATGTCTATAAATATGTTATTGTAGGAATATAATTTGATAACGAATTCGCCCGGTATTTCTTACAATGTTAGTATGTGTATAATCGGTAAAGACATGTATTGGCAAATTTCCTGTGAAAAAAGCAGTAAATAAGAACAATAAAACGAAAATAAAACTTTCTTGTCCATTTATACCTATCAACATTTTGTTTTACTCATTCTAATTTTCGTATTTATGATTCTTTTCCTATGAAATTTATCACAAATATACATTTCTCAATTATACACATGGTATTAGTATTAAAAGTACCCTGCAATATCATTATCAAATTATATTCTTCCAAGAAGACAGTTATAGATATGCGACAATAATTTTGGACATGAGTGTACACTCGACTTAGGCCACGCCGTTCAACGTGACCAAACCAAATGGAATTTTAAACTTAAGCTTATTTTTTATAATGATTTCCTAGAGAGGTTTTTCGAATTTTCTTCGTATCTCCGAAAACAAAAATAGTTTACTGGGAATCAAAATGAAAGAAAAATCCATTTTCCTTTAAAATGACTCTATCGATTTCATTTATGTACAGTCCATACATAATTATTTCGTCAACAATTCTATAGTCTGCTATAAATCATTACCTTGTGGAGAATCCAGAAAATGTAAACTCTTGAGGACGAGTTTGGAGCTTTATTTAGACGATTTTCTAAAACAACTCAGGTGATGTTTATACTTTAGAAAGACAAAAGCTATGATGATTGAGACAAAGTGGTCGATGTCAAATATAGGAGCAGGAGGGGAGAAAATAAAACAGGTGTCTAGTTTTCTATACGTGGGTAGTGTTATTATTGATTATATGAAATGTTAAGGTGGATCACTTCCCGGAAGTCAATACATATTTTAGCTCATTCCTTTAATTACTGCCCAATGAAACATTGCATATTATAAATATTGTACTGTAAGATAAAGTTATGTTTCAGCTACAACACAAGACATTGATTCATTTGGTTGTGTCTTCTTGATATCGAAAAAGACAATAAATAAAAGAAAATATTTGATTCGTTTTACAATGAGCACACAAGATGGCACTTCCTGTTAGATTTTACTAGAAGTGCTCAGTTTTATGAAATGTTTCTTGTATGTGTAAAGTATTTTAAAGTAACGATCTTATTACGAAATAGATATATTGTTTGACCGTTTTTCGTGTTATGTTTCATATTTTATTTAAATATTAATTTGCATGTAAGGAAATAGATTTTGAGACAAAACTTGCGCAGAACGCCATAATGCGTTGTTGCCAAATTTGAACGTTTACTGTGGTAGTCACAATAAGAAAATTTCTGGGTTCTAGAGTTGCAGTTTGAGAAACGGAACTTAGCTGTGAATTGCGGTAAGGGTCGACAACTAATTTCTCCAGTAAGTATCCAAGCAGAATTCCATGATTACTTCATTTATTACCTGTCATCACTAAATACTCGACACTATCGGCAACGCCGCACGCGTATTTTCGAAATACACTGAACTCTAGCCATAAGGCATTGTGAACGGGGTTACGCTTGGCAACAATGTAGGAAAAATGAATGACGTTTATATCGCGATCACGAGTCATGACCTAGATATAGCACAAAGTAAACGCCCGGTGCTATCGGCCCTGCTAGCCGAGTGAGCTAGCGGAGCATGCTAGTAAGGAAAATCGTTGTTGGCGGGGTTCAAATCCTGCGTTAGGAAAGTTTTTCTTACTATTTTTAAATTTTTTAATAATACTTCTTTCGTTAAAATAAAATTAAAATAATATTCAAAAACTGATTTAACGATTATTTTTAAAAATTTTCATTAAACTTCTTTCATTAAAATAAGTTTGCCCTTGTACTTTTACAGATCCATAGCAAAAGTAATAATAATAATAATAATAATAATAATAATAATAGGAACGGGTTAGAATGAAATTCAGCATTCGTTTCCGTGCGATGTTGCCAAACCTAATGCCTTCTGGCTAGGGCTGAGTGTATTTCGAAAATATGCACGCCGCACTATTCAAGCAGCGTTTAACATAGTACCGAGAACACCTAGTGATCCACCTTAACGGAAAATAAAAGCAAGGATAGGAATGGCGAAATAAGCCTTTAAGAGGAAGAAAATATTATTTTGTGGGACCTTGAAATAAAGAGTTGACGAATAGACTCACAAAATGCTTTTTGTGGAGTATTGTAGTGCATAGAACAGAAATATGGACATTACGCAAAATTGATGAAACTACTGGAAGCTTCCGAAAGGTGGGTTTGCAGAAGATTGGGGAGAATTAACCAGAGGTAGACTGGGAGTACAAGAGCCCACCTGGAAAATGATGCTTAAGAGGCCCTATCACGACGAAATTAAAATACCGCTAATTTTACAGTAATTATATGATATCTTCAATTAGATAAAAGATAATCAAAATCTGGAACAAGATCGCCATAGACAATGTTGTTTTACATGAGATACCGATATCATGACTCACTTATCTGCTTTCGATTTCCAGCCATTTAGAAAATCGGCATTTATTTTCGCGTTTCCAAATGGCTGAAAACGGAAAGCTATTACGGAACTCGTGATAACGGTACCTCATGCAAAATAATATTGTCTAGGGCGATCTTGTTTCACATTTTGATTATATTTTATCTATCTGAAGATATCAGATAATTACTATAAAATTAATGGTATTTTAATTTCGCAGTGATAAGGCCTCTTAAGGGCCTTCATGAATACATAGTTAGACTGAAGTCTGGACTGCCCTTTTAGGAATGAACCCTTAGCTGGAGACTTGGATGGCTAAACCCCCGCTCCCACGAAATGTAAAGTTTATTATTTATAAATGCGTATATATAGCCAAGTATAATTTTGCTTTCTTTATTTTCTACAGTCTGAAAATCTTTGCAATGAATCGTTCATGTGCCTTCAAAGCAACGACTGTTTATATTGAAAGAAATCTGAAAATGATAAGATTCCATCTTCAATATTACGAGCAATTTAATCTTCATGAATAGTACATGCAAAGAACATGGAGAATATTCCATGAAAATCCTCCTACAGTAAGGAAACGCGAATTGAGGCGTTGGAAAGAACCCGGTCCCCTGAGCACAGCGGGGTGTCCCGTGGCCCGAAACCCAAGAATTCGGGCTCCACATGTTTTCTAGTCGATATCAAATATATCGCGATGTCCCTTACTCACATGCAGCATCACAGTATTGTCTTGTAATGTTCGATTGAATAACATTCAGGCAGAGTAATAAGGAAACTTACTTTTGTGAGCAAAAAGCATGGAGAATATGGCATGAACATTCTTTGGGGCCTGATTTCTTAGGCTTCGAACCCCGGGCCAAATTTACGACATTACCGCTGTGCACAGGGGAAACCGACCCTTTCCAATGCAACCACCCACGTCGAAAAACTCCATGCTTCATTGGTGAGTAGAAGGGACTTACATGTATTTTTCAGACTTTTTTTTATAGTCTTATTGATTTTTCAAGGCTACGTTTTTGGGCAGGGACCCCCTTTCTCTATTGCCCTCTCCCCTTTGCTAGCACTGCGGGCCCTTTAGTTACGCCACTCGTTACTATGAACGAGAACGGAGCTTTGAATTAGTTATAACTAATCGAGCAATATCTTAAGTGATTTTGCAGAGGACAGGGCACACCCGGAAATTTCCGGGTATCCGGGCGGCCCACTTCGCCACTGGAATTAACTGTATCGAACGGGAAACGAATGAAAGGGTGTTAGAAATGATGGTGAAGAAAGAACAATTTTAGGTATTACTAAGAATAGAAAGAGAAACTAGCTGGGACATTGGCTAAGAAGGAACTGTACCATGAGGGACGTGCTAGAGGGTATGGTGGCAGGAAAGAGAGGGAGAGGGAAAAGGAAACTAAGCATTAGAGGCCATACCGTTTAACATATGAACTGGATTTTAAATTTTTTATCTGATTTTCTAGAGGTGTTTGTCGAATTTTCTTTCTTCCCCCAAATAGGATAGTTTACTGAATCGTAAAAAAATTAAAAATTGAGATATTCTCAAAAGTGACTCTTAGAGAATTAATTCACGATATCGAAACAGAAACATCATACGTGAAGACGAAGAGGTGAACGAAAGAACGTGAAGCATGGAAACTTCTCAGTTCCGGAAAAATAACCTGCCAATAATGGCAGAAAACTCATGATGATGATCATCATCATAAATAAATGTTTAATTAATAACCTGACAATATGATATAATTAATTAGTTTCTTTCCTTTCAGCACTCTGTAGAAAATATTATAAATGATCTTACCTTTGGAGACAGGGAATTTTGTGTAGGAAGGGATTTCTTCTAGAGATTTTTTCTTTAGAAATTGTAACAAATTCTATAAGAAGAATAACTATTTCTTCAAGTTTCATCATAAATTTTAGATATTTTTTTACTTGTTTTTCTCGGAAACATGACAAGATACAGTTCTGTTATTAGCAGTGTTATTTGCATCTATTTTAATAAAGATTTATGTATTTTTTTTAATACCTATAGGCAAATGGAAAATTGATTGACTCAGTAGGAAGAAAGCGATTTGACATTGTAACTGAAACAAACATAAAACAAACTTAATTCGGTCTCATATCAAATCATTTCACATCAAAATTTTATTCAGTTTTCCAGTAGTTCATCTCGAACATGCTTAGGCTCGCAGTACGTAAAAGGTGCCACAGTTCACATCCTCGTCAACACATGTTTAGCCATATATTAAGTAAACAATGCAGAGAATGTATAAGGCGGCCAAGGAAGGAAAAAGTGAAATAAAATCTTTCAGTTTTATGTCCCACGGTTACACTTGTTAGGTTAAAGGAGACGGTGATGATGAGAGATGAGTGAAGTGGTGGAATGAAGAAAGTGGGAGGAAACGGGAGAACCCCGAGAAAACCCACGAGCACGGTGTTTGTCCACCACAAAGTCCACACGGCGCGAGCTGGGATCGAACCAAGGAGCCCAAGCACTGGAGGTGAACGCTCTAGCACTGAGCCACCGCGCCCCCTCAAGAAAGGAACTTAAGTCTTTTACATCACAACTCCTTTTTCGGCATCACCTTATCAGCTGGTTTGTCTTCTATACATAATTCTATACTATATGCAATAATAATAGTTCTATTTTCATACTTATATTATCAATGTAAATAGCAGCAATACAAAATATATCAATATCACATATAGAAACATTTGTCTTTGAGTAGAATTTCAACCAAATCAAAAGGTCAGATAATCGGCTATAAGGGCGTAAGGTTAGATAAGGGCCGTTTTATGCATCCTCTTGCATTGTTTGTTTAACGTGTGGCCAAACATGTCTTAAGGACGTGAACTGTAATTGTATTTTAGTTATTTTTTCCAGAAGAACAAGTAAAATAATATCTAAAATTTATGATGAAACTAGTCTTCTTACATAGTCTGTTAGAATTACTAAACACATTATTACGAATGCAGGACAAAATCGAAGGAAAATTCTGACAAAACAGACTAAAATCAAGGAACAGAATCATAGGTGCAGCCTAATAAAAGGATAATTCCTTTTTCTTCAACTATCATATTACAGGTATCTATAATTCTTCACTTTATTGAAATATCATTTTTAAATACTGAAAACGCAATAAAACACGTAAGACTGTTATAGTAAGTATATACTGTATTCCACATTTTGATCTTTGTTTAAAACAAATCTTGATCAGCATTTCAGAATTAAATAAATATTTATACAACACTCAAAATAAAAGACTGCTATATGTTACCTCATTAGGATTATTTAAAAAAAAAAAACACACACAAATAACATCACAATTACTTTCCGTAAATAAAATGAATAGTCTTACATTAATATGCTGAACGTATTTCAAATATATTAAATGTATAATAAATAGGAGTACCCAGAACTTTTCATATATATGTGTGTGTGTGTGAAAGTAATCGAAGCCAATCTGCCTTTTAATTATAACATTTTTACGTTTTATTTCGTTTTCAGTATTTTAAAAGAAAGAAAAATGTATGTCAGTAAATTGAAAAAAAAATGCAGGAAACATTTTAGAATACATGACAATTTACATTTAAAACACAGTTCTGACCAGAAGAAAATGAATTATACCTATTAATATAATATAAGTTTTTTGTTACAGTTTCAAGGACCTAACGTATATTATATTAATATAATTCATTTTGTTCTGGTCACAACTGTGTTTTAAATGTTATTATGATTATCCAGAACATGGAGTATGTTTATTATGACAATTAAAGGAAAAAATAATCATATAGGATGTACACTGTTACATCAAAATACTTCTATGATTCTGTCTCTTGTATTTTGTCCGCCTCGTTAAATTTTTCTTGGATTTTGACCTGTTGGATTTATTCGCTGCCCTGGTTACTATAGTGCTGCCAAAATGTCTTGAGCCGTGTCAAAAATGTGGACTATAGCTCACCCGCTACACACCCACGCGTTAAGCCAATAAGGGTTCAACTGTTGCTAAGCGAGAGAGCCTTAGAGAAAGGGAGCGGAATTCCTTCAACCGATAGCAGCGCTTGGAATGGAACACTAGGTGTCAAGTCAATGCGGTATATCTATACAGCCATTATATACCTATATCTACATGAGTTCCCATCTGCATAAAAACACGCTAGTAGTCAAGCATTTCTCTGCTACATTTCACTAAAAAAATCCTCCGTACATAAAATTCCGTTTCTAAAGATTAGGCAGAACAGGAATTCCCGTTCTGCCTAAAGATAAGATCATTGAAAATGTTTTCTACAAAGTGCTGGAGGGCTTTTAGGCAGAACGGGAATGAATCAACTAATTTGTCAGAAATAAATGAGTTTATTGATTTTTTTTTTTCAAAAATGAGTCACGCGATTTTGTTCATCGAAGCAAGAATTTCGAGATTTCAACGAACTGTTAGTCGTTATGATTCCGAACTGTTTGTTGTTACACTCGATTAGAGGCCATACCGTCTAACGTATACGAAATGAATTTTAAACTTCACACTTTTTATTAGATTTTCTGGAGCTTCTTGTCGAACTTTCTTTCTCTCCCCCAAAATAAGGATAATTTAGTGGACGGTAGAAATCAAAAATTGAGATTTTCTCAAAAACGACTCTTAAAGATTTAATTTATATTCCATAAGGAAATAACAACCGTGCAAGTTCTTTTTATGTATTCTGTAAAATTATCGAGTGGTCAGTGTACCCAAAAATGTGTAAGCTGCAAATGGAGCCACAAAGAGATAAGTTCAATTTACTTTGTAATTTTAATGTCTCAGGAGTTAGCAGTGGCGTATTTACGATTTTGTTAGGGAAGGGAGGGGGGCTTTGCTAACTTTATTCCTGGAAATGTGAAAATTCTACAAGATATTTCATTTACTTTAAAATAGTAAACAAAATTAAGTCCGGAATTCCCCCTTAAACACGCCACTGGGTGTTAGTGTAACAGATCACAATATGTGAAGAATAACATAATTGAAATCCGTGCTTTTCTGGCTTCTTCACGAAAGAAATTAATTATTGCCGTATTCTAGGATTAATAATGAAACATTTATTAAGAGAATAATAACAAGAAAAATAGTGGATTGAAGATAAAGATGGAACAGAGCATGACCATATCATTAAACTATCTCATCTGGAATTTTCCTCGACATATTAACGAATGCAACCGTTACTGCACACAAATCTTAACCGGTTTTGCGCATAGATTTTGATCCAAGATTGCAACTTTGATAGCTTTAGAAGCTGCGCGCATTTTTTTTTTTTTTTTTTTTTTTTTTAAGGCAAGAAGAAAGAAAGAAATTAGAAACAAATTAGCAATCCTCTTAAGGATTAAATAAATACAATTTGACCACTAAATGTAGCAAGTCAAGATACAATTTGCATGTCAAGTTACATATTACAATAAGTATAACAAGTCAGGATACAATTTTCAAGTCAAGTCACATAATACAGTAAGTCACTATTGCAAGTCAAGATACAATTTTCATACTAAGTTATATAATACAGTAAGTCTCTATAACAAATCAAGATACAATTTTCATGCCAAGTTAGTTAATATAGTAAGTCACTATATATAACACGTCAGGATACAATTTTTGTGGCAAGTTTCGTAATACAGTAAGTCACTATTACAAGCCAGGATACAAATTTCATGTCAGTTTATATAATATAGTAAGTCACTATAACAAGTCAGGATACAATTTTCATGCCAAGTTAGTTAATATAGTAAGTCACTATATATAACACGTCAGGATACAATTTTTGTGGCAAGTTTCGTAATACAGTAAGTCACTATTATAAGCCAGGATACGAATTTCATGTCAGTTTATATAATATAGTAAGTCACTATAACAAGTCAGGATACAATTTTCATGCCAAGTTAGTTAATATAGTAAGTCACTATATATAACACGTCAGGATACAATTTTTGTGGCAAGTTTCGTAATACAGTAAGTCACTATTATAAGCCAGGATACGAATTTCATGTCAGTTTATATAATATAGTAAGTCACTATAACAAGTCAGGATACAATTTTCATGCCAAGTTAGTTAATATAGTAAGTCACTATATATAACACGTCAGGATACAATTTTTGTGGGAAGTTTCGTAATACAGTAAGTCACTATTATAAGCCAGGATACGAATTTCATGTCAGTTTACATAATATAGTAAGTCGCTATAACAAGTCAGGATACAATTTTCATGCCAAGTTACATAATACTGTAAGTCACTATTGATGTTTCCGTCAAGTTTTTAACATTTCTTTGGTTCTAATTTTAACTTTATAGTTTTCAGAAGTTTAATACAACCTGTCTCCTATTCTGAATATCTACAACTTTTAAATTTCTGATACTGTTTCATTATGAAAGTTCTCTTTTCAATTCGTCCTTTCTCTGTGCAATGACCTCTCACTTCGCACTGATCGTAATTTCAATTTTGTTTCTGACTAAGGATGCGCACGAGACGAGTCGAGACAGGATTTTCCTGACAAAATTCGAGTGGAGACACGGCTCTTCCAATAGTAAAATATACATTTTTCGAGTCGAGACATCACTTTTACAGCACATTTTCGAGACGAGACAGCCACAAATCTTGTCTCGTGCGCATCCCTATTTTTGACTATGTCTTTAGAACGGATGAAATCATCCTGATGAACATATGGAGATGGCGAGTAGAACTGATCATTGAAGTGTTTTCAGCATGTTTCCATCCCATTCGTCGTTCAAAGAACTGTTGAGTGTTCTGAAGCCCATATTCTCAGTGAAAGCCTAAATAAAACGAAGCAAACTATTATTATGATATTCTTAATAATAATAATAATAATAATAATAATAATAATAATAATAATAATAATAATAATAATAATAATAATAATAATAATAATAATAGTAATAATAATAATAATAACTTTATTTTCAGTGCCGTGAACAGCTCATTGGCAAAAATACTGCACTATGTTAAGACTAGTATACAATCATTTAAAACAGACCAGAAAATTTGTGATATAGAATGAATATTAGTAGGTTAAGACCCTTGTCAGAAGTTTAATATATTCACATTACAAGATTAAGGCTGATTATAAAATAAGATTAAAATAGATACAGTCAATATCATAAAATACTATTAACAGAACTATGGAAATTAAAGTTTCATTTAACCATTGTTAAAATAATGAGTCAACTTTGCTTGAAATTTCGTATCTTCTATGTAAAAGATCCTGGTTACCTATTGTCATATTTCCACATAAAATATTGATTCTTTGAATAAAATGTTATAACTAAAGATATATAATAATAATAAAATCAAGACCCTTGTCATGAAGTTAAGATAAATTAATCTTTGGGAAAAAAATATATAATAAAATAAAATAATTGCTCTATTGTTTCTCCCAACATATGCTCATTTTAAACTGTTATAAGACATTGTCACTCTTCTCAATATTTCACGTTTTGAATTTAGTACCACCAATGTTGACTGACTTCTTACACTATAACACGGCACTCTTATTCCTATATTTTCCAAGCAGTAATCGCTACTATATTTATTATCCAATACCATTTGAATAAAGTTTTTATCCATAAAATTTCTTCTTTCTGCTAGAGATTCAAGTCCCAAAAAGTAATAATAATAATAATAATAATAATAATAATAATAATAATAATAATAATAATAATAATAATAATAATAATAATAATAATAATAATAATAATAATAATAATAGTTCTTAAGAGGTCCCATTATGGCGAAATTAAAATACCGTTAATTTTACAGTTATTATGTGATATTTTCAAATAGATAAAATATAATCCAAAAGTGGAACAACTTGCTAGAGAATATTGTTTTACGTGAGATACCGTTATCATGACTCACTTATCTGCTTTCGATTTACAGCCATTTAAAAAATCGGCATTTATTTTCGCGTTTCTAAATGGCTGCAAATAGAAAGCTACTAGGTGACTCGTGATAATGGTACCTTATGCAAAATAATACTGTCTAGGGCGCTCTTGTTCCACATTTCGATTATCATTTATCTATTTGAAGATATCACATAATTAATGTAAAATTAGCGGTTTTTTAATTTCGCAGTGATTAGGTCTCTTAAGCAGTTTATTAACAACAACAGCTTGACAGCTACTAGTGCGCCAAAAATGATACAAAATATAGTGCATATATTGCATCTTAATTATCAAATAAACAGTTTATACATAAGATCACATAAATAAAAAAAAAACATGCTAAATACATCATGATTAGTGGCCGGATTTTAAGGTGCAAAAATGTGGCAGGAAAAAGGGAATAAAAGGTGCTGAAAAATCATTCAAAAAGGTGCAAAAAAAAGTGCTAATAGGATATCTTTATTAAGTGTTATAGTATACAGTTACATGAACATTCTTTATTCATTACACCAGCAAATATTGTTAAAATCTTAACTTTAAACTTTGACATAAATTGCAAAATCATTTTGTTTAATCTCAAACTTGTACAACATTCAACATTCTCGTAATAAAAGTATGGTTAAAACCAACTCGGTGTTTAAAAAAAAAAAAAAAAAAAAAAAAAAAAAAACTAATATTGGTATTGTGGTTTCAGAAAGCGTTACATACTACTGGGTTTTCGGAAACTGGTTATACTTGATTATGCACAACATTTTTATGGTTTCAAATGTTAATTTCTGTCTCTTGGAGTTCAGGTGATCCTTAAACATTGCTCGACATCAATGGAAACCAGTGGTACATATCTTGTAAGCAGGTGGACAGAAAGTTCAGTTGACATTGCAAAGGTTTCTACGTCCGGATTGTTTCGCAAATTCAGTTCAAATTTGTCCCTAGCAAATCAGTCAAGATTGCGTATAAATTTATTGAATATTATGTGCAAGCCAGATTGAAAATAAAACAGATTGTTCGGTCCAAATTGAAAATAATAGAAAAAAGGGACAATAAAGGTGCTGAAGGGTAAAACGAGTTAAAAAAGGGGAAAATTTTTATTAATTTAGCAAAAAAAATGGTGCAAAATTCACGAAAAAGTGCAACAAAGTGCGTTCATTTCAGTTCGTTTTATACCCGGAAATACATATTTTGAACTTTGGTTGTTTAACAACTACATTTTTAGAAAAGGTGCTGCGCCTTAAAATCCGCTCTCTAATCATGATAAATTAATATAAAGACGAAAATCAAAAATGCAGTATTTGCAATTTAAAAAAAAAAAATACATGTTTAAACATTACATGCGGAAAAATTACATGCATGCATGGTAGAATTACATTAATGAACATAAAAATCAAAAAAGACCATCACATTTGCATATAAAAAAGACCTACATTATTAGAAATAAAAGAAAATATATATTTGCATATTAATAGCACCCATCCGAACAAGACTAACGACTGTTGAAAATTTTAAAGAATTGACGAAGAACAATTGAAAGTTTAGATTCAAATAGATCTAAATTACAATAGAATTTATTAGAATAAAATATCTAAATACAGCCATAAATGGAAGATTTGTCTAGTGCAAACAAAAAGAGCAAACTTCCTGGTTCTACAATAAGGAACTCTTAACTAAATGAAACCATATAAATAAAAACGTTTATGTAAACATTTTTAGATCAAACAAACTGCGTCTATTACTAAGAGTTAATGGGCCTTAAGCAGAGTCATTTTCACATATGATTATAGTCATACTAAAGTCCTGACTACTGCAGGGAACATATGTTAGTCGAACTCTTTAGTATGGCACTAATCACTCGTCAGAACGACTGTGCATACGGCCCAATAAGTTTAAATCCTCGCGTATAGCGCTTGAGTTCATATTATTTTATTGCTTGAATTTCCATTTTAACCACGCAAGAAAATTATTCTAAATAGGTTCAATATAGTTTGCAAAATATTCACGTTCACAATTCCAAATAAAAGTTACATTGTCAAGGTGAGACCGTACATTACATAAATAGAAAACTTTGCATGTATTAATTGAATTAAAAATTTCTACACAACCATTTAATGACTAATAAATTTCTCTTCGCTTTAGATGTATAATAATAATAATAATAATAATAATAATAATAATAATAATAATAATAATAATAATAATAATAATAATAATAATAATAATAATAACATAATGATAAACAAACATGACACCAATAGTTCTAAATCACAAAATAAAACACAAGACCAATATTCTCTTTATTATACATCTAGTACAACCATCCGTCGCGGATTTACTCGCCATATACAAACAAATAAAGTGCCTTCTAATTCTATACTTTTATCCAGTGCTGCTTTTAGGAACTCGGCGCCCCTAGGTCCTTTTGCTGTCGGCGTCCCCAATAATTACGTGTTTCTCCACCCCTTCCAACCTAGCTTAAAAATAAAACTTAATTGAATTATGCTTAATTAGTGAAATAACGATTTATTACTTTTAAATACCACTCACTACATGCTACAGCTACTGCTACGTAACAAAAAATAACAAATGGGAAACATGTTTTGAATTATTTTTAGATTGCTTACACTAATATGTATTTCTTACTACAGTACATACATTCGAAGTGCACGGCACTTCCATGAAATGTAAAAATTTTCTATTTGCTTTCTTTTCTTTCTTTCTTTTTTTTTTTTTTTTACCTTTTCATATGAAAAACCTAAAATAAATATTACTTAATTTTTAAATTTTGCGCATTTTAAAAATTTTGCACCCTAGAAACGTGCCTAATGGGAAATGCGGCACTACTTCTCTCTCTCTCTCTCTCTCTCTCTCTCTCTCTCTCTAACTCTGTATATACATATAAGTAATTTTATTACACGTCCCTAAAATCCCTTCTTAGCGAACACCTACTACCTGCCAAATTTCAAATTCTTACGTGGTTTCAACTTTCAATATTTCATTTTTATAAGTAGCATCTTACAGTTTTATTATTATTATTATTATTATTATTATTATTATTATTATTATTATTATTATTATTATTATTATTATTATTATTATTAACTATTCTGTCTTTTGGTAGATCCTGTAACTAATGCGTTTATGTATACATATATTTGGACCTGGAAATGTTTCTTTCAAGTTTCTACATTTTCAGCCTTCTCTTTTAACTCCCAGTATTTTCTTCTATTTTTCAAATCACCGATCTGTTGTGATCTTCTTCTTCCTATTCCTCGCTTTCCTTCTATTTTACCTTTTAAAGCGATATGAAGAAGACAATTTCTTCGCAAGATGTGTCCACTCCAATTGTCTTCCATTTATATAAAGGATGATGGCGTTCTCTTCTCTCCTATCCGTTTTCAAACCTCTTCGTTTGTTGCTCTCTCTGTTCCATTTTATCTTCTCCATTTTCCTTCAACACCACATTTCGAAGCTCTCTAAATATTTCTTCTCTAACTTCCGTAATGTCCAAGTCTCTGAACCATATAATCCAATGCTCCATATAAAATACGTCTTATGTATTTCTAGTTTCTTCGATGTAATTTTCGAGTACGTAGTAGGAGAAGTGAAGACCTTTATTTTCCGGTGCCACTGATTCAAATTTACAAAATGCATCAAGTACTTCCAAATACGAAAGACCGAAATACGACTTAACCAGAACCCTGAAAAATACATTGAAAAAACTCTCTTGGTATTATACTAATTTGGTAATTTATGACTTGTAATCTAACCTAATTTAATTTATAGTACTATAATAATAATAATAATAATAATAATAATAATAATAATAATAATAATAATAATAATAATAATAATAATAATAATAATAATAATAATAATAATAATGACAATTTACAGTTTATGTGAAGTGATATCTATTATTGAAAGAATGACATCGTAAAGGAATCAACTTTGCTTACTTTTATAGGGTAAATGAAGGGATGTTCGCCATGCTTGAAAATTCGCCGTAGTTGTGGTTTTTATAATCGTAAATAAAAACTATAGGTTGGAAATGCTCAGTCATGCCGTTAAAGAATCAAGTAACATGTGCCTTGATTGCACTGTCATCTACAATGTGGTGAGCAAACTAACAAGCAAGTAGTACAGTTTCTAATGCGCATTTACGTCAAAACGGATGACAAAGAAAGACGCAGAATTACAGTAATACATTGGATTTTTTGTAAGATAAGAATTATATCCAGTCCCTATAATTATTGATATCGTAACCGTAAACTGCAATAATGTTGTGAAAGGATTTGCTTTGGAAAGTGTGCATGTACAAGTAAAAAAAACGTTGTTTTCTTGAACTATGCATTTGCAATTGAGTTCGCCAGAGTAGCGTACGGTACAATGTGTGAAATTTAGAATTTATGGCGATTGTGGAAGTCCAGAAATTCACCTGCTGTTCTTTTAACTCGGAAGAAGATGTGTACGGCGACAAAATCCAGTACAGTAACAAGCAAGGTATGGGAAAGTTGGACTCCGATGATAAGAACAATAGGCCTACAACTTCAAGGGGTGAAAATATCAAGACAGAAACCAAAGTGCACTGTTAAAAATACTTTCTTAAATCTGAGAAAGCATTTCTTATCTCTGCACCGAGAATACCTTTTCTTAGAAACAAGAGTTTGAAACTCTCAGTAATGAGAAATGAAGAAAAGTAGATGAGGTTGTATAAAACGAAACGAGAAAATATACTGTTACTTTCCTTGCGAGTGAGAATTGCCAAATCTCATTTCTAAGAAAATAACATCTCGGTGCACAGATAAGAAAGGTTTCTCAAATTTAAGAAATTATTTTTAACCGTTTGCAGTGATTTTTTAGCAACCAGGATGAAGTGGAATTAAGAAGTAGTGGACAAAGCTAAACGGATCGAGTCAACACTTTGTGATGATTGTGGAGAGGATTGTTTCCATCCCAAAGAAAAAAATGATTGGATTGGTATCAATGCTAATTTAGCTAAGTTGGTTTCATGCAGACTGCTATAAAGGTTCAATAAAATGGTGTGGTTTGTGTACAATGTGCTATAATGGTGAAGCACTTGGTTCTGATTTAAAATCTGACAAAAAGAGCTTTCTTTAAGGTTTACATTTGTAGATCTACGCTTACCTTTGTAATATGTTACAATTGTATCCTTTGGAACATGGTAATTATACATGCTTGTATTGTATTTTTCAGTAGTTTTTTTTTATCGTCTATGGTAATTCTGGCTCTTTTGCACTTTGTTGTCTTTGGTATATGCTTTTCTATATAGGTCTACGTGGCGATAACATGATATATAGGTTATATGGCGATTTTTCCAGCATGTGATGGGAAGTTCGCCACTTCTCTTCATTTTCGTATTTTTTAATATTACGGCGTAAGTATAAGTAACACAATGTTTACTTTACTTTCCCCGTAATTACAATGACTACTTTATATATAGTATAAATTTGGTCCTTCTCCCCTAATTCGTTCAAAAGACAAAAAATAAATGGCATTTTCGTGGCGAACTTTCCCTCATTTACTCTAATTTTGGGATGTGAGGGACGCTCCCTTGTGAGTGCTCAAATGCCAATCTCACTTTCTTGTAATGCATCCTGGATACTGCCATCATTGTAATGCAGGCTAATGAGGTTCTGGTGATCGGTGACAGGTTAAACATGTTATAATGAGAGGGGGTGGGTCTTACGTTTCTTGGATTCATTTTGTTGTTTACGGAGTCCATGTTTTGTGCAATTGTGTTGATGTGACGGGGACAAATGAGCTCCATGCTATCGTCCCTATTAAAAGTTAATAATATTTTTTGTAATTAAGTAACGAGAAAAAAATTTTGAAGTGAAAGCAGGTATGGTACCTATTTAATTCAGATTGCGGATTCAAATAGTCTCGAAATAAATGTTCGTTGTCGTGGATCTTTCGCCACCAAGAGGATCTTTTGCCCCAAATGGAATCGAGGAATGAATGGAATCCAATGATCTCACATTCTGGAAATATCTCGCAGATAGTTTCGTGAGTTGCAATTTTGAAGTCTTCACGTATCGATTTCAATTATTCCAAGCTCCAATCTTATGATTTTCCACATGGGTTCATAATTTCTTTACCCTTCCCGGCAAAAACGCAATGCATAGTGCCAATAAAATCCATTTTTGTATACGCGATTAGTAAACAAATGGGGAGCACTTACCTCCTGTGTGTGTGGTAACTATACATGATTGAAATACACATGCAAAATTGGTGTATGACGTTAAGGGGATAGACGGGAGCACTGTTTTGTGTTTTGGACATGTTTCCTTTCTGCAGTAAATGCATTGTTCAAACGAAATGTGGATTGAATTGATTAAAGAAAACTACAATGAAGTTGATAAACATGCTTTATTGGAAGAAAACTTAGTTGCTAATCATTTCTCAATAATATATGAGTTGTGTAACCACAAATTAATCAGTCATCTTTGTCATCAGAATGTGTTTCCTTTGTGATAGGACAGGATGCTATTAAACTCCAAAATAGCATCTTTTGAGGTATGTAGACCAACTTTTTTTTATCGCCATTTTCTTGTTTATTGGGAAGGACAGAGTTGTAGGCTTGCCTGGAAGACAGGTCAAAGTGTTTAGAAGAGTTCCTCAGCTTAAAAGTATCCACTGATCAAGTTACCAATATTCATGTTAGTTCCTCAGCCTAAAAGTATCCACTGATCAAGCCACCAATATTCATGTTAGTTCCTCAGCCTAAAAGTATCCACTGATCAAGCCACCAATATTCATGTTAGTTCCTCAGCCTAAAAGTATCCACTGATCAAGGCTCCAATATTCATGTTAGTTCCTCAGCCTAAAAGTATCCACTGATCAAGCCACCAATATTCATGTTAGTTCCTCAGCCTAAAAGTATCCACTGATCAAGCCACCAATATTCATATTAGTTCCTCAGCCTAAAAATATCCACTGATCAAGCCACCAATATTCATGTTAGTTCCTCAGCCTAAAAGTATCCATTGATCAAGCCAACAATATTCATGTTAGTTCCTCAGCCTAAAAGTATCCACTGATCAAGCCACCAATATTCATATTAGTTCCTCAGCCTAAAAGTATCCACTGATCAAGCCACCAATATTCATGTTATTTCCTCAGCCTAAAAGTATCCACTGATCAAGCCACCAATATTCATGTTATTTCCTCAGCCTAAAAGTATCCACTGATCAAGCCACCAATATTCATGTTAGTTCCTTAGCCTAAAAGTATCCACTGATCAAGCCACCAATATTCATATTAGTTCCTCAGCCTAAAAGTATCCACTGATCAAGCCACCAATATTCATGTTATTTCCTCAGCCTAAAAGTATCCACTGATCAAGCCACCAATATTCATGTTAGTTCCTCAGCCTAAAAGTATCCACTGATCAAGCCACCAATATTCATGTTACACTGAACACTATGCGAAGCTAGAGATGAGAAGTACATCTCATGGTATTTTGAAATGCTGAAAGTCGTTTTTAGATGTTTAGTGACATTTTTGCCGTAAGAGTCATCGCTCAGACACGCTTTTTTATTTATTTATTTATTTATTTTTGATAAAATTCAAGCTACCAGTAACTTAGTCAGTGAAATTAGTCGCTTTCATTTGAACTATTGAAAACTTGGAGATGGTCGAGGATGTTACGGGAGTCCATGTATGACCTCTAACGGAAAAAAACTACATTCTCATTTACTCCGATAGGAACTCGTCCGGGACAAGTTTCCTTTCTGCAGTAAACGGAAGATTCAAGGCATCATGATGCCCATTGTTATTGAGCGGACAAGTGTCATTTCGGTGCTACACAATCCATTGACCCATTACAAACCATTATCGTCACAAGAAATGTGTAAATGTTGTATATGTTTGCTTTCTGCATAAGCGGTTCATATTTAATTATCTCCCACGGATTAATTTCATTCACATCTTCGTTAGGCGGCCCGATACCTAAATCTATTAATAAATATGATATGAATAATTGTAGGGAGGCGCGGTGGCTCAGTGGTAGAGCGTTCACCTCCGACGTTTGGGGTGCCTGGTTCGATCGCAGCTCGTTCCGTGTGGACTTTCTAGTGGACAAACACCGTGCTCGTGGTTTTCTCGGGGTTCTTCCGTTTCCTCCCATATTCATCATTCCACCATTTAATTCATATCTCATCATCACCGTCTCTTTTAGCCTAACCTGCATAAGCGTGGGACGTAAAACTGAAAGATTTCATTTCATTTTTTCAAATAATTTTAGACATATATTAATTTTATGTACCTTTGCAAAAGTATTTGAACAGAACTTGCGTGGACGGATTATTGATCATCTTAAATCAGTAATTTCAACTTATCAACATGGCCTCTGTTACTCGTAAATCAGCGACAAATAATCTAAAATTGGTCACTGAATTCATAAATAATTCGTTAGATGAAGAATTGCAAATTGACTTAAAATAGCCTATATTGACTTAGAGAAGGCCTTTTGACAGAGTAAATCATAAAATAGTATTCAACAAACCATATAATTATGGTTTTTCTTCAGCCCTCACCAAATACTTTTTATCATATCTACGTGAACGTAAGCACACATTTCATAAAATTAATTCTTGCCCGTTTTGTTAACCAACTTAAAAGGAAAGAGATTTTCAGTTTGACTTGTATGTATGAATGTTAAAAAAAGAAGAAGTAACACATATATACAGATCAAGGATGTTCGGGGTATTGTCGGCAACCATCGGTCATATTTCTTTGCATTTTTCACTATTCGAATTGTATTCCCAAGGAAGGTTCTTACATACATACAGGGTGTCTCAAAAGGCAGCTGACATAGGATAACTCTGTTATTATCAGAGTTACAACAAAATGTAAGAGGGGAAACCGTCTCCAAATATGATGTTTTGAATCTAAAGGGAAGGATTTTTTTTTTTTTTAATCGGATGAACCGTTTAGGCTGTACACTCTTTATGCGCCCAATGTTAACTGAAAATACAACGTTGCCATTTTCCGGGAGGTGGATACATTTCGTAACAGTATGGTGAATGGGGGCATGTTTGAAATGCCATCGACACGTCAGCATAAAAGACAGTAATTTTATTCACTTATGTTGTGGGTCAAGGTATATAGACAAGCATCGAAAGTGGCAAGACTAGTAGCTAATCAGCTTGAAATTACCTGTTCATTTGTTTGTCTTTGAGAATGAATGAAAAGTAAAACAGTTTATGCAAGAATGGAAACCTGATTCAGGAGGGTTTACGAAGCCTATTTAAAAATAAATAAAAATAAAAAATAAAAAACAGCGCAGGTTTATTCAAGAAGGAATAAAGGGAAAAATATAATAAAAACGAGAGAAATTTGAGCTTAAGATCGAGAGAAATCTATTTGGGTAATTATTAGCCATTTTAATAGAGCATGATATCCATCTCGAGACAATACTGCCATACCCATTAGCACCTGTAATTTGACATTATTGTATGTAGAGCGCATCATGAGGAAAACTGAGAATAGTGTTCTCAGTAAGATGTTTGAATTGAGTATCACTGCGCGTCGACAAAGTATAGATTTTTTTCTACTCTTGGAGAAGTACCTGCGACACACAGTGAAATCGCAAAGAAAATTCTGAGTAAGATTGGCTCATACAATTACCAAAAAGTGCACTTAGTATCAGATTCTTATTCAAGGGCGCCGATCCTGGGGGTGCGTCCCCCTAATGCTCATGTGGGCCTCATGTATGTTTATGAATATGTATTTTTGTTGTTATATGCAATTTTTTTTAATGAATATGGAATATTTGGCATAATTTGAATTCGTCTTAAAATCCTCATATATATATATATTTTCTTAGAGCTTTGTCTGCAACCAAACACATCTGAATGGGCACCCCTCCAAAGTTAGAGAGAAATTTCCTTGTTTTTATCACCAGTCTCCTGAATTAAATACTGTAAAAGAGGACGCTGTTCATCTCCAGAGACTTCACACAATATAACGAGTCCTAACAAAAAGAGGTCCCCCTGATTTAATTAAAGCAATGAGAAGTTACGTCCTTGAAACAAACTGTAGTAAAGTTTCTCAACATAATAGTGTGGATGAGTAACGAACGAATATATCGTCTGCTTTGATTGATTGTCGGTTTTTACTATTTCAGGGGAAATGCAGAATGTGTTACGAAAACTGAACATTATCTATGGCGGTCGACTCATCTGGAAGCAGTACTTTGGGGAGCGAGGTCAAATCGTAGTCAGAATTAACGATACTGACCTTCTGGTCATCTTAGGAAATTTAAATAAAATCAAGCCGAATGTAGACGCACATACACACTAGAGATGCAAAAAAGCCGGCTTTTTTGAATCGATGATTTTTTGCACATAAAAAGCCGGCTTTTTTGGAAAAAAACGAGAATTTTGGAAATTTTGGCTTTTTTCATTTTCATGATTTTTCTGTTTAAATAGCTTTCTTATAGTATACTCTAAAGTTAAATAAGATTCCATGACCTGAATGCCATATTTCGCTCTGGAATTCACCATCATGATGGATGGAGCACATGGTTTATGAATTAAGGTAAACAAAAAGTACGTATTATTTGAGGGCAATTTTAGAAGCTATTTAACTTGATTTTAACTTCTGAATTATCGACATTTTTCTTCTCTAGATCATTTCTTTTTAGTAATCCGTGTTTCACTTCTTAGAGCTTAGTACTCTAGCTTCTAGCACCTGATTAATCTTATGTTTTTCAATATATCCATCAGAGCGAACGTTTTTCAATATATCTGTCAGAGCGTACTTCCACATTTCCGTTATAGTGTAGCTGTGTAATGATTTAACAATAATCTTCCAAACACAACCTTGAATACCATTTGATAGAAATAATCAGTATCGGATTTAGAAAAATATTTGCGAGGGTTTTTTTCTGAATAATGTTTGTTTTTTTTTTCTAAAAATTTCTAACTTTTATTTAAGAGGAGCTTAAGTTTATGAGTACAGGCATAACAAATATTTCGTTTCGTTTGTATATTCAGCTATAATCTTCTAGATACAACCTTGAAGACCATTTTATACTGATAATCAGTGGCGGATTTAGAAAAGTATTTTCGGAGGAGCTTTTTTTATTAATGCTTAGTTTTTCGAAAAATTCCTAATTTTTTATTTGAGGACAGCTTGAAGTTTATGAGTAAAGGCAAAACAAATATTTAGTTTGTTTTAGACATTCCGTAATTTCGGGGTAGAGGCTTCAATCTGGAAGACATCCCCACCCTAACCGTTTTCGCAAATCCCTCACTGATGGTAATGAATAATAACAAAGATTTAAGAACTATTAGAAAGTAAGTCGGCCAGGACTCACAGTACACGTACTATCTCTACATTCACAGATGGAATTAAGAAAAACTTTTGTCAAAAGGTCGAATGCGGGGTTGAATCCCGGACTTCAAGATAGAAGCGCGAAAGCTAACCACTCACTCATGTTTGTTGTGCAGTTGTGCTTAACTTAAATGTATTCTCTCTCTCTCTCTTTCTCTATGACCACAAAAGCTCTCCATTGACTTCTGTCCTTATCCAATTGAATCCAGTTTCTACTCTGTATTCCTATTTCTGCTAGATCTATCTTAATATTGTCCTCCCATCTCGCCCTAGGTTTTCCTAATGGACGTTTCCCGATTGGATTTCCAGTTAAAACTTTGAAAGCGTTCCTACTTTCTTCCATTCTGGTTACATGACCTGCTCACCTGAGCCTCCTAGATTTGATGACTCTAACGATGTTTGGTAAACCGTATAAATTATGTAATTCCTCCTTATGAAGTTTCCGCCATTCCCCATTCCCCTTCTTCTTGGGTCCAAATATTCGTCTCAGAATTTTATTCTCAAACAATTTCAGTCTGCGTTCTTCCCTCAGCGTAAGCGACCATGTTTCACAACCATAAAGCATAACAGGCATGATTATCATATTATATATTTTAAGCTTTAAATTCCTTGACAGAATTCGCGACGACAAAATATTTTGAACTGAATAATAAGAATTTCCTGATTTCAGTCGACATTTAATTTCTTTGTGGGTATGATTTTGGTCTGGTAATACTGATCCAAGATATTTGAAAGTATCCACTGTGTCGAAAGTATTAATTGACATTTTAACGCTTTCATAATTTGCCGTAACTGTCTTATGAACTTCCTTCTATTTAAATTTCTCTGCATTTACTCATGTCCCTGCAAGCGTTTAATAAGCCCTCTGCATTTCTTTCGATCGTTCTATCAGATTTACATCATCAGCATACACCATAACCTGGTGAATACCATTCAACTCTAGGCCCTGGTTCCTATCTTTGATTTTTCTTATAGCGTACTCCGAAACAAAGCTGAATAATAACGGCGATAACGCATATCCTTGTTTCAGGCCAATCTCGACGTGGAAGCTCTCATTTTTCTACTCGGACTTTACTCTGGAATTCATTTAAACACTTAATAAATCTAGCTTTTTCGGTATTCCAAATTCTGTAAGAATGTTGTACAATGTTTCCCTCCTTACCGAGTTGTAAGCCTTTCTAAAATCAATAAACAGTTGATGTACTGGGTAATATATTCCCATTTCTTTTCGAGTATTTGTCGAATGGTAAATATCTGGTCGATTTCGACTAAATTCACACTGATAATCTCCAATAATTTCATCTGGGTATGGGGTCAATCTTATTAATAGAATGTTAAGAGAAATGCCTCGATAATTATTACAATCAATTTTGTCGTCTTTCTTGTAAATTGGAACAGTGATTGATTCTTCTACTCTTTTTAAATGTATTCCATAGCTTTTCTTTTTTGTACAGAAAAAAGTTTCGTATCTATATGTTGAATTTTCTTGTTAAAAATTTAGAAACCTTGTGCATTGGGTAAACCGTAATGGTGGTTATATATTCTACAGCCTAGGAAACCATACGCTCAGATGAACCGTCTATTACATATATGATCCATGAACAGAAAATTCGATACTTTCCCGATTCTGAACAAGCTTAAGAGTCTTCATCCCGGCGAAATTAAAATACCGCTAATTTTACAGTAACTATGTGAAATCTGCAAATAGATTAAAGATAATCGAAATGTGGAACAAGAGCGCCCTAGACAATATTATTTTACATGAGAAACCGTTATTACGACTCACTTATCTGCTTTCGATTTCGAGCCATTTTGAAAATCGGCATTTATTTTCGCGTTTCTAAACAGTTAAAAATGGAAAGCCACTAGGTGACTTGTGATAACGGTACCTCACGCAAAATAATATTGTCTAGGGCGCTCTTGTTCCATATTTCAATTATCTTTTATCTATTTCAAGATATCGCATAATTACTGTAAAGTTAGCGGTATTTTAATTTCGCCGGGATGAAGACTTAACTAGAAGTCAGTGCATTACAGAATTTGGAGCTATACCGATTTTGCAGATCCGAAGCACCTGATAGGTGGTAACAGATTATTACGTATGTGATCAATCAGTGAAAAATTTGTTCGAAGTATTCATACAAAGTATATGAAAATTAAAACTTAACTGAAAAATTTCAAGAATGTACAGAACCACCCGAAACGAAGCTCTTGATGTGCAGATTTCTCTCATGTTTTTCTTTATTTTGCTTCAAAAAGAGGGTGTGTGATATTTTGAAGTAAAAATACTACATACAATTTTGCTAGTTATTTGTGTATCATTTTTAAAGTACCTATTGTATATAAGAAGTGAAAATATTATTACATATATTGGTTAATCCTTTAGAATACAAAATGTAAATATGTTAAGAATTAAAAAAAATCTTTTTGGAATTCATGGTTTATTTTCGAGGTTTCATATTCTTATCTGCATCAGCCACTATTTAAATAAGTTCTTTTTGTTGTAGAAAAGCGAAAAAAGTCTGCTTTATCAGTTTAAATCAAAATTTTCAAAAAAGCCCAAAATTTCCCAAGCAAAAAAGCGAAGCAGAAAACACCGAGTTTTTTTTTTCAAAAAAGCCGGTTTTTTCCGAGCCCTTGCATCTCTAATACACACACACACACCTACACGCACAAACACAGCCTATATACAGTGGCGGATCCAGGATATGATCAAGGGAGGGGCTAAAAAGAAAGTTCTGTTAACATTTAATTCAACAGAGAAAGGGACGCAGATATCGTAAAATATTTTACAAGACATTATTGGATATGTACTTTTAGTTGAGGTCATAATGAAAAAAAATGATATATGTTGCCAGTAAAATAGTTTAGATCGATCGAGGCCCTGGTGTGATAACCACAGTATTTCATGTCACGGACCTTCCTCCCCCCCCCCCCATTACGAAATCCTGGCTACGTGCCTAATTCATGTAGTTGAAAATGAAATGAAATGAGGAAACGCGAGAACCTCGAGAAAGCCCACACACACACGGTGTTTGTACACCACAAAGCTCACTTGGCGCGAGCTGGGATCAAACCAAGGATTCCATGCTCCAGATTTTAACGCTCTACTATTGAGTCACCGCGGCCCCATTCATATAGTTGTAAGAACTAAGCTTTATATTCTTTTTTTCGTTTATTATTTTTCTTATTTTAGTTTCAACTACTGTAGCAACTACAGTCATTCAATTAAACAAACATTTTCGGTAGAAATGTAACAAAACAAAACAAAAAAAAAAGTTAAGGCCGATACTGAAACGTATATAGAAGCTCTTTCCACATACGGAAAGGAAGTTTTGCAATTAATCTCATTTCAACAGAACAATTCCTCTCGCCACATAAGGTGCGAACCCAGAATTGTTCTTGGGAGCAGGGGCGTCATTTACGGGGGGCATGGAGGGGCAATTCCCCCCCTGAGTTTGAGGTTTATATAGATTTTATCAATAGAATAGGGTCTAGTAGAAAATCAGTGCAAAAAAAGCGAAATTTTACTTATATCAAGGGGTCTTGCCCCCCACCAAAGGAAAATCTGCTTGAGAGGGGTCCAATATTACAAGCAACTAGGTTTGTGCATTATTGAACGGGTATTATTATGTATCCGGAAAGACGATAAGTATTGTAAAATATTTCCATCAATATTTTTTGAGAAAAACAGGCTAAAAATTCAAGAACTAGTTCGTTGTTATAACAGAAAGAGTACAGATGAAGTGTAAGGTCAACTTTTCATGCTACGTCAATCATTTCCTTGTTAAACAAATATAGCTTTATCGAGAAAGTGTACAAATGTACGCTGAGTTAGGAAATTTTGGGAGGGTCCGGATCCGATGGACCACCCTCTTGCGTGCGCCCTTGACCCACATTATAACCAATTTACATGTTAGTATTTCCCAATTTCGTATTGATCATTCGTGTGGAAAAATTGTACTTACAATAGGTTGTATTGCGTTTTAACCCTGTATGCCAGAGTAAAGATTGAGTGAACAAAATTTTACATGATTATTTTTAAAATATTAAATATACTTTTTTTTATTTTTATTTTGCAAATCAAAACGTTATGTTTCACTCACAACTAGTCATGGGCAAGGGCACCAATCCTGAGAGGAGATATGAGGGCCCAACTAAAGCTCATGTGGGCCTCTCTGCATTGCATCTATGAATATACAATATTTGGCATAATTTGAATGAAATTTGTCTTAAAATCCTCATATATGCCTTCTGCATCTGAATGCTCCCCAAATTTACAGAGAAATCGGCGCCCTTTGTCATGGGCGTCACTTTCGGAGGGCAGGGTGGAAGCAATTGCCCTCACCTCTGAGTTTAGGAAGTCCATACTTTTTAATTGATTGCATACTAAAAACAAACAAAAAAAAAAACATAAAACTCTTTTGTCGATGGAGCATCCTAAACTCCCCTCCTCCTCCCTCCTGGCAAAATCTGAAATGATGCTGCTGCTTCAAGCTCGTCTGCTACAGTGAATGTTACGTGAAAAAGATGACAGGCTTTTTATTTCTTGGCAAAAGAATATTTATACAATATTTTAGTAATATATTTTTAAGAAGTAGCTTCTAGCCATTATTTTGTGTTACTAAAATGAAAAGTTTATTCTCGTTTGCCACAGTGAAAGGTAAGTGAACGAAATGGTTGACAATTATATTTTATTATATTCAAGTTACTTTCAAATAAACAACGTTTTTTTTTTTTTTTTTACGGAAAGGAGAAAAGAAAATTTACTAATTAATTAATTACACAATTCATGTGTTTCTGGAAAATTATATACTTCTCCAGCCTCTCAGAGGGTTACGCCCTCTCTCTCTGGCAAGTGATTTTCTACAGAAATATATATTATTAAAAAGAATGCGATGGTCTCAAGGGAAGCTTGATTATTAACAGTGGTATTTGTGCATCAGTTTTGGAAGGGAGTTATATCATCATTTTATTGTTCTATATATATTTTATTTTTCATCTTTACTATATGGTACACAAAACGAAACAGTGCAATCAAGGTGCCAAATGCAGTGGTGCCCACCCCCCCTCATGTCCATGACGCACCCCCCCTCAATTGCCTATCTGTAGGTGTTCTTCCATGAAAAAAAAAATCTATTCGATTAATTTTTACACCCTCTCAAACATATTTATATAGATTTTTACCCCCCCCCAAATATTTCAATGACGCAGTTTGCGTCATAGCCACCCCCCTTGTGGGCACCCCTGCCAAATGTAAATATATAACAAAATACATAACTTAAATAAGGCAAGAAAATTATAAAGAGTTATCATGTGAATAGCGAAAATAAAGTGGAGAATACATAGGTGCAAATGTGCAAGAATATATATATATAGCCACCACTTATAAGACTCTCCAGGAAACATAATAATGCCACTAAAGGAAAAAATGAAATCGATTTTGCAATGACAATGAAAGTATTTTTGGTGAATTTAAGAGAGAGTTGAGTTGATTTTGAGTTTTACGTCCCGTTCAGCAGCGAGGCTATATGAGACGTGGACCTACTGATTAACGTGGAATCCGAACCACATGAGCTCCCGCCGGGAACCGAACCCGGGCCTCCCACGCCAAAGGCGCGTACGCTAACCGCTTAGCCACGGAGGAGCTCGAATTTAAGAGAGAATTTAAGTACATGAAATAATAGTACTTGTAATTGTGAATAACGCCTAGTATTACCAAATTTAGAAATTATTTTGAAATATTGAATTTATTGCTTTGTTTCGATTTATTGTGTTATTTTATTCCTTGAGTCTTTTTTCTTATTTTTGTTATTGGTATATTCTTCTTCACAGTATGCTGTGGCTGTAATGTTGTGCAATGGTTAAGAATTATCATGTAATTGCAAATATTTATATTATATTAATTATTTGTACAATGTAATTTCGAATATGTATATTATATTGATTATTTGTACAATGTGATAGCTTATGTATATTGTGATGTATGTTCGTAAATCTGCATATTACTAATTACATAGTTATAATGCCTATTGTAATTGGAGCTTAAGCTCTGTTATAGGTGATAGATAAATGCGAGATAGTATTTTAACTGATTGAAAATGTAAGATAATATAAATGAAAGATGAGATGAAGTGCCAGCACATCACAAACAAATAGAAATTAGTTAGACAGATGCCCGGGGCGACTGTTAAATCTTCTGTCCCGGGGCGACTTGGGACTAATGATAACAAGGGGAAGCCCTGTTAGTTGTAAGGATGCCTGTGCTAAGATGGAAAAACATGAGGAATATGATCATGAATGATATAAATGGCATAGATGTCCCGTTAAACAACGAAAGTTAACAAGTTTTTAAGTAAACAAAAATTTGAAGTAAGATTTGAAAACGAATAAACAAAACAATAAACAAAAATTTATTTGACTACTTCAATATAATTTCGTGGGGGTTCTAAATTTGAAAGTCGTCCCACCCAGAAGTTAACACTCTCAAATGATACGCTTCCATTTTTAAAATTTTATTTTACTTTATTTATTTATTTATTTATTTTAATTTACGATCGTGCCAACAAATAAAGAAATAATGGTGAAATTTTGGTCTTTCTATTAAATCCAAAGCCTGCCATCTTTTGGTGTATTAGGATAACCAGTCACGTTACGAAAGAGCCATGTGTGCTCTTCGATTGTCTTCGTGATTTTTTTTTTTCCCAGTGTATGTGTATACGGCTGTTATTCCGGTTGTTGAAGGCTACGGTGACGAGTGCAATTGCATTATTGATATTATTTAACAAGATGCTCCCTCTATGCAAAATTATTTACGAATAAATTTGGAATAATTTCCAAATATAGACAGACCTATACCTTCAACACTTAACTTGACAACTGAAAAGTAGTAATTTTAGTCGTCACCTGACGTAACAAAATTATAATGCATTGAAGTGGATGTCCAGTTGTTAAAAATAGTAGACTAAAATTTACTGTTGGCTGTCTTCCTTTTTGTGTGTGGAAACAGTTGCGGATTTATTCTTGGGCCAGGGGGCCTAGGACCTTTGTTTTTTGAGTGACAGAAATAATTGAAACTATTATTTACATATTTTTGAAAGGTTTATAGTAAGTGTTGCCTTTTATTTTTGATAGGAAAATTTTCGAAATATTAGATACAGTTTCAGTAGCAGTTTTTCTGTTGTGCAGTGTGTAAAAAAATACTTGAGAAATGAAACCTTTAAGTTTTACGTCCCACGATTATGCCGGCTAGGCTAAAGGAGACGGTGATTATGAGAAATGAATGAAATGGTGGAATGAAGAAAGTGGGAGGAAACGGGAGAACTCCGAGAAAACCCAAAAACGCGGTGTTTGTCCACCACAAAGTTCACTTGGCCTGGGCTGGGATCGAGCCCAGAACCCCAAAACTATACTTGAAGTCCACAGTGTCAACGTCCAACCTTGCCATAATATGCATCGGGAGAGAGTTAAGTTGGAAGCTTCTGCAGGGCCCATGAAAAATTGTAAAACTCATTATATACCTCTTATACTGAGTTCTGCGTGCTTCTCCTCCCCATTTTTTACCTTCTAGATCCGCCACTGTGTGGAAAGTCTTCTCCCTGGAACATAAGTGGAGCTATGGGGGACATTTCCCACCCAACTTTTTGACAAAAAATAAAAATGCCACCTATAAACTCCTTCGATTCTCATTCGTATTTACCGTGCCCTCCAGCAGACAAAAGGTCTGCCCCTCTAGGAGACAATTCTTAATTCCGCCCATGCTCTGGAGTAAGACTTAATTAAGAGACCTGAGAAATTTATACTGATGTAGAGGGATTACATAAACTTGTCGCAAAATCACAGTCCTGAAGTGGCACTAGAAAAGTTCGGTAACAGTTCTAGAATATTTTTCATTAACTGATCAATATAAAATAAATACACAGGAACACAAAGAACTTGACAATTTAATACTAGACATGTTGCCCATTTACTTAAAAAAAAAAAAAAAAAAAAAAAAAAAGCTTAGTATCAATCTGTACTTCGTGGCCCAAACTGAATTTTAAGTCTGTACGAGAATTTGACTGGTATATTTAATTAGGAGATATGATGATAGTAGATCTGGAGTCAGACTAAATTCGCATTTCGAACATTCTACGGCAGCCTTTCCTAACCTTTTCCACACTGCGGCCGCCTTTAGTATCTAGTTTCAGAAAATCTGATAAAATACGCTTTTTAAACATTTTTGTTTAATTCCTTTTTAGGAATTTGTCATTGGATTCTCGTATCTTCATTTGAAAGAAACTAATGCTTAGGATTACATAATTAATGCTAAGGATTAAATATGTTATACAATAGGTTGTAATACAAGTATAGCTGTTACCGTTGAAATTAGCTACGTTCGTGACATTATTGCCAACCAGTTACTGCATCGTCGCAATTTCGTGTTATGGTGGCGAATTTCAGAACTAAGGTAAGTGAATGAGGAAGGCACAAGACCTAAAAAAAATTTCGCTTCATAAGTCCTAAACAGCACAAGGCCTAAAAATCATTTCGCGGCACAAGTCCTAGACGCCACAACACCTAAAATTTAGGTCTAGTGTCTATATTTTTAGGTTTTATGCTGTTTAGGACTTGTGAATGTTAACCAACGATACATGTGAGGAACCCCTTGCAACATGTACGGTTAGTATTTATATTTCTTTCCCATGTTAGTATAATATAATATGAGTGTAGATGTAATGCCTACTCTGTAATCGGGTGGTTCTGGGTTTCAAACCTAGGGCTAGACACCTTGACTAAGATGTTGGAAATATATGAATAAGGATTTGGCAAATGAAATAATTCTGAGCAAGAATTTATTATTTCCTCTTTCCTTTTCGAGTCACTTATTGTGTAAAATAAGATTTTTTGTTTGAAGATTTTCTAAACACGTAGATCAGCCTGTACGTTTTCTTTAGCCCTGTCAGAAAAAAAAAATACCGTTGGAGTATTGGCAACTTCTTGTAGGTAGAATATCACTTCTAACGGTGCATTTATCACCACCATATGTGCCTTTCTCAGATTGACTTGAGAAGCCTCTGAGATCGCCTTGCGGACCCCAGGTTGGGAAAAGCTGTTCTACAATGTTTTATAGATTATCTAGTGACATTCAGAACGATTTAATTAGTTGAATTTCGTACGGATTGTCTGATATTAAACAAACATATACAGCCATGATAATGTATATTTAGAAAGTAAAAATGGAAATCAATGTTTTAATTTTATCGAAATCTTTATGTTTATTTCAGCACGTGGATCTCTTAGGTTATTTTTCCCGGTTGTTAACTTGTCCAGACAAGCCGGAAAATAATAACGTTGTCTATATACATGTGAATTATGATCTTTCTCTGCATTGTAGAACTTCCGTGTCATGTAAAACTGTGTATGCAACAAACTGTAACAAACTATAAGAACTTCCTAGTTACTTATGCTGTAGAAGTACAGTGAGAAAAATCCGTTCTCCGGACAGCGGTATATTGTACAAATATACGGAATCCTCTCGCTCACAACAGAAATCAGTATAGAGCATACGTTATCTATATGCTCCATAGGCACTGCTACATGATGTCGTTGCAGGATGTCTGATATCTAACAGTCTCCCTTATATTACATTGATACTTATATGTACGTTACCTTCGTCAGCTTATATATATTATATACATCCATTTGTATGTGAGATCCTGACCACCTATATTGTTTCATACGGAAAGTACGTACATATGGAACACTTATACGGAAAGTATAATAAAACATGCGTTCTCAGTTATACGTCTGCTGTACATTAGGTTCAAAAACTACAGGAATTACGCATGTAACATACCTTTTTTAAGTACGCCACCTACAATTTTTTCACCGACCTACAAGGACGAGCCGTTTCCAGTCTCATAAGAGGGAAGCCATCTACATTATCAACAGCAGTTCCATACATTCGCAATTCACTACACTACACCAAACATTCATTTCCAAAATGTCCACTGAAAGAGGGTTACAGTCGGGGGTAAAAGTGGATCTGAAAAGGCAGGGGTACGGTAGGTAGCGGCATGACGTCACGCCGTCTCCCTGCCTATCTTTGCCCATTGTAATTTTTTTAGGAACTGGGGGACGCTGTACGTATTTTTGGAGGTGGGGTGGTGGCGTTCCCCCTGGTTAAAGTCAGATATAAGAAATATTTCTGTGTCAAGCAATTCATTTCTATTTCATTTCTATATGTATCGACCAACAAGCGCATTGAAAGGGTCAAATAGAGGCATAAAAATGGGGTCAAAATGAGATTATGTGGAATATAGCGAGAACGAGAAGAGATATCGGAAAAGTTTAAATGTACGAAATACTACTCATAATCGACGCAATTCAATAAGGTAGAACGCACCCATGAGAAGAGAGCAGAACATCCGAAAATGGACCAATCACGTGTACAACATTGTCACAATGTGTTACGGAAATGAGCGAAAAGGGTGATAAGGAGCAGGAAGAAAGAAGAACTATATTTCACATAATCTCATTTTGACCCCATTTTTATACCCCTATTTGACCCTTTCAATGCGCTTGTTGGCCAATATTTAAAAAATGCCTGTCGCTTCTTTTTCGATGTACTTTATGTCTGTGCAATCTTATCACAATCGGCATGTTACACTTGGGTACCCTGCCTTGTGAGTATTGTAGTATTTAAGCTCTATCTTCATCCCTATAACACTGTTATTAAGGCATATCATCTTGGTGGAAAAGGCTGTAAGGCTAACGCCTTTGTAACGATCCCAAGTACAAAATACTCAATAGATTAAGTAATTTTATCTAGTAGTCCAGTCCCTAGCAATACCTCTGTAGGAATTTCATAGTTGACGACATTTCTCTTCATATTCATGGATAACATGTTTATTTGAATAAAAAAATATGAGGTAGACATTCTGTGTCCCGGGCATAAGTTCAGAATCCGCCATTTTGGAAAATGGCCGATTGACACCCGTCAAAGTCCGCAGACATGCACTTTAGCGCTCCTTATACTCCTTCTAATTATCCAATTGTCATAAGTAATACATCGTTGGAAAGGACATAGAACGCAGATTAAAACGATATATAACTTGTGTTCATACTGTCTAAATTTTAGAAGAAGAAGAAGAAGAAAACTTAAAATTTAGGAAAAAATTAGCTTGTGTTTCTATTCTTAGGCAGCTGGCAACACTTACACTTACCGTACGCCGACAAAAAAAAAATCCAGCGTGTAACTTGGATATTTCTGTAAAACATACGCAACAATCATGCAGATCGGTGTTATACAAAGTAAGAGAAAAAATCAGAAATCAAATATTGCCAATGAAGCACGTTTATTATTAGGCTTATGGAGCTCCCTCCTTTTCCCGTAATGTTCTCCACTAGCACTACGCAACTGAAACTAACTTGTCCATATACAATTCAACTTCGACTATAGATGTTGTAGCGTCATATATGAGGAAAAATTTAACAAATAACGTATGATATAGTTCACTTATACATTCACAGTAATGAAAAATTTGTGACACTTAATCTTCATTTATTTTCCTTATTAGCACAAGTCATGAAGCACGCACAAACTGAACAGCATATAACATTTTCACGTTTACAAGCACATCTCATATTCGAACAACCGCTTTTACACCCGCAAGATTGGAAAATTCTGTCAGGAATGAAATTTATGTTCTGTACAGGCATTAAAACCTCATCGTCAAGGTACCATCCATATTCCACTGGATTTAGTCTGTGGTGAGGCGTCATGACTGATGCGCAAGTATGAACAACATAGTAACAACGTTTTAGATGAGTATACAGAGAATGTGATGTAGGAGGCAGTTCATTCAGTGATTGCAACAAACTTTTCTTGTACATGTAACACCTCAACTCATTAAATGTTTTTCCTTCACACTTTGGTTTAATAACTTTAACAAGGAATTCTTCAGCTTGAGAAAAACTCTTCTGATCTGGTGGAAATGTTAGCCCGAAATCTTGTAAATAGAGTTCTGGATGTGCTTTCAAGGCTGACGTTTTAGTGCCAATCTTACTAGTGACATCTGAACCTGTTAATATATGAAGAGCAAGTAAAGATTTACACAAAGGTTGACCCAAGCGTTCAGCTAATGTATGAATGGGAATTGTGTTGTTTGCTGACCTCATCAACAAAAGTTCCTCTAGTCCATAAGAAATCATTATCTGATAAAAGTGCAGAAGCAGAATGGCAACATCCGTATCAGATGACATTACAACGATTATCGAGCTTCCTTCCTGTAAAGCATGGATGCAGTGTGGTATAATTCTAAGATCTGCTTCCTCAATGTCAAATTCAAATTCAGAATGTGATTTTATCACAGAATTACAAATGGATATCGCTGGGGTCCTGGAAGAATTTGTTGTTGTGCCACTGATGTATGTTCGGAATTCTAATTCTTGTATGTTTAAAATACTTTTGCAGCAACTCTTTGTTCCTAGAAGACGCCCAAAATGTTTCCATCTGCACCGGACACCACGTGGAGCTATCAATTGTTAAGAGTTCAATTTGATCAGCCATCTTTCTTCTCTCTCTTGTTATTTGCTTTATTGACCCTTCTAGGTAGCTGTCCAACAGAAAGTCTACTCGACATGGTTTCCTACTCTTTACAGACATATCCAAGACCGTTTTGCACATTTCCTGGAAAGTTTTGATGTTTTTGACTGGAATTTTTCTTAGTTGATTCATCACATCAATAACAATACAAAAAGGTTTGTTGGTTGCAGTAGGAAATATACAATCATCAGGTACTAAATTCTTGAGTAGTTCAGATAATAGTGTGTGTTTCGTTCCTAAAGTAAAGCCATCTGAATCAAACAAATTATTGGAAAGTGTGATATCGTACTTCAAAATTTCACCAATATCATAGCCTCTTTCCTTAGCAATTGCAAAAATCCTATAGCGTTTTGTGTTCTCCTTCAAAGTTTTTTTTTTTTTTTTTTTTTTTTTTTTTTTTTTGCCATAAGATTGTTTACCTTAACTGGTTGGTCTCGTTTATATCTTGGTTCCTTCAGTCTTACAATAGGATCAGACAACAGTTTAGATTTATTTACAAATCTATGAAGACGAAAATCTTCGTAAGCCTTGACTCCTCTCTCTAGAAAACTTAAAATTAATTCTGCATCTTCCGAATGAACAACTTCTTTAGTCAGAAAGCTATGCAACTTCACAATTCCAGCATGTGGTTCATACGGATTGCCACAATGAATCTGCATAAATTGTAGAATGGACTGAACGTGAGATTCTAGCTGAACTGCAAGACTTCCTGTCAGTTCATGATGTAAGTAAAGCTCGTAAGTGACCAATGTGGTATTAGTCAATTTCCTAAAAGTATTGAATATAGACAGAACTTCGTGGTAAACTAATTCCCATTCTGCAACATATTCTTTTCGCCAGGTTTCTCCAATTATCCCACCACTGGATTTTTGACTCCGGTTTATAGTTTGTTCTAAAGCCATATCAGCTCCCACAGCATTGAATTGAGTATTTGTACGCCGAACAACAAAATGATCTTCAACAAATTTGGTATAGATGTTTGGATGATCACTGCTCAGCAAATTCATAGTTTCCAAGTACAATGAACACCATCTGACATAATTAATACAATTGAAAGTTCTAAATATTGGTAATAACTGTTGTACTGTCTCTAAATGTAGTAGCCATAGTCTTTCCCTATCAGTTCGAATAAGATTTTTTAGAAGTGTTACCATGTGCAAAAATCCATTCCAATAACGAGCCATTTCATTTCTTTCCATGCAATCTGAGACAAAAGCATTTAATTTGTGACGAAGGTCAGAAATTAAATCACTCAGCTTTTGATACTGTTCTTGAGCATAAGGCTTGTTCCCATTATGCACTTCATCTAAGAGGATTTTTGCTTCATCTTTCAATTTTTGAAACTGCTTCCCAAACATCTGAAAGAATTATTTCCATTGCATACGTTCAATAGCATCTGCTAGCATTAGAAAAGCTTTTAACGAACGATTGTAGTTGTTACATTTTAGAATTGATGACATAATGTTGACACCGAATATCCTATTCTCTGTAAAAGCATGTTCAATTCCAGTTCCTGACAAATACTTTCCAATGCATTTCATAACAATTTTGGACATGTGGAACGATCCTACTAACATCATTTTTTAAATTCTTCCGGGTTCAGAAGTTTTATAGTTGCAGCAATATGATAGATTCCTTCATCACAAACAATTGGAAGTGCTTCTTGACGCAGCTGTTTCCTTATGTCTTGGAAATTCTTCATAGCTGTGTATACAGCTGCCTCATTTGTTGCAGGATATGGGATAATTGGAAGAAATCCTACTTTTTTCTTTGGAATGTTGGCCGAAGATATAACAGCATTGAAGCTATTCCGTGTAGGCACAGTAGACTCATACTTGTCCTCTACATGAGGTAAGGCTCGGCACAAAGTGATAATTTTCTCTTTGTTTGCGGCTAAGTTACTTTCTTTATATGATGTTTGCAGGTCTTCTGGAAATTTCATTGATTCTGGGAGATGCAATACCCTTTCACGATGGTAATAATTTCTAAGGATTTGGCATGGTAGGTGCATTGGCATTCTCTTACTTTCATTATCTAAATTCATGGATGAAACACTTGGCTTTGTCGGAAGAGTCGTTGAGGCATCTTGAAAGAGTACCATGACAATGTCGTGTGTTCCATGTAATCCAGATAAAGTAGCTTCCTCATTATCAAAATTATCGAAAGCGCCTACTGTAAACCCATGTCCTGTTAGATTACTAGGTAGTGGCACACTACTGTTGTTTGAGCTAATGGCATATTTAGCTAACATTTGCCGATTTCTCATAAGATCATTGTAGCTTACAGATAAACCTAGCTTGTTGAAAGATGTAATAAGTAGCTTGCTTTTGCATTTTTCATATATCGCATGAGCATTCACTAAATGAAGAGGAGTTTTCTTCTGGCCTCGGTGAACATTGTAGTAGAGAATTTGAAATAGTGACATTGCTTTCAGTCCTTTCCCTGTCACCTTTTCAGAAAAGTTCTGTGGTTCACCTTCTTCTTCTTCACATTCCTCCTCAATATCTTCGTTATTTGGAAACACTTTTGATCGTTTCATACTAAATAACTCAACAAAAAAGCTTTGAACAACACTTGGTATCTTTGTACTTCTCCATGCTGTGTTACCGAAATCAACATATCTTAAAGCTGATTTAAGAAGTTTTGCTGCTTCTTTAACATCATATGCTCTTACTTTGTCTGCAATTTCTTCTGCACTAATTTTAGATGAAAACACCATCAAAGACTCTTTTCTTTCTTTAGGTTTAGAAAATCTAATAGCTTCTCCATATTGTCGCAATAAAAATATCTTAACTTCTTTGTTGCTTATTACAATTTCGTTAGCAGTATCGTTTATCATATCTGTTATTTCGCTTAGTGTAAATCCCCAACCACTTTCAAGCAAGGGTGAAATCATGTCATTCACTCTCTGGAAAGCTGAAACTTTAATGTTGTCTACCTTAGGCAAATTCTCACGACACTGGCGTTCATATTTAGCAAAATATCCCTCTAGACACAATTTGTCATAATATACGTCGGCACCAAACACAGCAGCGGGATCTTGTAAATCATAAACAAGTGTAAATACCTCATCTTGAAAATGCGTAGTAACATTTAGGAATCGCGTCGCTCTATCACTTTTACAAATTCTGAACTTTTGTCTCACACCAGAATGTCTCAAATGGTTACAAATAACACAAGTTCGACTATCTGCATCCACCTCACTTGCAGTTACTTTTGATTGCCGCACTGGACGTTCTCTATTCATGAAGTTTCCATTCTCTAATTCTTCATCATCTTCATTAGTTTCTTCACACATACTTTTAAGTTTGTCAAGAGTCTTCTTCATTGTATATGTTTTGTAACAATCATTATTTGAATGGTACACAAAAGATTGATTTTCTTTAAGAGTCTTCAATCGTTTTCCAACAGCATCACATCGTATGGCACTTGCCTCCAAAATTCGTTTGCGCCCACATTCAGATGTAGTTGGAACTTTTCCTGGTATGTCTTTTTGACAAATAACACATTTTGACAGATCAACAGTCTCTTTCTGTTCAATAGACCCGTTAAGGGGCATACCTTTCCCAGATTTAATATCCATAATCTTGGTTACTCAAATTTATCTGCAAGACGAAAAGGTGCAATTAACAACTTTGAAATAAGAAACTGAAAAATAAGTTTACATCTAATTTTTAATAATTTAACATACTAATGCCATGCATTATAACTTTAAACATGTAACTTTCCTGGTTTAACATCACACAGTTCATTAAAATAGCTTCAATAGTGATAAAAAATAACCAGTTCCGACAATATCTCTGTAGCAATTTCATACTTGAGGACATTTCTCTTCATATTCAAAGAGAATATGCTTCTTCAAATTAAAATATCTGAAGTAGACGTTCTGCGTAATGGGCGTAACCTCAGAATTTGCCACATTGAAAAATTTCGATTACTATGAATGTATAAGTGAACTATATCATACGTTATTTGTTAAATTTTTCCTCATATATGACGCTACAACATCTATAGTCGAAGTTGAATTGTATATGGACAAGTTAGTTTCAGTTGCGTAGTGCTAGTGGAGAACATTACGGGAAAAGGAGGGAGCTCCATAAGCCTAATAATAAACGTGCTTCATTGGCAATATTTGATTTCTGATTTTTTCTCTTACTTTGTATAACACCGATCTGCATGATTGTTGCGTATGTTTTACAGAAATATCCAAGTTACACGCTGGATTTTTTTTTTGTCGGCGTACGGTAAGTGTAAGTGTTGCCAGCTGCCTAAGAATAGAAACACAAGCTATTTTTTTCCTAAATTTTAAGTTTTCTTCTTCTTCTTCTTCTAAAATTTAGACAGTATGAACACAAGTTATATATCGTTTTAATCTGCGTTCTATGTCCTTTCCAACGATGTATTACTTATGACAATTGGATAATTAGAAGGAGTATAAGGAGCGCTAAAGTGCATGTCTGCGGACTTTGACGGGTGTCAATCGGCCATTTTCCAAAATGGCGGATTCTGAACTTATGCCCGGGACACAGAATGTCTACCTCATATTTTTTTATTCAAATAAACATGTTATCCATGAATATGAAGAGAAATGTCGTCAACTATGAAATTCCTACAGAGGTATTGCTAGGGACTGTATTATAGTGTCTAATTGGATCATTATCATCCTGGTGGAGCAACTTATAATGAAATCATGGCGGGAGACCCGGGATCAATACCTGGTGGAAGCTCCTGTGGTACAAAACTTATGTTAGAATCTACTTGACACAACTTGTCCTTCCTGACATTTGCTTTTCTGTTTTTTCCTTCCTGCACGTGGTCATAACAATCAGGCAAGAAGTACTGTTTCTATGGCAACAGCACGTTCAGCCAATTATAGTGGGTCATTTTTCTCTCTCTGCAATGGTGAACATTTCACCCTTTCCGCACGTTGCCAATTTGAATATAAACAAATACACATTGTTTTAGTCGAATGTCAACTTGAGTAGTGGACCTGCTGGTTATTGAGAGCATTATTTTTGGTTCTCTTTTGTGTCATTTAATTTTATAAAACTGAGATTTACTTGCAATGAATAATTTCGTGTTTCAATACCCGACCCAAAAGCTGGCAACACAGCATTAAGCACCACGTGCACGTAGCGAGCTGTCAGAAAGAGCAAGTAGTCAATTGTGGTATAAGCTTGTCTACGTTTATACAGCCTCGGTGCTGAACGGGACTCTAAGCTAAATCAATCAATGAAATTATGGACACAACAAATGATAAATTTTCATAGTGTTACAATATGCGAGAAGATAGGGTGTTGTCCATGAACGGGTCCTTGGACTTACTGATTTCAATAGTGATCGCATAGCAAATGGATTTAAAATCTTCGAAGCTTGGCAATGCGAGGAAATTTTAGTTTCGCAGACTCGCGGTTACAACCTAGAGTCAAAGCTCAATATAAAAGTGCGCTGCGCACATTAAAAGTCAATGAGGACGTGATTTTTTAAAATAATTACAAAAGGAAAAATAAGACATAGGATACTGTCAAAAATAATAATAATAATAACTAACTGTATAGCCTATGGAACCCGGAGGTGCAATACCGCGTTCACAAAAGTTCTCCACTGACTTCTATCCTTAATCAACTGGATCCAGTTTCTACTTTGTATTCCTATTTCTGCGAGATCCATCTTAATATTGTCCTTCCATCTGCGCCTCGGTCTTCCCAATTGTCGTTTTCCGATTGGTCTTCCAGTTAAGACCAATGAAATAAAAAAAAATTTTTTGATTTAACTTGGTTACATGTTAATTCCAATTACCATTAACCACTGCAGTAGAAAAGTAGTAACTGAAAATGTGTATGTCTTACAGAAAACTTTACTATCAAACCATTGGCACATAAGCCTATCTGGTAAAAGGCTTTCCGATTTTAATACATTTACTCTATTACCATACTTAAGCCTAAGAGTTTCCTCACTTTTCGTTCTCGTACCCTGGACAATACTTTACCTGTTTGTAAAAGCTATTTGGATAGTTGTATTATTTTCCTCTACTGCGAAGTAAGCTTTCTGTTGCTTATTCAGATGATATACAGGAAAGTGTAAAAGATACTTAAATATTTATATTAATTAGAATTTGGCGACACCCATCTGCAAATGACAAAACCTTGGAAAATTAATAGTTACAATTCTCGTCTGAATTGTGTCTGATCAGGAAGATCATTATTTGCTTTAAACTAACCACTAGTGTAACAGCCCTTTGTGAACCTGAGCAGCTCCGCCATCCTTTAGCGACTGGCTGAACTATGTCAACACGTGGTCAGCAGGATGCGTCGCCCTCAGAGACAGGCGCGTATCGGGTGCTTTCTGGACCTAGTGGCGGCCACGTCTTTTATTCACGTGACTCCCCAGTTCGCCACATGACGCTGGGTGGACGCCGAGAATTGGAAAACATCGACTAGGAATCTAACCCGGGACATCAGTCCAGGACTCTAACCACTAATCTTTGGAAACTCCCATCATTTGTTTGGAAGGAATCAAAAAGTACCTAAGAAACATCCAGGGTCTACATCTGCCTACAGTTCATGATACTTTTCATTAATTGTTCTTGATTTAACGTTCATTATTTTGAACTTATTCATTATTCACATTTTCAAGGAAGTAATTTATAAGTACAAAGTAGTACCACAGAGAAAATAAAGATAACCTCCCCCTATGCTGACATTTCAGGACCGTCAGTGCAATGTACAAGTGGTGATAACAGTAAAACTACATACTTCCATAGCATCAAACGAAATTATCTTACCAACACCACGTTTCAGCCATCTTTACTCCAATTTTTTGCGAAATTCCAGTTTGACAGAACTGGATGAAATCCAAAGTCATACTGTAACGAGACTATCACGAGAGAATAATTCTAGCGCCCACCAGTTGGTAGATTGACGTCTTATGAAGTGCGACACCGCGGATTTAACATAGGAAGTAGTTCTAGTTTGATATAAAGGGATTATAAACTACCAACATTTATGCTCATTTGCAGTTTACTATTAACAACAAAATGGATTGAAACTTCAACACGTAACCGTAGCTAATTAGTTTTAATGCCTTTGACATAGGAAATGTAGATGGCAATACGAGTCTTACCTTACCATTTATATCTGATGAAGAATCACATCTCACCACTAATACAAATATATAAAAGTAACAACGGAATGTTGTATTGTCACTCAACTTATGCCGCTGTGCAAAATTGCATCATTGTGTGTAGTAGATAATGCCTTTATCAGACACATTATCGATAGACAATGCCTTGACCAGACACATTAATATGCTGTGACTTTGAGAAATGAGTTAAAAAGATACGTAATAAAATCTGACCAAAGCAAATGCCTATATTTTAACAAATGTGTTACAATTTCAGCACTGTATTATTGCCTTTATCAGGCACATTATCAGTAGGCAATGGCTTATCAGACACATTATCAGTAGACCATGCCTTTATCAGACACATTACCAGTAGATAATGCATTTATCAGGCACACTATCAGTCGGCGATGCCTTTATAAGACATTATTAGTAGGTCATGCCTTTATCAGATACATTATTAGCAGGCTTTGCCTTTATCAGGCACATTATTAGTAGGCCATGCCTTTATGAAATACATTATTATTAGATCATGCCTTTTTCAGATACATTATAGGTAAGTCATGCCTTCATCAGATACATTATCATTAGGCGAATGCCTTTATCAGATACATCAGTAGACAATGGCTTTATTAAACACATTATCAGTAAGCCATGCCTTTATCAGATACATTTTATCAGTAGACAATGCCATATTACCAAAACTGTTCACACAGACTATTAAAATATAAGCGTATTCTTTGGTCAAATTTTACATTTATTTAAGTAGCCTATTCATATTTACTTCCCTTTTGTAGTAATGCAGTTCTCTAAATGGAACATGAAAATCAATAAAAACACAGTAATTTTCACAATAAGGTAACATTTATTATGTATTTAGGACATATAACATTCCGATTGATATTTACAAAAATTATTTATAACAAAGAATTATAACATAAGTCATTTTTTCTACTTATGTTTTGAATTGTAGAAGTAGAGATTTTATACAATGACCCTGAGATCAACTTCAGGAGAGAAAACTGTTTGGAATAAATACAAAATATTGAAAAGCTAATCAACAGAAGAATTTTATCGTAGGTACCAAGTTAAAAGAACATTTTTTTTTTTAAATCGTAACTAAATACTTGAAGATTTAAACTTATTGTAATAAAAGTTCGAATAATATTCTTCACATAATTTGAATGTTTGGTATTTCATTCGAGCAACATAATAAAACATATACTTCACCTAGCGTACAATATACGTTTATTTATATACACACAACAGATAGGAATTTTTAGAAAAAAATCATAAGACTAGTTTTTTACATTTAGGAAATTGTTTCAACTTTGTACAAATGAGCAATTACATAAAACAGTAATCTGAGAATTATCTGAACACAATACTTATATTTATTCCATGAATACCATGTGCACAATCATCTATATTATTTCACGTGAAAGTGAACATCTAATTACTGAACCATTTCCGACTTGTTTTCGCTTAAAACAAACAAAACAAAAAAAAAAAGAACTATCCATACTTTGATACATTTATTATATTTATTTGCAAAGAATATATTTTACATAACAAATACAAAATTTCACATTCTCACTTTGACCCTGATTTAAAGAACAAAATTGAGCAAAAAAACAAAAATGATTGTCGGTACTTCATTGTATGAGTAGCTCGGGCGAACACAATGCTAAGCGCCATTTCTGATAAAATTGAGTTATTGGCTGGAATGGGTTGTGATCGAACTACAGAAGAGTATGTACGAAGTTTTATTTCGGAGATGTACCTGTAAACGACAGGAGGAGCTTGTTTGATATGAGTCATTGCATTGAATTGTATGGGAATGGCCAATCTTTTTTTTTTGTTCAATTTATTCGAAAGTTAGAAATACGTGACATACCATTATGTTCGCCCGAGCCACTTATATACTTAGACAAACATTTAGTGAAATACACCCATGATGTTTAATATACGTTTTCCTTACAAATAATTGCTTTATCTTACACTTGTGCACGGTGCGTACAACGTTACATTCGATCTCTAATGATGCAAGAATTTTGTTTTCTGTTTCAATGAAAGAGGTATACGATCAAGTGTCAGTTGTAGAACAATGTATCTCGAAAGCTAGTCAGCTTGACAGGGAATGGTTATTGGTAATATTTTAATATATTGTCACTGTGGACGAAATATGCTTTCAATCGTTGACCGACACTGCAACACATCTTGCTGCAAATGTTGACACACTTTGTGTTTCCAGTATTAAGTCAATATTATCGGACTATACCTAGATGCAGCACCTTACACTTTCTTGCAGTTAAAATGTCTACCTCCTATAAACTAATAAGAGATCTTATCTTCTATGTTTATACAGACCTAATAACTGTATTAGGCTGATTATCCTATAAACTTAATGAGAACTCCATTTTGAAATTATTCAATAAACCATTTTGATCACATAGACAAAGAAACCAACTGTTAACGGTACTTTCTTTCCATAAAACATTATTTTGGTGATAATTTACAATACTCTGCATCTCAAGAATAAACAAAAATGGTGCAGATTAAGAATAAGGTTTTCAAGATTTGAAAAACTCATTGATAAGATTATTACGTCAGGAAGAAGCACTAATAACAACTACGGAAATGATTTATGCAAGCAAACGTACCGGTAACTACAGTAAAAATCATATAGCAGACAGAAATTGTATAACAGTGTATCATTAACGTATAGGCATTCATAAGGAAACACTCACAGGACGCAAGAGCTCCGTTAGAGAAGTTAACTTCCGATGTTGGTTTGCTGCAGCTTAAGTCACCTAGATAACGTCTACCAACGTGCCTTCGGTACCTCAATTCTCTTTAAAATTCGCTTCTGTCCGGTTGGTATCATTTTTACAATTCCATGTGGATGACGAAGTGAGTATGGGAAATTGCAAAAAAAAAAAAAAAAAAAAAAAAAAAAAAAAAAAAAAGTTTTTAAACTATTAAGAGTGGATTTTATATGAAAGACAGTACATACATTTAGCCATTATATACAAGAAACTTTATTCTGCACTGAAAAATTTTACAGACTGGTAGAATAATTCATTCATCTTTTGGTACATGTCATGGAAAGAACCTCATTCGTGATTCATATTCTTATTACGTACTTGGAACTTCGTAAGCTTATACTTAGCAATTTAATGCACGAAAATTGTTAATTCCTCAAAGTGCCTTATGAAATATTTTAGAACTTAAATATTGCCTAAAGAAAAGCTTTTTATTAGTGTAATGGTGATGTAAGACCTTGATATTCATGCCAATAAAAAAAAAAAAACAACTCAGAGTTGATTACCTTTGATGTATTATTGCTTTCCAATTCAGTCGTAAACGTTAATGATACCTGCATAGCAGGTCATTACTACCAATCAGCGAAGAACAAAAGTTAATTTGGAAGAAATTATTAGAACTTTTGTTCTCATTTAGAACTTGTGCTCTTCATTCTAATTATCTGCTGGTTATCAATTTATAATACATAATAAAGAATGTATTGTTTAATGGATTATATTTAATAAAATGGAAAATGTGCACTTGTCAAACATTTTAAACAAAAAATACATTACTATTATTTGCATGCATAAACATATAAAAAATAAAGCCAATCTTATTACAGTTTATATGTTAACAGTGCGGTGCCGTGGGGGGTTTCGGGACGACAACCCCAGGCGCCAAAGTAAGAGGGCGCAAAATTCGGGAGAGGAAAAAGGAAAGAAGAAAAAAGAGAGGAAAAATTACTTGGAATATTTTAAATCAACAGCAGTATTTTTCAATATAATATTTAATTTGACCAGAGTGTCAGATTTATAGCATGAAAATGCATGTGCACATATATAAAATGGAAGGAAAAAAAAGTAATAAAAAGTGCTCAAAATCAAGAAAAAGCAGGGTTTGTTTTTTGAAAATTTTCTCACGTTTCGCGCCAATCATGGTGGCGCTTCGCTGTTGGTCTGCCGATCTCACCTCATATGTACGGGGGCGCCGTCGTATACTCTCGCCCCGGGCGCTGATTTTCCACGACACTGCACTGTATGTTAAACCTCTTGAATTGAAACAGGATGCATCAGAATACCGCAGATAAAAGATCAAAGAGAAAATCATATATTTTAATCATATATTTCAAAGAGAAAAATAATGTAATGAATTTTCTAAACTTCAATAGACATATTGTCCATCAAATATTGCTTGCAATATGGACATACATGGAATATGGACATGTGAGGAATCGTCTTCCAAACGATGTCGGTGTTGTTTCGAAACACTATTACTCTTCCATTGTGAAGTAACTTATTTCATCCTTAATTTAAAGATAAATACCGATTGAGCAATATTACACACATACAGCCCAATTAAGGTGTTGGAAAATAGAAAAGAAAAATTACTATATGCACTATACGAGTATCCTGTAAAATTGTATAGGAATGTTACGTATCAGATTTCCTAAGCTTTCTTTATTTAAAAAAAAATAAATAAAAACGTAATGAGGCTCGCCATCTTAGCTATTCCAATCACGGATTCTCCAGAAATTCTTTATATACATATATGCAGGGGCGGCAATTAGGGGGGCAAGAGGGGCAGTTGCTTCCCTCACTTCTTTGAAGTGACCCCTTAATGTGCAAAGTTTCATTTGGAAATGTAAAATTTTTGTGTGTATTACTGGTTCATAAAAAAAGAAAAAATGGTGGCGTATAATACGTTGCCATTGCGTAAGTACGTATTGGCTATTATTTGTCTTCCCGTGGAGTTAAGAAAGCTACAGGAATTGCGTTTTAATTGTAATTGCGTATTTCTTTAAATTCGTAGCATACTCTTGTAGTATTTACTGTCTTTCATTTTCTAAGAGTAATAACATACATTTAAAGGCATGTGTGGAATTAAAAATATAAGTTGTTCATTAATCCCCAGTTTCAATGTAATTTCTAAAAAACAAGCCTCATTATTCATTACTATGATTAATATTATCATTTCTATGTATTTGCTTTGCAAATTTGTTATTAAATAATCTGATCACAATTTTCCAGACAGAATTTTAAGATATTCATGAGCAAGGAATCAAATATCTTCTTACACTTCCATTGTTTAAGAGTACAAAGGGTAGTACCTACTTGCGTTGCTCTTTTCAATTTACTTAATAAAATATGAAATACGATATATGGTATTTTAACTGAAAAAGATAGTATCCTATTAGTTATACAATCTTTTGTTAAACAAAGTAGAAACAACCAGGAAAACTAACATTGATATACAAATATTCAGATCATGTCTTGTCCCCCTCCACTTTTAACGTCCAATCGCCGCCTCTGCATATGTGTTTATACATGATTAGTTTTGTAACAGAAAATTAGAAAATTACAGAAATTGCAAACTTTTTTAGTTGTGAAATACAAGAAAGATTTTTAAAAAATACTTTTACCAATATCTTTCAAATCACACAGAACTAATATTACATTTTCGAATTTCGTTGGAAAGATTACAATGAAAATCCAATTGCACGTAAACTTATCATATTGTACAATCATTGACAAAAGTAGGACATCCCATTTATACAAACTATACTATTTTCTTTTGTCGCAGGATCTACAATCACACCGTTCAAAGTTGTCCGCTGCAAAGTAATCCTTTTCCGACGTAGCTTTCTTTGGCCTAAACAGAATTAAATGAGTTTTGAATACTAGGTTATATGAAATATATTCATCTATACTAGTTGTTTTTTCAAACTGTAGTCCGCGGACCACAATTGGTCCTTGAAGTATACCATTATGGTCCTGTTATACTGTAGTTAAGAATCTCAAATAGTATATATTACAAGACATAATTTAACATATCATTAAATTATAAAAACCAATATCTAATAGCTTAAATACATGTATTATCATAAAATGTAACCTTCCTTTTTTTTAAAAAAAAAAAAATATTAATATATTTTTTCTATCAATGTCAACGGAATTATAATTAATACCATTTCAAAACATACTGATATTAACATATGCTCAAATATTTTTTTAAGGAAAAAAAAAAACAAAGATAATTTTGCTTTCGAAAAAGGCAAGTGTAGGATGATCCATAAATATTCCGATTAATGAAAGTGGTCCCCATTTGAGAAAAGTTTGAGAAAAACTTATCTATATGCGATGTGCTAAAATCATTCAATTATATTTACGCAATAAAAAGCATTAATGGAAGAAAATATTTCTGCACAGCGGGTAACTTAATGATCGTACAATAATCATTGTGTAATCAATTCATTTACACAGTGGTCTTTTTTTAAAAGAACATATAGTCTGTCATTTCACTAAAACATAGATATAGGATAACCAGCTAGAGTGTTCTGGTTGATGTAAATATACATACCACAGTTTTTAAAGAGCAGCCATCTTTGTATAAAAATCATAGTAGTTGTGTCAACATGTGATTGCAAATGTATTCACTTTCGTACCAAGGAAACATGTCCGTAAGGAACAGAAGCTTAAGTTTTTTTTTTCTTTGTTTCATGCACTTAAATGAGTTTCGTGTGTTATATTTTGTACATCATGGCAGACCGTGATACAAGATTGGATATTGATGAAATATCCCAGATGGTCTTTCTGTATTTAAGAACTAATCTTTGGAGATTGATATGAGTTTTAAGATTTCTACACATGACCGTACATAGAACACAGTTGATGAGAATGCAGCTGATGGTAATAGTTTTCTTTGGTTGAAGATGTTACACTGTCTTCTGTGGTCACAGAAGCATCTTCTGAAGAAGAGTCTGTTGAGGTCACAGAATCGTCAATCTTAGATTTACCTTCACCACTTTCTTTGTTACCCTTATTGCTGGTGGACTTAGAACCCCGACCGCCGGACGATTTTCTATTTGCGTCGTGAGTTTTGACATGTTTCGCGAGATGATCCGATCGCATGAACCTTTTGTTGCAGACGGGACAAGCAAATCGCTTCTCACCTGTGTGAGTCCGCAGATGGCGTTGTAATTCGTCTGATCTTGTGAAACTTTTACCACAGAAGAGCCAATTGCAGACAAATGGACGTTCTCCCGTGTGCCAGCGCAAATGAGCTTTCAGGTGTGATGTTTTTCCGTACGTCTTTGAGCACCCAGGGACGTGGCAGACATGTTGACGCTTCCGTTGAGGTTGTTGTCCTGCTGTATTGCCTCCATTTTGACAGTTTGGACATCGACAACGACTGCAGCGCCTTGATGCAACTGCTGCAGAAGACTTGAGCATTGCAGCTGCAGCAGCAAACCGCTGTTGGTGATACAAGGTTTGGTCTGTTTGAGCTGCCTGATGATGAGCAAAGAAATACGAGTTGGTGAAAGCTGGCGGCGAAGAAGTGGCAACCGGTTGTTTTGCAGTTGACGCCTGATGAAACCACCAAGCCATCCTGGAATTACAGTCCTGTATTTGCTGTTGCTGATCAGCAGCCTCCAGTGGTGGAGGTGACTGTGCTATCACAGGTGATGACGGAAGAATTCCAGCAGTGGATTGAGCACTAGTTGGGGCAACAGCAGATGTGGAATGATATTGATGTATTGATAAATTATACGGTGCAGAGTTTGTGGTATTACCAGCAGGGACTTGTGGACTAGCTGAAAGAGCCATATCATGGTGGAAACCTGATGAGTTCTGCTGGAAACCAATGCTTTGTAACGTGACTTCAGGATATGTCTGCTGATTATGGTAGTTCCATGTCTGGAAATGAGATGTGGACGTTCTGGGAAAATCTGTTGAGGTTGACACCTGAGATCCAAGACGACTGCATGTTGCTGCCAACATTGTCAAAGGATTGCTCTGTAATATAAAAAAGAAACAAATATCGTAATAATTCATGAAAATATATCCCAAGAATTTAACCTAACAAGTACAACATTATGATATTAAAATATAACAAATATAGTAGTATGTTTACTCATTGTACTAACCGAGATGGTCGAAAGATCAACGAAGTGAAGCAGTACGGGTCTGGCCAATACTTGGCTGAGCAATTGTTGGAGAAAACTCGATTATGTTTGTAGTATGGTATTGACATAGCGTCGTGAGGCTCATTGAGCAGATAGCTGAGTGAAAGAAAGACCAGACTCAACACCGATATGATTCGCTATTCTGGCACACAAAATAAGTGATTGGTCCGATTAAGTTCTTGGGGAATTTATTCAATGGAGTTTGGTAACTTTTGTTTTCTTAAAAAAAATAATAATAATAATTATCAGACTTGGATTAAAATTCCTTCTGTTGACAAGAATTTTCTTAGTTGTTATTACCAGCAAATCATGAGCCTTACAACAGGATTGCTAGTCGAGGGGAACGTGTCCCCCCAATATTTTGGGTATGGCAGCAAATGGGTGAGGGCTAAAACTATTTATATGGAATAAGTAAAGAAATAGGAAGAGTAAGTGAGCTTCTTAAGTAATAGTATTAAACCAAAATTGAATCGAGGTAGTAGCCTAATATCCCCAACATATCCTATGGCACTCTTGAACATGTTATAAAACATACATAGGCCTAAGTTACTTATTTTAATATAAAGTGTAACTATGCTAAGCGGTCACACAAGTGTTCAGACACTTAACCGGTCAAATGCTTAGGCTATGTCTGTGTGGGAGATCATTGTTGTCGGAGCCAGCTGATGGTTAAGGTTCGTTCCACCACATCTCACACGTGTTCGATTGGGCTTACGTCCGGAGACCTGGGAGGCTAGAGTGGAAGGTGTACACCGGACATCGAGCGGTATGGGGACGCGCGATACACTGTTGGAAGATGGAGTCCCAGAGAGTGTCCAAGTAAGGTTGGAGGACAGGATTAATATCATACTATCCTAAATGACGACCAAAAGTGGGCGGGATATGTAGTTTATTCCTCTTTCTCTTATAAAAGACTAGAAAATCAAGTATGAGTGCTATATGACGAATGAGAACACGCTTGATTTTCGCTTTCATCTGCAAGTTTACATGCACGCACAGAACTATCTCTGTGTCTAAGGTAGAAACTATTTTCATAGCCGAATACCAGCAACACCTTATCATTATATAGATATAAAGTTCTCATTAAAATTAATTGAATGTGTCCCAGTGTATGCGAATATTCCACTCTTAAGGGGAAGAAGGAATTGATATCTATTTTTTTTCTTTCATTCAAAGAGGCGTCGTCTATCTCAACATTACGAGAAGACGGCTGAGTCATTTGAAACAAATTCTCGAACATAGTTAAAACTTGGAGTTTAATATGTATGCGACGAATAATGCATCTTATGAGCTCTTCATATTATTAAGATAAATTTTGGAACATAAACTCCTTATTAAGAGTAAGTGAACGTAATGCCCCAGTATTTAGAAAGTTCCATTTATCAGGGAAGATGGGGGTATTTTTATAGTATTTATCTCAATATATGAAAACAATCCAATATCCTTTTCAAATATTTTTAATAAATTTATTTGTGTGATATGAAGAAAGGATATTTCAACTAGTTTTCTATGTCCCTATTTAATATTTTCTCTATTTTAATACTTCTATTTATTTTTCTGTATTGCTTTCTAAAAATGAAGTATGATTAATGTTCAGGGACGATCATGTAGTTGTTGGTATTTAAATGCTTTTGAAAAAAAGGAAATGAATGCATACAAGGTGGCCCAAAAGAAGGTATGTAGTTCCGTAATGATCACCTCACTGTATTTTATATCATTTCTTATTGTTATCAAACAGATAGATCTAGTTTCTTTATTATTTGCTCTTAACGTGTTTTTACTTATAACTAAGCCCGGAACAGTCGAAGCAAATAAATTCATAAACTAAAATGTTATAATTGATCAACGCAAGGGTGTATACTAGGGGTGGACGGTTCCTGAAAACGTAAACCGCGGTTTCGGTTTGCCACTTAAACCGGTTTGGAACGGTTAACCGAAACCGAACCGAACCGTTTCCAAACCGAACCGAACCGATCCCAAACCGAACCGAACCGATCCCAAACCGAAACGAACCGATCCCAAACCGAACCGAACCGAACCCAAACCGAACCGAACCGAACCCAAACCGAACCGAACCGAATCGTACCGTTCAGAACTGTCCGTAGAACTGTGACAAACTAAACTGTCCAAAGGGTTTGGAACGTGGTTTCGTTTACTATTGGCTAACCAAAACTTAAGCAAACTCCGTCAAAGCAAATTCAGCTGTGTCCACATGGAGCTCAATTTAATCTTTAACTCACTCGTAACATACGACCAGTTAGCAGGTTTGTGTATAATAAAAGAATAAAATAGCAAAGAGCCTGAAAGTACTCATTGGAGTGTATATCTATCTATCTATGTATGTATGTATCTATCTATCTATCCATATATATATATATATATATATATATATATATATATATATATATATATATATAATGTTTGTATATCTTTTGTATCTATGTAGATAGATAAAAAATATCACACAACTAGATACCACGTATGCACAAAAAAAAATCGTGGCAATACAAGTATTTGATGGAGAAATGATCCCAATAAATTCCTTCAAATTAGAAGCATTTCATATGTCAACTGAATAAAAAAAAATCACTGGTAGTGATCAGTCTTTGAAAGAGATGAAATTCGTTGGGTTAAGTTCTGACCTGTTAAGCCCCCATTCTACAACTGCTTCAAATTCGAAAATGTTATTAATATTCTTGTTTACCTTCACTTTTAATATTCCTGCTCAAACAGCAGCTTGCATGTGTGTCTTCATTTCTCTCATTTTTCATACTTTTATTCTCACCGTCGTGATTAATATTATAAGAAAAGCGTGATTAACTAACCAGACTCATCATCATCAAAACGCCGAACACATATTTCAGACTTTGACCGTGCTCCTACGTACAATGTAAGTCAATACTCGGCACCTTGTATATCACATCGTTAACAAATCATTATATAATTACTTTCTGTAAATCTTCTTGTGAGTTTTACTGCAACGTTTGGATTGCAAGCGTAGCGAGCAAGAAATTTTTTAACAAATCTATTTCTTTGCAAACCGACAACAATATTGATTTAATAGGGCGCCAATACTTTTACGGGGCACCACATCGTTTACACATTTTCAACACTTCTTTCTTTTTTCTTATTGCTTGATCGGCGCCCTCTTGCTACCAGCTTCCCTTCCCCCGTAGCTACGGCTCTGGGTGTGGTTATCTTCTCCGTCACGATGTAGGTTTTGTACATTTGCTAATCGTACGCATAAATATCATTCTCTGGCAGAAGAGTTGCACTAAGTTGCAATCTCGCTATCTTCGATTCTGGACAGTGCATGGTGGAAAGACTACAAGGTGGTTGCATGCGCATGTCGCCTGGAGCGCTGTCGTGGCTGTGACGTTATCTGGTTTGCAAGAGACCACGAAGCGGCGCGGCTTTAAATGACCACAAGTGGAAATTCTTTGTTACTTTGTTCTTTTAAATGATATCGAGAATGCCTAACTGTGCAGTGTACGGCTGTAGTAATTATTACAGAAAAATTAAGGGAACTAATATAAAATACTTTAGATTTCCTCAAAAGAGGGGGAATGTCCCCAGAAATGGATTTTAGCTTGCAGGCGACAGGACAAAATAAACCTAAAATATGGTAAGTTTTACATAAAAGTAATAAATAAATGCAATGTTAAATGAAATTATAAAAAAGAGATTTCATTATATAGTTTCTTTTTAGTATTAATAGTATATAAGCCTACAGCAGCTTGTGTTGATTCTGCATACAAAAATCCAATTGGACGATTTAAAAGGCCTTTGGGGCAAGACCCGGATTCAAAATGATGAGGGAGGAGAACCGACAGAGCTGATAATTTCTATCATCATTTCCTTCTACATAAGATACTGAGATAAAATTTTCCCCACAGAGGCAGGCATGTAACTCGAGAAGGGAGGCACGATGATCTAGGAGGCTTACCTCCCTCGAGTTACGCAAATGGAGAGCATTGAACGCGTTAAAGTAGTTCAGGTCCCATTTCATTCTGTAGGTCTGCCTTCTCTGTAGCCTCGGTACTAAAACGGGACGTTGCACTTCAAATTAACTAACGAATGGAAGGTTCGTAATAACGATTAACGGTTACAAAGATATAAAACAATGTATTAGATCAAGAGAATAAAGTATCCACCTACCATGTCAGGGCGACATTGTCGGGACATTTTTACACTCAGATTTTGAAATTTTTCTTCATTTGAATCATAACTTTGGATAATTTACTTTGGATACATATTTAGGGGTTCCCTCCAGAATTACAAAATTAAGAATGACTGCAGTAAATTTTAAAATATGGTAGATTCTCAACCAATCAAGGAAGCACGATGGCTCAGTGGCAGAAGGCTCACCTCTAGTGCAAGGGGTATTGGTCCGCTTCTCGGTCAAGTGAGTTTCTGGTGGACAACATCGTGTCCGTGAGTTTCTCGGGGTACTCCCGCATTCTCATTCCACCAAATTCCAAATAATCATTCATTTGCACTTATCTTTTGTCTCCTTTAGTCCATGGGACAGAAAAGAGAAAACTTATCAAGAAAATTTAAAAAAATATATGTAATTTTATGGTTTATATGTTTTCTAGTCTAGCTGTTACACCCCTACATCGTCTTCACCTACGCCTAGTACTTTGTATCTTGCTTGAAATAGTCATGTTGCAATTTCTTTGGTTGAGGTGCTTTGTATAGTATATACATATTTATTTCTATATATTTTTAGAACACAATAGTATATGTAACATTTTATTTCGTACAAATGTTTAATAATACAGTTTGTTATGGCGTAAATTTTGACACTAATATTCAGAGAACTGTCAGTTTCACCAAACCTTTTATTCAGATACAAATTCTATAAATAAGCGATCAGCGATTTCAAATAAGATGTTTCTTTTTTTATAAATCAAAAATAAAAACGATGTTTAAAATATTAAATATGTGCGTCCCTGCTCAATAAAATGTTTAACCTCCCCTAGGATTCTGACGAAACTTACATAGGAGCAACCTCTTAAAAAAAAAATGTCCAAGCATAAGGAAAATATACGTACGTGCATTTCTGTTTACGAAAACCATGAATTCTACCTTGAGATATTCTCAAAATTTATATGGGGTCATCAGTAAAGAATTCTCTTTCAAGCAAAATAATAATAATAGTAAATCAAAACCGATCAATGTGTCACGAAAATATATAGAATATATAAATATATAATAATGAAATGCATTAACGACACATTGTGTTATAGATTATTCAGGCCTATACATACACGACTGTATTACTTCAGATGTTTAAAAAAGAAAAGAAAGAGAAAAGAAAAGAAAAGAAAGAAAGAAAGAGAAAAGAAAAGAAAGAAAAAACGGAAAATGTAGTGAGTAATATTGGCTTGTTCAAGCTTCAAAGTTGTTTAATATTAACTGATATTGCTGTTTCTTTTGCTATTGTAAACATCTTCCTTTGAATTCACTTAGCTTAAGCATTTATTACATTACGTTTATATAATTATTGTTTGTACTAAAATTTAAAAGATCACTATAAATAGAAGAGAAGTTTACATCCACCTTGTAGTCTTTCCACCATGGGACAGTGAATACAATGGCGAGGAAACATCTACCATTTCCCACTTTAATTTCTCTTTATTTCATCACCATACGGCCAAAGAGTGTGATTACAGAGGTAATAAATGAGTACATACGTGAGAAATTGTAAAAGATCTAGGCTTAATAATAGACCAAGGGCTTAGCTGGAATAAACACATTTCTGAACAGTGTATTAAAGCTAAGCCCATCTTACGACAGCTTTATAAATTAAAAGGCTATTTGTCGCAAGAAACAAGACTATATCTGGTTAACACTCTCATTTTGCCTCTGTTCGATTACTGCGATTCAATATATGGTAGCTCTCTCTCCACTCAAAATACTAGGGCAATTCAGAAAATACAGAATTACTCTTTACGCTTCTCTCTCAATTACAGAAAGTCTTAGCATATTCTGCCGGTACTTAATGAAAACAATACCCTACCATGTCCCGAAGACGATATCTCCGATACTGTTGTTTACTAAACCATACAATTCATTTAAATCATCACTCCAAACATTATTATTTAGAGATCAGAGACAAAGCACTGGCACACATGAAAAGTTACTACAGTATGAAATTGGACTAAAAGTATTAGTTTTTTTTTTTTTTTTTTTTTTTTTTTTTTTTTTTTTTTTTTACATTTACATTTACTGAGTGTTTTGCTTATCCTTAGTATTATTGAATGTACCATGTTATGTTGTTATTTGTATCTTGTATCTTATTTGTGTCTTTTTTTTTTTTTTTTTTTTTTTTTTTTTTTTTTTTTTTTTTTTGGTAATGATGACAAGGGTTAGGTGGCAGAGCAGCCTCCGGCTGAACCTTGCCCGCTGAAATAAAGAGAAATTCAATTCAATTCAATTTAAATTGGCAGACATTGATCTGGCATACGGGAAAGCGGACGGTAATGGCCGTGTGGCACAACGGTGTACAGACAACAGTTTCCTAATCTTAGAATTCCACACCACGTAACCTTTTTCAGGTGTAGATCGAAGATTACAAGAAACAGGATTGCTGGAAGCACACAGGCCCAATGCTGGACGAAACAGAACCGTATGGACTGTGGCTTTTGAGGAGGAAATTCTTGCTTGAGATCAGAGAAAACCGTCCACCAGCACACGGGTAGTAACTGCTGAAATTAACACCTATCATCGGCAGGTTTGGAACATACTTCACGAAAATCAGATGTACTCTTTCCATGTCCAAAGGGTGCATGCATTACACGCCATCCTAATATATCCCGCTTCATGTCTCGTATTCTCTTCAAAAATAAAGCTATGTTTTCCCATGATGGAGTGATGAACACTCACACTCAACATTTGTAGTCTGAGGCAAACCCATTTGGAATGTCAACTCGTGCCCATCAGGAACGGGTTCTGTGAATGTGTGGGCATGAATCGTTGATAATTCTCATCAGGCCGTACCTACTACCACAATGACTAACCGGGTGGGAGTATTGGATATTTTTGAGAGAGATTCTGCCTGAACTATTAGAGACTGTGCCACTGGCTGTTCATCGAAACATGTGGTTTATGCACAATGGTGCTCCAGCACATATGCTGTGGAGGTGCGAAATTGTCGCAACACATCCTTTCCGAACAAATGGACGGCAGAGAAGGACCGGTATCTTGGCCACCTCGCTCATCCGATCTTAACCACTTAGATTTCTTTTCCTGGGACCGTATGAAACAACTAATCTGCGCGACGCCTGTGCAATCAGAGGAGAATTTGGTTGCTCAAATTGTTGCTGCAGCGTGGAGCATTCAGGGAAACGCTAGGAGTGTTTCGACGCGTTCGCAGCGTCTTTCCCTTCGACGCCGCTGTAACCTTTGCATTGAAGTGGTGGGTTAAAACTTTGAACACCTTTTGCAGTATCCGTTCTGACAACTATCCTCTTTCCATGTAAACAAAAACTCCCCTCTGTACCTTCCTCCCTACAACTACCTTCTGTATGCAGTTCCGTTATACGATTTGGATCCAGAAATATCGGCCCCTGTTACAGTACGTACAAATACCGTGAATGGAAGGAATATTTTGTTTCACACCCGTCAGTTTAGCACATTGATTAAAAAAACGTACTGTAGTCGCATTTGTGTGATGTACTGATCGAAATGAATGTGCTAAAACAGTTATGTATATTATTATTATTATTATTATTATTATTATTATTATTATTATTATTATTATTATTATTATTATTATTATTATGCGTTCTTTATTTGTCTGTAGTTCTTGTTCAATTACTGTAGTTGTAAAGGAAGGTGCGTTCTCAAAAGCGTTGCGATATCATTAATATGAGCAGATCAGCAATCGGAATTTCTTTATTTTCAGTTACTTATCGGCTTGTGGCGTACGTATTTTTACATTCTAGAAAAGTAAAGTTTCCAGTGAGTTCTTGTACAACGACTTTACTAGTACTTTTTGAGGAGGTACGCAACCACACACAGTAATTTTTACTTCATCCGCCATCTTTTATCTTCGTGTATGAGTCAGAGCCCTGCAAGCCCAGGCCCGAAGACGGCCCGGCCCGGATGGATCTGAATTCTGTGCCCGGCTCGACCGGGCCCGGCCCGAATCTCGAGCCGGCCTGTAACCGGGCCGGGCACATTTCGGGCCGAACCGGGCCGGCCCGGCTCGGCCCGAACACTGTGAAAGACGGACCAGAAACTAATGTTGGCAGCCTGTGTTAATCGTAATGTGTTTGGGAAATTAACTCTATTCAAGACTGTAAAGTACTGTACTTCTACTACTCTTATTATTACTACTACTGCTACTGCTATTATTATTATTATTATTATTATTATTATTATTACTCATACTATTACTACTATTACTATTACTACTACTACTACTACTTCTGCTACTACAACTGCTATGACTTCGCGTCAGAGTTGACATATCTGGTGGTACATACTTTACAATCTAAGTACAGAAAAAATCGAAGAAATACTAGTTATTATGACCAGTCTGCGTAGAATGCGAACAGATGCTTGACGAGGGGCAATGGTGGCTCAGTAGGTAAAGCATTCACATCTGGTGCTAGAGGTCTTCGGATCGATCCCTCCTCGTGTTATGTGAGCTTTGTGGTGGACAAACATCGTGATCATGGGAGTTTTTGGATTAGCCCGTTTTCGTCCACTGTCTTCATTCCACCAATTTATCCATCATCATCCATACGTCTTGAGCCGTAATTACCTAAAGAACATATGAGAAAGTCAAGTCCTTGACCTACTAATTAGAATTTGTTCCGCTACCATTAGACCACGGAGGCCGAAACCATGAACTGGCGTGTTCATAAGATTAGCGCAATTTGTAGTAATGTTCAATTAGCACGGCAGTTTCCAAATCATATTACATGTTCCTGTATTCTTTATAATTCGATGCTACAATAATAATAACAAAAAACAATGATCAAATAAATCACCCAGACCCTAGGATCGATGAAGTGTTCCTGGAACGGGTCGTAACAAGTAAATAACAGAGCTATATGACGGAATGCGAGGCAGTAAATCAAAACAAAATCCACAGATATCATTGTTGAACGAAAAATACCTCGAAAGTCCCCTGAATGAAAAATGTATAGATATCAGTTATCAAAAATGCCTCTTAACATCACATATAATAGAAGGGATAGTTGATATTAAGAAAATGAAAATATAACGTTTCCTAAGAAACCAATAGTGCAAAATGAACATCGCTTTACTGTATGTCCTTGTATGCATCGAATAACACGTAAACAGAGTCAACAGTTTCAGGCTTTAGAGCATTTCTCCGTTCCTGAGTACTAAAAGCTCTTTCAGTAGACGCACTAGAAGCAGGGATGACGAGATACTGACGCGCTAATTTACATAATTTTGGTAATATTTGTTCTTGTTGCTTCCACCACTGCAGTATATCTAGTTCTCTTACACATGATGACATGTTGAGGTAGGTGTCTACTTAGCATCAAATTCACCAGAGACTGAATGTCTATCTTCCCAATCCATTAGTTTATTCTTCTTGGTAGGTGGTTCCAAGTTATGCCAACTAGGCTAAAGGAGACGATGATGATGAGAAATAAATGAAATAGTGGAATAAATAAAGTGGAAGGAAACAGGAGAACGCTGCGAACCCCCCCACACGGTGTTTGTCCACCACAAAGTTCACTGGCGAGAGCTCGGATCAAACCAGGGACCCCATACACCAGAGGTGAACGCTCAACCACTGAGCCACCGTTCCAGGAACACCTAATCGACCCTGGCGATTTGGTGATTTATTTGATCATTATATTTTGTTATATTTGTAGCATCATACTATAAACAATACATGAACATGTAACACCATTCGATATTTTCCTTGTTAATTGAACATTACTACAAATTGCACTGATCTTATGAGCACGCCAGTTCATGGTTTTGCCCTCCGTGGTCCAATGATAGCGTACCAAATTCTACTTACTAGGTCAAGTACTTGACTTTATTATACGTTCTTTAGGTAACTACGGCTCAGGCTGTATGGATGATGATGGGATGAACTGGTGGAAAGAAAACAGTGGGAGGAAGCGGGACCACCACAGAAACTCCCACGCACACAATGTTTATCCACCACAAAGCTCACATAGCATGAGCAGGGATTGATCCGACGACCTCTAGCACCACATGTGAGTGGTTTTGTATAACGAATTTAGCGCCATACTGTGTAGCGTCATCAGAATCAATTTGACTACACTAACGCGACAAAAGTAACTGTTCTCAAAAACAGCATAAATTTTCTTGGTTATCTGATAATATTACACCACGATATATTCCACATACAGGTGTAAATCATGCCCTCCCCCCATGTAATTTCAAGATGAATTTAATGTTTCATTCTAAACGTAGTTTCTCCTGGAATAGCATCCACCCTTCAAGTAACTGCCACCCCTAGCACGTTGTCTCCTAAATCAACCCATGCCGTAAAGTTGTCTTCCAACTGATATTAAGAGTTTTAATCCAAAATCCAAAGCATCAGTAAAAGTACCCACACAAGTACGACCCCTAAATTGTTTCAGTAATATCGAAATAATTTTAATCTGAATAAAGTTATACCGAAAAACGTAACATTCACCCTTATTATAATGTCTGGGTAGACGGTTGCTAATAATGCAAACTGCATTTCTGTTGATTTCAAATATTGAACTAAAACTGAACAAAACAGTCCTCAAAAAGGGCCCAACAGTTCTTAAACCGAACAAACCGAACCGTTTCCAAACCGAACCGTTCCCAAACCTAACCGAACCGAACCGAACCGTTCCCAAACCGTACCGAACCGAACCGTTCCCAAACCGAACCGGACCGGTTTGAAGTCCAAACCGATTGATTCGGTTTAGACTACAAACCGAACCGAAAACGGTTAACCGGTTCTTGGAACACCCCTAGTGTATACCTACTTTTAGGCCACTCTGTATATCGTCGATGTTCTCATGAATTCGTAAATATCCCACTCCACATGTACTAGAAACTCATATGCAAAATTTGAGATGTTGAGTATTGTGTCGCTGTTTGTATTGGAACAATTTTTACACTGTTCTGAAAAATATGAAGTTTCCATTTAGTTCGAATATTCTTTTTTTTTTTTTCAGTAATACACAAGTAACGAAAAATTTACGATTTTCAACGTCTTTTTTTTCTCGAAAAGTCAAGATTTTTTTTTTTTTTACACATTTGCCGGTTCATGATGTATGAGAAATGGGATACCGGTACTGCACTGGGCAGTTTGCGAAAACATCGGCAATACACAATCAGTGTTCATAGGGATGCGCACGAGACGAGTCGAGACAGGATTTTTTTTTTTTTTTTTTTACAAAATTCTAGTCGAGATACTTCTCTTCCAATAGAAAAATATACATTTTTCGAGTCGAGACATCACTTTTACACCACATTTTCGAGTCGAGACAGCCACAAATTTTCCCTAACTGTTCACCTATAGGCCTTCCTTCTCACTAACGACTCACATAGATTGGTCAAAATGTCTCATTTGTGACTAGATAAGTTGAAGGACAAAATAATTTTAGTTAGTTTTGAAATTTTCCTTACCTAACATTGAATTTCCAAATAATAATAATAATAATAATAATAATAATAATAATAATAATAATAATAATAATAATAATAATAATAATAATAATAATTTTTACTTTAACGTCCTACGTTATGTTCTTTAGGGTAAAGGAGACGATGATTAAGGCAAGTGGATGATGATAGAAAAACTGGTAGGATGAGAACGTAGGAGGAAATGAGAGTATCCTGAGAAAACCAGAGTCACAATGTTGTCCACCACAAACTTCCTTGGTCGGGGATCGAACAAGAAACTCTATCCTTAGAGGCATGCGCTCTGCCACTGAGCCACAATGTTTCCCTTATTGATGTGTGTTACGGAAAAAGAAATGAAATGAAATCTTTAAAGTTTTACGTCCCACAGTTATGCCGGTTAGGCTAAAGGAGACGGTGATGGTGAGAGATGCGTGAAATAGTGGAATGAAGTAAATGGGAGGAAACGGGAGAACACCCGAGAAAACCCACGAGCACCGTGTTTGTCCACCACAAGTTCACACGGCGCGAGCTGGAATCAAACCAGAGATTGCTGAGTTTTACCTTCTATACCAATGCTATTCAACTGGGAATACGCGAAGATGTTTCTGGGAGTACGTAATACTAAAATAGGCATATTTCCAATAATTATTAAATGATCATGGTTGGAGAAAATTTCTTGTTGCCAATGGACGATTTTCGAGATGACGTCAAGTGCGTCTAATATTTCCAAGTAATCAGTTAACATTTATTGCATACAGTCTCACGATCAGAATTTTTTTTCACACACATGAATCTTTTTTTTTTTTTTTTTTTTTTTACACTTCTGTAAATCATCCCACAATTTTACAAACAATCAGTCCTTCATCCCTGTAAATAGTCTCTTGATTGGCACACTGATTGTCTTGTTGTTGGGTCTCTGTTTGTCCCCCTTTTTAATCGACAGAACATGTGTATTAGGCCTAATAAGTTCATTCCGACTTATTTTTATAAAACAGCTTCAAGGGTACACAATTGGATGGCGAACAGTGTCAAGGTGCATGCGAGGAAAAAAGGTTGAATAGCACTGTTCTAGACAATAGATGTTTAAACTCCCGAGTCCGTCTGTCGAGTAATGTTGGCCATGAGACGAGACGATATATAAGTCTCGTTTCGTCACGTTTTGTAAATTTATGTACAAAATTCATGTCCTGTTTTTTTTTTTTTTTTTTTTTTTTCTTAATTTCACGTAGAAATTATCAGAATCTTTCCGCGTTACGATGCTGTGATATAACAACATTTAAACTATGTTTCTTATTGGAGGATGTTCTCTAATCACTTGTCTATTTTAAACGTTGATAAATGCTCTTCACTGATGTTCGGACAATCACTTTATCAATTTATATTTTTTATCACTATGAATAATGTAACACTTAATTAGTGAATTCGGTGAATTAGTGAATTCGGTGAATTAGACTTCGGTGAATTAGTGTTGCCTACAAGACTGGAGAAATTTGTGGTCTCGGCTGGATTTTTTTTTTTTTTTTTTTTTTTAAGAAATAGGTAATTGTTGTCCTTTCGTCTTGTTTTCGAGACGAGAATCTAGACAATACTAAAAAAGTATCATCTCGTGGACAACGCTAATTTCACTGTATCTGCCTCCGGATTGATGAAAGGAAGTTCGGAAGATACTCAGCGCTACCTTTTACTCAAAATTTTATATGAATCTTCGTGATAGTAATAAAACATAAAAGTGAACACACCCAAAATAACGTACTTGTCCCCCCCCCCCCCCAAAAAAAAAGTGAAAAACTGAAAAATACGATCAACAATAAAATTGTATGGATAAAAATAGATAGAAAAATACACTTGTGCATTGACTACAAATTAATATCTATGCATAGCAAAATTCGATTATCCCAGTTATTTCTTAGAAAACTATAATTAGTTTTTCGTTGTAGAAATTCCTCTTGAAACATCAAAATAACTAGATAAACAAAATATCCATTAAGACATAACCAACAGCCTTCCTTACAGGCTAAAGATTGCCATTGCGTTGGATTTTGTATAGGGAAATACTAATTCATTTCTGGATTTTTATATATACCAAACACACGTATATAGTATGGCCTTGGGTGCAGTTAGCGGGGAGTAATATGGCGTCTTTTTTTTTTAAAGGATATCTGCAGAGGAATAGACGGGCTAGATATTTGGCTTGCGTGCGTTACGGTGCGGGTCGTGACTTTCGAGAATCGCCACAGTGTCGCGGCGTGATTGTCCTGAGGAGGCTTTGATATGTTATGGCGGACATTTTTTTTTCTTTCTTTCTTTTCACTTCCATTTATAAGAGCAGAAGATACCAGGATTACAATCAAAATAATACGGTCTGAGAATATTAACAATATGCAAGGTAATAATGAGAATTCCCTAAAGATATGTTCTAAAAGGAAATAGAAATGAATGTGGTGTAATCAAAAATACCAATACATCAAGATTGTTTTTACTCTACATACAAAAAGATTGAGAAAGTTTCAGACATTACGAAGTGCACGGTGTCCTACTTAGCATCGAACCCGGCATTTCTTTAACATTTTTTTTTACACTAATGAAGATATAAGACCGGAGTGGCTCAATGGTAGAGCGTTCACTTTTAGTGTTTTGGATCCCTGGTTTGTTCCCGGCTCGTGTCAAACGGGCTTTATGGTGAACAAACACCGTGTGCGTGGGTTTTCTCGGGACGCTCCTTTTTTTCTCTTATTTTTTACATTCACCATTTCAATCAGTCTCATCATCATCGTCTCCTTTACTCTACACTGAGAAAAGGAATCGTACGTGGTGTATGTAAAAACGTATGTTACATGTGTATAAATCCTGTAGTTTTTGGACTAAACGTACAGCAAAAGTATAACTGAAAACGAATATTTTATAGTACTTTCCGTGTAAGTGTTCCATCTATACGTACTTTCCATATGAAACAATATAGGCGGTCAGGATCTCACATACAGATGGACGTATGTAATAAATAGCTGACGTATGTAATATATGGAAGACTATTAGATGTCAGACATCCTGCAACGGCATTGTGTTAACATCTAAACGGGGAAAGCTTCCGTACATATCTAGAATATGCATAACGTATGCTCCGTACTAAATTTGGTAGTAAACATAAGAATACCATATATTTGTACAATATACGGCTGTCCGGATAAAGGATTTTCCTCAGTATATAGAGCATAAACATGGTAAATAAAACTAAAAGATTTCATTTCATTAACGAAGATATTGCAACCCAATTCGAAGTGGGCTTACCTCATTTTGAAAAAGAAAAAAATATATATAACATGTGCTGGAAGTAATGGTGATGTGGTTACTTCAGTTTCTTTCGGGAGGGAGAGGACTTGAAATACACGGGAGAAAGAGTGATGCCATGGGCATAGAGGCCGGAACCTGAGGCTCAGACCGTATCATCTTCCTAACGTCTTTAAGAGGCCTAATCACTCCAAAATTAAAATATCGCTAATTTTACAGTAATTATGTGAAATCTTCAAATAGATAAATAATAATAATCAAAATGTGGAACAAGAGCGCCCTAGACAATATTATTCTGCATCAGGTACCGTTATCACGAGTCACTTAGTTGCTTTCCGTTTGCAGTCATTCAGAAACGCATGACGATTTTCTAACTGGTTGGAAATCGAAAGCAGATAAGTGAGTCATGATAACGCTATCTCATGTAAAATATTATTGTCCAGCAAGCTCTTGTTCCACTTTTCTATTATCTTTTATCTATTTGAAGATATCATATAATTACTGTAAAATGAGCAGTACTTTAATTTCGCCGTAATGGAACCACTTAAGAAGCTCAACACCTACTCTCAACGTTAGGAAACAATTATACAATAAAACTCTACGGTAATTGAGTCCTCCCAGTGAGAATGCCAGAGGACGAAGAGGGCTACACCTGTCCCTCAGACAAGTTGTATTCCAATGTTGTTCAAATAACATAAAACTATTTTTTTCAGTATACAAGAAATAGCTGCCCCCCCCCCCAAGAAATATCTCTTCCTTCGCTTGCCCCTAAGAAATTAAAGTTAGAATCGCCGATGTTTTCTATGCGTCAGCGATTATGCTTGGTTATCCCCTGAGTAACTCCTTGAATTTATCATTAACTGAGAGCGGCGAACACTTACGTAGATTCAGACAACATTGAACACAAGGCATTATATTCGTTATTCTGATATTCGTAATGTTGTTTTAGTATTCCATGATTCTTAGTATAAAAATTATAAATTGATAAAGTAATTATTCGAACATAATGAAGAACAATTACAAACGTTTAAGTATACTAATATCATTACCCAATATACTCCAATACTAAATATGGATTGAATGCTGTTATGTAACTCCTTTCGTGGACCTCTGGTGATGCGGAATGATTCTGATAACTTTTGATAAAATTAAGAGTCTTCATCCCGGCGAAATTAAAATAGCGCTAATTTTACAGAAATTATGTGATGTCTCCAAACAGATAAAAGATAATCGAAATGTGGAACAAGAGCGCCCTAGACAATATTATTTTACATGAGAAACCGTTATCACGACTCACTTACCTACTTTCGATTTCGAGCCATTTTGAAAATCGGCATTTGTTTTCGCGTTTTTAAACAGCTGAAAACGGAAAGCCACTAGGTGAATTGTGATAACGGTACCTCACGCAAAATAATATTGTCTAGGGCGCTCTTGTTTCATATTTCAATTATCTTTTATCTACTTGAAGATGTCACATAATTACTGTAAAATTAGCGGTATTTTAATTTCGCCGGGATGAAGACACTTAAGGGGAAAATCAGAGTGTAAATCTTGTTCATAAATTTGCCAAATGAGACGAGAAAAAACTTCTACAAAATTTAGAGAGACAAGATGCGAAAATCTTATTTCTCACCTCGTAAATAATGCTGATTCTCGGTTCTCACCCAGCGTAGGGGTGGTGGTGTGTAAGAGTTTAGCACATTTGTATATGACCTTTAATGAATTTCGACTGTTGATAATATTGAAGGAAAAGTAATTTTGTAGGGGACATCCCTACATCTATGTATCTAATGTATGTGTGCATGGTTATTTGTATCATATTTGGGCATCACGATTTACTGGTTTGTCTCTTTTTGTTGGAAGTATATTGCTGTGTCTCGGTCATCATGCCATTCTATCTTGATCTGAAATCTTATGTGCCACCGCTGGGTTCATCGCTAGAAAATGCTGAATTGAATGTAGAAAGTCATCACTGAGCAACATTCAGAATATTAACAGTCGAGTCAAGACTAGCACTTGGCAATTCTCGTCTTTAGACTCACGTAAGCAACATTATTTGACCCAATTTTTAGATCCCAACCATTGTTTTACAGTTACATTATTGATATTAATTATTTTACAAAAAAAAAAAAACTATAAAGTGACTGTACAAATGGAAATTAAATACGCTTAAAGATACGCAAATCATTACAAAATATAATCCAAATAATAAGTATGGTTTAAATGATGCTATATAACACCCTTCGTGCATAATACGATTCTCATAACTTCTAGATGATACAAAAAAATCAACACATAAGTTTGCCAAACGAGACGAGATCGAGACAATAAAGAATTGTTCGAGAATCGAGACAAGACGAGAGTTCTACAGGAAACTCACCCTATGGCCAATGGAATCCGGAGGTTCAATGCTGCGTTCACAAAAGCTTTCCACTGACTTCTGTCCTTAGCCAATTCGATCAGGGACGGCGCGAGGAACGCTTGATGGGGTGGGCGGGAAAAGGCGGACCTAGTTGCTGGGTGGGCGGACAACGGAAATGAGAACTGGGCAATGTAGACATTTTTTGACAATAATTAAATTTCAATTTTTATACTCTTTAGTTAGCTAAGGCTCAGACCGAAATAGGGGAGAAACAAGGATGTGGAAAACAGCTGTGTTGGCCTTATAGAAGGTGCCATTCCAGCATTCACCTGGTAAAACTGAAGAAATGCAGGACTTAGGATGGGCTGCGTGAGTTCGTGGCAATATGCTCGACCTACCGAATTCCGCGTGTCACACACACTACCTCTACTTTCAGCTTTTTAAATAATAATAACGGTGTGTTCTGTGTAGTCGAAGAAGTTCAAGACTGCTTTAACTCTTCTCCCTCCAAGAATGCACATGAATGCATAGAAATAAAAGAAGGTTCAAACAACGCAGACTAACAAATAATACTATACTTTTCGTTAATAACATAAAATACACAATAAGTAGGTAAAGTAAAACAAGGATAAAATAGGCTGCTGCAAACATTTTTATCTTTGAAGTATTTATTACAAGAAAGCAAGAGGCAAAAAATATAAATGAGTAACTTCAGAAGCAATGCTGTCGTCTTCGCTCTCTCCAACATCTAGTTCATTTTCACTTTCCTCGAAATCGAACACTTCAAATTGCGAATCCTGGTTGTCACATGTATTTGTATTTTTTGTCTTTTTCCCCATTGAAGAACAAGGATTATCACTAACATCAACGGATTGAAAATCGCGCTTCTTTGAACACGAGAAAGACACCGAGCCTGAGAAGAAATCGCTAATTTTTTTCGACATATTAGCTGAACAAGCACCGACCGCCAAGACTTCTAAACGCAACAGAGATCAACTCAACAATGCTATAATAAGGGTTTTTACAAATCTGTTTAATGCCACACGGGTAAGACATGTGGTACATTGCTGTAAACAATTACAAGTTGGAACCCTCTTATAAGAAGCTATCGCGTCAACACAAAGCAAGGGCGCCGATTTCTCTGTAATTTTTTTTGGGGGGGGGGGGGGCATTCAGATGCAGAAGGCATGCATGAGGATTTTAAGACAAATTGAATTCAAATTATGCCAAATATTGTATATTCATAAATAAAATGCGGGGGCGCACATGGGCTTTGGGGGAGACCGGGCCCCCTTGGGCCCCCAGGATCGGCGCCCTTGACACAAAGCACTACTCTCCTCCCTCTCTTTCTCAAAATGAGAGAATAGATAATACTGGCCAGCTCTGTCAATTATTTAGTTGGCTTTTTAGAAAGCACTTTTTTTTTTCAGTGCAGCACATACAAACACTGGCGTTTTAATAGCACGATTGTGCGTGTGTGTTAAACTTCAATTCATTAATCACGACTTTTGGCATCATTATATTACTACAAGTATCTGTCTTAAAATCATTGTCCATTGCAGAGTTAAACAGAGTCATAGAACCTATTACATTACAATCGAAAGTAATACCTATTGCTTGTGAAGTACAGGATGTCACCTTCTGTGCCGGATTTGCGTATAAGCTAAACAAGCTATAGCTCTCTTGGGGGCCCCAAAAATTTTAAAGAAAAAGTGGCTGTAGTGTCATTTCCAAATAATAAGAAAAAGCAAATAAGATAAAACGCACATACAACAACGGTGTTCTGTACTGTTATGTATTAAGCTCTCATGAAGCAAGTAATAGGGCCCTGTTTTCCAACGCGCCTGCAATGGGATTTCTGTTGCCCAGTCCCGCTTATAATGGAACCCTCGTTTCCCAGCTCCGCTTGTAATGGGGATTTTGTTTCAGAGCCCCATTTTAATCGGGACACTGTTTTCCAGCCATTACACTTAGCTACTTTAATAAGATTTCACAGCATAAGTGATACAGAATCTTGTATGCGGATAGAACTCTAGTGCTACCCTTTCTTGTACTATTTGGAATTCGACAAGAAATTGAATCTGGTAACAGTGGATGCTTAAGAAGAAGCCATGAAACGACAAGCTCGCGAAATAATAGTAAAATATAAAGGAATTACAGTCCTAAGCGGCAATAATCTTTACATCGCGAAATTATAGCTATTTTATTTCGCTGTACGTAAGTATGAAAAGAGTAGTTTGCAGAAGTATTTTCATAACTTTCAGAACTTGGCACTGATTTTCATAGTGATCTATAGAGTTGAGTTGATTTTGAGTTTGACGTCCCTTTCAGCAGCGAGGCTACAAGAGAGGGGACCTACTGATTAACGTGGAATCCAAACCACATGAGCTCCCACCGGGAATCGAACCCGGGTCTCCCACGCCAAAAGTGCGTACGCTAACCGCTTAGCCACGGAGGGTCTAATATAGTGATCTATAGAGTGCGATAATGGATCACTAAAGGCAGTGGCGGATCCAGGGGCGGAGAGGTCTACGATCCCAGTTTTTTGAGTGACAAAAATAATTGAAGCCATTACTTACATATTTTTGAAAGTTCAGAGTAAACTTACGATATATCTATCATAATCTGGGTTTTAGTTGCCCCTTCTCCAGTTTAAAGCTTCTAAGTTCGCCTCTGGTTCCAGCGAATTTGTGTCGTATTACACCTTGTGTAATCTTCGAGGGTTGCATTCCATTTTGAGTTACTCCAGTAACCTGACCTGGAAAAAGCTCACACGATTAGTTGAGCTTCAGGCAGTAATTACCAACCCTGGATGATATTTAGACTGTATTTACTTACACGGATCCCTGGAAACGTTTCAAACTTTACCAAACTGAATAGAAACAACTTGAAATGAGAAATGATGCGGTCTCCACATATTGTAGAAGCATGGCGTGGAGCGTGGATCATAGTTGGTGCAAAAAGATCGGCAAGGGACTTTATTGGTACCAAATTAAACTACCGCTAATTTTACAAATTTTACAGTTTTTCTGTAATGTATTCAAAACAGTAAGTTAAGTTAACGAAATATACACCAAAACGTATTTACTTAATAGATATGTATTAGGTCCATAAATTACCATATAGAATATATTCAAACAGAAAAGACGAAATTTTGTTGCTGAAAAAGAATGCTAGAAATAAATTGGCCCCATTATCTTCAATAGCTTAGGGCAACATCAAACCAAAATCCGGCACTGGTCACCTTTATTATCCCACAAACGCCCCTTGTGCCACCAGTGACCCACTATATTTTTCACTACGTTACACGGGCTATATCATTCATTTAGCCAAACCACCGTTGTTCCTCTTCAGGCACACTACCCGTTCTCTTGTTGTACAAATTTCGTTCAGTTTTCTTCTCAGGTTTTCGATGTAACACGGTATTGTTCAAGGCAGTTGCTAACGAATAAAACTGGACTTGGACGTTTGTGGGTTATTATTCTTCTGTTGCAGGGGTGTCATTTCAGACTTCGCTTGAGGGGGCAAGAACACCAACAATATAAGACTTTCACAGTTTGCACTAGTATATTAGTAGGCAATCGATAAAGTATATGTATTCCTCAAAATCTTGCGGGGGGGCAATTGCCCCCTCCTGTCCCCCTTTAATGACACCCCTGTTCTGTTGGGGTGGGCGGATGGGTGGGCGAGGCCATCCATCGGGTGGGCGGTTGCCCACCCCCGCCCACCCTTAGCGCCGTCCCTGAATTCGATCCAATTTCTACTTTGTATTCCTATTTCTGCGACATCCATCTTAATATTGTCCTTCCATTTGCACCTAGGTCTTCCTATTGGTCGTTTTGCGCTTGGTCTTCCAGTCAAAACTTTCAAAGCGTTTCTACTTTCTTCCATTCTAGCTACATGACCCGCCCATCCTTGACTTGATGACCCTAACAATGTTGGGTAAACCATATAAATTATGTAGTTCCTCGTTATGAAGTTTCCGCCACTTCCCATTCCCGTTCTTCTTGGGTCCGAATATTCGTGTCAGGATCTTGTTCTCAATTACTTTCAGTCTACGTTCTTCCCTCAGAGCAAAGGACCATGTTTCGCAACCATACAGAACAACAGGCATGATTATTGTTTTACATATTTTAAGCTTCAAATTCCTCGACAGAATTCGCGACGACAAGAGATTTTGAACTGAACAATAACAAGGATTCAATGTTTTTGGTTGACATTTAATTTCTTCGTGAATATGGTTTTCGTAGTTTTGATATTTGAAAGTATATGCTCTATCAAAAGTATTATTCGATATTTTGACACATTCATCATTTGCCGTTTTACGACCCCCACGAACTTCCATGTATTTAGTTTTCTCTGCGTTTACTTCTAAATCCATGTCCCTGCAAGCTTTAATAAGACCTCTGTACGTTTCTCTATTGTTCTCCTATTATACACTATTAAATTTACATCATCAGCATACGCCATAACCTGGTGAATATCATTCAACTCTAGGCCCTGGTTGCTATCTTTGATTTTCCTTCTAGTGTATTCCAGGACAAAGTTGAATAATAATGGCGATAATGCATCTGCTTTGTTTCAGACCGTTCTCGACGTGAAAGCTCGTGGACAAAAATTTTTCTACCTGAACTTTACTATGGGATTCATTTAAATATGTCATAATTAATCTAATTAGCTTTCTCGGTATTCCAAATTATGTAGGAATGTTGCACAATATTTCTCCTCTAACAGAAAAAAATTACGTGACGAAATTAGAAAACGTTATTTCACGTCTCGTTTCGTCTCGTCCGCGGTCCGGTGGGTAGTAATAATTAGCAGAATGAGTTAATATGCGGTATCCCCATCTTCCTTTCCTTTCACCTAATAGAAATCGCATATTTTTCCTCTAAAAAATTTGGAGGTTTTTCCTTTTATTGTTTCTTCACATTCTCATTCATTCCACTGATTCTTTCAAAATTAGGGATGTTCACTTTATGAGGCCTCATCCTGGAGAAATTAAAATACCGCTAATTTTACAATAATTATGTGATATCTTCAAATAGATAAAAGATAATTGAAATGTGAAACAAGAGCGCCCTAGACAATATTATTTTGCGTGAGGTACCGTTATCACAATTCACCTAGTGGCTTTCCGTTTTCAGCCGTTTAGAGACGCGAAAATAAAGGCTGATTTTCAAAATGGCTAGAAATCGAAAGCAGATAAGTGAGTCATGATAACGGTATCTCATGTAAAATGATATTGTCTAGCGAGCTCTTGTTCCACATTTCGATTATCTTTTATCTATTTTATCTATCTAAATCACATAATTACTGTAAAATTAGCGGAATTTTATTTTCGCCGGGATGAGGCCTCTTAATAATCTCCTCCAGCCTAAATGAACGTTATATTTATATATTTTTAAATACGCTAAACTTTCCGTCCACATTTTCCCGCCATTAACGTCTTTCTATTCATTTCCTCGCTTTAATCTGTTTCAGACTCTCCAATTTCCGCGCCAGTTTAACTTATAAAACAGAGAATTACATATCGAATAAAAATTAGACAAAGAGAAGAGTATTTAAAAAAAAATCTTACTAAATAAAATCGTAACGTAAATAATAAAACTCGAGCTGTAAAAAGCATTATAATAGTAAAGAAATCATGGAAAAGCTTGAATATAATATTACAAGACAGAATATATATGTGAACGCTTGAGGCTATACTTGTTTCCGTTATATCGTAACAAGTATACAATGATTGCTACTCATGAAATGACCTTTTGTGAATATTGCCTTAAGTCACAAAATGTGATTCTATAATAGAAAGAAATCTTTTGTAAATTGGCCACCTATTTCGTGTATAATTGCTAACTGCAGTGTTGTCAACAACAATGTAAACTCCTACGTATCATGTAATTAAATTAATGTAATGTCACATACAGTATCTATCAAACATTCTACAAATAAGAATTTTCATTTCTAATGATGAAGTGAGTGCATGCGCTGTTTATGTGAGCTAATTGAAAAAAAAAAAAAAAAACTTGTCTCTTTTTAATGAAGTTGAAAGCTTTTAAGAGGCTCCATCACTGCGAAATTAAAACACCGCTAATTTTACAGTAATTATATGATATTTTCAAATAGATAAAAGATAATTGAAAAGTGAAACAAGAGCTCGCTAGACAGTATTATTTTACATGAGATACTGTGATAACGACTCACTTATCTGCTTTCAATTTCCAGCCATTTAGAAAATCGGCATTTATTTTCACGTTTCTAAATGGCTGCAAACGGAAAGCAACTAGGTGATTCGTGATAAAGGTACCTCATGTAAAATAATATTGTCTAGCGCGCTCTTGTTCCACATTTCGATTATCATTTATCTATTTGAAGATATCACGTAATTACTGTAAAATTAGCGGTATTTTAATTTTGCAGTGATTAAGCCTCTTAAAACCACAATCAATTTCATCGGAAGCCGAACACCAGAGACTAGTCGCCTATTACCACCAGCTAATCGGCCACGCGGGCGTTCAAAACCATCCCCTGGACTCCTAGTATTTTGCTTTCATTCAAAATGATTGGGAAAAAAATCAAATTGTCTCACTTTTAAAATTCCAATATTATATTTTGCGTCACTCCATGTCTTCCTTTTGTGGGCACCCTTAGGTCCCTCAAAAGGGATCCTAATGAACGGAACTGGAAAGCATTAATAATTGACATCCAACATGCGCTATATATTTATATGTAAGAGAACAGTTTTGTAGCAGAAAGAGCTATTTGCAATTTCATCGTGAAATGGCTTCACATGTTGTTTTCTCCGTCACATACGTAATTGGCGACACAATAAAACAAATGTAGGTAGACAGGATCCTATCACCCCTTTTTCTCATCATTATTATGCAAATTACGAATGTCCTGATATACTTTTTTGTGTGTGTGTATTATTGCTATTTTGCATATAGTTACAGTCAGACATCATATTAAGATATAGCGGCAAAGGCTTTCTAAGGTAATTTATTCTGAATGGCATTCTTTTTTCTGTTCTTTTAATGGAAATTGTACTCTTTCTTTTTTTTCTTTTTTCCTTTCTTAAGAAACTTCTTAATAAAGTCGTGTGTTTCCTGTCTGCTATGTAGAGAGTGAGATACAAAATAAAAACATAAGAATTTTTCAGGTGCATCTTCCGGCAGTTTCAGAATTAAAATATTATTGAAAAATAATTTGCGCCAGTACATATGTTCCCAGGGGCCTCCCATACAATGCCGTAACAAGTCGCTTAGGGGCCCCGGTGTAGGACGGTGTTTGTAGGGACCTCTAATCAATGAATTGACCCCAGTGCCGAAATTCTTCCCTGAAATTTTGAAGGAGAAATGGTAAATTTGGGAAAGAGTGGTAAATTTTATGGGGAAATGGTAAATTTGGGGAAGAATGGTAAATTTTGAGGGTAAAATGGAAATTTTAATTGAAAATGGTAAATTTGGGGGAAGAATAGTAAATTTTCAGGGGAAAATAGTAAATTTCAGTGTTGCAAAGGGAGATGGGTACCACTGTCAAGAAATTATCTAAAATTAAAGTGGCTAGAAGAATGTGACAAGTTTTTTTTCGTAGGCTTTTTGAATGTTATCCCAAGCCATTTGTAGCCAGCCCAAAAATGTAGGGTGGGGCCGGTACAAGTTAGGGGGGGGAGATCCAACCATACTATAGTTCATTAACCACATTATAGTTCATTTGCAAACCTACCGTGAACATTTTAGGGGGCCCGGCCCCCCAAGACCCCCTTGGATATAGGTCTGTTGTAGCATCTTCTTTTCTTTGTTGTTGTTGTTGAACTGGAATCGGTAACAGTTTATTTTCTATAGATACGAGATTTTGCTGCGTTTCAAAAAAAAAAAAAAAAAAAAAAAAAAAAAAAAAAAAAAAAAAACTGGTGACGGGAAAATCAGAATGAAGCCACGATTGAAAATCAATTGCAACAATACAACCTTAACAAGAAATGCAACATAGGTGAAACAATAGACTTTATTCACTATTGTTGTGACGTCTTTGAGAAAATCGACGATATTATTGTCTTAGCTGACGCCAGGAAGTTAGTTATAAACACAGTTGTTACGGTAGGAATGCCATGCGGAAATCATGTGCTTACATACGATACGTGTTATATGTAGAAGATCAAACACAATAGAGTGCAGTGTTTGCCAATTTAATAATTTCATGGCAGTATCTAGTCAATTTCGCATGTCAATTGGCCAACAAAAATGTAGTTTAACTGTTAGTTATTCACTTTGGCTAATTTCTGCAATTATAATTGCCAATTTCTAACTATCTGCATTTTAACGGTAATTTAAAATATTCTCTCCAATTACAGTCTCTCTTAAATACTAATAAACATAACAACATAAAGGAAAACTTGGTGTTTACATATATTTTGTCTCAAGACGTACTTTACACATTGTCACTTTACATCAGTGATGCCAACCCGTGGGAAAAATCGGATATTGTGGGATTTTTTGACGATAACCTCGAAATAGGATAAAGGGAATTTTCATAAAAACTGGCAAGATTTATGGGATTTTTCATATATCTATTCCATTGACCCCAACAAAATTGTCTATGAGCAAGGAGTAAACAAACGAGTCTTCCATAAACATGAATATAATGCTAATTGTCAAATTTTGTTAGTGTAAAATGCATGTTAGTGTTAAAGTGATTTATGGAGTGACTTGTGAATCTTAAAACAAACAAGCACCAAGTTTATTTTATTCTGGTATTAAATTTAAAAAAATGAAAGAAAGAATAGAATTAATGGAGAAAGGTAAAATGAAAAACGTCAACTTCCAAAATGTTCCATACGAAATAACTGAAGACTTAAAGTTTAAACTAGTTTTCTTACGTTCAGTGGAAAATCGTGGCTCAAGAACATAATGGAAATACTAAACTCAACAACAAAATGTACTTATTTTCATCAGTACTTTCAACTGTCTCTTTCAATTCAGGAAAGTATGTGTTCATAAGCTGTTTGATACACGAAGACGATCGGAATTTTTGGGTCATTCGCTCATATATTAAAGAAAATAACTAATATACACTAATTTCACTGTTTATGTTCTCTAAGTTTAGAAAATTTTGTTATTAGTATACCGTGGGACATTTCAAAGCAAAATGGGAATTTCTGCCACTCAAGATGGGATTTTATAACATTTCAGGTTGGCATCACTGCTTTACATGCTACAGATAATTGGAGATGAACATGCGAGTAAATGATCAAAGATGAAAAGTGAAATGAAATGTTTCAGCTTAACGTCCCACGATTATGCCCTGTTGGCTAAGGAAGACATTATGATTAAGACAAGCAAATAATGACGGAATAATTGGTGGAATGAGAAAGTGGAAGGAAATAATAATACACCGACAAAACCCACGAACACGCTGTTGTCCATCACAAACTTACTTGGTCGAGTATCGAACCAGGGACCCCATGCACCAGCGAGAAGCGCTCAACCACTCACCCACCGCTTCCCCCATGATCGAATATTTAATCGAATAATTTTTAGCAGTAATAGTAGATACAACCTGTTTTATGTACGGTACATTATTTTTATTATTCTTACTTATGTGTCATAGCTCTAATAACATGTCCTGATTCCTGATATACCGGCTTAAGAGGCCCCATCACGGCGAAATTAAAATTCCGCTAATTTTACAGTAATTCTGTGATATCTTCAAATAGATAAAAGATAATCAAAAAGTGGAACAAGACCTCCCTAGACAATATTATTTTACATGAGATACCGTTATCACCACTCACTTATCTACTTTCGATTTCCAGCCATTTAGAAACCAGTCATTTAATTTCGCGTTTCTAAATGGCTGCAAACGGAAAGCTACTAGGTGACTCGTGATAACGGTACCTCATGCAAAATAATATTGTCTAGGGCGCTCTTGTTCTACATTTCAATTATCTTTTATCTATTTGAAGATATCACGGAATTACTGTAAAAATAGCGGAATTAGCGGATAAGGCCTCTTAAGAATTGCTAATTTCAATATGTGGTTAATTTTCATATCAGCATTTCGAGGGTATGTAGTTAGGAGTATATACTTTTAGTGGGGTGTTCAGTGGCGTATTTAGGGGGAGTCTTCTGGACTTAAGCCCCCCCGAAATCTTACTTACTATAGTAAAATATATCAAATATCTTGAAGAATTTTCATATTTTTAGGCAAAGGCCCCCCGAAACAAAATCGTAAATACACCACTGGGTGTGTTACATCAGTAGTGTAAGGATTGCCAACATTCTCTGAAGAATTGCAGGCGAAGGAAAGAATTGAAGGGATATTTAATATGTGGTCAATGATGCAAAGAAAGCGTACTCCAAGTTCTCTAGTGTAAATTATTTACTACAAAAAAGAAAATGTTTGAGATTCCTTTAGATGAGTGCAATTCAATTATGGAATGTTCTACTTTCTTTATTATTAAAATCTGTTAGTTATAAATAAATTTAGCCACAATTGCAGAAGTTTGGCTAATTTTTTTTATCTAGATTTTGTAGATCATTTAGCTACTTTCTGCAGATGACGATTGGCATCACTGACGCGCGCCGCTTGTGTCTGTGTGTGTGTGTATCTGTTATCTCAACACTATTTGAAGCTCACATTTTTTGGACCTCAACCTCATCGTTAACAGTGACTTAAAGGCAAGGGTGCCGATTTCTAAGTAAATTTGGGGGGCCCATTCATATACAGAAGGTATATATATATATATATATGAGAATTTTAAGACAAATTGCATTCAAATTATGCCAAATATTGTATATTCATAAATACAATAGGGGGCCCACATGAGCTTTGGCGGTCTCGGGCCCCCCAGGATCAGCGCCCTTGCTTAAAGGTTATCCACATTGATATTCAGTCATAGACTTGAGAACAGATAGACCTCAAAAGGGTCTAGAATACAAACTAGCCGTCTTTAACGTTTCTTCGGCGGGGGGAGGGGCACGGTAGCTCAGTGGTAGAGCGCTTCCTTCTAATGCATGAAGACTCCTGGTTCGATCCCCGACCAAGTAAATTTCCGTAGGTACTGACAACATCTTGTCCCTAGGTTTTCTCGGAGTACTCCCGTTTCCTTCCACATTCTCATTCTACCGATTCTCTCATTATCTGCCTTGATCATCCGTCTCCCTTAGCCTAACAACCATAGTCGTAGGACGTTAAACTAACATATTTCTTTTTTTTTTTCGAATATTCGACCCCGGTTGCCTCCCCCCCCCCCTTTGAATCTCACTACAATTTATGATATTTCAACCTCACAATTTGAGGTGTGATTTCGAGGTTAAGTCCAAGAGGATATCTAATCCTCTTTTACCGATTGTAAAGCAATAACGCTTACCATTCATTTACGCCCTCTCTCTAAGTTCTAGTAGGGGAGACCGGGGCACATTTTCCAACTGGCTTTAGTTCTGAAAGGATCTGGTAGATCGCTCCTGCGGGTGGACTGGCTGAAGCAGTAATGCTTGGCACGCCATCTACGCAAGTTTCAATTGAGTAGCTGTGTTGACGTGGCAGGAGATCTTGTGAAATCATTTTTTTTTTTTTCGAAAATGAGTAAAGTAGCAGGTCTGCATTTAAACTTAAAATAAATGTACTAGCGTTAAACGTAATGCTTTGACATTGCATGTACTGAAGATGGTGTTCTTCCTTTACGTAATGATGTGTTTGTTTTGCAAATAATATACACCATTACTCGTCAAGGTTATGTTGGAGTTCAAAACTGGCGATGGGATAGGTTTTCCAACATACGGGAACGGGGCACTATTCCAATATTTTTCTGGTCTCAGTCAATTTCTCTAATTTTAGTAGGACTATAACAAATGCATATAGAGCCTACTGTGTAAAAAAATCTCCGAAATAACAATGTACGGTACACAATACGTAGCCCGTGACCAGGCACGCAGCCAGGGGGAACGTAAGAAAAGCTAATGTTATTCTATACTGACATTTTTTTTTTTAATGACATCCGAACAACCCCCTCGAAATATCGAAGTGGCTGTGGCCCTATCCCTCCCCCAAAAAACAATATTGGATACGTGTTTGCAATTGACTATATATTCTATTGTGTAAAAAACTTTAATTCGAGTGATGAAGATGATGAACATTGTTTATGCATTTATTGCTTTGAACCTTTCTCCAACTCTCAGGCAAAGGAGAAGTGGGTCAGGTACACAAAATGCGATAACTGGGCACACGAAAACTGTACAAAGGGAGATGTATTTTTTGTTCACGTTCATTGTGATTCAGACAATTTTGACTTTTGTTAACTTGTTGATTAGTCCCACCATAATCTCACTTCTCTACACTGTCCAAGCAACATTTTCAGTAAAAGCAACGATTTATTACCTGTGTTTTATTAGCATGTGAAATAGTTGGAACACTTGCCCCTGTATAGTTTTAGTAGGTTGGCCAACTTGTCCCGCATACGGGGCACATTTTCCAACGTCACATAATCACGCTTAAGCATTGGTAATAAAAAATCAATATTAATTTTGTGAAAAAAATACCTACTCCACTTCGTTCATAAAGGTATAAGGAAGAAAATGATATCCTGTTTACCTCTAAATAGGTTTCAGATAAAATACCACACATGCAATTTTAAAAAGTTGGCAAGTGTGCATCGGTCTCCCCTACTCGTGACAAACCAATTAGAAAGAACTAGAACAGAACCGTATATCGCTTGATCAAAACTACAATACCCCGCCCAGGGAATGGTGTTTGTTCCCGGCAATAGAGAGCTAGTATATGGTATTCTGTCATTTTGTCCTTGATTCTAATAAGCGCCCAATCCTTGTCGTTTCCTTGTCGCCAGACAAAGACAGTACAACGCTTGAGGCGCCAAGCCCTTCAATGTTCTAAATATGTCATTGTTGATCTGTAGAACAAGGACTGCTAAGTAGCTTTTCTTTGAATTGAATCATTTCCAAGAACTAGAAAGACCTGACGCTTAGTTAAAACTGGATCTTTTCATCTTTTATGTTGTCCATGGTCAAGGGATTCATACTATGGCATTTAACTGTGTACTTCATCCAAAGCATCGTAAGACATGACACAAAGAGTTTTGCCCCTTTTCTCTTACCCTATATACGACAACGAACTTAATTCAACGCAGACAGGTAGCCAGCCCAAAAATGAAGGGGGGGGGGGGGTAGAAGTTAGGTGGGCCGATCCAACCATATTATGGCTATCACCATATTATTGTTCATTTACAAGCCTAAAGTGAAAATTTTAGAGGGGGCAGTAAAATTTAGGGTGGGGCCCTGCCCCTTAGATCCCTGGATACAGGCCTGGTTCCATGTCTCATAAAGCCTTGACAAGGATGTTAAACTCTAAAGCAAATCCGAGTTGAGTTGCTTTGAGTTTAACGCTCCTTTCAGCAGCAAGGCTATATGAGACAGGACCTACTGACTAACGTGGAATCCAAACCACATGAACTCTCGCCGGGTAAAACAAATCGAAATTTGGAATTATGAAGTAGGAAGTTAGCGCTCTTATCTTTGGCAGGAAAGACTCCTAGTTTGTATCTTCAGTTTGAACCAGGGTTTTGTTTTGTTTCAAGGTATAGCATAAACTTAACATTATTCAGTGGAAGTAGGGTAGAAAATAGGGTGCCTGCTTCGTATTTAGGAAGTTCCATGTTCAAATCCTTTTTTTCTCACCAGTATAATACCTTCCAATATAGTCGTCCAATTTCCTTCCAACATTTCTTCGTAAGTCATATGAGCTCCCTCGTGTCTAAGCGGTTAGTGTACCACTTATGCATGGGAGACCCGTGTTCGAGTCTCGCGAGACTTCATGTGGTTCGGATTTCACGTTAAGAGTCTTCATCCCGGCGAAATTAAAATACTGCTAATTTTACAGTAATTATGTGATATCTTCAAATAGATAAAAGATAATTGAAATATGGAACAAGAGCGCCTTAGACAATATTATTTTGCATGAGGTACCGTTACCACAAGTGACTTAGTAGCTTTCAGCCGTTTAGAAACGCGAAAATAAATGCCGATTTTCAAAATGGTTCGAAATCGAAAGCAGATAAGTGAATCGTGATAACGGTTTCTCATATAAAATAATATTGTCTAGGGCGCTCTTGTTCCACATTTCGATTATCTTTTATCTATTTGAAGATATCACATAATTACTGTAAAATTAGCGGTATTTTTAATTTCGCCGGAATGAAGACTCTTAAGCTGTAGATCCACATCTCCCATAGCCTTGCTGCTGAAAGGGACGCAAAACTGCAAATCAAATCAAATTCATATGATTTTTCTTTTTTTTAATCAGAGGCAGGATGGTGGCTCAGTGGTAGAGCGCTTACCTCTGATGCGTGAAGTCCCTGGTTCGAACCTGGCTAAGTAAGTTTATCAACTTTGGCTATGATGTAGATAGTCAATAGTTAGGAGTCACGTTCGTTAATGAAGGTGACAGAAATCAATCATTTCCATTTTTAACGTTAATCAGTATAGTATAGAGTAAAACGGTAATAGAGAGCGAGAAGTGGTTTCCTGTAATCGATTAGACGTCCAAAGAATGTATTTCATCTTTGCCGTTAACTCTGTACTAAAACCGGAAGTGATAAAAATCCACTACAACTTCTGGTTTCAATATTGATAAATGTAGAGTAAAAACGATAAGAAAGAGCAAGAAGCGGGTTTCTGGAACCGATTTATCGTCCTAAGCAGTAGCGTATGCAGGAATTTATTTCGAGGGAGGTCCAAACCCAATATCAGGGCATTTTATATTAAAATTCCTAAGATTGTCCCTAAAAATAGGCTAAATCTATACAAAAGTCGAAATTTCGGGGGGGGGGGGGGCGGACCCCAAGACTCACCCCCTGCGTACGTCCCTGGAAGCATAGGTATCATCTTCTCTCTTAACTCTCTATTCAAACCGGAAGTGGCAGAAATCAACCACTTCCGGTTTTAACGTCGATTTCTAGAGAGTAAAAATGAAATCTGAAGTTTTACGTCCCACGGTTATGGCGGTTAGGCTAAAGGACACGGTGATGATGAGAGATGAGTGAAATGGTGGAATGAAGAAAGTGGGAGGAAACGGGAGAACCCCGAGAAAACCCATGAGCACGGTGTTTGTCAACCACAAAGTCCACACGGCACAAGCTGGGATCGAACCAGGGACCCCAAGCACCAGAGTGAACGCTCTACCACTGAGCCACCGCGCCCCCATTCTAGAGAGTAGTAAAAACTGTAATAGATAGCGAAAAAATGCTTTTTGCAATTAATTAAGCGTCCTAAAAGTGTATTACAATTCTTTGATAAAACCGGAAGTGGTAGAAATCTAGTTATTAATTAGGAAAATACCACATCAAACAAACCAAACTTTTTGACATGGTGTTCACGTGATAGTGCTACTTATGAGGAGAAAAAAAAATTACATCTTACAATGGTTATTATGTAATAGAAGAAATAAGACATTACGGTTGATAATAGAAATCTCGATTTCCCATTGAAATATATAAAATGTTTCGTGTTGGCCTAGCATCGTAAGAGAGCTAAATATCTAATTGAATTAAGAGACAGTCAATTCCGGTGATGAGCCGACCATACATCACACAAATAAGAACAATCTGAATGGGCATAATCTTTCAATAGGGTGTAACATCACCAAGTTTATTTATAATATACAGAAAAAACTGAAAGGAAGGAAAACAAAAGATTGCCACAGAAAAGTAGAGAATGCAATAAAATGAAAAAAGGTGTCTTTCTTTACATTCATTGAAATCACCAACGTGTAAGAGAATGACAAACAAGAAAGAAAGAGAAAAAACCTTGTATTTCATGTTTTTTCTTTTTTTCTTAGTCCGATCTTGTTATGAGGCCTAATCACCGCGAAATTGAAATACCGCTAATTTTACAATAATTACGTGATATCTTCAAATAGATAAAAGATAATCAAAATGTGGAACAAGAGCGTCCTAGACAATATTATTTTGCATGAGGTACCGTTACCACAAGCTACGAGTCACCTAGTAGCTTTCCGTCTGCAGCCATTTAGAAATGCGAAAATAAATGTCAATTTTCTAAATGGCTGGAAATCGAAAGCAGATAAGTGAGTCGTGATAACGGTATCTTATGTAAAATAATATTGTCTAGCGAGCTTTTGTTCCACATTTTGATTATCTTTTATCTATTTGAAGATATCACATAATTACTGTAAATTTAGCGGTATTTTAATTTCGCAGTGATGGGGTCTCTTTAAAGTGGAAGAAAACCCATGCATTAGTATCTTGAAAATATATGTAAAACGAAATCCAAAAGTGCTTCAACAAATAAAGTAAACTTAGTACATAAATTGCCCACGAAATAAGAAGGGACGACAAAATAAAGTACTATCATCTACTCTCTTTAATTTACTAAGTTTAGCCTCGCCCCTCGAAAAGTTTTTATCGTCTCGTCTCATTTTGTAAATATATATACACAAAGTGTATGCCCTGATTACTTTTTCTTAATTTCATCTATAAGTTGTCAGCAACCTTCAGTGCCACGAGAGGTCACGGAGAGTGTAATATAATAGCATATACCATAATAGTAACATACACTATATCGTAATATAATAACATGTAATATAATAACCTTATTTATTATCTGAAAATGAAATGAAGTGAAATGTTTTGAGTTTAAAATCCCATAATTATGCCCTTTAGACTAAGGCAGTGAATGATGATGGAAGAATTGGTGGAATGAGACAGTGGGAGGAAAATGAAATACAAAATCTTTAAGTTTTACGTCCCACGGTTATGCCGGTTAGGCTAAAAGAGACGGTGATGATGAAAGATGAGTGAAATGGGGGAATGAAGAAAGTGGGAGGAAACGGGAGAACCCCGAGAAAACCCACGAGCCCGGTGTTTGTTCACCACAAAGTCGACACGGCGCGAGCTGGGATCGAATCAGGGACCCCAAGCACCGGAGGTAAACGCTCTACCACTGAGCCACCGTGCCCCCCTGGGAGGAAACGGGAGCACCCCGTGAAATCCCACGGACACAATGTTGTCCATCATAAATTTCCTTGGTCGGAGATCGAACTAGGGACCTTATGCACCAGAAGTAAGCGCTCTACCACTGAGTCACATTGCCCCCTTTTATTGTTTGGGTATATTGTGTACCGGGAGTATTTTTAAAAGGGTGATGAATGCCCTTCATTGTATTCGCACAATCACATTATCAATTTATAGCTTCTATATTGTGAATCATGTCACCCTAAAACAGTCTTTGAGATCTAAAGCTTACATAAACTAGTGTTGCCCACAAGGCTCGAGAAATTTCTCTTCTAGTCTCGTCTCGAATTTGTAAAGGTATTGTCGTATTGTGGACACACACCACACAATTAAAAAAACAATCCAACCATACACAGCTCATGCAAGTTGTAGCACCACGAAGTTTAGTTTTACGATAGCCATAATAAAAGAAAATATGGACTGTATGCAAAACTGAAGGAGTGGTCGAAATCGCTTCAACCAATTAGGATATTAAAACGAAAAAAGGGCGTAGCTGATAGTAATGAAAAGGTGCTTATCCTATTTATTCAGTAGAACTTAATTAAGAGTTCATTATAAAGTCAGCAAAGGAAGATCATTATAATAGTTTGTAACACCTGGAATATATTTGCATTTTGAGAAGTGTTTCAAACTACTTGGAAATCTATCTAGAAAGATAATGTTAATTCTGAATTTCTAACTAATTTTGATTTGATTTGATTTTTGAGTTTAACGTTCTTTCAGCAGCAAGGCTATATGAGACGGGACCTACTGATTAACGTGGAATCCGAACCACATGAGCTCCCGCCGGGAATCAAACCCGGGCCTCCCATGCCAAAGGCGCGTGCGCTAGCCGCTTAGCCACGAAGGAGCTCCTTCTGACTAATTTTGTCTTGATAATTAGCTAAGATATGCACTGGAAAGTGGAAATCAAATATAATCCTATTGTGGCTCAAAACGAGACGAGACTCTAGAGGAGAAAATAAGTAGGCTACAGTCACAAATTCAAGACGAGAAACATAATTCTTGTCTCTTCTCCGAGACGACCCGAAATTCCCGCGTTTTGTGGGCGACACTAGTTCACCCAAGTTTTAGCAACCTCAAACATCATTTTAGAGCTACATGATAAATTACATAAAAACTTTAAATTGATAAAAATGACTGTACAAACGTAATGAAGAGAATTTATGAATGATTAACAAATGGCCCAGTCAGGGCCGTAACTTGTGGGGGGCAGGAGGGGCAACTGCCCTCCCAGAGAAGCTTTCGCGTCATTCGAGGGGGCCCATTTTAAGACAAAATTTTCTTATACCGTGTACGATACGTTTGCGTGTTACTTGCCACGGTGTTACTTGCCACTATTGGAATTTCGTGTTACTTGCCACGGTTACCTTATCGCATATTTATCTGTCTATGGCAGCGTGTCCGTTGCCACGCACCTGCATCTAGATTTGACCTTGAAGGGGTGGGAGTAATTTCCCAAGCAATTTTCAAAGCAAGGCAATCACGTGAAACGAAGAAACAAAGCAAATTTCTGATTTAAGAAATAGGAACCTTGTTACTGAAGAGTCATTTTAAATTTTGCTTGGGGTGAGGAGATCCCTTGAAATAAGCAAAATTTCGCGTTTTTAACTGATTTGCTACTATTCTGTTGATAAAATCTATATAAATCTCAAACTCACGGGGGGCAAATGCCCCTCCCTGCCCCCCTAAATGACGCCCCTGCCTTGTTACATTTATGCGTGCACAAAACTCACAAATTCACACGAAATACAAGAAACAAAACAAGATTCTGAACAAAGGAGTATTCTTGCAAATCTACACAAACAATTGAAGTTCTTCAGTAATTCGAGCGCTCATTTTGCCGCCTGAAAGCATGGAAGAAACGCAATGATTTATATATTACATCACATTCGATCCATACTCCTAAGTGGTTCCAATAGGAACCTTGTCACTGGCGAGTTGCACGTCATAATGATTATAAGTGGGGTTTGTGGTGGACAAACACCGTGTAGATGGGTTTTCCCATTTCCTCCCACTTTCTTCATCTTGCCATTTCATTCATTCTCATCATTCCCGTTTCCTTTAGCCTGCCCGGCATAACCGTGGAGCAAAACTCCAAGGTTTCATTTCATTTTCATTTCAAAATGTAATAGACTCCTGTGTAAATACCTGTGTAATAGACTCCTGTGTAAATACCTGTATTTTTTTCTTGGCTGGAAAGCTCATTCCAGTTTCTTACAATAGCGAAACACACTTTCTCCCACAATTTCTTCTCTCAATTTATGTCTGAATATTCTTGCAAACTTTTTTATATATATATAACGCTGGGTGTTTCTCTATTTCCTCAATTTTTCATCGTCTTTACCACTAATTAAAGACATACATGTATTAGCTTCCATTGCGAACACTTCTTTTCATACTCTACACACGAAGCGAACTGTTATGTGAAAAAACTTGTAGAAAACATCTATTTTTCTTATCTCTCTGCTTGGATGTACCTCGCCAACTTTTCTGTCGCCGTCGCCGCAGTAAGCGGACTCCCATAAGAATTATTGCATTTTTAGATGTTGCCCAACTGTTTCGTCGCCAAGCTGTTGCCTTAGGCCTACCGCTCACTGGCATCATTTTGTTGGTCAACTATCTTGTTGCTCTGGCTAAATGCATTGAGTCTTATGGGAGTCCGCTCACTGAGACGACGGCGACAGAAAAGTTGCCGAGGTGTTGCTAAGCAGGGTGACAGCAGGGCAACAGCTTGGCGACGAAACAGTTGCACAACATCTAAAAATGCATTGAATCTTATGGGAGTCCGCTCACTGAGGCGACGGCAACAGAAAAGTTGCCGATATATATCCAAGTAGAAAGGTAAAAAATAAATGTTTTCTACAAGTTTTTTCACGTAACAGTTCGTTCCGTGTGTAGCGCGTGAAAAGAAGTGTTCGCAATGGAAACTAATACATTCTTTGATTAGTGACTAGCATGTCTTTAATTAGTGATAAAGACTATGAAAAAATAATCGAGGAAATAGAGAAACGCCCAGCATTAAAGAAGAAATTGTGGAAGTGTGTTTCGCTGTTATAAGAAACTAGAATGAGCTTTCCAGCCAAGATAAAACAACACAGGGAAATTACTCCCATCCCGTCAAGGTCAAATCTAGATGCAGATGCGTGGCAACGGACACGCTGTCATAGATAGATAAATATGCGATAAGGTAACCGCGGCAAGTAACACGAAATTCCAATAGTGGCAAGTAACACCGTGGCAAGTAACACGCAACGTACGATACGAACACGAAATCATAAATGAAGCATCAAACAGGTTCACTACAATACGTAAACAAAACAGCACACAAAAGGTAAGAATCGTGATGCATTTCGATATATATTATTAAGGCGCTTAGAAATAATATTAATTCGTATGGCTTTGAGATTTGTCAATATTGTTCCCTTAATTAATTTGTCATATATGGGACGGTCCCAGGAGCGTAACTGACGGCCCCGCAGACCTTGCCGTGCGGAAGAGCTTACAGGCTCCGGGGGGCCTATAAAGAGTAAGAGAAAGATGGGACCAAAAATTAGGAATTTTTTTCTAAGGGGCCCAAATACAGGTATTAATGTTTGTCCCTCAGAAAAAATCTAAGTTACGGCGCTGGGCCCAGTGGCGTAAATAACGGCCCCCCATACCCTACAATCTGGAAAGATGCCCAAGCCTTTACGGGGCTCCCAAATCGTGAAAAGGAATTAAGGTGAATAAGTTTTTTAATAAATGAAATGAAATCTGTCAGTTTAACGTCCCACGATTATACCTTTTAGGATAAAGGTGGCAATGATTAAGGCAAATGAATGATGATGGAAGAATTGATGGAATGAAAATGTGGGAGGAAACGGGAGTGCCTCGGGAAAAACCCACGAACATGATGTCCACCACATACTTAACCGAGGATTGAACCAGGGAACCCCTGCACAAGACGTAAGCACTCTACCACTGAACCACCGTCCAACCCTAAGTTTTTAATAAAGTATTTAGTCAAGGACGCACATACTACCTAAATTAACACTATTAAATGTTATTTTACTATTGCTGATATTATAGATTAAGGGGATTGGAACATGATGTCTCAGTGGTAGACTGCTTACCTCTGGTATGTTAGATCCCTGATTCGACTCCCGGTCAAGTAAGTTTCTAATGGACAACATCGTATCCGTGAGATTTCTCGGAGCACTCCCATTTTCTCCCTCATTCTCATCCCACCAATTCTTCCATAATCATTCTCTTGTCTTAATTATCGGCTCCCTTAGTCTAAAAATCATAATCGTGGGACGTTAAACTCAAATAATTCATTTAATTTCATTTTCAGTTCATTACAGATGAAACTGGTGAATTGTTTCAGCCGCTACTCTGTTGTGGAACACTTTGTGAGTGCAGAAATTAAAAGAAAAGAACTTGTATCAGTTAGATATCTCGCACGATTTCTTTTTCTTTCTTTCTTTCTTTCTTTTTCTTTTCTTTTTTAAACTGCTTAGCAAGTAGTCTGCCTGATTTACCTGCAGCTTTTATTAACTTTACCAGTAACATAACCAACTGTAGAAAGCTTTTTTTTTCTTTCTTCAAAGTTGAAATTAATCAAAACATTCTGAAGGAAAACCATGACTCAGTGTAAATTAAAAAAAAAAAAAAGGAAATCTTTAAAGTTTTACGTCCCATGAAAATGCCGTCTAGGCTAAAGGAGACGGTGATGATGAAAAATGAATGAAATGATAGAATAAAGAAAGTAGGAGTCAAAGGGAGAACCCCGAGGAAAAACAAGCACATGCTGTTTGTCCACCACGAAGCTCACTTGGCACCAGCGGGGATCGAACCGAGAGTGTGGGTTAGTGCGCTAGCATTGAAAATGAAGCGTATCTCAAATTGAATCTGGACGTTGTAGTGAACACATTTCTAACTGTGGAACCGCAATTTGGAAAATGTTGAACTTTTGAAATGTTGAAATGTTGAACTAAGAGCCCAAGTAGGGTGGTAGAGCTAGAGAAATTAGGTCGGATTGTTTCGGTGAAAAATAATTTTAAAAACTGTTATTGATTTTGAGAAATCATTCAAAAACTTTTGATACTCCTAGTGCACCTTACATTCTATTCTGTGTATGTTCTGTTTTTCTTTGTCAAACGAAATAACATTTACGATGTTTGACTTTTTACGAGCAACAGAAATCAATCTGTATTTAGAAGCAAGTTATAGGCTAAGAAAAATGAAAAATTGTGCACGCCTGATTTGTTACAGCGTAAGTATTCATATCCAACATGCATTGTTTTTTTTTCTTTTTTCTTTAAAATTGACTATTTATATTCTTACTAGTTGTTTGACCTAAATAAATATTTTGTGTTTCAGTTGTCCAATTCTCTAACATGCTCATACCAGACTTTCAAAATTTATGTGAGACTAAGTTCAGACGAATTAATGAAAGGCGGAGAAGAAAGAAAGCAAATATTGCCCATTGTAACAGAGGCGTAACTAAGGGGTCGAGGGTCCCCTTAATCCAACAGACAGTGTCGAGTGAAGTCCCTATTTTCATGTTTCTATTGAAAAGATAATATGAAGCATAGATCCATTATTGCAACTTTCAAGAAGGGCTTACTGATGTTACATCACTATATAATAGATCAGAAACCACCACTGTATAGTGGTTAAAAAGTACGATTTATATGAGTTATCTAGTTCCAAATGGGTTTTTGTCTATTTACAGGAAATCTCGAAAAACGAAAATAAATCAGGATCTATATGTTTTCTAGAGAGAGGGATACCGTAGTCTTCATGTTCCTGTGATCCCGGGTTCGATTTTCGGTCGGTGCTTCTACAACTTTCGGCGTTCACCCAGCGTCGTGAGGCAAACTGGGGACTCACGTGAATAAAAGACGAAATGGACACTATGTGTAGAAAGCCCCTGATACGAAAATTAGCTCCTGGCCACGCGTTTCCTCGCTATGCTAGACGTAGTTCCACCAGCGGCTACCAGATGGGGTGGAGCGGCTCAGGCTCACAAATCGGGCCGTTACGGCAAGTGGTTTGTGTTTTTTTTTTAAAAAAAAAAAGTTTTGTAGAACTGGAAATATTTGATCATATGAACACACTCAAGTATTTCCAGTTCTACAAAGCATATGGATCATACAGTTTTCCTCAGATATCCAAGATTTGCAATAAATGGAGAAAAGCCGGTTTGGAATTAGCTGACTCATAAAGGTAGGACTTTTTAAAGCATTGTACAGTGATGCTTTCCGATCTACTGTACAGTGATGAATTCCACAAATCGTTATAGCATCAGTAAGGCCTTCTTGAAAGTTGCAATAAAATCGGCCTGTGATACGTATTATTTTTTCAATAGAAACATGAGGAAGAAACTTCATTGGACACTATGAGGGGACCCCCGAGTACTTAGTTACACCTTTGTTACAGAATATTTTGAATTCTTCCTTCTATGTTTTTCATACATTCGTCTGAACTCAATCTCGCAAAAATTTCAAAGGTCTAGTATTGGAATGTTAAGGAAGTACTCCATCCAGGGCTGGATTTAGGAGGGTGCAAAGGTACACGTGCACCTCCACCCCCCTTCGTTGTACATATACACTACCTAAAGTGAGAAGCTAGCAGGAGTTTTGCAAAAATCAATAGTTTAAGTCAATTTTCTGAAGGTTGAAGGAAAAGAATTAATCGAGAGCAGACATTTAGTATTTTCAAAAGAATTCCTCATTCACATCACAGATGCCTAAAGGCTTTTAAATAACTCAAATCTAATTCAAACGTACTGGTGGTTATTGGTGCACACACACACACACACACACCCTTAAAGAATTCTGGATCTGGCCCTGACTCCATCCCTTTTTCATCCATTCTAGATCAAACATCGAAAACACTGAGTCTACTGTTGGCATGTTAGGGAAGCACCCTTCCATTCTAGATCTCCTTCTTCTTCTTCCTTCTCACCTCAACTATTGGTTGGTGGGCAACATGGAAATTTTAGAACTTCTGTCTCCCTAGGGAGAGCTGTTTCATACTTTAATAGGATCTCTTCTAGATCAATTCTAGAATAGAAACTGTGTCATTAGGGACGTGTTAGAGGTTATGATGACAGGACAGAGAGGTAGGGACGAAGGAGACTGCAATTGATGAATGATATCAAAACAAATAAACAAAAAAAAAATCGTACGTAAAGAGGAAGAGATTAGCTGAAGAAAGTGGAGTATGGAAGCTTCTCAATTGCAACAAGTGACCTGCCAATAGCCCTAATGACAGAATAACTATGATGAGGATGGTTAGTTTTTCTTTTCTTATTTTTTTTTTTACTGATAAATGTTTAAAACAAGAATTGGAGGGAATATGTAGAACAAACCATTAAATATTTATTATTATTATTATTATTATTATTATTATTATTATTATTATTATTATTATTATTATTATTATTATTATTATTATTATTATTATTATAGGATTCAGAAATCCCTCAGACAGTGCAATAAATCACTGTATTTGAACTCGAAATCTTTAGATTACGAAACAAAAAAAACACTAAAAATAAGTTTCTCGTACGTAAACTTGAGAAGGTTTTTTTAACATCATAAAGCACTGTTAGTTTAGTATTTGGGAACTGAGGCCTCATCCGGGTGAAATTAAAATACCGCTAATTTTACAGTAATTATGTGATATGTTCAAACAGATAAAAGATAATGGAAATGTGGAACAAGAGCGCCCTAGACAATATCATTTTACATGAGATACCGTTATCACGACTCACTTATCTGCTTTCTATTTCGAGTCATTTAGAAAACCGGCATTTATTTTCGCGTTACTAAACACATGAAAACAGAAAGTCACTAGGTGACTATTGATAACGGTACATCACGCAAAATAATATTGTCTAGGGCGCTCTTGTTCGATATTTCAATTATCTTTTACCTATTTGAAAATATCACATAATTACTGTAAAATTAGCGGTATTTTAATTTCGCCGGGACGAGGCCTCTTAACTGTCAATGGAGAATTTATCCTTTGTTTATAACAGAGCGTATACCACTTTCAGCGTCAACGCTCTAGGAGACAAGGACCTACAGTTTAACGTAAACCCACAACGTAACGTAACGTAAAACCATACGGGGCTGAGATAGCTCAGTAGTAGTGGTTCACCTCTTGTGTGGGGGAGTTCCTGGTTCGATCCCAGCTTGCTCCACGTGAACTTGGTGATGGACAAATAACGTGTGCGTGAGTTTTCTCGGGGTTCTCCCGTTTCCTCCCACTTTATTCATTCCACCATTACATTTATTTCCCATCATCACAGTCTCCTTCAGTCTAGCCGGCATAAACGTGGGACGCAAAACTGAAATATTTAATTTCATGAAAAACCATACTATCTTATGTGGTATTTAACCCGTGTCTATGCAACAAAAGTAAGAAGGTATTTCTAGAAAAACATTTCTAATAACACGAAACGTTTTGCTAAACAGGATTGCTACATCTTTTCAGTGAGAAGCACAACTTAAACATTTGCGAATATGTATATACATCCATACTTCCAGTCGCTCATTTTGTGTTTTTGTTCAATTTCCATTTCCATTTACTGACCAAAACTGAATCTTTGTGCTGTGTACAAAAGTAGCTGGGCTACATTTGTTTATCAAAGACAACTTTCACCCATTTTGTGAAACCATCTGGAAGGGATTTCTGAAGTGCTTAGGTTGACGGTCATGTGTGACGCAGGAAATAGAAATAATACACACACACAGAGACACACATGTTCGACAAAGAACAATGAACCTTCACCTAAGGAACCAATGGACAACAATCTGCTGAACACCTCCAATGTTGTTCCAAAGACAGGAAATACAAAACATATTGCTTAAAAAAGAAAATGTTAGCGTCTACTAGATGTTTAGCATTTATGGAGAATTATATACAGCAAAAACCTAAGCTGGCTATAGTACAATTGAAAGACATATCTGATTCGAATCCCAATCAGGACATGGGTGTTATGTATTGTGTTTTTAGCGTTCATTTCAATTATTATCACTCATTTTAAAAACTGTGGTCCGCGGGTGACAAATGGTCCTCGAGGTCTGCCCTTGTGGTCCTCTTAGTTTGAACATTAGTCGAAAAAAGACAAATAAACAAACAAAAATTCGAGTGAATTGAATCTGGTCCGATTCCAGCTAGCGCCAAGTAGGCTTTGTAGTGGACAAACGCATAATCATTACACCACTTCATAGGGGGCGCGGTGGCTCAGTGGTAGAGCGTTCACCTCTGGTGCTTGGGGTCTCTGGTTCGATCCCAGCTCGCGCCGCGTGGAGTTTGTGGTGGACAAACACCGTGCTCGTGGGTTTTCTCGGGGTTCTCCCGTTTCCTCCCACTTTCTTCATTCCACCATCTCATTCATTTCTCATTATCGCCGTCTCCTTTAGCCTAACCGACATAACCGTGGGACGTAAGATTTCATTACACCACTTCATCCATTTTCTTTTATCATCACCGTCTCTCTTAGCCTCGAAGCATAAGTGTAGGACGTTAAACCAAAGAAAAAATGAATTACATGATAACAATATATTACACGTACAGAGCATGCAATTTTATAAGGTAAAGCTTATCCAGATTCAAATAGTTTGTATCGATATGTATGCAATGTTTTTTTTTTTTTAATCGGTAACTCATTATTTATTTTTAAAAAAACTAGCACGTATTTATTTTAATACCGTTATAAAATTAAGGAAATTTTAATAGTGTTATTTTTCAAATATAAATAAATTGGTAGTAATATATCCTCAAAACTTTTTTTTAATCATAAATTTTGCTTTTGAAGGAGATAAGAATAGGATGTTTCGTAGAACTTTTTGACTAATAAAAGTGGCTCCCACTTGAAAAATGTTTGAGAATTGCTGGCCTAAAGGGTAGAATCGTAAAACTTAAAACAAAAGAAACACATACACATATTTTTTTTTAAATAATAGTTCTCCAGATTTCGTGAGTCATTGGGGGAAGGTGATAGTGCAGAACGGGCGAAATTTTGCCGAGCGTTACTTGAGTTTGAAGATTTCTCATATTGTAAAACACAACGTTATTTGGTCGATCGACGTCGTTTGGTCGATCAAAGGAACATACTGCTTCTTTTATGATTTTCAGGAATATGGAGACACAATGCAAGACCGTTCACCTTTAACCTATTGTGAAAGTTGTCCCTGGTCCGCCTTCAGCCCGTGTGAGTATGCAGTGGACAAAATTTATTCGTCTCCAGTTCCATTCATTCTACTCCTCTCGAAGATCCGGGTTCGATTCCCGGCGGGATCTCATGTAATTCGGATCCCACGTTAAGCTGTAGGTTCATGTTTCAAATAGTCTTGCTACTGAACGGGACGCAAAATAAGAAAAAACCCAATCCAATCTACCCATCTCATCAATTCATTTATGACCTATTATTTTCATTATAATTATTCGTTAATTATGTCCTACTGTTTTTCAACACGAGACGTTCAACTATTTACGTTGTCTCGGTTAATAATTAATAAGACTTTCTCGTCTGTCTCATAAATTTGTAGACGTCTTGTCTCGTCTCATTTATCGAAAAATTCGTTATTGTCTTGTCTCGATTTTCGAGAAAAATCTTTCTCGTCTCGTCTCGATTTGTAAATTAAAATACAAAATTTATTCCCCGATTTTTTTTTCTTAATTTCATGCAGAAGTTATCGAAATCCTTCCGTGTCACGAGAGGTCTACGAAAAGTGTGGTATAACAATATTTACTATTGGAATATAATATGTAATAACTTGCCTATCTTTAAACGTTGATAAATGTTCTTCAACGTTTCCGTGCACTTTATCAATTTACACTTTTACACTATACATTGTGGAACACCAAAGTAGTAATTAAAAATTAAGCCTTGGGTGATTAGCCCACGAGACTAGTGAAATTTTTCGCCTTAAAAACAAGACAAAATCTCGTTATGTTTCTAGTCCCGTCTCGAATTTTAAGACTTACAGTACTTTTTAAAATTCGAGTCGAGAAAGAAACATGACAATTCCACAAAGTGGTAGAGCGTTCTATTCTGTTGTGCGGAGTCCCTGGTTCAACCTCAATTCGCGCCAAGTGGGATTTGTGGTGTACACACATCGTGTATGTGGATTTTCTCTTGTTTCTCCCATTTCCTCCCACTTTCTTCATTCCACCATTTCCTTTATTTCACATCATGGGACGTAAAACTGAAATATTCCATTTCATTTCATAACAATCCCAGGAGTTTCGTGGGCAACATTAGTTCAATTAGTTTCTCCAAGTCCAAAGTAGCTCTCTAACACTGTATTAATGTTACATAATTCATATTATAAAAGCTACAAATAGATAAAAGTGACTGTAAATACGTATAATGAAAGAACATTTATCAACGTTTAAAGATACGCAATTTACTTTAATGATACTGAAACACTTGAGCATATGTAATACTTAAAACATTTGAGACATACTGTATGTATTTGAAATATTTTTGTGAGATATTCTAATGTGTACAAAATGTGTTGCAACTGAAGAGTTTTACTTTGTACAGAAGCCAAATGATTGAAAACTCAGAAAACCGCTTATTGGGTATACAACCTGCAAAATCAAACTGTTTTGTTGGTTTGTCTACCTTTTAGGATAGAGATGCCAGATAATTTGAGTATTCTGAATTTTAACAGTATGAATTGAAAGGGCGTAAGTCTGAAACATGCAGTTGGAGAAAAACGATGTTGACAATTTAAGTAGTGTTTTTTTTTTTCTTACATAAGACAATGTAATATGCAGCATTTTATTCCGATATTGAATTGAAATGTTACCAGGAGGTTAAACAAGCATGGCAAAAGCCACAAATGTGTTTAATGCAAAAAGGACATGAACTCGCTTACGCCCTTATTACATCAAACTTTACAATCGTAACTAAAATATTACATCTACACTGTTACTATTATGTCAGCAGGTTACATGAATATACGAAAGTGCTAAATATAAAATGTAAAAATTAGTTAAGTTAAAGAAATTATTGAACATTGTAAGTACAATCTGATGATTAAGTAAATCTATTTTCAAAAAACTGTATTTTCATGTTAACTTTGAAATTCATTGAACAAAAATATTAATTATATTGCACTGAAAATTTGTTGATATCTGATACATGAGAAAATTATAATTTAAACATCTTCTAAAATAGAGCTATTGTCCTCGTCAGGGGTGCACCCACGAGGAGGGTCCACCGCACCCCAAGGACACCCCAAGAAAACTTCCTAACTTAACATACATTCATACACTTTCTCAATAAATGTATATTTGTTTCTACAGGGAAATGATTGATGTAGCATAAAAATTTCATCTTATGCTTCATCTGTACTCTTTCTCTTATATATATATATCTAAAAAAAACAATAGTCTATCACCCCCCCCCCCCCCGCAGAAAATACAGGTGCAAGTATTTTACAATTACTTATCGTCTTTTCGGATGTAGTAGCTTATACTATTGGACCCCCCCCCCCCTCAAACAAAAATTTCTAGGTGCGCACTAGGTCCTCATTATGACATATGAACAAACGAGTATCATTATTATAGGGAAAAAACTAAACTGTTCCCGTATGTACATGAAAATAGAATTCATATCTATATTACATACTCGCGATTTCGGTTCCCGATCAGACACAACTTTCGCAGTGTTGACTTGATATCATGAGGCAATTGGGGAGCTCTTGAAGTAAATTACCGTATAATCATCGGTGTGCCCATATATTTAATACATCCCAATAGTTTCTTCAAAGAATGATTTTTTTACGTTACCAGGGTTTGAGACAAGACGAGACGAGACAAGAAGATAAATAATAATAATAATGGCTCGTCTCGATCCTCGAAAAGCTTTTCTCGTCTCGATTAGTAAGTTTATGCCTTGATCAGTGGCGTATTTACGATTTTATTTCAGGAGGGGCTTTGCTAACTTTCGGGGGGAGGGGCTTTGCCTGAAAATGTGAAAATTCTGCAAGATATTTCATATACTTTACTATAGTAAGATTTCGGGGGGGGGGCTTAAGCCCGAAAGCCCCCCTAAATACGCCACTGGCCTTGATTGTTTCTTCATTTGATCAAAAAGTTACCGGAATCTTTTCACGCTACGAGAGGTCCATCAAGGGTGTGGTATAACAACATTTAAAACCATGTTTATTATTAAAGTATACTCTCTAATGACTTGTATGTCTTTAAACATTAATAAATGCTTTTTTATTCTGTTCAATTTCAGTCATTTTACCAATTTATACTTTTTGTGCTATGAATTATGTAACACTAACATAGTGTTGGAGAACTAAAACTTCATTGAACTAATGATGCTCACGACTCAGAAATTGTTGGTCTTGTTTTCGAGACGAGACTTTTTTTTTTTTTTTTGTCTCGTGGACAACATTCCTAATGGACATTAGTAACCACAACCATTTGTGTTTCAAAAAAAAAAAAAAAAAAAAAACTTGTACACTCATATCCAAAATGATTGTCGCATATCTATATTTGTCTTCTTGTAAGAATATAATTTGATAATGATTTTGCAGGGTACTTTTAATACTGATACTGTGTATAATCGGAAATATATATTTGTGGTAAATTTCATAGGAAAAGAAACGAAAATCATAATGAGTAAAGTAAAATTTTGTGCTAAATGGACAAGAAAATTTTTATTTTCGTTATGTTGTTCCTATTTATTACTCGTTTAGCATGAAATTTGCCACATACATTGTCTTTGCCGATTATACACGTATATACTAACATTGTAAGAAATACTAGGTGAATTCTTTATCAAATTATATTCCTACAACAACATATTTATAGACATGCGACAATAATTTTGGACATGAGTGTACATTGAGCGACAAAAGTTCATTTTGTTTGGTAAAAATTTATCTTGGACCAGTTTCAAGACTGGAATGTACAGAAAAATTACAGTTTTTTTTTTCAACTTACTAAAAACTACTCAAATTGTCCTTCCATTCTGAAGTTATTTACGAAACTAATTTCTCGAAACGAAAAAACTTTTGTCACTGACTGTATATTATTTGTCTCCATCTTATACCTTAGTTTCCTATAGCGCTACACCAATATTAGCGCTTTCGAAATTTGAAGCATTGTTTGATTAGCGCCTACATTTAAAAACATTTAGTACGTATCTCATTACAGTAATAAATCTTAGTATACATAACCTAGATATTTAAAAAATATATATTTCAGTTTTACATCCCACAATTAATGAAAATGAGTGGTATCGAAAGATGTGATAGAATGATAATGTGGGAGAACCCGTAAAAATCACGAATACGATGTTGTCCACGACGATAGTGCTTAGACTGGAATCGAACCAGTAACCCTTCGCACCAGAGGCGAGCGCTCTGCTACCCACGACTCCCAATGTAACGCTGCCCCCCTTCCAATGTAGACGCTGAATAAACATTACTTTTTTTTATGTAAAGTACTTTTAACAACGATAGCTTGCAGTAGAAAACGTAGACAATGGAAGTGTTTTTGCTTTGCAAGAGGATGTTTTCACGTTCGTGTTTGATGGCCGGGTATCCTGTGTTTTCCCATACTTTTTTTTTTCAGTTCTACCACGCGAATTTCGAAATTGTACTTTAAATATACACCCTTGTTAAGTAACTAATGCACGCGTCTTCTGCGCACAGAACCCGTTTTCAATTCCCAGTGGGAGAGCATTGAATGCCTTACTTTTTTTAAAAAAAAAACAAATTCCACTTTTATATGTTAGGTTCACGTCTTACGTAGCTTTAGTTCTGAAAACACGCGTCAAAGTGTAAACGAAGGAATAAGTCATTGTATATAAACAGATCATTATTATGCTAAATATGTTTACCAACCTGGTTTTGATGATAAGCAATCCCTGGATTCGGGAGTAGCGATGCCATACGGGTTCCTGTATGCCTTCCTTCTCTCGCAGAATAACTTCACACTTGATTCACACACGTACGCACTCACACACATATGCAACTACTGCCAAATGAGAGCACCCACTTGCAAAGGGAATCTTCTTCTCTCTCTCTCTCTCTTCACGCCACTTGGTCCTCGTGCAAAAGCACCACGCTGTCTTACGCCGACTACATGCAGCTGACCAATCGCTGCCGCTGTGGGCGGGGTCAGGGTGAAAAGAACAGCGGCGCCATAGCTCACAATGTGGGCAGGAGCTGGGGAGGGGATGTTAAGGTGTCGCTCATAAGTGATGTGAAGTCCTACCGCGGACTACCGGGTGGTCCCAACAGTGTTGCTTCCCACAATACAAACACTGCTTTCAAAACATTTTCGAGATTTCAAGATAATATTATTCATTCTTTATTGTTTATTTATTTATTAACAAAATTAGATTCAATCCCTTTGTACACTATAGTAAAAAAATGTTAATGTGCTTTCTCGTATTATTTCTTTTGCATGAAACTTCGACCTACAGTTTAACTTGGAATCCGAACAAGTATATAAGTACATTTATCTTCACTAAGAATCGAACCCGGATTTTCGTTCCCAAAATTGGTAGCTAAAATCACCGGCATGTATTAAAATTATTGACGAATGTTGGTTGGTTCAAATTTAGCGTCCGTTTTCAGTATCGAGGCTGTATGAGACATGAAACAACAGTTTGATCTGTTTTTTTAAACCATCGTAATGCTTAATAATTATTCTCCATTAGATCACTATTAACTAACACCCTTAATGTTGGACTAAGGAAGAAATTGGCCAAGTGCTACATATGGAGTTTATTTCTATTGGACTGTGTGATTCAAAGGCTTGGACATTACATTTTTAGAGAAGAAATATTTAGAAAGCTTCGAAATGTGATGTTGGAGGAAGATGGAGAAGATAAAATGGACAGAGAAAGAGTAGCAAACCAAGACGTTATAAAACGGATAGGAGAGAAGAGGATGCTTCTATCCACCATCCTTCATACGAAGGCCAATTGGATTGGACACATCTTGGAAAAAAATTGTCTTCTTCATACCGTCATAAGAGGAAAGATGGAAGGAAAGCGAGGAATAGGAAGAAGAAGAACACAAGTGATCGATGACTTGAAAAATAGAAGAAAATATTGGGAGTTAAAAAACGAAGCTGAAAATCGAGAAACAAGGAAGAAACATTTCCAAGCCCTAACTGAAAACTAAGAAGGGCAAAAAACTCAATAGTCCCAGGACGTGCCAAAACGCAGAATACATAATAATAATAATAATAATAATAATAATAATAATAATAATAATAATAATAATAATAATAATAATAATAATAATAATAATAATAATAATAATAATATACATTTGCCTATTAGGTCTACATACTATAATACATTACATAGCTTTGCCTATTACATTGGCCTCTTATAATTAAAAAAAAATAAACTAACAGCTGAGGAAAGCAACCAATTTATTATTAGGCCCTATAAAACTGATATCTTGTAACAGTTTCGCCAACTAAACCACTTGTCTTCATCAGACACGTAGGGCTATGTCTTCTTGTCTTTTTTTTTTTTTTTTTTTTTTTTTGAAGCATCTATCTTAAGTTTTTTATGAAAATCTTAATGCTACATAGGGGAGGAGAGACAATTTCATTCCGAAAAAATTATTGATGTATATTATCTTAAAGATATCTTCTAAATTTATTCAGTAGCTCAAATAGCAAGTTGTTGGCTAGTTTACAGATTTTTTTTTATCCACTGTTATTAACCAAGGTTTTATTTAACTCCCATTACATCTTAGTAAATGTCGCAAGTTAATGGTTGGTCTGGAACCTGGAAATCCGGAAAAAGTCAGAGAAAAACATTTAAAATGATTTTGTAAGAATCCTGGGCACGAATGAGGCCCGTAGCCAAGGAGAGGCTAGAGAGGGCACTGCACCCCTAAATTGTATTTTGCCCCATCTAAAAATAACTCTAAAGAGAATTTTCAGTGACTAAAAACCAGTGAAATTCGTGCAATTATATTTACCAAATTAAATTTAACTTTGCGAATTCTTCTAATTTCTGTGTAAAATTATATGTTTCACGCTAGATGCACCAAGCGCCTTACATTGCTTTTACCCATTTCAATAATTTCAAACGGTATCCTATTACTGCAACGATGACAAGCATCCAAGGATACCAGGTGCACTTCCAAACAACAGTATCATAGTCCAGAATGATTGTTGTGAATATTAATAAACTGTAATATCTCGCTTATTTTGGAAGATAGAAAATTGAGCGCTAACATTGAATAAAACTATACCTATACTTCTATTTTGTATTGATATAATCTAAAATTGCTATAACAGGTCTATAATTTTGTTTAAAAAATAAATACTGCAATTTTAATTGTTAATATGAAACAAAGTACCTCGCAAAGAGCTTGCATTAAGCACACAAAAATGAAAAAAAATACGGTTTCCATACAACTTTATGGTGTTCTTTGATGTCTTTGTCATTGCCCCCACAGTCTTCATTTCTCCCCCCCCCCCTTAAGAAATCAGGCTGGCTACGGGCCTGGCACAAATACTAGCAACTAGAGCAGCATATGTTCTCTAGCCTTGTGGTCCAGCTCCCTCACGGCTACATAAATAGCGCTCACAACTTCGGAGCGGAAGAACCGAGCTCGGTTCCCGACAGGAGCTCATGTGCCTAGCATTCCATCCCCATGTTAAGCTATAGGTCCACGACTCATATAGTTTCGCTGCTGATCGGGATGCTAAATTCAAATCAACAATTAAGATGATCTAATAGTCATGCTTGTTCCTGAGTTTCATTCTCAACTCAAATTTAGAATAGAAAAGTATTTGTTGTTGACACACCATCGTGAACTAATTTTGGAGCTACTTGAGTCTGTAATTAGTTTTTAAAATACGGAAAAGAAAGAAAAACACACTGCAAAGTTGCGTCCTTTAGATGAAAGGAGACGATAATGAATAAATGATTTTTGATTAAATGTTTCGTGGAAGGCCAGACATCGGTTCTGTAAATTCACGTAAAATAAAATATGTCATCATTTTCTTCTTAATTTAATTTAGAAGTTACCAGAATCCCTTTTAGCCATGAGGGATCCACGAAGATTTGTGATATAACGACATTTAGATCACATTTTTTATTGAAGTATCACATAAATGGGAAAAGACGGAGGTAAAGAAGGCTGTATAAAGACTTGGGTGTCGTCAAACGTTGATAAAAGCTCCTCAATCACTTTATCAACTTGTGCTCATTCAATCACGTTATCAACTTGTGCTCATTCAATCACTTTATCAACTTGTGCTCATTCAATCACTTTATCAACTTGTGCTCATTCAATCACTTTAGCAACTTCTGCTCATTCAATCACTTTAGTAACTTGTGCTCATTCAATCACTTTAGCAACTTGTGTTCATTCAATCACTTTAGCAACTTGTGTTCATTCAATCATTTTTAGCAACTTGTGCTCATCAATCGCTTTAGCAACTTGTGCTCATTCAATCACTTTAGCAACTTCTGCTCATTCAATCACTTTAGCAACTTGTGCTCATTCAATCACTTTAGCAACTTGTGCTCATTCAATCACTTTAGTAACTTGTGCTCATTCAATCACTTTAGCAACTTGTGTTCATTCAATCATTTTTAGCAACTTGTGCTCATCAATCGCTTTAGCAACTTGTGCTCATTCAATCACTTTAGCAACTTCTGCTCATTCAATCACTTTAGCAACTTGTGCTCATTCAATCACTTTAGCAACTTGTGCTCATTCAATCACTTTAGTAACTTGTGTTCATTCAATCACTTTATCAACTTGTGTTCATTCAATCATTTTTAGCAACTTGTGCTCATTCAATCACTTTAGCAACTTCTGCTCATTCAATCACTTTATCAACTTGTGCTCATTCAATCACTTTAGCAACTTGTGCTCATTCAATCACTTTATCAACTTGTGCTCATTCAATCACTTTAGCAACTTGTGCTCATTCAATCACTTTAGCAACTTGTGCTCATTCAATCTTTTTAGCAACTTATAATTTTTATGCTATGAATAGGGGCGCCCGAAGAAAATTTTCTAGGGAAGCTCATCTCCATGGTTGCTACTTTACGTCTGGTATTTAATATACGTGGTTTACTATATTACATATACATTTTCGTGAGTCATGAGGGGTGAGTCAAGCATATTTTTATTATCAGTATTATAATGAAGCTCTTAATGAAAATATATTTTTATTATCAGTATGATAATGAAGCACTCAATGAAAGTATATTTTATGATCAGTATTACAATGAAGCGCTTAATGAAAGTATATTTTTTAATTATCAGTATCATAGTGAAGCGCTTAATGAAAGTATATTTTTATTATCAGTATCATAATGAAGCGCTTAATGAAAGTATATTTTTTAATTATCAGTATCGTAATGAAGCGCTTAATGAAAGTATATTTTTATTATCAGTATGATAATGAAGCGCTTAATGAAAGTATATTTTTATTATCAGTATGATAATGAAGCACTCAATTAAAGTATATTTTATTATCAGTATTACAATGAAGTGCTTAATGAAAGTATTTTTTAATTATCAGTATCATAATGAAGCGCTTAATGGAAATATGTTTTTAATTATCAGTATGATAATGAAGTGCTTAATGAAAGTATTTTTTTAATTATCAGTATCATAATGAAGCGCTTAATGGAAATATGTTTTTAATTATCAGTATCATAATGAAGCGCTTAATGAAAGTATTTTTTAATTATCAGTATCATAATGAAGCGCTTAATGGAAATATGTTTTTAATTATCAGTATCATAATGAAGCGCTTAATGGAAATATGTTTTTAATTATCAGTATCATAATGAAGCGCTTAATGGAAATATGTTTTTAATTATCAGTATCATAATGAAGCGCTTAATGAAAGTATTTTTTTTAATTATCTGTCATAATGAAGAATGATAGTATATTTTTATTATCAGTATTATAATGAATCGCTTAATGATAGTATATTTTTATTATCAATATTATAATGAAGCCCTTAATGGAAGTATTTTTTTTTTTTTTTTTTGTTATGTCCTCAATAAGGGGTATCATTCTCTTGCAATTTCAATTTTAGGTGAACAGAGAAATTGATTTATCTTCACTTTCTCGAAAAATACGTATAAAGCTTTAAACAATAATTTCGGTACAACATGCGGAGTAGGAACATTATAAGCGTTCTAGGAAACCTTCGAAAAAATCTCAGTCCCACCAGTAAACCACTCCTTTTCAAATTTTTCGTGAGAAGTCACTCATGCCAAATTGAAGGTTTCTTAATGATATATTTATTTATGAAATACGAAAAAAAAAAAAAAAAAAACGCGGGAGTTATTTTTGAGAAAATTGTCCAAAACATTTTACCAGGCAACCCCTAGAGAAACCGCTTTTGCCATATTATATGGTTCATTATAGAATATTAATTTATGAAAAACAATCAAACATTGAGGCTCTTTCAAACTCTTCCTTTAAAAAAATCAAATTTTGACTGCCTTTAGACGTGTTTGTGGTTTACGTACTGTACTGACATCTATCGGCAAAACTTGTCCATTTAAACCAACCTTAACACTTTATACTGCTAGATCAGTGATTTTTTTTTTACGTATAAAAATATAGTAATATAACTCTACGGCTGGCAACACTTCAGGTATCTTGGTCCTTCACGCTGTCGAAAATTGGATTCTTGACCAGATTTTCTGCATTGGTAAACAAAAGCCTTCTCTCTGCAGGTTTAAAACACCAGGTCATGTAAAGATATCTTTTCTTTCTTTCTTTTTCCACATTTGGCTGTGGAAAGTTCGGCGTGAAGCTGTCTCTCTAGGGGCCCAGGGATTTTAGACGGGGGATATACAGGAGAACCGACATGGAGTGAAGAGATGGGGGGGGGGGAGTAAGAATTTGAACCTTTGATGACATGAAGCATCATAAATCATGAATGAAAAAAAAAAAGGGCTGCTAAAAGCCTCAGTAAACATAACCATTGTTAAGAGATTTTGAGTGAATTAGTAAAAATAGCTACCGAAATTTCATTGTCCATCCCATCAAACATGTTCAAAATTATTACTTTTACTCACGCCCATGGTTTAACACATATAATTACATTTAACTAATTAAGGGGAACTAAGTCGGAGAGCGTACGGTATAAGAAAATGGATTAATTTAATGTTCTATCCTTATTTTTTAGTGTAGATAGAATGAGCGTATAATAAATTGGAAATGGGATACAGGTAGCCTATTAAGAGGTCTAATCACTGCGAAATTAAAATACCGCTAATTTTACAGAAATTATGTGATATCATCAAATAGATAAAAGATAATTGAAATATGGAACAAGAGCGCCCTAGACAATATTATTTTACATGGGATACCATTATCACGACTCACTTATCTGCTTTCAATTTTCAACCATTTAGAAAATCGGCAATTTATTTTCGCGTTTCTAAAATGGCTGGAAAAACGGAAAGCCACTAGGTGATTCGTGATAACGGTACCTCATGCAAAATAATATTGTCTAGGGCGCTCTTGTTCCACATTTCGATTATCTTTTTATCTATTTGAAGATATCACATAATTACTGTAAAATTAGCGGTATTTTAATTTCGCCTTGATGGGGTGTCAGTAAATGCGATAGTATTGAAATCTTTATGCGCGATTAAATTACTAATAGTGAGATGAGACGAGAACTAATATTTTTTCGATTTATCTCGTGAATTTTGTAGAAATTTCATCTCGTCTCGGTACTCGAAGAATTCTTTCTATTCTCGTCTCGATTCACAAACAGCTTTTTCTCGTCTCGTTTTTTTTTTTTTTAATTCATGTCTAGAAGTTTTCTAGAATCGTTTCGTAACAGCAGAGGTCCACGATGGGTATGATACAACAACATTTAAACCATATTTATCATTGAAGTATATTGTGTAATGACTTATCTTTATCTGTATCGTTATCTTTAAAAGTTGATAAATCATAAATGTTCTTCATTGTGTTCGTATAATTACTTTATCAATTTTTTTTTAATTCTATGAACCCTGTAACACTTAAATAGTGTGTTTGAGGTCTTAAATCTTTGTGAACTAGTGTTGTTCATAAGAGTCGTGAAATGTCTTGTCTCGTTTCGAAATCGAGACGAGAATTGTTAGGTTTCTAATTTCGTCTCGAATTTTTAAAAGATAGGCCTACATCTCGTCTCGACTCGCTTTCCCAATAACTTGGGAATTCATTTTATTTATTTATTTATTTATTTATTTATTTATTTATTTATTTATTTATTTATTTATTTATTTAAAATGCAAAAAAAATGTAATTGTTGAGCGAAAGAAATTGATTAATGATTTCAGTAGAAACTTTTTTTTTTTATTTCATCTCAAAACAACAATCTTTCGATTGTTTTGACTCAGGTTTTCCCTTTTCTCTATTCTGAGTCTCACTTTTCAGCTCTATATAGGTCTATTTTTCCTTCTCTATATCTAACGTTATTTGGTTGGTGTATTTTCAATCGTGGCCATCCTCTGGGTACTTTTCCTTTTACCATATGCTCTCTATAGCTAATAGCATTCTTTCTCCATGTCTCGACGATAACATCGAAAGCTTGAAAAAGGCAAAATAAAGTATATAGATATACCTAAATACATGATAGAAGGCCGCTTTTCGTGTTTTTAAATCGCGAAATAACGCGAATTCGGTACTTTTTTCAAAATAACACCGAAATAGCCTCGCGAAATCGTCATGTTGGCCGGTAATACTAATAAAATAACACAAGTTTCCTTTGCGACAAAATGTGATTCACAGAAGATCATCAGTCCTGTTATTTTTTTGGCCGGTTGGTTAATGAAAGTTTGCCCCTGAGATTTTGCTGTCTGTGCTCTTGAAGCAATATCTTTGCCAGCTTCCAACATTTATTCTGAAAGATATTTTTCAGAATGCAACTCCGTAGTTACGACAAGGAGGCAAAATCTTAAAGAAGAAAATGTGGAAATATTGAAAATTTTGTCCTTTTAAAAATAAGAAACATTGAAGAAACCATAAATTCGCCATTAAATGAAAATGTGTGTTGATAATAATATGAATTGCGTTTTAAATAAATATATTGTGAACTTTTTTTTTTTTTTTTTTTTTTTTTTTAAGTGAAGAAAATGTTCAGAAACACTGCAGTTAGATTTTAGTCGATATATATATTCAAATGATACATTAAGTAAATTCAAGTTTAGGAGGGATATCGAGCCACTTTTTTCTCAGATATTAAGTACAAAAATATAATTTATTCTTTTAAATTTAACATGTCAAAATTTAAAATTATTCGTTTAATTTTAAAGTTGTTTATTTTATTTAGCTTTAACAGACCACTTTCTCTATATTTACAATATACTTGCTTTTCAAAACCATTAGAAAATAAAGCAAATAACCCCTATTTGCTTGTATTAAATCGCGAAAAATAACACCGATTTTGGGCAAAAATAACACCGATTTGAGGGATAAAATAAAACGAAAACTTCACGTCCCTACTTCATAATGTGTCCAATTATCCTATCTGTTTTCTTCGAAATAGACTTCACTATATTCCGTTCTTCTACTATTTCCATCATCTTTACGTTTGATACTAAATCGATCCAGCTAATTTTCAATAACCTTCTATAACACCACATTTTGAAAGCTTCCGTTTGTCCTCTTCTCCTAGAGAACTTCTTAGTGGCTAAGTTGTTAGCATACGCGCCTTTGGCGTGGGAGACCTGGGTTCTATTCTCGGCGGGAGTTCAAGTGGTTCGGATTCCACGTAAATCATTAGGTCCACGTCTCATATAGCCTCGCTGCTGAACAGGACTTAAAACTTGAAATCAATTGAACTGCTCTTCTCCTAGAGCCCACGTTGCACATGCATACAACACCATATTTCATAATATGATACCAGGGGCATTGCCAAAGTCCTGAGGGTCCGGACTCCCCCCCCCCCCCAAATCCCGACTTTTTTGTAAATGTAGTCTACTTTTAGGGTCAGTTTTAGAAATTTTCATATAATTTAGCCTCAAATTGTATTTGGACCCCCCCGGAACGCTTTAGACCCCTCCTGAAATAAATTCCTGCGTACGTCCCTGTATGTTGTGATTATTCCCTTTACTCTTCTTCGCCTCAATAGGCAAATACTTGATTGCATCTTTTACGTTAGGAATTAGGAATTAGATTTCCGGGCTTTTGGCATCAATGGCCATGAGCCCAGCACATATATGAGGGATTATGTTCCTCGGCAATCACACTATCCGAAGAAAGAGAAGGAAGGAAGCAGCTTGGGGCTATTGTGTCAGGTACCATCCCGGTATTTACCTGATGTGAATGAGGAAAATCCAGCGAAACCTCATTCAGAATGGCTGGCTTCAAAAGGTTTTACACTTTTTTGACCGAGTGTTCCCACCGGAATCGAACTCGAAATCTTTTACGTTAATAAACTGCACAAGGAAGATAAATACATACCAAATATAGTTTTTTTTTTTAATGCTTTGAAAATTATTCTTTGGCAATTTAAGAAAATTAAGCTCAATTAAAAAAAAAATTGGTCACACCAGGGACGTACGCAGGGGGTGGGTCCTGGGGGTCCGGACCCTGCTCGAAATTTCGACTTTTATGTAAATTTAGCCTAATTTTAGGGGCAACTTTAGGAATTTTAATATAAAATACCCTCGTATTGAATTTGGACCGCTCCCGAAATAAATTCCTGCGTACGCTACTGGGTCACAAAATGTTTGTTTGATCCTTAGTTTTATATACATGTTGCTGCAGAAATTTGAAATTGCAAAAGTCTTCAATTGTATCGAACACAGGGATGCACCCACATGGAGGCGGACAATATATTTGTACACTTCCCTAATAAAATTATGCTTTTTTTTTTTTTTTTTTTTTTTTTTTTTTAGCAGAGAAGTGATTGGTGCAGCCTAAAGGTTTGATTTTACACTTTATCTGTGCTCTTTCTTTTCTTATACAGTAGGAAGTCGAAAATCTGAACTAATTGGGACCACAGGTAGTTCGGATTTTCAAATTGTTCGGATTTTCGCAAATGACCATGAAAATGCCATTTAGGCTTAAATATATTGTACGGTATGCCCTTGTATCGATACAGTGGTTATACAGTACATACAGTAATTACAATGCCGCATGCCGTAGGTACGGCTACTTACATTTAATGTTTGTGAAGAACCTGCTCATAGACTAAATTACACTGTTCTTGTAATTCAATCTTAAAACGTAAGTTGTATAGATCTACCGGAAAATAAAAATAAAAATATGTATGACAAGCAATTAAATAAGAATGAACTTTTATTTAAAAAAAAAATAATAATAAGTTCGCACAACGCCGACGGACAGCTCTATTGTTTGTTTATCGCTAGCGCTAAGATAAAATGTGAAAAGCTTCTTGGGACCGCGTTCGGATTTTTGACGTTTCGAGTTTTTGACGTTCGGATTATAGACGTCCTACTGTAAGTAAAACAATCTAGTTCTAGTATTTTATTTTCTGAGAGTATAGGTGAAAGTACTTCACAATTGTTTATCGTCCTTTCGGATGCAGAACAACACTGGTTCAATATTATAGACCTATAGACTTAGTTTTTGTAATATTAGGCCTTCCCCAACTTTGGGTCCCATCCAACGAAACAACTCTGGGTGCGCGTCTGATCCAACATCACATGCAAAAATCCTATAGTAAGAAGTTCTAAAAACGATCAATATGCAATATATACAGAATCTCTAAAGACCATCTACCTAGGCAAATCCTAGAATGTAAAAACCCAGAAATCCTAATATATACGTATAAATATAGTGCTGAATCCAAGATGTGATCAAGGGAAGGGCTACTGATAAACCATAGTTTGCAGCTTTATCCAGGTTTCTAAAGCAGGATTGAAGGCCATTTTATCCAGTGTATACCTGAGCGTCAATGGGGAAGCTATAGCCCCCCTTGGATGGATCCGCGCTTATCTATCTATCTATCTATCTATCTATATATATATATATATATATATATATATATATATATATATATATATATATATATATATATATATATATATATATATATAGGGAGAGAGAGAGAGAAATGCATAGTCCTAAAGTTTATAAGTTCTAAAAAGCATGTCGTTCCAGAAGACCTACAGTGCAAAAGTCCTTCAAAAAAATCTAAACACACATTCTAATAATCATGAAATTAAATTTCAAGTTTTACGAATCACATTTATGGCTTTTTATGTTAATGAGGACTGACGATTAATGAAAATGAATGATTACATAACCACAAACACACACACACACAATAAAAGTGTTGGGCACCGGATCCCAGGGAATAAATTCCATGGATTTTGTTCTAAATCTAAATTTCAAAACCCCAGAACGATTCACCGTGCCAATTCCTTTTTATGGGGGAAAAACTTGAGCGTATTTGGGATGGGGAGCATACACATAACACAGCCATAGAAACAAACAAAAAGTTCTGTTCAGCAGACCCCAGAGTATTATGGATTCGATAACACGGAGTCCAAATTTCAAAACCCCAGGACGACTCACCATGTCAATTCCTTTTTATAGGCGAAAGACTTGAGCAAATTTGGATAGGGAGAACACACGTTTTTTTGTCCATTTAACAAAATTGGTACGATCAATCGTCCTATGGTTTCAAAATTTGGATTCTGTATAACAAAATTCATCGAATCTATATCCTGGGGTCCACTGAACAGTTTTTTTTTTTTTTTTTTTTTTTTTTTTTTTTTTTTTGCGCGTTGCTGTATGACATGTATCTTCTCTATTTGCAATCGCTCAAGTTTTTCGCCCATAAAAAGAAACTGATACGGTGAATCATCCTGGGGTTTTGCAACTGAGATTCTGTATAACGAAATACATCGAATTCATACCTTGGGATCCGATTTACGGAACTTTTATTTTTTGTGTGTGTTTGTGTGTGGCTGTGTTATGAAGGAATTTGTGGAATGAAAATGTTGGAGAAAGTGGGAGAAGGCATGAGGAAACACACAGATACAATGTTACCCACCACAAACTAACATTACTTTGGAGTGAAATGGAGTTGAGTTGAGTTGATTTTGGGTTTTAATGTCCCGTTCAGCAGCGAGGCTATATGAGACGTGGACCTACTGAGTAACGTCGAATCCGAACCACATGAGCTCCCGCCGGGAATCGAACCCGGGTCTCCCACGCCAAGAGCGCGTACGCTAACCGCTCAGCCACGGAGGAGCTCTGGAGTGAAGTGGAGTCCCTCGAATGAAAGGTAAGCGCTGTACCGTGCCTCACTCTAAAAACCCATTCAGCTACAAAAGTCAAGTCCTAAATTGTACAAAACCTACAATTTAAGCTTGTGCTCATTTCTTTTTTAAGAGTCTTCATCCCGGCGAAATTAAAATACCGCTAACTTTACAGTAATTATGTGATATCTTCAAATAGATAAAAGATAATTGAAATATGAAACAAGAGCGCCCTAGTTTATTATTTTGTATATTATTTTGCATGAGGTACCGTTACCACAAGTCACCTAGTGGCTTTATGTTTTCAGCCGTTTAGAAACGCGAAAATAAATGCCGATTTTCAAAATGGCTCGAAATCGAAAGCAGATAAGTGAGTCATGATAACGGTATCTCATGTAAAATAATCTTGTCTAGGGCGCTCTTGTTCCATATTTCGATTATCTTTTATCTATTTGAAGATATCACATAATTACTGTAAAATTAGTGGTATTTTAATTTCGCCGGAATGAAGACTCTTAAATAGTTATGAACGTCACTCTTTTTTGTGACATGGTCTTTTTTTTTTTTTTTTTTGCCATTGCTATTTTCTTGCATATAAACAATTTACATTTCATAAATAATAATAAAAAAGTTGTAGTAAGGATGAAAACAAATTTAATGAATTTGAACAATTTAGCACAGCTGCCAAATTTAAAATATCTATTTCAGTGACCCAAAACGGAATGATTCATAAATTTCAGCCTCAATTATGCAAGCAACGCTCTCTCCCTTGTTCCTGGAGAAAGAATTTTCCCCCCGGATTATTCATTCATTTTGTGAACATCTGATACCGCCCTCTTTGTTTGGAGGCAGCACAACCTTTGACCCCGGCAATACGCGCTCTTTCGCCATAATGACCATTGAAAGGTCACGGAGAAGATTTTGCCGACATTTATCTATGTCAGTGGACATTCCGCACCGCGTGTGCAGTCATTTATTACGGCCGACAGATTCCTTCTGGACTAGGTTCACTTATATATAAGCTTTAGCTTTGGTGTACGATTCGCTTTCTTTGTATTTCTTGTGTAAACATATTTTTCTTTCAAGACCTTAAACATTTTTTAAAAAATAAATTGACATGTCACATGTGTTAATATTTCTCAAGGATTGATGCTGCAGAAATGCAAACACATCGCATTGGAGTTTTTTCTGTTTAAATTTACCGTCCCACAACTATGCTCCGAGGATAAGGGACACGATGATGATGTTAATGAATGAAATGATAGAATGAAGAAAGTTGGAGGAAACGGAAGAATCCCCACAAAACCCACCCACACGATGATTGTCCATCACAGAGCCCACTTGACGAAAGCTGAGATCAAGCCAGTGACCCCAAACACTAGAAATATGTGTTATACCATTGAGCCACCGCACTCCCCTTATTTTCTGCTTCCGTACAATATTTTATGTCTGCTACCAAAATAGCATGTTTTACCTATATATTAAAATGTTAGGTTTATATGTTTTGTCTTCAATCCTTTCGACAATGAGATCTCGAAAACCACAAGTGCTAGAAACGTGCCATTTTCACTGGTCGATTCCAAATTTTGTGTAGATTGTCCAGCTCTAATTGAATATTTAAAAAAACATGGCCGTTATTTTTTTATTGCATTTTTTAAAGGGTACACTGGCAAGGGCGCCGATTTCTCTGTAAATTTGAGGGGGGGGGGAATTCAGATGCAGACGGCATATGTATGAGGATTTTATGACAAATTGCATTCAAATTATGCCAAATATTGTATATTCATAAATACAATGCGGGGGCCCACATGAACTTTGGGGAGGCCCTCGGACTCCCAGGATCGGTGCCCTTGTTCACTGGAAATGTTAATTTTTTAAAAAAGTAAAGCGTCATATCCTATGAGTAATTACATTCCAACACCACATAGTTGTATAGAAGGGTTGTATATCTCTCAGGCATTTGTTTCATGACCAAGTGATAATGGAAAACAAAGGATAATCAATTCTCCAGTCTAGGACGAATCTCAATGAACACCATATATCACTGACTTATAGATAATTAATTGTGTGTGTAATGTATCTGCTTAAGAAAAAAAAGCACTGATCATACATGAATTACCTACTCCAACCGGAAGTAGGCTCAAATCTCGCAAACGGTGCGATATATTGAAGAAATAATGGAAAAATCTCCCTTTTATGATACCCCTTGCCAGTAGCGTAGGCAGGAATTTATTTCGGGAGGGGTCCAAACTCAATATGAGGGTATTTTATATTAAAATTCCTAAAAGTGCCCCTAAAAATAGGTTAAATTTGCACATACAATTAAATGACCTGGGGGTCCGGATGCCCCCTCCGAAATTTTTACTTTTGTGTAAATTTAACCTAATTTCGGTTTGGAACTGTAGATAGATTTAGCATTTTTTTTTTCGGATTCTGTAAATAGCGACATACCAAAAGCAGATAGGTGAATTGATAAAGGTGTCACATGCAAAATTGTATTGTCTAGTTCACTACGTTTCTGCTTTTCGAATATCTTTATTTGTTTTGAAGATATTACAGAAAAACTCTAAAATTAGCGGTAGTTTAATTTCGCTGTAGTGAAGACCCTTAACTTCATCAAATGTGAAGAGATTAATTTAAAAAAAAAAATAGGAAGACTGAATCAATTTGTGATCTTAAGAGTCTTCATCCCGCCGAAATTAAAATACCGCTAATTTTACAGTAATTATGTGATATCTTCAAATAGATAAAAGATAATTGAAATATGGAACGAGAGCGCCCTAGACAATATTATTTTGCGTGAGGTACCGTTATCACAAGTCACCTAGTGGCTTTATGTTTTCAGCTGTTTAGAAACGCGAAAATAAATGCCGATTTTCAAAATGGCTCGAAATCAAAAGCAGATAAGTGAGTCGTGATAATGGTTTCTCATGTAAAATGATATTGTTTAGGGCGCTCTTGTTCCATATTTCGATTATATTTTATCTATTTGAAGATATCACATAATTAATGTAAAATTAGCGTTATTTTAATTTCGCCGGGATGAAGACTCTTAAACACTCTGGGTATTCTTCAACAAGTCGTTCAACACAAAACATCGAGCAGTTCGTGAGAGTGTTGCTGAAAGTCTAGGAGCATCAACTCGGCATCATCGATTCATTCGTCTTCGAAAATGCGGCTGGTCAGGCAACCAAAGTTAATAATGGTCCTCGTTATCGCGAAATGATAAACCAGTTTTTTGCGCCTAAATTGCAAGATATGAATGTGAACGACGTTTGGTTTTAACAAGACGGTGCCACATGCTGTACAGCCCGAGGAACAATACAATTACTGTGTGAGTCATTTCGTGATCGTGAAATTTCCCGTCTTGGTGATCACAATTGGCCACCCAAATCAGTATCGTACGCAGGAATTTATTTCGGGGGGTCCAAAGTCAATATGACGGTATTTTATATTAAAATTCCTAAAATTGCTCCTAAAATTAGGCTAAATTTACACAAAAGTCGAAATTTCGGGGGTTGTCCGGACCCCCAGGACCCACCCCTGCGTACGTTCCTGACCCAGAGCATACGATTTAACGCCGTTGTACTTTTTGGGGGTGGGTTGAAATCTAAGGCTTATGCCAACATGCCTTCAAGGAAGAAATAAACTGGAATAGTGATGTCGTCATTTCCTTTCCTTTACCATGGTGATCGCCATTTTTTTTTCTATACAAACGCGTGAAGCAAATGGAGCTAAGGGGCTTAGTACTTCTAAAAGCTCCACATCCCTAAGTAACAAGGTACAGGTATAAGCTGTAAAAGTGTATGATTTTTTAAAAAGAAAAAAAGTATTTTAGAATAATGTTAATTCTATTGGGGCAGTTTTGCTTCCAATGTCTACTCCAAGGTGACGAGAATTTTTACTTGCGAAAACGGGACGCATATGAATCGGCTACGGAGGGGGGGGGGGGGGTATCTGACTTTCAGATTGCATTTGGGACTCAGCAGTGTTCTCAATTTACAAAATATGTAAGAGTGATAACACACCGTTTCTAACTTTACGTGTACCACACAACAAATAATGGTTCCCGATTGCAAGTTCTACCCACCAATTCTTTTAACTAGTTGAACACTCAGAATTCCCACTCAATTCCCACTTGAACCACGAACACTCAATTCCCATTTCAAAATCAAGAAGTTCTAGACATGGTTGAACCTTGGCAACGAGTGTTGGTACGAAAGAGAGTAGAATTTGCATTGACGATTTATATTTTGAATAATAATTACGGGACACCTAGGTCATTTTTACTTAAAAACGGGACATTTAGGCTTCCCGTTCGAGAATCAGAAAAAAACGGGACAATGGTTGGAAAAAAGGGACTGTCCCGGCTAAAACGGGACGTCTGGTCACCTTGGTCTACTCTTTATAATGGAAGTGCATAATATTATTTCTAAGTATAAAACATTACAAAAGAAAGAAAAGGCTAGCCTTTAGAAATATTCAATTCAGAACCTTTTCTTATATTCTCTATCAACTTTTTTTTTTTTTTTTTTTTAATAAGAAAGGTACAATAATTACACATCCAATTATGAATGGTTCACTAGACATTTTAAACAATTGTTAAACAATAATCCTGTTCAAATTTGCAATAGTATATCTATATGATGCTCATATTATTGAATCAAAAATTTTCCGGAATTATTTAAAGTTAATATCTGATTATGAACAAATTGAGTTCACTTTAAGGTTTAATTTAATCTGAAAATATAGAAATTCTCAAAATATACATCAGAGGGAAATTTTCACAAGATATGTGAACTCGCTTATTTCAGTTTCAATGCTTGTCATGACGTAACAGTATTTAACATATTCCTTTTCTAATTACCTATTTTATCTTTTTTTTTTTCAGTTTCAATCATTAGAAATGTTTAAAAAGAAACATAAGTATTTGTTCCACCTTCCACCCTAATGTTTGCAGTTCCGAAATATTTCATCACTGTTTTCGTTTTGCACATAGGTTCTTTAGATATTTAGGCTACTTGTTGTTTAGAAAATAAAATGGCGATCACCATGGTAACGAGAAGGATGTGACGTCACACTGTTTCAGTCTATTAAGCGGTGCATCAACGAAATTCAGCTACGTTTATGAGAAAGAGTCATGGAAAATTTCAATGAAAGGGTGCGTACGTGCCAGCAAAGCCGTGGAGGCTGTTTACCTTATATGTTACCATATATAACCCTATACTGTAGGCCTATACTTTATGAATCAATAAAGAAAATTTTAATTGTAAACCAATGTGTTCTGTCAAAATTACTCCTTACGTGAATTTTGGGACACCCTGTAGCAACCGAGAAGGAAATACGAATGTATCAGCTATTTTATGAAGAGCAACAAGTTTTCAAACCCAAATGAATAAAAGGCGGGAAGGAATATTGTGGATCAAAACTAACAGGAACTCCTGGCGGAGAAAATTCAAAAGGTTGAGAAGAGCTAAATGTCGCTTTCTTTAAAAAGAAGTGCGCTTACAGACGTTTCCCACTCAAAATTTGTGTTAACAATTCACAAATGTCAAAGTTAACTTGTATTTCGGGATCTTTTACGTTTACCTTCCTCTACAAACGACAAACAGGTAAAATCTTCACTGCATTTTTACGTCAGACAAAAAAATACATTATAATAATACTAAATGGCGATTTTCTTTTTTTTTCTATTCGTTTTTTTTTTTCAAAGGATCCGACCCTTCATAGATTTTTCTTGTAACCTTGAACACTTCTGGACTTTTTTTTTCTTTCTTTCTGCTGCCAAACAATCCATCTTCCTAAAGTCGCTGCTTTTCATCCACTTGTGGTTGCACTTTGCAGTCCAAAAAGCCAGCTGAAGGACTTTTTCCTTCGAAGAATTATACTCCTTCTACACATGTCGTATTGAAAGGTCAAATAGAAGGCTGGGATATTGTCCTCTTCTTCTGGGTGCAGAAGAACGTTCTACAACACTCGGAACGAATTTTTACTTTGCTTACTATTGACATGAGGGTGAAGTACCCGCAGGGGGTCAAATGAACAACAAAAAAAGTGTTTTTGACAGTGTAGCCATAAGAAGATTACAAGGATGTAGTCATCATCAGTATAGATATTCCGTCATTGTTGCAAGGGCGCCGATCCTGGGGGGCCGTGGAGCACGGGCCTCCCCAAGGCTCATGTGGTCCCCCGCATTGTACTTGTGGATATACAATATTTGGCATAATTTGAATGCAATTTGTCTTAAAATCCTCAATTATATGCCTTCTGAATCTGAATGCCCCCCCCCCCCAAAAAAAAATACAGAGAAATCAGCGCCCTTACATTATTGGTAAATCACGCGTGTACTACCGTAGGGTCTTTTTGGACTAACAGATATGTTTTAATATGGTATATATCTTAATGAACTACAGTACCATGCAACATTTTCTTGTATTTTCCCCCAGCATATACTAAACATGAGGAATGAAAGAAAATATTCGTTATTCAGGACAGGAATATCGCCTAAGCTAAGTGGACTGAAGCCTAGGGCAGCATTCGGACCCAAGAGGAACGGGGATGGGGAATGGCGTAAACTTCGTAACGAGGAACTACAGAGTTTACGCCGTTTTCCAAACATTATTAGAGTCATCAAGTCTATGAGGCTCAGGTGGGCAGGTCACGTAGCCAGGATAGAAGAAAGTAGGAACGCTTTCAAAGTTTTCATTGGAAGTCCAATCGGAAAATGACCATTAGGAAGACCCTAGGCACAGATAGGAGGACAATAATTATTAACATGAATCTCGCAGAAATAGAAATACAAAGTAGAAACTAAATCCAGTGACTAAGGACAGAAGTCAATGGAGAGTTTCTGTGAACGCGGGGTTGAACTTCCGGGTTCCATATACCATAGTTAGTTAGTTATTGTACTAGAAATTTCTCATATGAGGGATTCTCTTTTACATCTTATAATAATATGCGTTTCCCATTTCGAGTGTTCCGGTCATATAAACTTGTATTGAACAATGACACTTTGCATAGCCGCAAGTGAGAATGAGAGTGCTGAATTAATTGCCAACAGGGATGCACTCACGCGGGGGGTTCATCGGGTCCGGATTTCTCCCTCGCCCCAAGACTTTGTAACTCGACGTACGTTTGAAATTTCTTCATAAAACTGTGCTTGTCCAATAAAGAAACGATTGACGGAGCCTAAAATTTTTTATCTTACATTTCATCTGTACTCTTTCTTTTCTTGTGAAAGCAATCTAGTTCTATTTTCTTTTGAAAATATAGGCGGAAGTATTTTATAATTACTTATCATCTTTTAGTGTGTAGAATGAAACCAGTTCAATACTATATAGACGTAGTGTGTTGTAATATAGGACCCTCCCCCAAAATTTGGATCCAAAAATTTCTGGATGCGCACCATATTGCCGATAACAAAGTGGACATACTTTACAGCACAGGAAGTACCTCTGTTTTGAGTTTTTATTTTAATGGGAAAAGCCTAGGACTCCAGTAAGTGTTGGTGTCTTCCCACTTGCGACACTCCTATTAGCGACAGGAACTGTTAACTGTCCTATGAGCGACCGATTCGATCTGTTAACTGCCCTATGAGTCACCGATTCGTTCATACTAAGATAATGGAAGAAGATAAGGTCCTCTCTTCTTTAACTTGTTTTGTGCTAATGTGATTTAGAACCTAACAAAATGTACTATGAAAAATTTCGCTTTACCTGAATTTACTACATGAGAATGCTCTCATTACATTAAAAATCTTTTATACGTTTTTCCTAATATTATATTTTTGAATTAATTTATATGAATACATTGACTATCAAGGGGAAAACTAACTAAATATTTAGAGTAATCTCTATGATTCTAATATACGTAATTAAAATTTTCATGTTAAAATTATATGGAGCATAAGTTTAGATTGAATATGTTTATGGCATAAGAAAGAAATCAGAAAGAGGTAGGGGCGCCCCAAGGAAATTTTCTAGGGAGGTGCATCTCCATGGCTGCTGTATCACGTCTGGTATGTCTGGTATTTAATATACGTGGTTTGCTATATTACGTATACATTTTTGTGAGCCAGGAGGGCGATCCCTGCCTTCCCATCGGGCGCCCATAGAAAAAAGGTGTTCACCATTTGATTATATCAAAGAAATCTAAAAACACGGTGTATTCGAAGAAATTATTACACAAGTTGCAAATCTCTCGCAGGACTTAACTGTTCGTCTGGTTATAAGGGAATATTTCAGATTGCTACACGACAAGGTTTTATGTATAAATCAAAACAAGGGAGGAAGGCAAATTAAACAATTAGTTTACGTTTCAGTAGCTTACAATAAGGGGGAAGGTAGTTTAAAGAGTTTGTTTACCTTTTGGATTGTTTAGAGTGAACATCATTGTAATTGGTGGGATTGGTTGAGAATAGCCAATTAGATGTAAGGGATCTCAAAAGCTGTCTTCTATCATTGACATTTTTATTTTATTTTATTCATAGAGTCTTAGGAAGTCTAAAAAGTAGATAGTTGGAGAAACTGTTACACGTTTAAGTTTTTCAAAATAAAATATATTACTGTGCTTAGTGAGTAATTAGATTTGAATCAAATTAAGTACAGAAAACAGAGCTTTTGAAGAAAGGGGAAATTACAACTGGATTTTCAATAATTACATAGGAATATGCTTTTCATGGAAAATCCGTGTTGTCTCGTTAAGTTATTTGATATGTTTTATGTCAAATCTAACTCAAAATTAAAATAAGTTTTATTTGCATTCACAGTACAGGAAAAATATATTTGACGAACAGTATCACTGGCACGTACATATTTCATACCAAGGTTGTTCCGGCGCTAATAACGCCAGAGGCAAACATATTTTAGGAGAAGGAATCATATCATCTTCCATCATCTCTATGTAAATGAATCGGTCGCACATAGGACAAATAACAGTTCCTGTCGCTAATAGGACTGTCGCTTCTGGGACTAATTCGTAAGTGTTAACTTGGCCCTTTAAGGGCGAATGTTTTGCCTAGGAATACTAAAAGCCCCTAGGATAATGCTATTATGATCATTCTTCTTCTTTTCCTTCTTTTTTCTTATCAGATGAGCATAATGGTGATCGAGATCGGTCGGATGACATAGTAACTTTCATTTATATATATATAGAGAGAGATTAGGAGCATGGATGTCATAGAAGGATTTCATATTCAAATTACAATTGAACACAGAACTTTTTTCTATTCTTGAAGATTTTTTTTAATTTTCAGAAATATAATAATTTCATATGTCAAAGGAAAAAGTTTTATTCCTAGCTATACTCCACATAATTTTCAAGGTGTTCGATAAGTGTTCTATTTTATTCAAGCTGAGCTTTTAACTGACAAACTGTCTTTATCATCTGAGTTGCAATAAATGTTATCAATAGGGTTGCCAACTCTGACAAGTAAAAAAACCAGCACCCCCTCAAAATTCCCTATGATATAGGTCTAAGTATGAAGTATCTCTGTTCGGACCCATCCATGGGAGGGAAATGTACTATCGTTAACTAAAGTGCATTAGCACCTGTATTCTGCATATCCTTAGTACATTCACTAATAAGTTATAAATGAAAAACTGAAATCGGCATTGATCATTTCATTATATTTACCAATATCTGCCACTTCTTTAAAATTATCGAAACAAATGAAGAAAAGTATATTAATCTTTACGTGACAGTTTTGAATTTGGAAAATGAAATTTATTCTTTAAACTTATACTTCAGTTACAGGAAATTGCTTTAAGTGTCTTCATCCCGGTGAAATTAAAATACCGATAATTATACAGTAATTATGTGATATCTTCAAATAGATAAAATATAATCGAAACGTGGAACAAGAGCGCCCTAGACAATTATTATTTTACATAAGAAACCGTTATCACGACTCACTTATCTGCTTTCGATTTCGAGCCATTTTGAAAATCGGCATTTATTTTCGCGTTTCTAAACAGCTGGAAACGGAAAGCCGCTAGGTGACTTGTGATAACGGTACCTCACGCAAAATAATATTGTTTAGGGTGCTCTTGTTCCATATTTCAATTATCTTTTATCTATTTGAAGATATCACATAATTACTGTAAAATTAGTGGTATTTTAATTTCGCCGGGATGAAGACTCTTAAGAAATCCTAAGGAAGGAAGTTGGAAGTTTAAGGAAAGTTGTCATATGCAGCAGTTAGAGACGTGAAACTAAACAATGAAACAAACATTGTAGTAACAAAATGCCTAAGTTATGGCATCAATTGATGGACATTTTAAATTTAGCACTACTTTTTATGGATATGGCACAATTACGACAAATTTAATTTCTCTTCTCCCTTGATCAAGTTCTTTTCATCATATTTAAATAATCGAAAACAAAGGTGCCGTCCCACTTGCGACATTCCTATTAGCGAAGGAACTGTTAATTGTCCTATGAGCGACCAATTCGATCTGTTAACTGCTCTATGAGTCACCGATTCGTTCATACTAAGATAATGGAAGAAGACAAGGTTCTCTCTTTTGTAACTTGTTTCATGCTAATGCGATTTAGAACCTAACAAAATGTACTATGAAAAATTTCCCTCCACCTGAATTTAATACGTGAGACTACTCTCATTACACTAACAATATTTTATACGTTTTTCATAATATTATATTTTTGAATTAATTTCTATGAATACATTGACTCTATCAAGGGAAAAACTAACTAAATATTTAGAGTAGCTCCGCCTTGGTCTATGATTCTAATATAATTAAAAAATTCATGTTAAAATGATGCGGAGCATAAGTTACGATTGAATATATTCATGGTGCAAGGGAGTATTTTGCCTGCGTCATTTCTTCATAAAACAGACGAACAACAGTGATCAATTTTCATCTCTAACCTATGATTATTGTGAACAATGTAATGACTAATTATATCTAACAAACCCGTTAGTTATTACGAAACACTTTTTTTCTGTTATTTCCGATAGCTTTCAATTTGTATGTCAATATTCGTTACTAATTATGTTGTACTTTACACGTATAAATGCGTATATCCTCATTTACTCATATAAACTTCCAAGTTGAATATCTCGAACCGCTCTCAACCGTACAGGAATGTTATTAGCTTGTTATAATCAGCATAAATTGGGACTTCAAATGGCATGCTTAGTTTCTCTGCAGGCGAGTGCTTTCCCCTGAACTTCCCTTGTGAGGGACAGCCAGCAGTGCTTTTTTGATGGAACTTTTCAAGAGCTGCTCAAAACAATTTGCACAGCTGTACACAGTTCATGCTGACATAGGGAGTTCAAGTGAGAATACATAAATCGTACCAATTTTGTACGCACCGCTCCCTGACAAAATTGAGAGTACACTCATGCCCAAAATTATTGTCGCATATCTATAACTGTCTTCTTGTAAGAATATAATTTGATAATTTTGCAGAGTGCTTTTAATACTGATACTATGTATATAATCAGGAAATGTATATTTGTGGTAAATTTCATAGGAAAAGAATTATAAATAGGAAAATCATAATGAGTAAAATAAAATGTAACTAAATGGACAAGAAAATTTTATTTTCGTTTTATTGTTCTTATTTACTGTTCTTTTGACATGAAATTTACCACTTACTTGTCTTTGCCGATTATACACATACTAATATTATAAGAAATACCGGGCGAATTCGTTATCAAATTACTATTACTAGAACAACATATTTATAATCATGTGACAATAATTTTGGACATGAGTGTACATACAGAGACCTGTTTACCTTTGCTAGGTGTTGGTCTGAATAACACGATCCTAAGGATCATCTAGTTTCTTTCATGCTTCTTGGCGTCCGGTAATGTTACGTCTAGCAACTTTTTCTCAGGCTCGTGGCAGTCAGCACGCCATCGTGGCAGTCAGCACCTTGATATTGGCAATTAGCGCCAGTCGTGGCAATCAGCACCAATCGTCTTCAACACTTGAGTATATCAAAGAAATCTGAAAACACGGTGTATTCGAAGAAATTATTACACAAGTTACAAATCTCTCGCAGGACTTAACAGTTCGTCTAGTTATAAGGGATTATTTCAGATTGCTATACGACAAGCTTTTATGTATAAGTCAAAAAAAAGAAGGGAGGCAAATTAAGCAATTAGTTTACGTTTTAGTAGCTTACAATAGGGAGGAAGGTAGTTTAAAGAGTTTGTTTACCTTTTGGATTGTTTAGAGTGAACTGCATTGTAATTGGTTAGATTGGTTGAGAATAGCCAATCAGATGTAAAGGATCTCAAAAGCTGTGTTTTATCATTGACTTTTTTTAAAAATTTTATCCAGTGTCTTTGGAAGTCTAAAAAGTAGATAGTTGGCGAAACTGTTACACGTTTAAGTTTTTTCAATTATATTACTGTGCTTAGTGAGTAATTAGATTTGAACCAAATTAAGTGCAGAAAACAGAACTTTTGAAGAAAGGGGATATTACAACTGGATTTTCAATAATTACATAGGAATATACTTTTCATGGAAATATCCCTGTTGTCTCGCTAAGTTATTTGATATGTTTTATGTCAAATCTAACTCAAAATTAAAATAAGTTTTATTTGCACTCACTGTAGAGGGAAAATATATTTGATGAACTGTATTACTGGCACGTACATTTTTCGTAGCAAGGTTGTTCGGGCGGTAATAACGCCAGAGGCAAACATATTTCACGAGAGGAATCATATTATCTTCCAATCTTCCATCATCTCAATGTAAATGAATCGGTCGCTCATAGGACAGTTAACAGTTCCTGTCGCTAGTAGGACTGTCGCTTCTGGGACTAATTCGAAAACAAACTGTTATCTACAAGGAATATAAGTCATCTGATTATATTGCATATTCTGGAATTCCCCAGAGCTCTAATCTAGGTCCATTATTGTTCCTTTTATTCATTAACGATCTCCCTGATCATATATTATTAAGTAACAAATTGCTTTTTGCTGATGACCTCAAAATATACGGTAGGATAGGACCATCCATGACTGTCTAGATTTACAACGTGACATGGAAAATATTGCTAATTGGTGTTCTCTTAACAAACTTAATGTAAACATAAACAAATGTAATATTTTATCGTTTACCAGAAACAAAAGTCAAATAGAGTTTGATTACTCAATGAATTAGATCTTACTAAATAGATTAAATTCAGTCAAAGATCTTGAAGTTATATTTGATACGAAACTGACATTTAATAACCATATAGAGAACATAGTTAACGAATCTCTCAAGATGTTAGGGTTCATAATTAGAACTGGAAAGGAATTTAACAATAGTACTACACTAACAAAAATGTATTATGCCTATGTCCGATCAAAACTGGAATATGCTGCTGTGATTTGGAACCCATCACAACAGCAATACAGACACCAACTGGAAAAGGTCCAATCTAAATTTATCAAATACTTGACGTACAAGACAACTGGAATCTATCCATATTATGAAAATTATCTAACATTAATAGACAACTTCTGTATCCCTACACTTGAACAAAGGCGAAATGTGACAGATTTGATTTTTCTCCATAAAATAGTACAAAACGATTTTAATTGTACGGATCTCATATCAACATTAAATTTTCATGTCCCGACACTTAAAACTCGTGCTAATAACTCTGGTCTGTTTGGCAAGGACCAACGTATTATTGAAATCACCAATTTGGAGGATGTGTTCTACTTATAACAAAATATGTATCAAACACAAAGAAACTGACATCTGCAATATGAACTCTATGTTTAAGAAAACTGTTGTAAATGTATTATGTAATACACCAACACTATAATTGGGCTTATGCCTGTTGTGTTGATGGCAAATAAATAAATAAATAAATAGATTTGAGAGATTGAATTAAAAAAATATACATTTTTGTGTCTATCGTTGAAAACAGTTTCAGAACAAAATCTAATGGTTATCAAATTACTTATGTTAAATAAATGAAAAAAAAACTGCCATAGATTAAAATAAATAGCCCTTAGCCCTTATATTGTATAATACAACGGAAATTTGTATTTGTAAAGGCACTCTTCAGGAATTTCGATGTTTTATTCTGGATTACGGATTTGGAAATTCCGGTCATGAAGGGGCAGGTAAGAAGTTTATATTACCGGTCACGGCTTTAATCAAAATAACATCAATATCGCCGGCTAGGCCGGTGAAAAACTGGCCAGGTGGCAACCCTAGTTATCAAGTTTATTCTACAGATTTTGGTGCAATTGTACCGTAATTATACACAAAGGTAGTCTGCCAATTGCATTTTAAACGTCAGCTTGAATATAATAAAACACAAATGGGACATCAAAATTTTTGCGTGGTTTAAATTAATATAATGACTTAAAAAAAAAAAAAAAAAGCGGGGTGGGTTGAACATCTGTTCGCAAACATAGTATTTTGTAATTTTTCTGTGTATTGATTCTTAAGTTCGGGCACGTGTTTCTGGATTTTACTCTCAAAAAAAGCCTGCTACAAAAATATGTTTTCAGCCTTCCGTGAAATGGAATATCATTTTCTACTTTTGCATCTGTTGTAGGGTCAAAGTTCAACTTAAAATAGTACCTTCCTTTTTTTCTGGGCTCATTCATTGCCTCACGGCCGGGTCATTTGGTTTTGTTGCTTGTTTGTAAATTCAAATTCTTGTGTGATTGTACCAACTCTGATTCCGTGAGTAGATATTAATTAAAAAGATTCATCTCTTTAATCCAGTGAGTACACACACACACACACACCACTGAATCGTCGTCATACCTTTAACTGGTGCGAAGCTGTCCTCCTAATAAGTCATATGAGTTCAACTGAACTTATCCAATCTGAATCAAATTTTACATGGTAATGGGGCCAGGGGCACACCCATGGGGCCCTACCGGATCCGAACCAGGGGCGGATCCAGGGGGGCGGTCGGGGTGATTGCCCCCCCGCTCAAAAGAGGAAACTTTCTTATTTTATATATATAAATAAAACCCATCCCAAAGTTTGGAGCCATTAAAAGTAGCAGTATTACAACCCACCGCCCCCCCCCCAGAAGTCGGTCCTGGATCCGCCTCTGGTCCGAACACCAGCAAAACTTTCTAAGTCAACATTTATTTGTACACTTTCTTAATAAAACTGTATTTATCTAACAGGGAAATGACTGATGTAGCATGAAAATTTGATGTTACATTTCATCTGTACTCTTTCTCTTATAAAAACAATCTAGTTCTATCTTTTTTACTCTCTCTGTGAAAATGTAGATGGAAGTATTCTACAATTACTTATCGTATCTTCAGGTGCACAATAATACTCGTTCAATACTACATACACGTAGTGGCTTGTAGTATTAGATTCCCACCGCAAAGGTGAGGCTTAAAATTCATATATATATATATATATATATATATATATATATATATATATATATATATATATATATATATATATATATATATATATATATATATATATATATATATATATATATATATATATATATAAGAGAGAAAAGAGAAAAAATGGTTTATTCATAAGAATTCCGATGTATTACTTCTTTATTTGAATTTGCATCTCAGGAAAGTACCCTTGCCGGAATTTGAACCCAAGATAAGGTGTACTGAAAGCATGCATCTTAGCCACTTGGCCATGAAAAAATACGAAAGGAATTTTAGGATATTGTCCCTACAATTCAGCTGCCAATAAACTCAAGTTTACTCTAAAAGTGAGAGTGAAGTAATTTATGAGTTTTACTATTATATCTAATTACTGTACAGAGTGCACGTGAAACCGTATAAATTCGTTTATTCCATTTGTTAACATTTTTTTGGAGCACTTCTTTTTCACGGTTATTTTCCCAAGCGATGGACAGAGGACACTAGCAATATAGACTGTAATCAGGTAATAAGCACCAGTCATTGTCAAACGGACATTTTGATTTGTGAGTCATTTTATTTGGTTTAGTGAAGCTTTTCTTTCTTTCTTTTTGGAAAGGGCCTTTCAAAAGGAACATTCAGCGGGAGGGAGAGTCGAGGGTCTGAGTTTTTCAGAATGGTCAAAGAAAAGGGTGGGGGGGAAAGACTGGACTGCAAAATGCTTTCCTCCCGTTATTTCTTCAGACCAAGAAAACATCCTTTCACAGAAATTAAACAAATTTGATTTAGTTATGAATTTCAATGGTCAATCCAATAAATTGAAAAATTAACCAATTGTCTCATAATAATAATAATAATAATAATAATAATAATAATAATAATAATAATAATAATAATAATAATAATAATAATAATAATAATAATAATATCAAATTTAACCACTTGGAGTAACAACCCTTTGTGGACCGGACTGGTCCAAACAGCATCTGTTAGCTACCGATTAAACTACGACCAGCGTAGTGACGCACACTTGTTTAGGGCGCTGCGTCGCTCTGTCTCTCTAACATGCTTATCTGGAGCTCCCTAAACTTAGTGTCAGTCACGTCTTTTGTTCACGTGACTCCCCAATTTCCCTCACGATACTTGATGGAAGCTGGAAATTGGGAAGCACCGGTCGGAAATCGAACCCGGGACCACCCTCTAACCGCTTGATTACGATGTTCCCTATAATAATATCAGACCGAACTACTTGAAGTAAACAGTCCTTGTGGACCTGAGTCGCTCCAACGCCATCTCTTAGTGATCGACTAAACTACGTCTTGCCTAGCAACTAACACGTGCTCAGCACGCTGCGTCATCCTGTCTCTAACAGTTCTATCAGGACCTTTGTAGACCTAATGACCGTCACGTCTTTAATTATTCACTTGACGCCCCAGTTTGCCTCACGACGCTAGGTGGACTCCCACAATTGGGAATCAGTGGCTGGGAATCGAACCCGGGACCGCACGAACGTGAGTTAAACGCTCTAATCACCTTTTTTAAAAAAAGTTAACTGATTCACCGAACGTGTCTCTCATTAATTTGTATCTCGTTTTAACTTGTTTTACAACTAACCTCGAACGAGTGAGACATGATCACAGAAACACTGAGGATCGTTAAAATTCCAAAGGTTCTCTCACACCGGCAGCGACTCAACTATGCTACTTGTCGCCCAAGAACTCGGCAACTTGGAGAGCAAGAACTCGGCAACTTGGAGAGCAAGAACTCGGTAACTTCGAGGACAAGAACTCGGCAACTTGGAGAGCAAGAACTCGGCAACTTGGAGAGCAAGAACTCGGCAACTTGGAGAGCAAGAACTCGCCTTAGCACCCCACTGACCAACCAAACTAAAACGCTTCCCCACATATTTGCTTAATTGTGCGTCCTCCCAATCCGGCGCTCGGGGCACAAGCCCCGTTTGCCCCCTAGTTACTTCACTGCCCACCGGGAATCGAACCGGGGAACCCGTAACCACTGGACTATGATTTCCCCACCGGCATGCAAGCTTTAGCTTTTTAGTTTATTTTCGTGTGTAATACCTACATTATTATTATTATTATTATTATTATTTTTATTATTATTATTATTATTATTATTATTATTATTATTATTATTATTATTATTATTATTATTATTATTATTATTATTATTATTATTATTATTATATAAATATCTAGTCATTTTAGAACATCATAGTACATGCTACTGCAAAAATACTTCAAAGAATGTAAGAAATACAATAATCTCCACCCCTTCCCGCCCTAAACACATTCTTTATAGTCCACTCGACCACCTACAGAGAAACTGCTGGTCTTTTTGGACGAAGATCCATAGCCACCTCAGTTTCTAATCCCTGGAAACTGGAAACAAGTGGAGAAAACTTCTGGGTTTTTCACAATGACAGGCAAATATGTCAGTCAGTCGTACATCCAACTCTTTCCACAGTGTAATTGTAGAGAGTCAATGAGCGTGTTGATTGCTCACGACACATACTATTGACTAAAGTGACGTGTTAAGTCCGTTACTATGATAAATAGCGTTAAGAAAACTATGTTAAGACCACAGCAATTCACAACATGAATTGTGATAACTGGAGATTATCGAAACTAGTTAGCTATCCTCTTCTTCTTCTTCTTCTTTCCCTTGTATAACTTGATGTCTGATATTCATTTGTTTGGCAGGTGGGTTTAAGGGTCGGGTGGAGACACTTGTTCAACGGTGAATCCTGCAGTGTCCTGGTATGGAAATAATTTATGAAAAGCAAGAAAAATTCTTCAAGCTTCGTAATCCACTCAAAGTTATCCATGGTCTTATGTTTTCTGGGAAAAGCATTTGCAAGGAATTTCTATTTTTTTCCTCTAGATATTTATATACCCACACGTTAAATATAATTGCTGGTGCAGAGAAAGAATCTGGAACCAATATTTGAGGAATTTATGGTGAAATCTATTAAATGAAATGAAATCTTTGAGTTGTATGTTCCACGCTTGTGCCGGTTAGGCTAAAAAAGACGGTGACGATGAGAAATGAATTAAATGAAGAAAGTGGAAGGAAACGGGAGAACCCGGAGGAAATCCACGCACATGGTATTTATCCACCATAAAGCTCAATTGGCGCGAGCTGGGATCGAACCACGGACCTCATGCACCAGAGGTGAACGCTCTACACTGAACCCCGACAGCCTGAGAAAACCCAAGCACGCGGTGTTTGTCCACAACAAGAATTACTTGGCGAGAGCTGGGATCGAACCACGGACCTCATGCACCAGAGGTGAACGCTCTACACTGAGCCACGACAGCCTGAGAAAACCTAAGCACGCGGTGTTTGTCCACAACAAGAATTACTTGGCGAGAGCTGGGATCGAACCACGGACCTCATGCACCAGAGGTGAACGCTCTACACTGAGCCACCGCGGACCCCAACGCCCTACAATTATGTCCTTTAGGGTAAGGGAGACGGATGATTAAGACAAGTGAATGATAATGGAATGAATTGTGAGAAGAAACTGGAGATTTCTTTTAACTAAAAAACTAAAAGATAATAAAACTAAAATATTTCATTTCATTTTTTTATGAAGATAATTAGGAAGATTTATAGGAAATATACATAATAATGTTTTGTCAAAATCATATATGTATACCATTTTATGTAGAGGTACCGGTATGTGTGGAGTCTAATGTGAAGTTGAGAGGACCATTATTCTTAATATATTTCCTAAAGATGTAGGAAAGTACGGTACATACCAAATTTCATTAAAATTGGATAGGTCTTGTGAAGATTATTGTGAAACTGACGGACAGTCATATAAATACATATGAGTCGATTGAAGTAAAAAAAAAAAATAAGTGAAATCTTTCAGTTTAACGTCCCTCGATTATGCCCTTTTAGGCTAAGGGAGACGGGTGATTAAAGCCAGTGAATGATGATAGAAGATTTGGTGGAATGAAATTGTGTGAGGAAACGGGAGTACGCCGAGAAAACCCACGGACACTATATTATTCCCCACAAACTTACTTGGCTGGGGTTTGAACCAAGGAGCAGACCCACGTACCAGAAGTAATCGCTGTACCACTAAGTCACCGTGCCTCCCATAAATCAATTGATAGAAACTCTCTTATGCTTGCTTCAGTTAGGTTATATACAGTGGCGAATCTAGGCCAGGGTCGGGGGGCCTAGCCCCGCTCCCAGTTTTTTCAGTGACAAAATAATTTAAGCTATTACTTATATTTTTTTGAAAGTTTATATATACCTAAGTCTGGTTACTGGCTGCCCCCCAGTTTTCACCTACTAGATCCGCCACTGGTTATTTACTTCTATTTTCTCACAAATAATGAAAAGATTCCTTAATTATGTATATTAGGAATAGCGAACCAGCAGCAACGTACTAAGACGGGATTGCTGCTGTGAAATCAATTCCCCCTCTCTCCGAGAAAAGCCGTTCCACTCGACCTCCGATTAGAGGCATATTGACACCACATGATAAAGAGCTATCTCATAATGTATAATTAACCCCGTGTGCTGTCACATGTCTAATCGGGGTGGAAATTTATGAGTTTTACCCCTCTCCCCTCTTAAACGCCCGTGCTCATCTTCTTTTTTGGAATCACATGGCCTCTTCTGCCAAAGCACAAATTGGAGGACCACACACCACGACCTCTGCCGGTGATGGAGTGACAAGTTGGACCTTTGAATGGGGAGCTTTATGGATTGCAAGTGTACATGCATATCCGGTGTTGAAACACATGTTACATAGTTACATGGCCAACTTACAGAAAAATCTTTTTAAAACATGTATGGATTAAAATACGAAGCATTTTCCATATTACTTTTTTTTTATTCTTTTCTTTAACTTATAAAGGCTGGATCATGTATCCAAATCATGTAACCTAAATTTAAAAATATTACAAAAGTAGTAGAAAATTACCGATATTTTTTTCTTTTGTTGTTCAGTTTGTTTACAAAGATATTTTATCTGACCCATGCGAAGAATGGGTATTTCAGTTCGTATTTTATAAAAGAATACCATATCAAATAGAGTTCTTCTTTGTTGTAAACTCATGATACCAAAATTAGTATTTAGAGAGTCACTGCTAGACATCTGTCTGTGGGCATACGTGTGTTACTTTGTACGTTAGATTCCTTAAAAAAAAAAAAAAAAAAAAAAAAAAAAAAAAAAAAAAAAAGAGGAAAAATTGAATTTCTTTTAGTTTGGCAATATTACTTTTCAAGAGTGGATTCCAAATACTACTTATGCACAATCCAGTTTGAAACAAACATAGACTTCATAAAGTCTTTGAAGTGTTTCAGTTTTTTTTTTTTTTTTTTTTTTTGAATTCTCGCACACGAGAATTAAAGAAATTATAAATTGATTGTGTCTGAATATTTTTTGTGTTATGCATGCTTATGGTCACGCATAAACATATCTTTTTTTAAAGTAATATTTGTGAAAAACAATATATTTTTCATTTTTTAGTTTAAACTATGAATCACAATATTTATAGAATTAAATATATCAAAATAGAGTGGATAATGCGCGTGGTCCTGGGCTCAATTCCCGCTGGAGATATTAAGGTAATTAACTTGCCTTTATCATCGTTTCCCTCAGGCAAAAGGGTATAATCATGGAACGTTAAACTAAAAAGGCTTCTTTATGATTATACACAAGGAGTGTCTATAGATTTCCCCTTCCCCCAAAATAGATTAGAACAATAGGCAATTTAGACACCCAATAAAATAATGCCGTTGCTGTGTATCATAGATTCAAAGCAAATTAAAACGCTCTTTTGTGCACAGACTAACACTAACTAACTGAAGTTACACGTGAACAGTGTTTCTCCCAGACATGTTTTTTAGCGGGCACTGTCCCCCGGAACTCTGACAAGGCAGGGTACCCAGGTGTAACACACCGATTGTGATAAGATTGCACAGACATAGAGAACATCAAAAAACAAGCGACACGCATTTTTATATCGGTCAACAAGCGCATTGAAAGGGTCAAATAGGGGCATAAAAATGGGGCCAAAATGAGATTATGTGGAATATAGCGAGAACGAGAAGAGATATCGGAAAAAGTTAAATGTACGAAATACTACTCATAGTCGACGCAATCCAATAAGGTAGAACGCACCCATGAGAAGAGAGCAGAACATCCGAAAATGGACCAATCACGTGTACAACATTGTCATAATGTATTACGGAAATGAGCGAAAAGGGTGATAAGGAGCAGGAAGAAAGAAGAAACGAAATCAGAAAATGTGTGTTTTTGCTTTGGGTGCATACATCACCCATATACGAAAGAGACGCAGATTTATCTCAATTCCCGAAGATGGGATAACACGCAGGAAGGATGCAAACGCCGTTCGTATAGACAGCCAGCAAGACAGTACTGAGCAGTGGGTTGCATATATCGGGTAATGGAAACAAACATTCATAGCCCAGCAGAATGTAATAGCAGGTGGTCCACATACGTAAGATAAACAGCAACATTAATATCAGTACCACACATGAGTATCAACATTACATCACTACGAAAATACGCGTACAACATAACAGTAATAGAAACAATTTTGTTTTTGTTACTACTGCCTACACACATTTTCGTTTACAACATCCATCTCATCGTTGTTCTCATCACGCGATATATGCAACCCACCGCGTAGTGCTGTCTCGCTGGCTGTCTATATGAACGGCGTTTACATCCTTCCTGCGTGTTATCCCATCTTCGTGCATTGAGATAAATCTGCGTTTTTTTCGCATATGGGTGTTGTATGCACTCAAAGCAAAAACACATATTTTCTGATTTCGTTTCTTCTTTCTTCCTGCTCCTTATCACCCTTTTCGCTCATTTCCGTAATACATTGTTACAATGTTGTACACGTTGAGTTGAGTTGATTTTGAGTTTAACGTCCCGTTCAGCAGCGAGGCTATATGAGACGTGGACCTACTGATTAACGTGGAATCCGAACCACATGAGTTCCCGCCGGGAATCGAACCCGGGCCTCCCACAATGTTGTACACGTGATTGGTCCATTTTCGGATGTTCTGCTCTCTTCTCATGGGTGCGTTCTACCTCATTGAATTGCGTCGGTTATGGGTAGTATTTCGTACATTTAACCTTTTCCGATATCTCTTCTCGTTCTCGCTATATTCCACATAATCTCATTATGACCTCATTTTTATGAATCGGTCGCTCATAGGACAGGTAACAGTTCCTGTCGCTAATAGGACTGTCGCTTCTAGTACTAATTCCTAACCACTGAACTACGGTCCAATATAAAATTAAGCTAATTCTAATTAATAGTATTTTTTTTTTAAAATATAAGTATACTGGTATAGTACTAATGCTTTGCTTTCGAAGAGGATAATATTAACAGTGGTCTATAGAGCATTGTGACTGATAAAGATGATTCAGGATAAATGTTTGAGGAATGCTGATTCAGATGATAGGAAATAATTGACAAGATATGAAAGATAGACGCATCATATACCATAAATATATTATTTTTGTCTTTTGTCCGGAATTCTACGAAATGTTAACCAAGTACATACAGTATTTACAATTTGACAAAACATGCTTTTAATATTTTAAGCTGTTGTCCCTCCCAAAATCCTTTCCCCGACAGGGCTACTGTGTATTGAAAACTTTCTTTTCCTTTTTTTTTCTTTCTTTCGTTTCACAGAGCGCGTTGGTGCTGTGTCAAAAGTCCTTTGAATAGATGGGGGGAAGAACTGAAAAGAGGGGTTGGCCACGACCCCCTGTAGAGTTTCTCCGGTCATTAATCATTTCTAATGTCATCTCTTGTGCTTCAGCAAAATCAGATTCGGTGTCGAAAACATGAACTAAACTCATCACCAAAAGCCACTGACTAATTCCGGAAGCTTTTTTTTTCTTTCTTTGTTAGGTAGACGACGAAGTCCTCAAAATTCTGTCCACAGTATATATTAATATATTCACTAGTTTTGGCATTAAAGCGATTTTCGATTCTGTCCTAAGGCACGTACGCAGAAAATTTACCTCGGGATGGTCCAAAGCTTTTCGGAAGGGTCCAAATTCGATATGAAAACCAGTTGAAAATTTTCAAAGAACGAACTTAAAAAGAATTTTTTTTTCGAAATTTATATGAATTTTTTTTGATTAAATTCAATAGATAATACATTTACATATTTGGAACCTGCGTATTATTGGATCTATTGAACTAGCTACATTAAGCAGTCACCTTTTTTAAATCGCCATGCAGATATAAGCAATGGCCACCGGTTACTATTTGGTGCCATAATATTCACCAAATCTTAGTATTCGATAAGGATGGCCATTTCCGGAAAAAGAGTTTTCCGGTTTCCGGAAATCACATTTTCCGTTTTGTTTTTCCGGAAAATTTTTCGGAAAGTTTTCCGTCTTTGTTTTTCCGGAAATCACATTTTCCGTTTTTCCGGAAAGTTTTCCGTCTTCCGTTTTACCGGAAATTTTCGTCTTCCGTTTTCCGGAAAATTTTCTGTTTACAATTTTCCGGTTTCCAGAAAAAATATTTTCCGTTTTTCCGGAAAATGTGGCTATCCCTAGTATTCAACCTTAGGTATTGATCAACATCAACAACACCTCTCTGTGACTTACGGTTTCCGAGATACGGTTTCCCGAAATTGGAACTTTTTTTTTGGACAATATCTCGGGAAGGGTAAGAGTAACCGCCTGCAGGGCTCAAAATTAAAAATTCGCAAAAAAAAAAAAAAAAAAAAGAGAGAATTCAGAATTAACTTTTTAAGTTCGTTGATATGTTCTGTTAAAATTTGTAAAATCACCTCTAAATTAGATTGAATTTACAAAAAGAGTAGGGATTCGGGGAATACAGACCCCCCAGGATCGACTCTTTACGTATGTAGCTGCGGCTAAAAATATATGTTGCTGCCTGCTTATCTAACGGAAAGGGATCTTAGAGTTTTCTCTTGAAAGTACGGTTAGCGTATACGCCTTTGGCGCGAGAGCTCCCACCGGGTTCGATTTCCGGTGGGAGCTCTTGTAGTTTAAATTTCTTCATACAGTCAGTGGCAGATCTAGCCTGGGCCAGAGGGGCTGTTTTTTGAGTGACAAAAATAATTTATTCTATTATTTACATATTTTTGAAAGTTTATAGTAAACTCTGTAGGTTTTATTCAGAGAGAATTCGTTAATAAAGGGTTAGTCACAGACTAGTTAGTGGCATACTAGCTCTTTACTAAGGAAGGTGTACTTTTTGGTATTCAGAGTCTTCTTTCAATACAACTAAAAAGTTGATTTGGTTATGATGATTAACTAATATAACCTCAATGCATCGGGTGAGAAAATAAATGTGGCAACTACGGAAAAGAAGATGTGCGCATGCGTAATCTATAAACATGAAAATACATGAAATACGAAATGTGTCGCACAAGCTAAACCGTGGCTAAAAGGGTACCCTCTGCTCTAGATTAATTAGTCACATGTGATTAACTTTGTCAATTACTACGTCCTAATCAGAGTCTCTGAATACACTTTTGATAACCATTCGTTAGTCAAACCCGTAGTAGGTCATTAATCAGACGTCAAAACGACTCTGCATAAGGCCCTATATATATCTATCATAGTCTGGGTTCTGGATGCCCCCCTTTTTACCTTCTAGATCCGCCACTTCATACAATTTGGCAATTTAGTTCTTTTCCAACTATACCCGGATCAAAATAGGAAACGAATTCATATTTGGAGTTTCACGTTTTGCGCTGTTGCCACTATGGGGAGTATTCCGCTTATGTCCCCTGTGCTTCCTTCACTTCGGTTGAAAAGCGCTTTTGAACACGTGCTGCGCTGTTGCCACGTTGGTGAGAATTCCACTTAGGTCCCCTGTGCTTCCTTCACTTCGGTTGAAAAGCGCTTATGAATACGCGTTGCACTGTTGACACGTTGGTGGGTATTCCGCTTAAGCCCCCTATGTTCCCTCCACTTCGGTTCAAAAGTGTTATTGAAGTCTTTTCCAACTATACCCGGATCAAAATAGGAAACGAATTGACATTTGGAGTTTCACGTCTTGCGCTGTTGCCATGTTGGTGAGTATTCCGCTTATGTCCCCTATGCTTCCTCCATGTCGGTTGAAAAGTATTTTTGAACATGTATTGCCCTGTTGACAGGTAGTGAATATTCCACTTAGGCGGCCCCTGTGCTCCCTCCATATAAGTTGAAAAGCATTTTTGAACACGTGTTGCCCTGTTGCTACGTAGTGAGTATTCCGTTTAGGCTTCTCCTATGCTCTTTCCACTTCAGTTGAAAAGCATTTTTGAACACGTGTTGCCCTGTTGCTACGTAGTGAGTATTCCGTTTAGGCTTTTCCTATGCTCTTTCCACTTCAGTTGAAAAGCATTTTTGAACACGTGTTGCCCTGTTGCTACGTAGTGAGTATTCCGTTTAGGCTTCTCCTATGCTCTTTCCACTTCAGTTGAAAAGCATTTTTGAACACGTGTTGCCCTGTTGCTACGTAGTGAGTATTCCGTTTAGGCTTCTCCTATGCTCTTTCCACTTCAGTTGAAAAGCATTTTTGAACACGTGTTGCCCTGTTGCTACGTAGTGAGTATTCCGTTTAGGCTTCTCCTATGCTCTTTCCACTTCAGTTGAAAAGCATTTTTGAACATGTGTTGCACTGCTTCCACATTGGTGAATATTCAACTGAGGCATGTGCTATGCTTTCTCCACTTTGGTTGACAAACACTTCTGAACTTGTATTACAAGGGGGCAACCTTGTAATATTGTCCCATTCTACAGAAACCGTCCACTTGTAATTACCACCACGACGTCTATAGTGCCCTATCTCGATGACTTTAATAACACCATAACGTACAGCTTCCCTTCTCAACACAAATTTCCAGGGGTTTTGAATTGTCAATACGTTTCTAATTTTGATCAGAGTATAAATTTAGTATTTTTTTGGAAGAATCTCTAGTTGGTGAATTAATGTTTTAGTCGCTGGGAACTATAATTGTTTTAAAATATTAACTAGTTGAACTATAGTATTTTTTTTCTTTTAAATGTTTAATATAAAGTTACTTTTCAGAACCGAGACTATATAAGACGCGGAACTATAGTTTAAGCTGGAATCCGAACCAATGAAATGCGTTCAAATTTCATCTTTCTACTTAATATTGAAACTGCGTATTTCTTTAAATGTCGTAGCATATGCTTGTAGTATTTACTGTCTTTCATTTTCTAAGAGTAATATACATTTAAAGCACTGTGTGGAATTAAAAATATAAGTTTTTCATTAATCCCAATTTTCAATATAACTTCTACAAAACAAGCCTCATTATTCATTACTATGATTAATATTATCCTTTCTATTTATTTGTTTTGCAAATTTGTTATTAAATAACCTAATCACACAATTTTCCATACAGAATTTTAAGATGTTCGTGAGCAAGGAATCAAATCTCTTGTTACACTTTAGTTGTTTAAGAGAACAAAGGGTTAGTACCTACTAGCGTTGCTCTTGTCAATTTACCTTATAAAATATGAAATGCGATATAGGTACGGTATTTTAACTAAAAAAGGTAGTATCCTATTAATTATACAACCTTTCGTCAAACAAAGTGTTAGAAATAGTCAGGAAAACTAACATTGATATACAATTATTCAGATCATGTCTTTCCCCCCTCCCAGGCTCGCAACTAGAAGGGGGCTGGCCTCCCTAAACTTTCCATGCCCCCCCCCAGGCCTCAATACAAATTTCTATTATTAATTCAAAAAACACAATTTAGATACTTGTAAGATCATTTTTGGCGACTTGGTGCTCCCTAACATATTCATGCCCCCCAAACCTCTGTGGCTGCTTGCGTGCTTTCCCCCTCCCACTTTTAATGTCCAAACGTCGCCACTGGCGTCGATCGACTGTTTGGCAGGTCCTGATATGAATCAATGAGCTGAGAAAGTTATATAGGCTATTGTGGACAAGTATAACAATATTGAAGAAGGTTGTTCTTACGTGAAAACGAGATTAACAGAGAAACTTTGGAGTCAATACTGTAAACTTATGAGTCTTGAGTTGAGTTGAGTTGAATTTAGTTTAGCGTCCCGTTCAGAAGCGAGGCTATATGAGACGTGGACCTACTGATTAACGTGGAATCCGAACCACATGAGCTCCCGCCGGGAATCGAGTACCGGTCTTCCACGCCATCTTATGAGTCTTGAGCAAGCGACCTGCCAGTGATAGCGAAATGACGCACCTTCCGCCATTTTGTTTCCAAATACTAGAAACCTTTTTTTTTTTTTACTCTACTGAGTGGAGAAATTATTGTATTAAGGGATTATACACCTGCTGTTCTACATTTGCCAATTGAAGAAAGCAAGAGGAGACACAGCTCTTTGTACTCAGTGCAGGAAAGAAACTAAATTCCACTTCAAAAGGAAGAAGAGCAACCCCGAATGTGTTGGAATGGGTTCACGTGTCAGAGCGCAGTGGACATTACCAGCAGGGGATGGAGTTTCATCTCAGCTGGGGGCCACTGAACGGCGCTTTTGTACAGGGCTGTTATGCTCTCTCCAGGAGGGGATGTATGGACGAGGGTTCGAATGAACCTGTTGATTCCCTTGTCATCCTTCTGAAATAGTTTCCTTTTTGGCAGAAATAAAAAAAGAAAAGCGATGCCGACTCTCTCAGCTGACCTTGTCCATAAATATCCAACGTTCTGTTCCATACACTGACTGACCACTTTGCTTGCCTTTTCTTGTGATATATATTTTTGTTCTTCTCATTTAGAACTTAAGAAACCAACATTTTTTTTTTCATTTCTTTTTATTTTTATGAGTTTTGTTTGTTCTTTCCATGCCGCCTTGCAATTTGAGGATTCACATTTTGTAGATGGATTTCAAAAACAATCCTATTCCCCATACCCCCTTGCAAACACACACACACACACACACACACACACACACATATATATATATATATATATATATATATATATATATATATATATATATATATATATATATATATATATATATATATATATATATATATATATATATATATATATATACCAAGTGTACGACTTTTATTCCCATACATGAAATACTTGTGACCAATAGGATTGTTATCTGTCCCGAATTCGGCAGGGCATCTCGAGTTTTAAGAAAAATTGTCAACGTCCAGAATTAGGCTATGCCCAGAGGTGTAGCCAGCAAGTTTATCTAGGAGGGGCCCGTCGTTTTTGAGGGGGGCAGTTACAATGTACAAAGCCAAAAAAAAAAAAGTGTTACAACTAGTAGTTCTGAGGCCTAAAGATACGGAAAATTTTGGTTTCCGTCCGGAAAACTAAAACCTTGTTTTTTTTTTTTTTTTTTTTTTTTTAAGCTTTTATTTTCTTTTTCTCTATACATATTATGTACCAGGTAGTTTTTATTACGCTTAACCAAGAACTACTGCCCCGGACCAAACGTTATACCGTTGTGCAAAACTACTTCAATTTAAGCCCTTGTACACATAACCTACCTACATAAGACTGATTTTCTTTGAAATTTCACTTAATTTCTTTTAAGATTTCCTCACAAAAATATTTATTTATTATTCATGACTAAAAAAAAAAAAAAAAAAAAAAAAAACCCACCATAATTATCTTATTAACATAGATTGCCATAGATTGACAATTATTTTAAAATAGGCTTAGTATATATAAAATATTTTCATGTTTCATATTGGACATGATCCGCACAGGAGCGCTAGATCAATCGATTGTAGCAGATGTGGTAGCAAGCTCTGCATTTGGTCATTCCTTACATGGAAGAGATAACATACTATTTTTCGGTCGGTAAATAATTTACCGTAAATTATTAATTATATGAAAACTTTGTTATTTTTAAATGACTGAAGCGAGGTAATCTTACAATGATGTTTTAAAAGCTGCAAATAATAAATTATGGTTTAAAAGCTGGTTATTTCGGGGGAAGGTCCTGGGACCGATGCTCCCCGTGGCTACGCCTAAGAGTGATACATTTTTATATGGTGAGACACCAAATAATCCCAACACTTACAAAATATGCGACAAGAAACTCTTAGGGACATATATTTCGATCCATACGATGTGTAGATCTACGTATGACTATCGAGATATAGGCCTACGCAGGCGGTAGCCAGCCCAAAAATGTATTGGGGGCCCGGCTGAAGTTATGGGGGGCCCGATCCAACCACATTATAGTTTATCATCGTATTATAGTTCATTTGCAAGCCTACCGTGAAAATTTTAGGGGGGCAGCGAAAATTTAGGGGGGACCGGCCCCCCTAGACCCCCTGGATACGGGCCTGGGCCTACCGTAATTTGAATACTGACATAGCCCTAGTTCTATCGTTAAAATTTTTCATAGTGGCCATAATGAGACCACTGCCAATGATTTTATTCTTTGTAGCGGTACAATGGTTCATAACTTTTGTTCAATCGCTGGCGGACGCACGGGGAGAGCAATCCACCCTTTTTAATAGGTCGATACATAAAATAACGCACTATTTTATTCTGATTCGATGTAAAACTCCGTCCAGGAGGCGATTTATCCCCTCCAAATGACTTCTAGGTGGCGCTAGTGTGTACAACTAATTGACAAAGAGCTGACGTTACAAGTTTTGAGTTACAAGTGTGTGTGTGTGCGTGTGTTCTTTTATCTATTTAAATTCTCATTCCATTTTTCATTATTAAATATATGTATTTCTTTCCTTTTTCTTAATAAAGTGTTCCATGTACTACATATTTGGATATGATGAGGATGCACACAATGTTCGACAATGTCCCACTTTAGGTTCTCCAAAAGGTGGCAGGGGAGTATGGTGGCTCAATGGTAGAGTGCTTACCTCTGGTATATGGGGATCCCGGGTTCGATCCCCGAATAAGTAAGTTTGTGGTGGACATCGTATAAGTGGGTTTTCTCGAGGTTCTCCCGTTTCCTTCCATATTCTGATTTCACCAGTTCTTCCATCATCAGAGATGGAGTGGGACAGTGGGTCGTGGGCCAACAGGACGTCCCGTGACCTACCGACCCACTCTGACTCACTACGACCCACTCTGCTTAGTGCATTGTTGACAGCAGTTTCTTAACACTGGTGAATTTTTCTCAATTTTTTGCTTCCGAGGCCTCCATTTTTCTTCCTTGTTTTGTAAACTTAAAAATACTCTCAGAGGCCGTCGATTTAGCTCCGATCAACAAGTGAAGGAAGCGGCGCATTCGTGGCTTGCTGCGCAATCGAAAACCTTTTTTGCAGAGGGTATCGGACAGTTTGAGCAACGGTGGAGCAGGTGCATTGAAAAGCAGGGTGATTATGCTGAAAAATGATATGAAAAAAGAAAACATTGTACTCTTTTTTGGTAATAAATAATAATAATAATAAAAATGATTGCAGATACTTACTCTCGCATATATAGCTATAATTTACTACAGAAAAGTATTGTGACCTCCTCCACTGTCTTGTTAACCATTGTAAGTGGTCTACGATCTTCACTCGTCACGACCAAAGGATTGAATTCACATCTATAGAGGATATGGTGTGTTAAAAAGTCGGTTGTTTCCTCTTTCATTAATATCGACTGAATGACAAATTGGCAAAACAACCGAGGTCGTTTACTTCTTTCCCCAAAGGAAAGGAAGGGGTTTCTCCGTACGAGAGTGGCCGGGGTAGAGTCTAGGTATGTTTCACATATTTTCCGAGGGCACACTTGAAACAGAAAGGATCTAGTCTTATATTATGTTTTTACCCCTACGTATAATATCACTATGCTTGCGCTGTTCAGTTTAGTTGTATTAACGCATAAAAACACATATTTACGGACTTAGTGACTTCTGCCAGATTGACGACGGTATGTACAGTATATAACATTAATATAGATCAAATGAAGTATCAGCATAGGCACAGCCTTAAGAACGCTTCACTACTCCTCGTGTTAAGTGTCACTCCAAAACCAAACCACTTGCCTTAACAGCCCCTTTGAGGGCCTGAGCAGCTTCAACGCCATCTGTCAGGGACCGGCTGAACTACGTCTGGCCTAACGACGAGCACGTGGTCAGCGCGCTGCGTCACGTCTCTTATTCCCGTGACTTCCCAGTTTGCCTCACAACGCTGGGTCGACGCCGAAAATTGAACCCGAGACCACGCGGGCGTGAGTGCAACGTTCTGATTACTAAACTACCGTGTCACCGTTAAGGTTGGTTTAAAGGGACAAGTTTTGCCGATAGATGGCACTACAGTCTTCGTATTCCTCCCATATAGATTATAGGGAGCTGGCTTTAATGCGAGGCTGAGGAATTCAGAGTTGATTGGCAGGTGCGCCACCCTGTCACCAAGAAACGGTCACTCGACGGTACTAGACAGGGTTGCCAGTGCGTTATCAAAAAATTCACCTAATACTCACTTAATTCAAAGAGTTTATGCAAATTATGCAATCCCTATCGAGTTTCATTTACAAATTTTCATAACCAGTTACCGTATTTTGGTACATTTTGCATATTACTCACTTTCTATATTTTATAACCACTCGCATGGCGGAGCGGTCTAGCAGTTTAGTCTTCCATTGCAAGATAAAGGGATCAATTCCGCCGCGGACAGCTGAATGGAATGGTTCAAATCCCATCTTATGCACGAGAAATAAATTTTTTGTTTGATGACTGACAATTTTGATGCGCTTGGAACATTTTTCTTCTGCAAATAGAAGTCTTGTATAATATCACTTATAACGCATCTGTCAAATTCATCACAATCAAACCTATACTGTTCCGCTTTAGGTCGTTTTTTTACCTGGAGTGCTGAGTGATGATTCACCACCGTCCAGTCTCTCTTTCCGCATGTTTGTCATATTTCGCACAGAGATCTCTGTATACGTGGACACACGCAAATCAGGCTGCGATAACAAATGCTTTAGTTTTTTCTCCCTCGCTTCTTCGTCGCACTGCACTATTACCTTCCTTATTACTTCTCTAGCTTCGCTGTGTATAGTTTGACCTCTCTTACGCTGTGAACCCATTGTTAAATGAAAACAAGCAACAAAACCGTAACCACAACAGTACACAAGAAATAACCAACTCACACTAATTCCTCAGAATGACATTCATGTGACAATTTTCTACCCTTGGCAACACTGACATATAGAAGGAGGGAAAGGGAGTGTCGCAAGAGTCAGGCAGAAAAATGTTGAAATATTTCCCCCTCTACCTTAGCCCCCGCTGGTAAACAAGCTAGCTCCCTATAAGACTTTTTACCTTTCACGAAAATTCACGATTTCTCTTACAAATTTTAATCTCGAAACTTCAAATTTTTAGAAAAGGAACTTCATAATCTATGGAAGGCAATAATCCGTGCCGATTTTTTATTTACAATTTTGTTCATTGTTGAAATTGCTTGATTGTTAAAATGGGTATCTAAATCTTTAATGGGTATGGAACTGTTTCAACAATAAAGAAAATTCTAAATAAAAAATCGGCACGGATTGTTCCTTTTGATAGGTTATGAAGTTCCTTCTCTAAAAATTTGAACTCTCTAGGTTGAAATTTGTAAAAGAAATTGTAAATTTTCGTGAAAGGTAAAAAATACATGGGAGAGATACGATGATTTTAGTGACATCTATCGGTAAAACTTGTCCTTTTACACTAACCTTAAGTGTCACTTGCAACAGAAAATACAAGTAAATAAATAAATAAAACGTATTATGGAGGTAGATGTATAACAAATTTACTTTAACCTTTTACAACTTTGTTTTGGCACCTGAGTGAAACACTACAGGAAGACAAACATAACAATATACATTAGCACCTCTTTTACATTTTGCGTTGTTACATCACAGGAAATAACTACATATTTATACAGAAGAAAAATAACACATATGTATATATAACAAATAACAAAATAATGTTCATATTAACAAAAAAGAAAACACAAAAGTACATGGCAATTTATTAGATTATAGATTGAACAGACGTTAAGTATTATTACATGTGAAATTAATAACGCAGCTCCTAAACTGTGCTCCACAAAATAAGTCAATATGTGTTCCGCGAAGAGATTGGAATAAATAAATAAATAAATAAATAAATAAAATAAATACGACAAACTTTTATTTAACGCCATGTACGAATTTCCAGAGACCTATTTTATAACAGAAACATCTGCTACTAATACTATTTTATGTAAGTTAGTTGAATTATGAGCGAATTATTCTTACTTTATCTAATATTAGACTGTCACTAATGTTCCTTTTTCTAAATGCCAATCATTTCTGTAAAAAGGCCAAATTATGACAACGGTTTACAGTTTACTATTTTGACTTGAAGTACAAACTTTAAATCAAATTTGTTTCAATTCCAATTATGGACAGAGGTCAGGTCTTTTTTTTTTTTTTTTTTTTTTTATCAAGAGTGACGGCTGGCCAGAAGCTTTTGCAGAAATATTGTACATTCATGTCCAAAATGATTGTCGCATATCTATAACTGTCTTGTAAGAATATAATTTAATAATGATTTTGCAGGGTACTTTTAATACTGATACTATGTGTATAATCGGGAAATGTATATTTGTGGTAAATTTCATAGGAAAAGAGTTATAAATACGAAAATTACAATGAGTAAAACAAAATTTTGCTAAATGGACAAGAAAGTTTTATTTTCGTTTTATTGTTTTTATTTACTGCTCTTTTGACATGAAATTTGTCACATACATATCTTTGCCGATTATACACAAACTAACATTATAAGAAATACCGGTCGAATTCGTTATCAAATTATATTCGTACAACAACATATTTATAGACATACGACAATAATTTTGGACAGGAGTGTACTTGTACGTTTACTTTAAAGGCAGAATTATGGGATGTCTGTAAGTGAGCACCGCTTCGCTATCGAATAGTGATTCGCTGCATCTTCCGTAAAAGTTTGTTGGCCAACAGATTCTTGGTAACATTCAAAACACTTTGCAATCTTTGTCCTGTTGTATTCGACTGCAAAATGGCGAATAAATGAATTCAAACGTTAAACGACAGTTGTTCATGGAGACAAGAACATAAAGGAAGTACACATGATTTTGACAAATAACCAAATGAAACAAAAAACCACTGGATTCTCCAAGTATCTCCAGGAATAGTTTGTATACATCATCATTTATATGGGAACAAGGCTGACTGCACAATGGGTTTCCGAAAATTTGATGATGGATCAAACAGGTCAAAAAGTGGTTGTATCTGAAACAAATTTGCAACATAAATATGCATACTGAAATGTTTTCCTGACTAGCTTGAAATCCAAATTAAAGCATGATGTTATTACTTCGACTTAGAAACAAAGTAACATACGCAGTATCATCATCTCTTAAAAATCGCTACCAGCCACATTAATACCGGATATTCCTCGTAACTTACTGTGCAAGCACGTGCAACAACAGATCATTTGAAACGTCTTGTCTAATTGGACAATCTTGTTTTTCTTCTAGTCAACGCACCGTGCTGCTATATTCGCCAGAGACTGCTACAAGTTCATGACTATGACCTGAATTTCTTCAATATTCACCGTATTCGCCCAATTTGCCACCTTCATATTACTGTCTGCCATGAATATCTGAAACGCATTTCCCATGAAGATGCTACATCGGAATGGCTGGGTACCTAGGAAGAACCGTTTTCAATGGTTCGAAAGTTAAAGCATCAATACAGAGGTACTATGTTGAACGAACATAAAATGGTAGCCCAATAGTACGTCACTCTTGTCAAATGAGAAATTTTCCATACCTTCGTATATAATATGGTATTGCAATTCACGAGTTATAAAACAGTAGCTGATAACTTGAAATAGGTCCCTGAAAAGTGTTCCTTGACAAAAGAAGTTTGAGAACTACAAACTTAATACAAACATTGAATTTACATTACGTTGGCATCATTATAAAAACCAATAATTAACATTATATTTCTGAAATTACTTGATTCTGATGCTGGTAGAACCAAATACAAGAACCTCTCCTAATTTTTTAAAGTTTACTAAGTACAGCTAGATTCCGTTTGCTGCAGCTTCGGTCCAAGTTTGTTCTATTTTCAATTTTTGTTGTTAATAATTTCGGTGATATTTCTCTCTATTGCTTTCCTCAGAGTCCCTATAATAAAAGATAGGCGATAGCATTTCAGGTATTATAGAAGATAAAAATACATGAAAGTAATACTCTTACCTTCAAAAACTAAGTAGCGTTTAACGCAATATTAGTCTTACGACTTCGTTGTTTTTTTTTGTACCTCCAATTCTGCTGTATTTGTTCAAACTTTAAACGTATTGCCAGATTGTAACATATCTATCCTAGGTGCTCTGACGAAGGCGGAATAGAAATCGCCGAAAGTGCTAGTAATAAAAATAAATAAATAAATAAATAAATAAAACAACTTAGGCGAGTTTTTATGCTTAAATTGTGATTTTCGCGTTCTGTAATTTTTGAGCTTGAACATGATCTGTTTCTTTATTTAACCTTTAAGAAACATATAACGATAGCATTTATAAATACGTAATGTTGATATGGAGAACAGTCTGTAACATATGATAGCAATTTCTTCTATGGCCAGACCTGAACATTTAACTTGTTAAATTTTATAGCCAGACATGTATAAACATGTTTTAATAGACAGTTCTCATATATAATACGTAATGAAACCATTAATAGTGCATGTATTCTCAGTTATAAAGAAGGAATTTTCTGAAAAATAAAAAGTTAAATGCAGAAAATTTTCGGAAAATACATCAGTTTAAATATATTTTATCTTGAGTGTTATTATGGAATATTTAGTGAGTAAACTACGTTTTAATTAATTCCAGAAATTTTAATATAACGAACTTAGGGCTAATATAGAGATGTTATAAGCGCGCTTTTTAAATATAGGAAAGTCTTTAAACGTGGAATGATTTACACTTGCTTTGGAGGGTTTATATAACTTGAAACTTAGTTAGTTCAAATCTAATATCTCATCTCCGAGTAGACTCAAAAACACGGAACAGAAACGTTTGGGCTCTGCTTGGTTATTTTATTAAAATAAATAAATAAATAAATACATTAAACCTTTTCGTACAAGCTCGCCGTTTATAGGTTAAAGACAGTAATTGACAAGCTTTTAATGCTAATTTTAAAGGAGATAAATATGACACATTTACTTTATTGACTGAGACTGTAGGAGATTCCTCCTGGTTACTTAGTTCTGTCGTCTTCTACACCAAGTTAAATCATCACACAAAGATGAAGTCTCTTTATCAAAACATTACGTCCTTTAGATGCAAGAGGTCTAAACTTGAAGTGAAACCTCTCGATTAACTAGTTAGAAAGAATCTGGCACAATTTTATTGAGATAAACTAACACTAGCCCTGGGAATCCTATACGATTGTTACAGTTTTGGTACGATTTCAGCAACAGTCCTATTGCCTTTGACAGCTAAACAGTAATGAAGAGCTTACATAAGGTTGCCATATTTCAAAAATGAAAATCCAAGACGTTACTAAATTATGAGAATCTTTGAAATGCTTAAAATAAAAAGAAGTGTTATATACTAATTTAGTTTCCTCCATTAGATAGAGTTGTTCAAGTGTTACGTCAGGGATTATTGATTAAAATATTTCAGAAGAAAGATGCAGATTGCAACAGTACTAAAGATAACAATAAGATTGAGCAGTAAAACCTTTTGTCCCTGGCCCAATGAAACGAATGCTTTGTTCAATGTCAAAGTAGTTAAATCGTGAACTTAATTAAATCCATGTTTTATGTATTCAAGTTTGTTTTTTTTTTCAACTTTTGAATTACCATACTCAGAAGCTGAAGAGAATAATTATATATCTAGTCCTGTGAAAAAAGCAAACTATAATATTTCCTTCTTTTCTTCTTCACTGAAAACCGGGACATTTAAGCGTCCCGAGAAATATTTTCGGGACACCGGGACGCAATCTCGATTCCGCGATGGTCCCAGATTTTCTGGGACGAATGGCAGTCCTAAGTGATCTCTTTAATAATTTATTCCTGATTTTAGTGTTTTGTGTGGAGAAAGGACTAAGTTGAATAAGATGTAGAAAATATTTGTAACACCGAAGCTCTTCGTTGTTGTGTAACAGTCGAAGGTAACAAGATTGGATGCTAGAATCATACTAGGAAGTAGGGTTGCTAATTCTGGAAATAAATAAATAGATAAATAAAACCGGCATCCCCTCAAAATTCCCTATGATATAAGTCTAAGTGTGAAGTATCTCTGTTCAGACCCGTCCATCAGAAGAAAATGTATACTATCGTGAACAAAAGTGCATTAGCATCTGTATTCTGCATATCCTTAGTACCTTCACTAATAAGCTTAATAGAAACATTGTGCTATAAATGAGAAACTGAATTGGCATTGATAATTTTATTGTATTTACGAGTAATTGCCACTTCTTTAAAATTATCGAAACTCATTAACAAAAGTATATTAATCTTTACGTGACAATTTTGAAAGTGGAAAATTAAATAAGATTCTTTAAACTTATACTTCAACTGCAGGAAATTGCATTAAGAAATCCTTTTCATTCTCAATAAATGTATAAAATTCCTTACAAGTAAATTTTGAAATTTTCGCTGATACAGTCCCTGTCATCTCTTTAAAATTATCTAAACAGATGAACAAAATATATTAATTATGTTGATAGATGATGAAAGGTGACAGTTTAGGATTTATAGAAAGAAAGTTACTTTTTAAATCTGTACTTCGAACTAGATGAAATTGCTTCAAAATTTTACAAAAAGATCATAAAGGGGTTGGTAAGAAGTTTGTACCGGTCACAGGCTTTAATCAAAATAACAGCAATATTTCCGGCCAGGTCGGTGAAAAACCGGTCACTTGGCAACCCTACTAGGAAGACAGGTATAACAATCCTTCTAGGATTTTCAGGGCGCATTATCGATGAGTGTTAACCATTTATGTAGATTCTTTGTTATACATAAATTACCAGATTATCGCGAGGTTTCTTTTCAAGTTTAGAACCCTTGCACCTAAAGGATATAATGTTTTCATAAAGAGAATCGAACATTCAAGTATTCAAGTGAGTGACTTAACTTTGTGAAAAGTACCACAAAATTAAGTGGCCGAACACTGTTCAAGAAAAGTTATGGCTGAAATCAATAAAGTACGTGCTGTATTTTACTTTTCTCCTTTGAAAATCAGTTTGTTTTGTTTCAATTTACTTTATTTTTATTTTTTTTCCAGTTTTGAAATTTGTAACATAATTTAAATTTACTCAACATCCTTTGGTATGGAGCATAAATAGGTTATGTTCTTCCTCCTCTCCTTCATCTTTTTAAATAAATAAGTTTAATTAATTTCAGTCAAAATAAGCTTGTTCTTCGAGCTTTCACCACTACCATTCCCATCTTTACTCACGGTGTACGAGGTGTGGTCGGAAAATACGGTAAATAATAATTTTATTAGTAACAAAGTAATAATCTTACACAGAATTTGATTTAATCTGCTTCAAAGTACTGTCTTTGGCTAGCAATGCATTTATCCCAACATTGAATCCAATAACTGGAAGCATTTCTGGAAGGCTTCTTTTCGAAGGGCATTCAGCTGCTCTGTCATGGCCCTCTAAATGTCAGGGACGGTGTTAAAACGTTTTCCTTTAAGCATGGTTTTAATTTATGAGAAGAGCCAGAAGTCTTATGGTGAAATATCAGCTACTCTGTCGTGGCCCTCTAAATGTCAGGAACGGTGTTAAAACGTTTTCCTTTAAGCATGGTTTTAATTTATGGGAAGAGCCAGAAGTCTTATGGTGAAATATAAGCTGCTCTGTCGTGGCCCTCTCAATGTCAGAAGTGGTGTCAAAACGTTTTCCTTTAAGCATGGTTTTAATTTATGGGAAGAGCCAGAAGTCTTATGGTGAAATATCAGCTGCTCTGTCGTGGCCCTCTCAATGTCAAGAATGGTGTCAAAATGTTTTCCTTTAAGCATGGTTTTAATTTATGGGAAGAACAAGAAGTCTTATGGTGAAATATCAGCTGCTCTGTCGTGGCCCTCTCAATGTCAGGAATGGTGTCAAAACGTTTTCCTTTAAGCACAGTTTTAATTTTTGGAAAGAGACAGAAGTCATATGTTACTATATATGGAGAGCACAGTGAATGTAGACATATAGGAATATTTTTTCGGCCAAAAACTCGCGAACCAAGAGCAAGGTGTGGCACGGTCAATTTTCGTGGTGAAAAAAGAAGCCATTTGCTCATTTAATCGGCGGTTAAAATGATTTTCAAGGACCCATACAACATGTTTAGTTCTTCGGAAAGCTCTCGAAGAGTCATTTACCTGTTTGAACAAATCATTTGTGCTACTTTTGGCACGTTTTCATCTGTTTTTGACGTCGAAGAACGTCTCGATCGCTGCTCGTTTTCAATCGACTCCTTGCTGCTTTTAAATCGCTCATACCACTTGTAAACAGTCTTCAATACCACCACTTCATTTCGTGAGCTTTTTTGTCACTTTTTTTTTACAGCTTAGAAAAAAACTTAATGTTGGTGCGCGACAGACACTCTTAACACGTCCTTACTCTTCTGGCTCTAGAAGCCAATTAACATGTCTCATTCGGCCCTGACTGTCCCAAAGGATTACGCTACCGGGCTTACTAGTTGAAATGGATACAACATCGATAGATGGCAGCACTGTGCAACTATATTTACCGGACTTTTTGATCACACCTTGTACATCCAGGTTTTTTTTTTTTTCAACACTAGATTCTGATCTTTCCTCCTTACAAGCAAGTAAAAGTAGAATGAACAATGTAGATTGAAAGCTTCGATTTAACATTTGCAGTCACAAATACTTTTCATTAGATATTTCAGGTCTATTAAGTTCTTTGAAAGAAAGAAAAAAACTTAATGTAAACGACAGATACAGTACGTTAATGTATTGATACCAATGAAAGCTTCATGGCCATATTGAAGTTATAATCTATTTATATAAAAATGAAAGTCACTATGTTTTTGACTCTGTACCACTTGAACCACGAGACCGATTTCGATGAAATTTGCTACATAGATGAGGTTCAAGGTGCAACCTAGGGGAGCGGGATGGAGAGATATTTAAAAATGATCGAAAATGAAAGTGACTACGTTTATGACTTAATTACTCTTGAACCACACGACCGATCTCTATCAAATTATCAACATAGATTAGGTTCGGGCCTGGAATGAGTTTTATCATTTTACTTTGACGGTGGTGACAACTTAGAGATGGGGGAGAGGAAGATACATACAAATGATCGAAAATGACCGATATTAGTGTCGAATCCATAGTTTTCTGGGTCGCTGAGATGAACAGTGATACTTTCGATGTCAGTCATATCCAAATTCAGCTCTACAACTTGTGAGAGGGGAGGGAAATAATCGAAAATGACCGATATCAGTGCCGAATCCACACTTTTTGTGCTCGCTAAGATGAACACAGAGACTTTCAATATCGTTTAAATCCAAATTCAGTCCCGCAACTTTAGGAGGGGGGAGATATATAAAAATGATCGAAAATGACCTATATTAGAGTCGAATCCATAATTTTCGGGGTCACTGAGACGATCAGTGACATTTCTGATACAATTTATATCCAAATTCACCCATTTATGTCCAAAATAAAACGTATTCTTCCCGTGCGAAGAACGGGTATTCTGCTAGTTTATTATATTAATAATCGATTTCCTTATGGAGATTTCTTACGAAAAAATGTGGCACAATAGCTCAATGTAAACAACAAATTTATTAATGCAGTTGTAGCAATAGAAAATCAACACTGAAACCAAAAGTAGTTTTAAATTTTAACTATTTTCCGGTTTGAATAGAGAATTAACGGAAGAAATGGAGGCTATACTTGGGCCACTAAATCAACTATAAAAAAGCTGTATCTCAATATCTCTTACCGTGTTTGTTCTATGAAAATCAGCATTGAAACCGGGAAGTAGTAGTAGTAAAATTCAACCACTTCAGGCTTTGATAGAACGTTGTAGGTTGTGATGCTGTGCTTTTTCGAGACATTGAACTGATTGCAGAAAGCCGCTTGCAGCTATCTATTACTATTTTTGTTCTATGGCGATAAACGTTGAAACCGGAAATAGCTAATTTGAAACCACTTCAGGTTAAAATAAAAGTTTTTAACGGGGAAGACAGAACCTATTCTTAACACAATCAATCAATTGCAGGAAACCGGATCTCGATATCTCTTATCGTTCTTCCTCTGTGAAAATCAGTATTGAAACCAGAAGTAACAATAAGTTTGAACCATTTCCGGTTTTGGTAAAGTGTTTGGGATAGTCATAGTAGGTTACCTTGAGACACAAAATCGTTTGTAAGAAACAGCTTCTCGTTATCTGTTACCGTTTTCGTTCTATGACAATAAACGTTGAAACAGGAAATGACAAATTTGAACCACTTCCGGTTTAAGTAGAGTTAACGGAGGAGATGGATTCTTGGTAGGTTAAATCGATTGTAGAAAGCCGAATCTCGATATCTCTTACCGTTTTTGTTCTGATACTTGTCGACAGACAAACGGACTATAAGACTGTAAGACTTCCGATACTTATGCATAGCAAGGTTAGGAAGTCTAATAAATTTCTACTTTAATATGTCCATGAGGCTTCTTTCATTAACCGTACACCGCGTTAACGTATGTGTTGTTTACATTCAACTAATGTGCCACCTTTTTCACCTAAAAAAAAAAGACTCCCTATGGAAGTCGATTAATAATGCAGTTGGACCTCGATAGCTCGATTTTTTTCACATTTCCTTCAACTCTTTATAACAGTCAATATTAAAATAACCTCTGTTAAGTCGAATGTTTAAAAATTACAACCTCGAAAAACTGAATTTTAAGGGTTTCATAATTATGGTTTAAAAACCTCGGTAACTCGAATTTTCCTATCTGCGAACCTCTACAAGTCGAAGTTTATCTCTGTAAAGTCGAATTTCTCTTGATATGGTCTCAACTCGAAGCTATAGCTCTACGTAATTGTCATTGTTGCTAATGCGTGCTGTAATTGTTTTTAACTCATGTCTAGATATGAAAGCTCTTCTCCGCCTGTTTCTAGGTCAATAGCTCTTGTTCTTCCTTCCTTCCGCAAATCAGCCCAAGCTTGTTCAATGGTCGGTTATCTTATTTAACCCTTTGCGTTCCAGGTGTCATTTTTTTGTATGTGCGTGCTGTAATACTGGTTTCATTTACTGTTAAAAGACACTCTAAATATAGGGCACAGTTTTTGTACGCGCCTGAGGAGAGCACTCACATTACTGATGAAAACAATTATTTGCATTGTGGAATATTCGGATTGAAAAAAAGGGAAATTCTGAAGGGATTTTATGCTGCTTCAAGTTGGCAACACTGATCGGAGATCAAAGACTAAGGTTTTCCTTTTCCAATCTCGAAGGTGCTAATTGTTTATAGTGAAAAAAAACACATGTGTGTTGTAATTGAATGCTCCCTTAAGGCCTACCATCTACTGAGACACGTTTTTCTTTCTTTTCTGTCACTAAGGTGCTGTCACCTGAGGAGAAATAGTAGAACTAAGGCCCGCCTTGCATCCACTAACAAATTTCATCATCCCCAGGATTAATACGACTCTTAATAAGGGATAAATTTTCATAACATCCACATAGATGTTACTGGTACGCAAGGGGTTAATTTAAGAAACTTTCACAACTTCAAGTTCTAGAGGTTAAATGAACAAAACTTTGAGTTATAGAGGTTGAATGAATAAAACTTCGAGTTATAGAGGTTGAATGAATAACACTTCGAGTTATAGAGGTTGAATGAATAACACTTCGAGTTATAGAGGTTGAAAGAATAAAACTTCGAGTTATAGAGGTTGAAAGAATAAAACTTCGAGTTATAGAGGTTGAATGAATAACACTTCGAGTTATAGAGGTTGAAAGAATAAAACTTCGAGTTATAGAGGTTGAAAGAATAAAACTTCTAGTTATAGAGGTTGAACGAATAAAACTTCGAGTTATAGAGGTTGAAAGAATAAAACTTCGAGTTGTAGAGGTTGAACGAATAAAACTTAGAGTTATAGAGATTGAACGAATAAAACTTAGAGTTATAGAGGTTATATAGTCATTTTTAATGAGGAACGTGGAACCTCGAATTTTTATCTATTCCCTTCAGCTTCGAGTTATCGAGGTACCACTGTATAATAAGTTAGAACTTTGATATTCCCATGAAACTTTCATTGGTACTGCTGCAATCTGTTGTTTACATTTTACTAGGTTACCATTAAAAGCGTCACAAACTCGAGGCATGAACGGAGTTAGGAATTATCTGCTGGGGGGCAAACTTTTGACTGATTTTAACAAGGTGGCCGCCTTATAGGTGGCATTTTTATTTTTCTCAAAAAGTTGGGGGGCAATGCCTCATGCCCTCCCCCCAAAATAGCCCCGCTCATGACTTAAACTATCGCATGAAACGTGTTTGCGACTTGTGTTAAACCGAAGCTCTTAACCCATATCAGCTCTAGCTGTGTTCGCGCTTAAAAACTTATTTTACTTGCTTTAATGTCGCAGATTGTTTTCTTGATAAAACTCCTCCAGGGTTTTAAGCAGAATGCCTAGAATAGTGATATACATCCGAACATCCTCCATTAGCTGCTTCTTGAAATTCGGTTTCCTAAAATCTGGCAGTCCTAAGCCTAAAGAGGTAATGAAATCTTCGCGATATGGCGCTCCCTTCACAGACACCTGCAATTACAAAATAAATATCAGATAACTTAGCTTTCCAACTCTACTACTACCACTACTAAAAAAAGGCAAATTATCACAAGATTAGTTGAACGCAAATCATTTCGACCTATGACGCATACCTAAGACCATCGAGATATCGAAATGGATCTATCGCTATCATTTTTTTATGTTCGCACCTGTAAATCATCACTAATGGTATGCAAGTTCGAATGTGGCCTAAGAGGGACGCATTACATGCTGGGGCGTCAAAATATCCAAAACAAAACATGCAACAGAAATTCTTAGTGACATTTGTAAATTTCGATCCATGATGTATACCTAAGACTATCGAGATATCGAAATGGTTCTATCGCCACCATTTTCATGTTGACATCAGTAAATCACACCAATGATGTTAGTCTCTGATTATAATAAAATTAGTGAAGGGTTAATTACTGACTCTACCAACAGGACATTGCAATATACAGTCAAGGCTGGCCCTAAGCAATTTGCCGCCCGTGAAATGGCATCGTTTGCCATCCTTTCCCCTTTCTCCAGAAAGAACAAAGCCACGATTTTAAGTATGCTACCTTATTATGAACAACGAATGGGAGAGAAAGTGAACTTGCACTCAGAAAGGCCTAAACACTACAAATACAATCTTATTCTGTCTCTTTTTTCTTTAAATAATAATCTATTATGTTAGTGAAAGATAAAGCAAACACATCTGAAGAGGAAAGATGGGATGTTTGTTTCTGTTCGAGAATTGAGTTCTTGTATTTGACTACAATCAAGCAATTCATGCTGGGATTTGTTTAACCATTTGCTTTAGCACTGTCTATGTGACTAAACTAATCCGATCTAAACAGATTTATGAATTCAAATAGAAGGTCAGCTTAGTAAATTGAATTAACATCATCATGAAGTCTGTTCCCAACAAGAAATATTTATCTCTTATAATATATAGTTATGACAGATTTTGTCACCCCCTCGAAACTTGCTACCTCGTGAAAATGCACGTGCTGTACGTATGGCAGAGCCGGCCCTGTATACAGTACATATAAAAAGTATATCCATTGGCTCATATATCAACAGATCTCCAAAAGTACGCGGGGCGACAGGGGATCATTGGTAGAGCGCTCATCTTCGGTGCATGAAGATCCTCGTTTGACCTCAACTCTCGCCAAGTAGGTCTTATGGTGGACAAACATCGTGTGCATGAGTTTTCTCCGGGTTCTCTCGTTTCTTCACACTTCCTTCATTCCACCATTTCATTATCATTATCATAGTTTTTCTTAGCCTCGGAGCATAATCGTGGGATGTTAAAGAAACAAAGAAAAAGTAGACGGAGCCTTGAAATTTTGCATAAATATTGTCCTTGCACTCTAGAGTATTGATAAGATGGAATTTATGGGGACTAAGGGAAAAAGGAGGAGGAGCTTTGTGTATATATATGTGTGTGTATCGTTAACTAGATCTCTGAAACTATCAGACATAAAACCTAAGATTTTGTATGAATAATCACCTTGTATCGTAGAGCATACATAAGACAAATTTGTGATGTGAATGTCATGTGTGAACACAAGACGCGTAAGGAGGTATGTCTATTTAAGGCCGATCGCATAAATATTCATGACGGAAAACGATCAGGAAACACTCCTCAATCATAACAGATTCATTGACTCATTTCGCTGGGAGCGGATGGACCACCCTCCATGCAGTCCGGATCCCGCCCCCAATGTGTAACGTATATTGGGAACCATCATTTAAAATGTAATGATTAATTTATATTATACATATATTTTACATTACATTCCAGCTCACAGTCCGTGTAAATTTTAAAAAGTGTCAAAATGATCCAATCACATTAAATCAGGCACGACAAATTATATCAGTATTACCTTTATTCTCCAAAACTTCATTAATTATACTTTTCTTTTTCAGTTGTTATTGCAACGTTTTAAACACATAACTATCTGCTGTTATGATGACTATAAATGCAGATTACACTTATAAAACCGCATATACTTTAACTATTGAGATTAAATCTTATTTCTTTCTATTTAGAATCAACAACATATATATTCTTTTCTTCTTCTTCTTCTTCTTCTACACGACAGATTGTGTACTTTTATGCACCGTTGCCCAAAACCAAGATATAAAAATAGAAGAAATTGCAAAATAGATATACAATATCGTTGTAAGTAATATCACCAAGTTCACCACTTGGAGCCATTCATCACCTGGGAAGCGATTCCAGAACGCCAATGAAGGCAAACAGACCGTGAAGGATTAGTTAGCTGAGATGGTGGCAGATTTCTTTGATAAAAGTGTACAAAAGCTCAGTTACTGCTACGACAGTTATTATTTAAACAACTATGGAAAGGGGGGAGGGAGGAGAGTGGTACAACGGTTCAGTGGTAGAACGCTTACCTCTGGTTCGATCCCCAGACAAATACGTTTATGGTGGACAACACCGTCTATGGGTTTTCTCGGGGTACTCTCGTTTCCTCCAAGTTTGTCATTCCACCAATTCTTCCATCATCATTCATTTGCCATAATCATCGTCTAGCCTAAAGCCTAAAGCCTAAAGATCATAATCGTGGGACGTTAAACTCAAATATTTGATAATTTCGTTTCATTTTAACTACGGAAACTACTCTGAAAAGTAGCTGAGTGCACCTACGAATAGGTACAAAAGTAATTAAATTTCTTCTTACCCATGTTTTCATTTTATTTCAAGACAGTTCCTAATTAAAAAAAAAAAATACACTTCGTAGGTAGAAGCTTTTAAATTTATGACGACAAGTGATCTACCAGTGCAGGCAAATAATTATACACTAACCCTACGATTCACGTAAGTAATGCGTTCTGTAAACCTTTAGGTAACCTGAATTTTACGTTAAGTCAAATTTGTAAATTGTTATTAAATGTAAGTATATTTATTATTTATTTATTACTGCAATATTTATTATTGTTATTAAATGTAAGTATATACATACAAGTGGTGGTCATTGATACTGAAACACCTGATAGAAAGCCATAATTTGTATTTAATAAGGTGTTGCGGAGCCTTTGGCAGCTACACGATGTGGGAAAGATTGATAGAGGTCCTGCACCGCTTGCAGAAGGATTTTCCGTCATTCCTCTTGAAGCATAGTGATAAGTTTACTACGTACATGTGGCAGAGGGATACGTTTCCTCGTTAGATCTTCAAACACCATACAGGTTCAATAATGTTGAGATCCGGCGACTGAGCGGGCCATGACAGGGTTTAACCGCACTGTCATGCTCATCGATCCACTCTGTGGCAAGTTTATCAGTGTGAATGGGGCAGTTATCATCCTGGAATACTGCACCACCGTTCCGGAAGTGTGTTCGAACCACAGGGTGTAAATGATCCTCCAGAATAGTCCTATAGTCCTCGACAGTGACACGACCCTCTAGAACAATGACAGCTGGAACGCTGGACCGATTTCAATGTTTTTTGGTACCTGGCTTGACCCTTGCCCAGCTTGGATTTTTATCACGTAACTTTTATAGAAATAAGTATCCTAAGGGGGAGCGCGGGGTTCAAAATTTATGCGAAAAATTGAATATATCACGGTCCTGTCAACTTAGAAAGATGAAACGTGGTACATAAATTTTTCATTTAAAATGATAGGACACGTGACCTAGCGTTTTTGAAAACCAGACACCCCTTGAACCAGAGATGAGAGTGACCCACCGTGCTCTCATATATATATGAAAAGTTTTATTCCAATACATGTATTGTGGAGGATAAATATCAGTAAATAGTTACCGCAAAAACATTGCGAGTCATCCACCCGTGATGTTGCTTCAGCGTTCTATTGTACGCCACTAAACAACAAGTCGCCATGTCCGCTTCACTGTCCACAAACTCTTCGAGCAGCTCTCGGATAAATTTCAGTTCTCTGCAAAATAAACAAATATTTATGGGTGATTTTAAGAAAACAAAGTGTACAACGAAATAATAATAATAATAAAAAAAACGTATTAGTGTTACATTCTTTCTTTGTAACACTTAAGACTTAATTTCTGGGGGAAGGTAAAGGAAGAAGAGGTGCTCTTGTACTTGTTCAGAATATTTCAAAACAAAAATTTGGATTGAATTGACGGAACTTAATACTAAGGGAGTTAGGTTTTTCAGAAAGAAAAAAGGAAGATTTTACGATTTTTAGAGGAGAAGAGGAAGATTTTACGATTTTTAGAGGAAAAAAGGAAAATTTTACTATTTTTTAGAGGGAAAAAGGAAGATTTAAAGATTTTTAGAGGAAAAAGGGAGATTTTCACGTAGAGGAAAAAAAACATTTTATGGTTTTTAGAGGAGAAATGGAATATCTTTTGTTTTTAGAGGAAAAAAAGGAAGATTTTACGTTTTTGTAGAAAAAAGGAAGATCATATGTATTTTAGAGGAAAAAGGGAAGATTTTACGTTTTTGTAGATGAAAAAAAGGAAGATTTTACAAGTTTTTGAGAAAAAAGGAAGATTTTAAGATTTTTAAAGTAAAAAAGGGAGATTTTTACGTAGAGGAAAAAAAAAGAAAGATTTCATGACTTTTAGAGGAAAAAGGAAGATATGTGATACTTGGAATTCACATGTAATAAACAAGTTTATGGTTTCACATACTAGCGTAGAATAATTTTAATTGGAATCTGAGGTAGTTTCATTAAACATAACTGCAATACATAAAACACAAAAAATTATATCACAATTCCCAAGTGGAGCTCACAGTTTGGATCCCACGTTAAACTGTAGATTCTCATCTCATATAGCCTCGATGCTGAAAGAGACAATAAACAGAAAATGTATTCCACCAACCAAGTATATTACAGAAATCTTTGTTGCCATTTAATTGTAAAGGGTGTCCCATAAAGATCGTAACTTTTCAAATGCCCGCCATTTCTGTTCTAGTAAGTTGGTAGCACTGAACGTTGCACGATTTTCATCTGTTGTCTTTGTTACGGAGCGTCGAATAGTAGTTACGGAGCGCCGAATAGTAGTTACGGAGCGCCGAATAGTAGTTACGGAGCGCCGAATAGTAGTTACGGAGCACCGAATAGTAGTTACGGAGCGTCGAATAGTAGTTACGGAGCACCGAATAGTAGTTACGGAGCGTCGAATAGTAGTTACGGAGCGTCGAATAGTAGTTAAGGAGCATCGAATAGTAGTTACGAAGCACCGAATAGTAGTTACAGAGCGTCGAATAGTAGTTACGGAGCACCGAATAGTAGTTACGGAGCGCCGAATAGCGCATGATCGTCATCTCTTTTCTGTACGGGTAGGAATGGACAGAAGTTCCCTGGCCGGGTGATTTTTCGCAACGATCACGTGAATTGGCCACCCAGATCTCGTGATTTAACACCATGTATTTTTTTTTCTGTGGAGGTATTTGAAATCTCATATGTACACTCATGTCCAAAATTATTGTCGCATATCTATAACTGTCTTGCTGTAAGAATATAATTTAATAATGATTTTGCAGGGCACTTTTAATACTGATACTATGTGTATAATCGGGAAATGTATATTTGTGGTAAATTTCATAGGAAAAGAATTACAAATACGAAATTTATAATGAGTAAAATAAAATGTTGCTAAATGGACAAGAAAGTTTTATTGTTCTTATTTACTGCTCTTTTGACATGAAATTTGCCACATACATGTCTTTGCCAATTATACACATACTAACATTATAAGAAATACCGGGCGAATTCGTTATCAAATTGTATTCCTAGAACATATTTATACACATGCGACAATAATTTTGGACATGAGTGTAAGCCAAAGAAACCACGATCGCTTCCAGAACTCAAGCTCGAGATTCAGCACGTAATTTCAGAACTACAGGTGCAAGTATGCCGAAAAGTTACAGAAAATTTCATCGAAAGAATGACAGTTTGCCTGCAGAATCGTGAAGGGCATTTGCATAATTTCATACATAATCATAATACAGGTAGTGTACACTGCAAAAACACGTAAATTACATCGTTTCATCAATAAGCTTGTATGTTATGCACTTAAAAGTTACGTTATTTATGGGACACCCTTTATTTTAATGAAGACTCTGCATCTCTTAAACAATCCCACATCCTTTCTTTATACGTTCAAACATTCCTTGCAGGATTTCGAAATTACGACTACTAGGAATTCTGCGTTTATAAGTTCCCAGTAGCTTCTGTTCCTGACATCAATACAGTTACACGATCGATCGAAACTACGATATAATCGAGACGGTGTTGACAGGCGAAGGCTAAGATGCTAGAACCAAATTATTCATAAGGTTGGGAGGGATATAAGTTAGATAGGGGATAAAAATTTGTGGTGGACACAAAAAACGGTTTTTCGGTTTTTAGAAAAACCAAAACTGGTTTTTGAAAATTATAAAAACGGTTTCGGTTTTCTTCAAAACCGGTTCGGTTCTCACCGAAACCGATTATCAGTTTCTCCAAAACCGGTTCGGTTTTTCACCGGATTCGATTTTCTTCTAAACCGGTTCCGTTTTTTCCCAAAATTTGTTCCCAAAATAGTGTTTCGTTGTTCTCCGGAAACCGAATCCGTTTTCACAGAAATAGTTTTGTGTGTTTTCCAAAAGTTTTCACCGAAACCAGTTTCGGCGAAAACCGAACCGATTTTTGGAGAAAACCGAAAACGGTTTCAGTGAAAACCGAACCGGTTTTGGAGAAAAACGAAATGTCAGTTTTTCGGGTTTCGGTTTTTAGGAACCGGTTTTTATTTTTAAAAAACCGGTTTTGCCCATCCCTAATAAAAATACAGCTTGTTGGCAGTTCTTCTCTGAATATTAAGTTACAGTGTGGGAAAAATCAGTTCCTATAATAAAAAGAAAGTACTAACCTATAAGGACGTTTTTAAAGTGTCCAGGACTACAATTTCTTTTATTTAGTTATTTATTGTTAAATCGGAAGAAATTCGTTTTACGGGGAAAATAAAACGTACAACATAAAACGTGCCCAGAAAACAGTTGATCTGGCAACCCTGTTTAATAGGCCCACCTTTTCTCAAGAAGGAAACTCATTGGAGACGCACAGTGCTTAAAGTAAGCTGGTATGAGCCGGTTATGCATCCGAAAGTTAGAAAATCGGCTGGTATGGCATACCGGTAAAAATATATGAAAGAAAAAAAAAAACATTTTACACATAGAAATAAGTATGAGGTTAGCATTGAGTCAACGAATATGTTTGTGCTATCAAAGATTTCGTTGCTGCTGCTTCGAAAGAAATAAGAGTTCCCTATCATCCTACTTAATGGCAGATTTTGTGCTCTTGATTTTTTCAACATTTGTTTGAGCAATTCCAATCCCCCTCTCAAAAAATTCTAACTACCGTACCTGCTCCCCTAAAATGTTTAACCTGGATCCAATCTGACATTGACAGGACTCTTTTTTTTAAAAAATTCAAAATTGTTTTTTTCACATTGTCTGGACTTTTGTGTTTACAACTATAAGAAAATTAGTGTTGACCACGAGATGATACGAGGCCAGAAGAAGCTTTTGAAAATGAAAATGAGATTGGAAAGAATCATTAAATAACTAGATACTAGAGACGAGACGAGAGTGACTACAAAGCCTTAAAGGCCGCGTTGGATAACTATGGTATTGTATAAAAGTTCTGTCGCTTTTTCACCCACCACTTTTGAACATCGATATGTCACCTAAGACCAAAAATACTCCCCATCGGCATCGACGACTTTCTGCCAACGTTCTGGAAGGCGATGGATTCCATCGCGGTGGAAATTGATGGGCCGTGAAGCGAAGAAGATATCAAGTTCATTTAGCATTTCTACTAGGGATCTCAACTGGCGTCCTTTCATGTGATTATCCAAGGAACGGAACAGGAGATAATCGGACTGTGCAATGTTCGAAGAGTATGGCGGATGCAATAGTCCAGGGCGTAGAATGGTGTCCCGCGTTATCCTAGCCACGTGGGGCTTAGCGTTGTCCTGTAACAGGAGGATCCCTTTGTGATTCAGAAGTGCTGGTTCCAGGGTTTTGAGTTTTTCTTGAACATGGCTCAACTGCTGACAGTAAACAGTTGCATTGATGCTCTGACCAGCTGGTAGCAGTTTCCGTTGGACGATGCCGCGAGCAGTCCACCAAACACACAGGATGATTTTCCTCTGGTGCAGTGCTGGTTTTGGCTGTTTTGGAACTGGTTCATGAGAAGCAAACCAAACGATGACAGCGCAGTGGAGCTTCGTACAGCACCCACTTGTCATCACATGTGAACATCCTGTCTACAAATGGCTCCTTCCTCAGACGAGAGAACAAAGAAACACAGGTGTCTGCTAGTGTTGCCTTCTGGCCCGCAGTCAAATCATGTGGGACTCATCGACCCAACTTGTAGTGCTTCCCAAGTTGATGGAGGTGTTGCCGAATGGCGTCTTCACTCACACTGAATTGTAGTCTCAATTCCTCACATGTCTGGCCACGGTTCGCCTCAATTGCTGCCTAAAGATCTTGATTTTGTACATGCGTTAATCTTCCTGCACGTAGTGCGTCTTCGGATGTTTCATCACCGTCTTTAAACTTGTTAAACCACCGCTGCACTGTCCACTAGTCACGACACCCTCACCAAAGGCCTGGCATATCTTCCATCCCGTTGCTGCGGGGTTTGACCTCAGTTTGAACTCGTACAGCATACACGCCTTTATGACGCTCTGTGAAGGACCCATGTTCACTGTGTCCTTGAGCAAGTTCACTGTGTAACTGAACTGTCACGACCAGACAGTATGTTGGATATACCCACACCAACAACTGACCTTCGCCTTATCTCCATTGGCATTCAACTCACGGTGTGAGGGCCAATTAAACACAGACCTCCACAAAAAGCGACAGAATTTTCTTGGTTACCTTTATAAATGTGATGTTTAAATAAACGTACCATTCGTGTTCTTCCTCATTTAGATCACTGATATGCTCAAACAAAATCTTAGAAAAATAAAATTATTTTATGAATATTTACTTCTGTTCGGCTGATGATAGTGGGGAGTAAAACATTTACTACATTAGTCCTCATTCCCTGTCTCTCTCTCTTTCTTGCTATAGATTCTTCACATCAAAAATGGTGTAAAAATGTCAGGAGTAGAGATGCTCTTTATGGTTCTGTGTAAATTACTGCTCTAAGGGGTTATATTTGTTCCATACCGTCACCTCATCTGTTATCACTTTTAACACTGGAGACGCATATTCTCGCAAATGTTGAAAACGTTTCTAATTTGAAAATTAATAAAAGTGGGTCTCATTTTGAGACACCAGATGTCCGACTGTTTAGCTGGGGACAGTATTGGATTTACATTGTCTGAGCCCCTTGTCCCGAAAGAATTGTTCGGGACTTCGAGTGTCCAAGTTTGCCTGGAAAACAAAGTTAACACTTTGCGGATGAACTGTTTTTCCAGCAGATGGAAGTTTTTTCGTTATTATTATTATTATTTTTAATTCGTAGGAAAGACTTGCTTAAAGACTGTTCTTTTTATTTTAAAGATATGTCTGGAAACTACAAAGCTTGCTATGGAATGCAGAGCAAAATAAAGTAAAGCTATCCCCATTCTCAGTCTTCTGGACGTTAATTTGACGTTAGCCACTCATTCAGAATGGGTTAACATCATTTCTGAAATAATAATAATAATAATAATAATAATAATAATAATAATAATAATAATAATAATAATAATAATAATAATAATAATAATAAATTTGCTTTTGTCATTCGATGCCAGTGAAGCCATATATAGCATCTTGGCCAAATCGAGCTTAATTTCATTCTTTCCTCCGGAGAATAGGAAAAGAATGAAAATTTTGATGGTTCAACTATTGTCTGCAATTTACCACCTGCTGGATCCTCTATAGAGAAATTGAGTCCAGAGGGCGTTGTCTGCAGCTATTTCCTTTGGATGACAGCCATCCATGGTTGAAGTAATAAATCCAGTCCATATTTCCACTGTGTTATATTGTTAAATTTTTAGAAATGTTCAAAAATAAATTCAAGAAGTAAAACATGACTCTTTATTTACCCAGTAGTTTTATTATTTCAATTTATCCAGTATCAAAATTGACAACAAACTCACTAATTACCTACTTAGGTGCTCTGCCGAATTCGGCTGACATTAGACAAGGCCAAAATCAGAACAAACTTTTATTTCTCAAGCTCGACTTGATAGATTGGGTTCAAAATGGGCACAAGTTAAGACGACAGTCTTTTTACATCAAGCATCCGATAAAATATGTTTCTGTAAACTGTTTTGGAGCATTCGTCACGCTTTCCTCGACAAAGCAGAAGAGACGTCTTGTACTTAGTGCATCCCAGTTTTAAAAAAGTTAACTGAGCGTCTGTTATGTTGTTTCTAAGCAAACAAAAGAACACTCAGTAGTTTTTTTTTTTTTTTCACGAAAAATTGGGAAGAGGGAAAAAATCACAAACAATCTGTTAAGTTTATTCTATAACATTCGGTTTATAGGGTGGACAAGGTAAGAATTCCGTACACCATATCATCTGAGTAACAACGAATCTTTTTTTGGTTCACCGATAAATGGTGAGGGGTACTCCGAAACATTTCACAGGAATATATTTTGCCGAATATTTGAAGTAGGAGGACTGTCCTTTCAAGTTGACTATTTAATTTGCTAAAGGTTGGAACTTACCTTTGCATCCAGAGCAAAGCCTCTGTAGCAGAATTTCTGTAAGTATGAGTTCTCTCTTTCACTTCATGATGTACCAGAGACTGCAACGTTGACAAATTAACAGGGTCTTGTCCGTGATACTCTAACAACTTCTGGACGTTGTTCTGCAAATCAAGCTTAATTGTCGCAAACGCTGCTGTGCCCAAAATATCTGAAGGTAAAAATTAGAATGAAATATCACAACAAATCATCTTATCTTTTACAATTAATCTGTTGTTAATATTGTAATATATCACGTGCTTGTGTTTAAGAACACCCAACATATACTTGTGTTTACAAATATCCAACATATACTTGTGTTTACAAACATTCTACACGTACTTCTGTTTATAAATAACTACCACGTGCACCTTACGATGAAGACATCAGTACCATCTACAATCACATGACGAGGGAACAGCAGCGCCACCCGCCTCCCAGGACGCCAATATAACCGAGAGGATTCCATGGACAGGCATCAGTTTCGACTGGTCAAATTCCCTTTCTGGGTTAAAGTGGAGCCTAGAAAGTTCCTACCCTAACCCAAAACCTTAGCTTGCAGTGGAGCCTTGCGGGAGATTTTACCTCTTTTTTCGGTTTGCAGTGAGAGAATACTAATCACAATCCAGCCTGGCTTGCAGTGGAGCAGCGAGTGCCCTACACTTCCTCACGTAATTCGCTACTGAGAGATCCTTCCGAAGACCGTCTGGTCGAAGGGACGATATACCTACCTTAAATTAGAGAATTTACATTATTGTACTATACTTGTAGAATACTGTTTATAGTGGATTTTATAATAAAAACCGCTAGTAAGAAACGATTCCAGACTATAATTTACTCTACCAAAGCTCTACCTACTCCTATACAGGTTACAATATATTAATTGTAATAAAGTACAGCGTTCTGAATTCCAAGGATAATGTATCGTTTGGAATCCCAGAGAACTTTTGGAATTATCTCTGGAACAGAGCAAATTTTGTAAACATTGTATTAATATATAATGTACGTTTTCTTTATTCTTGTTTTCTCTTTGTGAAAGATGGTGTATGGTGTCCTGAACTGCCGAGTGGTAGGTCTTTTGGAGATCCGACGAATCCTGGAACTTCGGAGATGCCCTAGGTATTACCTGTTATATATTATTTTGAATCAATTATGAAGTAGTACGTTGATTTATTTTACTTAAATATAAAATCTGATTTACCAGCATCATACATTGGAGATGCAATGTAAACAATTTGTATAAAATACATGTATTACTCTTGTTCTCCTAAATAAATAAATAAATAAAATAAATAATTAACATACCCGTTACCTTGATTAGACTAAACTTTACAATGTATAAATTCCTAACAATACTAGGTGGGCAGACTCAATTAAGCAGCTTTTGATCACTAATAACCAATCAATCCAACAACACACGGGAAAATGAAGAAGTACCCAGGGGCGCCCAAAGAAAATTTTCTAGGGGGACCCATCTCCATGGTTGCTATATTACATCTGGTATTTCTGGTATTTAATATACGTGATTTGCTTTATTACGCATACATTTTCGTGAGCCCATGGTAGGCCCAGGCCCCACCTTCGGGCGCCCACGAAAGTACCTTTTGTTGTAGATAGATGGCACCATCATAGGATGTGCTGGGAACGAGCCCAATATTTTGCTTACTTACCGCGCTTTAGGAAAATAACATGGTCGGAAGACGGTTGTCTACCGAGTAGCGTATAAAATCTGTGCGCCCTTTCTGTTACTAACAATGTATCAGAAGTCCAGTGTATTATGCTGGAAGAGTTTGGACCGCCAGCAATCCACAGGGACAAAATCGCTTAAATAAACAAGCAATTTGATGAAATTTTTAGTACTTTGAATCCTAATAGCCCTGGTCAACCGAGAACTGTGTGAACTGCCGAGACACAAGCACGTGTTGCTGCGGAACTGACATCGTCTCCTCACAAATTGAAGTCGATCCGCCGTTTGTCTGCTGTGCTGGACATTTCGAGGACAAGTCTATGTAGACTTTTGAGTGACGAAGCTGACGCCATACCATCTACGGCTTATTCATGTTTATAACGAGGACGACTTCGACAGGCAAGCTGGGTTTGCGAGTTGATGCTGACCAAGTTTCAGGAGAGCCCTAACCTTATCCGGAATATTGTGTGGATTGCTAAATTTCACACATTAGGATCAGTCAACATACAAAATCTGCTTATTTTGGCGGTCAGAGAACCCCAGTGTCACCATTGAACACAATTTCCAATCCCGTGGGGTGGCTTGACGTACATAGGACTGATAGGCTCATATTTCTTGAAATGTGGCGTCACAGGGGAAGCTACCTACAGTTACTGAAGGAAACTGGCATCTCAGAACTTCATACGCGACAGAACTGTCAAGAACTGTAATGGCAGCAAGATAGAACCCCACCACACTACCCTAAACTGTTCGGGCGTTCTTGCAAGTTTTCCTCAACGCTGGATTGGGCATGCAGGACCTGTAAAGTGGCCAGCCAGTTCATCCGACATAACTCCACTTGACTTTTTTCTTTGGAGTTACCTCAAAAACAAAGTGTATGATAATCTTATTGACAGTGAGCAATATTTGCGTGAAGTGATTGTTCAGAGGTTCAACAATGTTGCGGTGAGAATGTGTAGGATGGCATGTCAAAATTTTACTGTGCGACTGCAAGCCTATATCGACTTAGGTGGTGCCCAGGTTGATCATTATGTCGAAAATCGATTACTTATGCGTGAGTGATTCCATTTTTGTAACCTAATCTATTTTGTAACCACTGCAAGATGTTATACATTTCTCAATGAAAATAATCCCTACAGTATTTAAAACTATCTAATTGAGTCTAGCCCACCCTATAGCAGGCATGCTGTTCTTCATCTACAATTTGTTTTCATGCAACCGTACAGTGGCTTGATGGAGGTTTGTAAAATTTAGAACCAAATTTACAATATTTTTTCTAAAAGCTGGTTTAAATGCATTATGTTATATTACCTTTCAAGACTAAACTAAACTTTCGTTAAATGTGACAACGTAAAATGGAGATTATTCTGTATTTGTAACGACTACTAAACTACAATTTGTACTTGTTATTAATATAATAAATAAAATAAACACAAGAGAATTCCTCCTTCAACACTCGCCCAAGAAGCAAACCCATGTATTTTTTATCCCTTGCACCTGGTTGTTTACCAAGTACTGAGCTCAGTCATTGTACTAAACGCAGAGGAACTTCACATTTCCTATCTACGAATTAGAACGAACTAATTATCGAGGTTTACGTGTAAGCAGACACAGAAGAAAAACACGATGATGAATTTTAATAGTAGGTCCTATTTAGTATTTTACGGGACAATTCACCTTGGACGCAGACCGAGAATTCATGTGTGTGTGTGCCAAAAAACGGAAGCCGACGAAAGAAGCTTCGTGAGTTTTGAGACTTCAGGCCAGCCATAGCCTTCATTCACCTGCCACATAAGAGACCCTTTGAGAAGTTGGTTCTAGAGGGTAAGGAAGCTGCCAAGGTACATAGGACCAGGAAATATATTCCCATGTCAGAACCCTAGGTTTGATATAAGACCCCCCCCTCCAAAAATGGTTATTATTTGGAAAAGAGGAAATTCTGTTGGACAAGAAGTGCAAACATCATCATTACCGACACAACAGTGAGGTGAATCATGAGAAAACCTTTCCTTTCCGCCCTATTCCTTGCATCTTAATGTTAGAACTTTCACATTTGAAATAAACATTCTATCTGTTCATTTTCATTGCAGTTCCTAAGCGATACCATTAGAACAAGCTATTCCCGAATTCTTTAGATATCGCAAGACTAACTGACAGTCTTAAATTTAGGAAGATCGAGCAGGTTCCTTGTATTCAACTTGTATCCATCTCGGAAGTTTCACATTGTAACGTTTTCCCCATTTATCTGTTCATTTGTCTATTACTGGGCCAATGGTGTATGGGGTCCTTGGTTCGATCCCAGCTCGCGCCAAGTGCGCTTCGTAGTGGACAAACACCGTGAGCGTGGGTTTTCTCGGGTTACTCCCTTTCCTCATTCCACCATTTCATTCCTTTCTCATCATCGCCGTCTTCTTTAGCCTAGCGTGTGTAATCGTGGGACGTAAAACTTAAAGATTTCATTTCATTTCATATTACGAGCCAAGTATTTTTTAAAACCATGTTTCGGAAATACTTAACTTGAAATCTTTCAGTTTAACGTACCACGTTTATACCCTTTCGGCTAAGGAAGACGGGTGATTAAGGCAAGAAAATGATTATGGAATGATAATGTGGGAGGAAATGAGTGTACCCCGTGGAAACCCACGGACACGATGTTGTCCACCACAAACTTTCTTCGTCAGGGATCGAACCTGAGACCCCACACATCAGAGTTAAGCGCTTTAACAATGAGTCACCGTGCCTCCCAATATTCAATCTGTTTTCTAATTTGTCAGTAAAGATAAATTTCATATCCAAACAGTAAAACAGGCAATTTTTTCCTCCATGCATTTTTCCTTATAATTTCCTTGATGATATATAAAAAAAGTTCATGTATGTAAAAGAGAGAAAAAAAGGCATTATTATTTAACATACTAACCAAATATCGAAATAATAGAAGTCGTGGCATCGAGGAATATTTGCGCTGGAATCCCGCCATCTCGTTGGATCTGGATTTGAAGAAAACTTGTTGGTAGTTGATTGAAAAAATTGCGACAGCGAACTCTTGGAAGTCCTCGGGACCAATGAGGAGCTTCTTCGTTGTCAGAATCGTCCAAACCTTCTGAATCGCGATCAGGGCTAATTTCTCTATCAGGAAGCCTGAAAACAAGAATCACACACTCTCTTCATTAATAATACCTTCCGATATATATCAGTTGAAACAAAGGAACAACAAAGCGGCATGGATAACAAATTATTTACCAGAAAATCAGTAAATCGAACATTATCACACAAGGTATATTAAATAACAGGTAGACTCAGTTCGCGTTTAGAGTTTTGATTGGCTTCCTGTCAGTGACGTCATGTAGAGGGACTTTTGCCCATCTCAGTTTCAGTTTCAGTTATCTCCCTTTCGGAAGATTTATAAAAGAAGTCCCAGCCGTACAGCCTTGTGGACTATTTTACTAAATTTGTTTTAAGTAAATTTGTTTGGAGCAAGCATATGTATTAAAATGGCACGAGCCAAAATGGCCGAATTTGCCTGTTTGAAATACAATTGTTTTTTTTACAGTTAATGTAATAATAAATGATAAGCAGCGCATGAATATATTAAAATTAAAAAACAGTGTACTAAGATTGTTACAAATAGTAAAATTGTCAAAAGTAATGAATTATCTATCTATTAAAATGCTCCAATAACAATTAAAAGCGCCCGAGCTGCAATGTATAACTATGGCTTTTAAATCCTTCATTTACGGTTATGTGTGATTTCACATTTAACAGAGGCAAACATTTTAAGTACGAGTACTTTAAATAAATCAGTTAACTAGATCTTTTTCATAAAGTTTATGATATAAAATTGTTGTTCAAAGCCTTTGTATTTTAATACGCCTTCTCTAAAATCAATGCACATGAATTGTGCTTCCATCTTCCGAGTTCTTTTAAACTATATGTAGTGGAAGTTTATATGTTTGTGGTCAATTCTTTTGACAACGAGATCTCGGAAACTACAGGCTCTAGAAAGATGACGTTTTCACTGATCGATTGGAAATTTTGCGTAGATTGTCCAGTTCTAATTGAATATTTAAAAAACATGGCCGTTATTTCTTTATTACATTTTTTAGGGTACACATGGAAGCGTTGAAATTAAAAAAAAAAAACTAAATCATTATATCCTACGCGTTATACATTCCAACACCACGCCGTGTATAGGGGTTGCATATGTTTCAGGCGTTTATTTCATGACCAAATAATAATGAAAAAGGAACTATAACCATTTCTCCTGTCTAAGCAGTAAGATGAATCTTTATTTTTGGAGTGATTTGCCCAATGAACACCATATATAACTGCCATTATAACTAATTGTATATGTAATGTATTTGCTTATTACATACTGCATGCAAGAAAGAAAAAAAAAAAACACTGGTCATGCATGTATTAGAAACTCCAACCGGAAGTAGGCCCAAATCTTGCAAACGGTGCGAGATATTGAGGTCCCCTTTATGATAAGCCTTGCCGATTTTTTTTTAAATCAAGACTTTTTTCACTTGTGTCTGTACAGGGACATGTACAGATGTTGTGAGGAATGAGAAGGATATTTATGCTCATATGCGAATGATGCGCTGTGCAGAAAGCGCAGGTGCAGTTAGTAAATAATAAAAATTGAGAGCAAAGCTCTCCAATATTTATTGTTTACAGCGCCATCTCTTATCCTCTTGCCCATCTTGAAACAGAATACCAACTAGCGTAATTGCGTATGCAGTATTTAATTGTCCTCTTGAACGATACCTCGCGATATTCAAGGATGTTATAAAATAGAGGATCTGCCCATATGTATTTTCATCCTATTAACTGAGCGGAAAAAAAAAAAAGGATTGGTACGTCTGATTGGCTATTCTTGTTTCCGCCATATATGTTGGCTCAAAACATTGCGATCCTTACGTGTAGACATCTAGTGTGTCTGTCGTTTATTTTTATTTAAGCCGTTGCTTTAGATTTAAATCATACAATGGTTACATGTTAAACATATGGGTGTACAAATAGGAGTGAGAAAAAAAAAAAAACATCCCGAATAACCTTTCACAGGTAAGAAAATTACCAATCATAGGATACGTATAGCTTCACGATTTTGTGGTATGGGTAGATCCTCTACATTATAACATCCTTGGCGATACCTTCACATGACGTCACCAAGGGCAAAGTATCCTGGGAAAAATGAGAGCAGAAAGGCTGAATCGAGAGTCTTCTGATTATTACACAGTAGAAAGTAATAAAACTAATAATAAGAATGAAGATTGAAAAAACTTTTCTTCCTATTTTTCCTCCCTGTCTGACGAATTATTTAGCGAAAGCATTTATACTTCGTTTTCTTTTGTGTTGTGAACTTTTCTTCCAATTTTTCTCCCCGTCTGACGAATTATTTAGCGAAAGCATTTATACTTCGTTTTCTTCTGTGTTGTGAACTTTTCTTCCAATTTTTCTCCCTGTCTGATGAATTATTTAGCGAAAGCACTTACAATTTGTTTTGTTTTGTGTTGACATGTGTGCCATCTTGTGGTAAGGAAAAGAAACAAAGGTTCCGAATCATGTGTGTAATAGCTAGTAACTCATGTATACATTGAGTTCTTTTTACTCTCTGAACAGTTAAGTGCCATATTAGAATACCCTGATCTTAGTATTTCAATATAGTGCCCAATTGGACGCAAGAAAGATAAGGTAAAATGAAACAAAATTCTGATGAGACATCTAGTGAAAGTGTTTGTAGTGTACTTTTTGTAAATGATGTGGTATAATGTTTCCATTATTTTCTGGTAAGTTATTCGCTGTAAGTAACACAATTAAGGTACTAGACACATTTAAGCCTCAAGTGCTTCTTCAACAGAGTAGTAACCAGGCCCGCAACTAGAGGGGGGACTAGGGGACCTGCCCCCCCTAAACTTTTCGCGGCCCCTCCAGATCTCAACACAAAAAAACACAATTTAGGTATGTGCAAGAGAATTTTTAATGACTTGGCGCCCCTAACATATCCATGCCCCCCCCCCCCACAAACCTTTGTAGGTGATTGCGGACCTGGTAGTAACAGGTCCTGTTGTGTATCAACAGTACTGAAGATGTTTAAGAGTAACACAAAACAACTTTCAAAATTGCTTCAGCAGCATACAACTATACTTTTCTCTTTAGTTTTCCGTTTCATTATTTCTATCCTCTGTCGACGAACCGTTCACGCTTGAAAGTATTTCAATTCAACATCTTCACGAAAAGAGATATACTATGCAGAAAATTATATGGATGACGAAGCACTATTCAAGATGGGAGAGGTTCGAAATTGATATTTAGGAATATTAGCGTATGGAGTCATAAGAATAAAGATTAACGGTGCAAAATAATTGAAGAATTCGTAGAAAAAAAGGAGGACTTAGAATTTTTGAAGGATGGTGAGTTTAGATTTTTTTTTTCAAAATTAAAAAGATTTTGATTTTCGCACTGCCTCTAGCAAATTTAATTTCATTGTCGTTCAAAGAAGCGACGGTAATACTACTGATAGTATTAATGTCATGGGATCAGTTTTTCTTAAGACAAACAGTTTAAATTTATTTTCGTTTTAGGGGTCCTGGTGGCTCAGTGGTAGAGCACTTACTTCTGATGTATGGGGTCCCTGGTTCGATCCGCATCCAAGTAAGTTTGTGGTAGACAACAATGTGTCTGTGGGTTTTCTCGGGGTACTCCCGTTTCCTCTCACTTTCTACATTTCATTCATTATCTTATTATATATATACACACAGGGCGTTAATGAACTATACTGGGACTTGTGGGGAAAAAGCTGCATAGTTTTAGAGCTAGGGATGTCCAAAACAGTCGAAAAGCTAAATTTCAACACGTGCTATTTTGAATTTGAGAAACCGTGGACTGGTGGCCCATATTAGCGTAAATGAAGCCATACACAATCCAAAAATGAATATTTTGTTAATGTGCAGTGGGTGTGCAAGGAGTTTTCTACAGGGTACAATTCCCAGATATGCTCTCAATATAATTCTCAGATAAGGCTTGATTTCAATGTGGGCCCAATGTAAGCTAAAGACAAGCTTTGACAACAGTGAATACGGAATGCTTCGGCGGGACATCAGAAATGTAAGAGACCGCCAGCGCCATAGTCCCTCGTGCTCAGAATAAACCGTGCTGTGCTGTTTTGTTTTATGCATATACGTAATATATATACCGTGACAAAATACACTACAGCACGCGTTATTCCGAACACGAGGAATCGAGGAGCTGGGGTCCCTAACACTTCCGACTTCCGGCTGAAGTATTCCTTGTTCATCGCTGTCAAGGCTTACCTTTAGACCTCTTTGGACCCACCTTGAAATCAAGCATATACGAGAATACTGTTGAGGGTATATCTGGGAATTATGCACTGTAGGAAATCCCATGCACAGCCACTGCACATTGATGAACTATGCATTTTGGATTGCGTATGCATGCCTTACTTTATGATCCTATGGGTCGACGGTCCACGGTTTCTTGAATTCGAAATAACGTGTTGAAATTTAGTTTTTCGGCGATTTTGGATTGCCCTAGCTCTGAAACTATACATCCCCCCCCAGGTCCATATGAAGTTTTCTCTTATTTTGATGTGAGAAATCATCTCTTTCAGTTTGTCGGTATAGTTCATTAACACTCTGTTTATGTATACACAGACTCATGATCAATTAAAACATCTGGATAGTAGCGTATGAGCGTATAGTATTCGCTTTTGACTTGATGATGGCGGCTATGGGATGTGACATGGACTCCACAGTACATGGAAACGTAGGGAAGCCATATTGCTCCATGAACACTGCACAGCATCCCATAATCCATCAAGATCGTTTGGAGCAAGGTTCAGGGAACGCACCTCCCTCTTAACAGCATCCCAAATATGCTCAGTGGGATTGAGGTCAGTCCTCCTCGAGGTCTATGCTTCGAGATCATCCCTAACGTTCAAATGGTGGTTTCTATCCCGCACTATTGCCGAAATATATACATGTGTGTGTGTGTATCGATTAATTTTTGATCTACAGGTATGCAAAGTTTCATTCCAATCGGTAAGTTATATTTCCTTAAGTCTCCTTATCAGACACGAACTGCTAGAATTGAAGAAAATCGAAAATTTAATTTGAGCGTAGAAATGCTTCTGAACTGAAGTAGATGATGAATTGCTCTGGCTCAGAGCGGGCACTGAACACGAAACTGTTAAAATTTACATATTGTAATATGATTTTAACTGCTGTCCTGTTCCTCACAAAACTACCTTCTTAAATTTTAAAGTTTGAATCTTTACTGTATACCTAGGTATGTATGAAAGCAATTTTATACTCTATATTGAATGAGTGGTGTTGGAAAGCAAACATGAAGAATATGGTTAACTTGGTGATGGGTCTGTACCAGCTAATAATAATACTGAAAAATGTTATGATAGAATTTGAGTCTGTGATCATTATCAGTTGATATTGTTGTTTATTAGTAACAAGGATCGATAACTGCTTTTGGCATTATCATTATAGAGTTATAAACGAAAAGTATTTGGGTTTATATATGTGGTTAATTATATTAAGCTTGTAGTGTGGAAGGATTGAGTATAGCCCGCTCCCTCCCAGTGATTTTTAACGGAATCATAGTGATTCTAATGATTCATATTAGTTTATAATGAATCGGAATCGCATGTTATAAAGATTTAAGATGTAAATCTTGTGGTAAGGAAGATTTTGTGTAAGAAGAAGAAGAAGAAGAAGAAGAAGAAGAAGTAGTAGTAGTAGTAGTAGTAGTAGTAGAAGTAGTAGTAGTAGTATTAGTAGTAGTAGTGGTGGTGGTGGTGGTGGTGGTGACTCTTCCAGTTCCGGTGACAAAGAACTGGGGAAGCGGGCTATACACAAGCCGTGTGGAATTTAAACCTTAAGAGCCTGACACTAAAATACAAAATTTACCATTTTTCTTTTGCTTGTTTTTCATAAGAGAAATGAGATAATGAAATGCAAATTACCACTATCATAGATAATGTTATTCTACAACAGAAAATATGATCCTGAAGAATTTTCAATGTTGCCATCCATACAAATTACAGTGTTACCAGAATAACATTTCCCCCAAAATCTACGTCAAGGCAGTGATTAGAGGAATGAACTCAACCGCATTTGATTACTTATCATGTTATCTTGGTATCCTGTGAACTATATTTTAAATAATAGTTGTATTTAGTATGTAATACACAAAACAGTTTTAACATACAGTTTTTAAAATTAAATATTATTATTATTTAAAAAGAGGTTTACAAGATACCAAAAAAACATAATATGTAATCAAATGCAGTTAAGTTCGTTCCTCTAGTCGCTGCCATAATTTCCTCTCTTTTCTTGTAGAAGAACCATAATTAAAGGCTATTCTACATTTCTCTTGTTCGCCCCTCTCTGAGCTGATGGCTTGCAGAATGTGTGTAAATCATACATTTTTGAATATTTGTCTTATTCTTCGTATGGCAACACTGAAAATTCTTCAGGTTCATATTTTCTGTTGTAGAATAACATTATCTATGATTGTGGTAAGTTGCATTTCATTATCTCTTTTCACTTATGAAAAACAAGTTAAAGATAAATGGTAAATTTTGTATTATTTTTAGTATGCCAGGCTCTTAACAATTGGGTCTTTACTGATGCTGAAAATAAAATAAATATATTGAGTTATTGGCTAATAATTAGACTAACACTCTAATAGGCAATTAGAAAATGAAATGAAATCTTTGTGTTTTACGTCCCACGGTTATGCCGGTTAGGCTAAAGGAGACGGTGATTATGAGAAATGAATGAAATGGTGGAATGAAGAAAGTGAGAGGAAACGGGAGAACTCCGAGAAAACCCACGCACACGGTGTTTGTCCACCACAAAGTTCACTTGGCGGGAGCAATAGGCAATTAGAATTACGCTTTTAAAATTCATGTTATCTGAATTCTTAGATAACCACAATTATGTTCAAGGTAGCAACCACATGTCTAAGGTCTAAAGTGTTTTGCTTTTTGTGGTTTTGGGTTACTCCAGTGATAACCTACACACACAAACTCAATACTTGACAAATGACATAGAAAACAGAAGTTTTAACATGCCCTGCGTTGTTTCGTTTTATTTTTAACAAAATATGTCCTTCATTTACATTGGAAACATCATCCTAGAGTTCGACCTCTGAAGTAATATCAAGATTCTATTCACATACTTGGTAAATTGTCTTCTTCCTTATTTAAAGCTACGGTTTAACTGCCGCACATGGCGGCCCCGAAGTACAAAATTTACGGAGAAACGAACAGAATCAGAGAAGTAATAAACGTTAGAAAGGGCATCACTGTTGGGTAATCAACAAGGCAGAAAACGTAAATTAAACTGTGGACTATATGTGTTCGCAGATTGGATGGCAGTAGAGCATAATCTGACAGTGTTTCAAATACACTGTGTTATTACCTAACTAGGATATGTATGCTGCTGTAATGGAGGGGAATGGCAGAGTTCTAGAACACTGGTCCCTCTTTCCATTGGGTTGTACTAAAGATGCAAAACAGCGTGCCCTGCGGGGCTTCTAACCCGCCTACACTCGCTGTCGCTCGCTCGGCAATGCTGTGTAAATGAAGTATTGGGCTGTGGTACAGAAAGATATCAACCTGGTTACTAACCTATATGGGAGACCTGCGTTCTAGAACCTTTCCGAGGGGAATGCATAATGTAGAGCGAAAACTATTTTGGGTAGTTTTCCATGGTATACGGCATAAATTTATAAAATCCACGGACGAAGTTTTGTCTTTGATTTTACGGGTCGTGTAATAAGGTAGAAGTACGAAATAAGAAGTTTGCTCTCCGAAACTGTGAGCTTTATATGAAGTATGAAATGTTTTCTTTCAGCCTCAAATATGCGTATTCCAACATCGCTGGCGCGCCTGCTCCCTACGGAATTACACCCTCGCTACTGCTCGAGCCACCATGCTGCGCTTGTGCCCCGACTCAGTTAGACAGCATTCTAGCTTTTTAGTGCCCACCTAGCACAAGCGGATATAGGAAAGAACACAAGAAGCATGAAATTTGTGATTAATAGTGAATAGTGAAGGCCAGAGATGAAACGGGTATTTGTAGGTAAGGTATATTAAAGTAAGAAGAGGTAAGTTGTAATACAACGTTGAAAACAAATTCATGTGGGTTCTATCCGGGGCCGCCATCTGCTGCAGTTTAGCCAAAGATCCTCCAGACTTGAGCTGTAAAAATTATTATTTTACACATTAAAGGGAAAATTTACTATTTGCGGCCATTACATTAAAATAAATATTAAACTGTCACTGCAAAATGAGCAATTCTTCGAACTACGTCACTATAAATCAATGTTGCCAGCTTCTCAACTGAGCTTTTTTTTTTCCAGATTGGTGGTATTTCCTAGATTAATAATGTCGTTCTAGCTTCTAGTTAAAGAACCTTGTTTAAGACTTAATTATGGCATCTTAGTCCTAATAAAGTGTGATTTCATTTGCGATTATGTTTTATGGGGTATTTTTATTTGAATGGAATGCTTCCAGGCTGCCAAATGTTTGAATATTAACATTGAAATGAAATATTTCAGTTTAACGTACCACGATTATGCCCTATTAAAGCAAGTGAGTAATGATAGAACTGATGGAATGAGAAAGTGGGAGGAAACGGGAGTATCCGGGAAAACCCACGCACACGATGCTGTCCACCACAAACTTACTTGGTGGGTAAGCGCTCAACCACTGAGAAATGTTGGGATATATCCGATACAGTCAGATCTTGTTTTTTTTTTTTTTTTTTAGTCTCTTCCGTAAATCAAATACAACAACGAAAGATATGTTAAAACTTTTATTTCTCATATAGTATATGATTGCGTAAACAAAATGGAAACATTAATATATTATTGAAAATTAAAGTTATGTACAAATAAAACAATGTAAGAGTGGATTGAAGTTTAGCGTCCCCTTTAGCACAGAGGTTGTATAAAACGTAGATCTACAACTTAAGGCCGATCACTGGGTATTCTCGGTACTATGCTAAACGCTGCTTGAATAGTGCGGCATTGCCAGATAGTGTCGAGTGTTTACTGATGCCAGATAATAAAGGGAGTAATCATGGAATTCTGCTTAGATACTTACTGGAGAAATTATTTTTCGACCTTTACCGCGATTCCTCTTCTCGAACTGCAAGGCTAGAATCCAGGAATTTTCTTATTGTGACTACTACAGTAAACGTACAAATTTGGCAACAGCGCATTATGGCGTTCTGCGCAAGTTTCGTCTCAAAATCTATTTCCTTAAATGTAAATTAATATTTAAATATAATATGAAACACAACACGAAAAATGGTAAAACAATATATCCATTTCGTGATAAGATCGTTATTTTAAAATACTTTACACACACAAATAAACATCTCATGAAACGCAGCACTTCTAGTAAGATCTAACAGTAAGTGCCATCTTGTGTGCTCATTATAAAACGAACCAAATATTTTCTTTCATTTGTAATCTTTTTCGATATCAGGAGAGACAACCAAATGAATCAGTGTCTTGTGTTGTAGCTGAAACAATACTCTATCTTATAGTACAATATTTATAATATGTAACGTTTTATTGGGCAGTAGTTAAGGGAATGAGCTGAAATATGTACTGACTTCCAGGTGATCTACCTTAATGTGGGATCTAAACCACTGCCGAGAATCAAACCTGGGTTCCCTGCACCGAAGACATGTACTCTAGCCATATAGCAACGAGCAGGACAAAGCAGCAATTATGTGCACACACTATTCAAAGCTCTGGCCAATAACAACAGGATTGGTTTCTGAAAGGATCCCCATAAAGCAAAAGCAGAATCTATATATTAAAATGCTAGGTTTATATGTGTGTGGTCAAGAAAAATTTATAAGTTATTTTAGCCAATCCTTTCGACGAGTTCTCTGGAACCATAGGCTTTAGAAAGATGCCGTTTGCACTGATCGATTGCAAATTTTGTGTAGATTCTCCAGTTCTAATTTAATATTCTTTAACAAATGTCGTTATTTCTTTATTACATTTTTTTAGGGGTACACTGGAAGTGTTAAATTTTAAAGATTATATCTTACGAGTTATAGATTCCAACACCACACGTTTGTATACGGGGTTAGTATATCTCCCTGTCGCTTGTTTTATGGCCAAATGATAATGAAAAACGAAGGATAACCATTTCCCCAGTCTAAGATGAACCTTTATTGTTTGGAGTGTTTTGCCCAATAAACACCATATACCACTGACATAATTGTGTATGTGATGTATTTGCTTATTACATACTGCATGCAAGAAAACACTGATCATACATGAATTAGAAACTCCAACCGGAAGTAGGCTCAATCTTGCAAACGGTGTGATATTGAAAAAATAATCGAAAAAAATGTCTTTATGATACCACCTGCCGATTTTTATCAAAACGTTTTTCACTTGTATCTGTAATGGGACATGTACAGATGTTGTGAAGAATGACAAGGAGATTCATGCTCGTATGTGAATAATGCGCTGTGTACAGAGCGCAGGTTCAGCTACTAGGGTTAAAAAAAAAGTTAGTAGGTGTTAATCTTATTAACAAAAAAATGTGCCAGATTCACCTTCGTTAAAGTTCAATTTCATTTATATTTAAAAATGTAAATATTGTACATATAAATACATAAAAATAAATGCGTTTCTGTGATCTGTATGTGTATGTGAATCTGTTTGACAGACATGAATTGAACTAAATAATTTCACTGTCCTCTGCTCACGTATATATATATAAAAAAAGGAATAAATAATACAAACAATCTCTAAATCAGTGGTTTTCAACCTTTTCTGACTAACGACACACTTTACTGGACATCACGACACATTTGTGTGATATTGTAAATAATAATAGTGAAGCCAATTAGTTTTTATGAGGACTTAATACAGCGCTGAGCATTTTTGCTACCGCTGGAAGTGTTGTTGACTGGCACAGTCTGTCTCGATTTTAACTAATTATTATTAAATTCTTCAAGTTTTTTACATTCTAAAATTTCGCAATACACCTTAGGAGATTGCGTGACACACCAGTGTGTCGCAACACATCGGTTGAGAACCACTGCTCTTATGTAATAAATCGTAACCACATTATACGAATATATATATATATTAGATTCTTGTATTGAAATTGACCACTGTAACACCTCTGACAAAAAGTTTCAAACAAGAACAAAATTGCAAATATAACAAAAGTATCATTTAGCAATTTGCTATTAAAATGCGAGGCTACATACTATATATATCAATATATACATGTAAGAAATCATATTATGGGAAATTTATAACAAAAAAAAAAAAAAAAAAAGAAAAAAAAGAAAGAAAAGACCACCTAACTTCTACATAAGAACAAAGTCGAAACTCACCAAAATTCTTACTTTTTTTTTTTTTTTTTTATTCCTAACGAAGATTTTGATTTTCTTTCTACGAAATTATAAAGTTTTCTCTCTAGCGCTACAGATCATTAAAAATTTGATTATTTCAACTTACATTTGACGATAAATATACAAAAATCTTTGGCGCATTTATGCATCGCAACATACACACATACATATATATATAAATTAGGTACAAGGTGTATATAGGATTCTTCGGTTCATGTACCTTACTTCATTCAAATTTGTGAAAATTTTAATGGATACTTTACACATAAGATAATATTATTATTGATTCCTATATTCCTTGTATCCAACAAAAGATTTTTTTTCTGATCAATTGTGAAACTTTTTTTTCTTTAAAATATCTTCAACCTACTCGTGGCTTTGTTTAAATTTCTAACTTGATCACTTACTTGATTTTGTCTGTGGAACCTTTCTAGATGGTAAAACGTTGGCCACTTGTGATTTTTTTTTTTTTTTTTAACGAAGCCTATGGTGGCCAAATCATCGCTTTCAAGAGTATAAATGTAGAGAAAAATAAAAACTTGATAGCAAATATAAAGCAAATCGAGTGAATTTTGGCACAATAGAATACAGTTCATAAGGAATAATCATACGAGATATAGTACAGTGGCGGTTCTTGAGGGATGTCATCGCTACAAGCTACGGCGAATAAACCTGACCTAATATACAAATTCTTACATGCAAGTAGGTTCCAATTAGCCGTTTTCTTCCCGTGGCTGTAGCGATAAAATCGGAATTTCGACAGATGTGACGACCCTCACGATCAGCCTTCTTTTTTTTTTTTAAAGAGGAGCTTACTCGTGTCCTCATTCTGCTTCCCTGGAAAGAACGCGTTTCTTAACAAGGAACGAATCCGAAGAACTGGTTTTTTTTTTTTTTTTTTTTTTTTTTAATATTCACAAAATTTCTTCAAAACTTTACTAGTTCATTTACGCTAACAAAATTAAATACAATTACATATTTACTGATCATACCACTTACTGTTAAGATAAATTTCTGTATTGACTGAGATTTAACATCCTTTTCTGGCCACAAAGCTATGCAAGAGGGGGGACTACTTTTTAAAGTCAAATTCGAACCACAATTCGTATCTAAATAAAATTTCCCCGCCGGGCATCGACCTCAGGACCACACGTACTAAAAACCTGCAAATGACATACTTGGCCACAAAGAGGTAATTATTAAATTCTAACACTGCCAAGGTTTCTGTCATACCATATAGCCATAGTTAAGTGTGCTATACTTCATGTGGTGTGAGTGCCTGAGCACCAACAAGTGTAGACGAATGTATGGTTGTACTGGGACCAGACGGGGTAGCGTAGTGGTTATTCTGGGTCCAGACGGGGTAGCGTAGTGGTTGTTCTGGGACCTGACGGGGTAGCGTAGTAGTTAACACCGACATGGTAAGCAGAGACATGGGTTCAAACTCCGATCCAGTTGTGCACTCTTTGACATTAAATAAGCACCTACTGAGAAATGGGATACACAATTGTGTTTTGCTCAATTTATCGAATATAAATGATACTTAAATTTTAACATCCCGTATGCTATTTAGGTCAGATGATTAGAGATTCGGAATTATATATATGAGCTTTCGGTATCTTATGGCCATTTAAGTCCATTACGTATGAAGGATGATATCCCTCGACAATCACACTACTCCGATAACTGGGAAAGGAAGGAAGCGGCCAGAGACCTTTTATGTTAGGTACATCTCGGTATTTGCCTGGTGTAAACAAGGAAAAACCTCTGAATGGCTCGCCTGAAAAAAGCTTTTACATCTTTCCGACCGAGTGTTGACATCACGTGAGACAGAACCGACTGCTTAAAGTGGGTTCCGAAAAGTCTTTAGAACAAAGAAGACTGACACTTTTTCTTCCTAATGAAGTGTCTGAAGTCACTAGGGCAAGAAAAGCGCGAGGAATAAGATATTTCCCTTCATCATCATCATTTTTTTTTTTTTTTTTTTTTAAAGGGAGGATGGGCACCGCTACAAACAGCAGTGCTGCTACGAGTTATCTGGTGTATAGAAACAAAATTAAGAGTAAGTGATATAAACTGTAGAATCCTTCAGCCTAATTTCCAACCAAGTATACGAAGGTATTTCCAATTGTTTGTGGCCTGACATTGAAAAATTGTGCCATTGGTAACAAGCCGTTCATGACATCTATGGAAGAAATAATGCATTAGTTTCAACTATCTAGCTGCATCAGTTCATTCGAGGTAGTCCCTTGAATCCATCGCTGTGACAAAGCTGAGCCGAAGTATTTGTATACTGAATGACAATTTTCTAGTTCAAAGGGTTGTCGTCACCAAGGTTGAAGTGACAGACCGTACCTTTGGGAGATTCACCACCCACACTACACCTCAGATTTAACGCCAAGTGATCTCAAAGCCGAAGAAAGTCTTTCGAGGAAGAAAACTTTCGAACAACAATTAACTGGGTTGTGTTATGTATCAATTGACCAAGCGCTATTTTTCAATTTTCGAGATTTTTACATTACTGTGTAGGAGACAATGTAAATAATGTGTAAAAAATTTTTTTTGAAACAACTTTACTATTTGCGTAAATGTTCAGGAAAAGCTATTCGACCAAGCGCCAAGAACTGGATCGTAATAGTAACATGTTTATGTTTCCTTCAATATCTCAGAAACATGTTTTGGCGCTTGGTCAATTGATGCATAACACCATCCAACTGAAAGATGCCTTTATAAGTCATTTTGTAGACAAGAGTTCTATCATTAACCACATGTTAGTCAAAAGACGTGAAAAGTATATTGAAGTTGAGGGAGGTTACATTGAAAAGTAACACTGTTTTTTTCTTTTTCTATTTTTTCTTTATATGAAGAACTCCTTCATATTGCACCACGACAACGCCCGCCCACATACCGGGCGAGCTTTTCAGGATTACGCGACGAAGTAAAAATAAACATTTTTCCGCATCCAGTATACAACCCAGACCTTACCCCCTGTGACTTTTGGCTATTTCCACTTTTAAAGGGCGCCTTACGTAGTGGTCATTTCATGACGAACAAAGAACTGCTCACCAAAGCGCAAATTTTCTTCAGTTCGCTACCTAACGACGAATTTTCAAAGATATTCACGAAATGGCAGGAGCGTATGGACGCTTGCTTAGATGTCAAAGATTGTCTCTTTTTAATGATTCTTGGAGGGGTTCATGTACAACATGCTTGTCTTGCTACGCAGTCGCGACTTTTTGACCTATTGCGCTAATGTTGGTTTCAGTCGGAAGTTAATGAACCAAATGTTCACCCTAGTACATTGCTAGTTAATGGAGGTCGCTGGTTCCTTCTCTATTACTTCTCAAAATGGTCAGACCATAAACTTTTGGAAACGCTCGCACTGACTCTTTTTAAGATTTCTTTAGAAAATTGACAAATTTACAGAAACGCGTTCCTTCTTAACATATATTACTAAATCGAAATTAACATAACATTATAGACATTCTACATACATTATATGTGTGATAAGGAGGACGGGAGGGGGAGGGGGAATGAAAAATCTGAGGTAGAAAGAAGTGTTTAAGAGACAGATTTAAAAGAGAAACTCAAGCCATTATACGTAGGGGTTGAAAAGAGATTAATAATATGGAAGAATCCAATCCATTTTCACAGCCAAATAACCCTCTACATAAACATATGCAAATACGTACATATATATACAAAATACAGGATACTACCAAAACACTATATGAAGAAAACTTATCACCAACTAAAATAAAACTTTTAGAACAAATCGACTGAGAGATTTAAATGTTCGTGATAAATATACGTTTCACCTTCTTTATATAATCTATAATTACCTGGAATAGTTTAATACTAAATATATATTATTTTATAATTATTACAGGTCTACTGGAACCCAACTGGTACGATACAGATCTGGTAGAAACTTCCTTAAAAATTACTATCACTATTACAAGTTTATTTGAAATCTAACAAGTTCGTCAACTAATCCAACTGCAATCAGTGGGGTCGCCAAAATTTAAATTTGGGGGTGAGGTTTCAACTACAGCTAAATGTTGGTCACCTTTCCAGGTTTTGTATATGTTAAACTCCGTTTCAAATTTCTTTTTCTTCTTATTATTAAGATTGCTGAACAGGTTTTACAATAAACAAAGATATATATACGAGGTGCGTTCGGAAAGTAACCTCCGATTGGTCACTGTGTGTACAAAAGTGGGAGCAGCGGTACCATCTTTGTACATACATGCGCGATAGATCAGTTTGCATCCAGTCATGGTAGAGTGAAGGTTGTCTGATCACTAGTTCCACTTTTGTAGCGTCTCAAAATGGGTGGAGTTATTCATTTAAAAGTGGACGAACAAACATTCATGACGAAGACAGGAGTGGCAGGTCATCAGTGGTCATTGATGAACTCGTTCAGCAAATTGATGGAAAAGTCCGTGAAAATCGACGTTTCACAATCTCAGAGCTCTCCGATGAATTTCCACAAATTTCCACGATTTCAACGCTTTGGTGATGACGAGGAGCTGAAAGATGCGGTCACTGGCTGGCTCAAGGCACAGGCGGAAGCTTTCTATGCTGATGGAATTTCTAAACTAGTGCAGAGACATGATAAGTGCTTGAACGTTTATGGAAATTATGTTGAAAAGTAGAGCAAAGAAGTAGTTTTTAGATTTATATAATAAATTATTATTATTTACTTTGGTGTTTCTTTTTTTAACCAATCGGAGGTTACTTTCCGAACGGCCCTCGTATTAAAAATATCACGTATTTAGTTCAGAAGAAGCTGAGAGAGAGAGAGAGAGAGAGAAATTTATTTGAAGACCAATTTAAAATTAAAGAATGCAATGGGAAAACAATCATAGTCCATTCTGAGCGATATTGAGATATTAGAATCCTGTCTTTGAAATCTCACTAAAAGCTACCGAACTTTGGCATCAACCTAGAACGCCAGTAACTCAATATACTACAAGTTGTTAAATTAGGCAAAATGTAAATTAATATTATTATTTAAATTGTCAAGATTATTGAATCCAACTTTAGTCTTACACCACCACTGAGATGATTTTATAAAAACTGAATCTTGTAAGTTCGTGAATGATCCAATTCCCATGACAAAAAGGGTAGTAAAGAACTGTCGAAACAACTTATAAACTTAACTGACTCATGACTGCAAATATTAACTGGTACTAACCTTGCTGTCATTTAGTAATTGCTGAAAGTTTCAATGGGATCTCCCATCTTCCTCAGCGCCGTTTTCTAAATGGACATCAATCATTGAGGTATGTGATGTGATCAATTTGCAGTATTAAGAAAAAGCCGCTGACAAAGACAGGAGCACCCAATGAAATTTTCCGTAATTATTAAATGCCAGACGTATACCAAAGTTAATCCAAGTTAATGTACAGGGTGGCCCATAATTGCGTATATGATGTTTCCAAGACTGCGGTATAGAAATTAGCAACATCACTTGAACATAACCACATTACTCTCATACATTTTCTTACGAGATTTTTAATCTCTGTTCTCCATGGCATGATCCACTAATGCACCATCCAATATCGATACATGTCTGGAGGTGAAAAGCAACATTGTCAAGAGCAGCTTGATAGACGTAGTGGTATCCTCTGGAACTCTTTTGTGATAGCTTTCCGTAGTTCGGCCAAATTACTTATGTGATGTTGATACATGTTGTCCTTTAAAACACCTCATAGTGAAAGTCAGGTGTTGTTAAATCAGGAATACAAACGCATACAATGTGCACGCTATTCCAGAGGCAACCGTTCCGCTATCCTGTCTGGCATACGCTAACAGTTCCGCTATCCTCTCTGACATACGCTAACGGTTCCGCTATCCTCTCTGACATTCGCTAACGGTTCCGCTATCCTCTCTGACATACGCTAACGGTTCCGCTATCCTCTGACATTCGCTAACGGTTCCGCTATCCTCTGACATTCGCTAACGGTTCCGCTATCCTCTCTGACATTCGCTAACGGTTCCGCTATCCTCTCTGACATACGCTACCGGTTCCACTATCCTCTCTGACATACGCTACCGGTTCCGCTATCCTGTTTGACATACGCTAACGGTTCCGCTATCCTGTCTGGCATACGCTAACGGTTCCGCTATCCTGTCTGACACGCTAACGGTTCCGTTTTCCTGTCTGACATACGTTAACAGTTCCGTTATCCTGTCTGACATACGTTAACGGTTCCGTTATCCTGTCTGACATACGTTAACGGTTCCGCTATCCTCTCTGACACGCTAACGGTTCCGCTATCCTCTTTGACATTCGCTAACGGTTCCGCTATCCTCTTTGACATTCGCTAACGGTTCCGCTATCCTCTTTGACATTCGCTAACGGTTCCGCTATCCTCTTTGACATTCGCTAACGGTTCCGCTATCCTCTTTGACATTCGCTAACGGTTCCGCTATCCTCTCTGACATACGCTAACAGTTCTAAGTCCAGTGACCGTTCTCCCCACTCTTAGGCTACACAACACAGTGTTGCCATATCGAAACTTTTTGTCCAGAATTACAAATACCACAGTCAGTCGAACACCATATACATAGTTATGGGTCACTCGGAACAGTTTCGAAAAAACTTCTTGAGACAAAACACAGATAATTTTTAATACTCACCAATTTACCATTTTCATGTAGACTCTATTCAAAACTTTGCTACTCACTTCATTATTAAAACTATACAATATATATTTACCGATTACTCTATATCCATACATATATTCTTGCACTACCGTAATTTATGGGTACTTAAAACCGGTCTCTACAAATCTAGATTGGAGTTAAGCAGTTTATGCATGAACAGAACATCCATCTTGGTAGTATACTTATTGATAATTGGATTGTGTTCAGGAACTCACGTAATTCTGTTCTAATCCCTATCAATCAAGTGGTTACATTTTTTTTTTTTTTTTTTTTTTTTGATACCACTGCTGTTCTGCGCCTACCTGTACACAGTACAAACAAATTAATATACGTAACTTTTTATAAAGCTTATTTTTACTCTGTTGAAAGTTATGCTTTTCGTATTTATGATCATTCTTTTACTAGGCCTTTTCTCATTGTTTCCTGACATGAGCACAATGTAACTCCAAGTTAACAGTTTCTAGATTTGAGCTTAAAGAAATCCATTTTTATATACATTTCTTACATCAATAAACACATCTACTACACTTTATTTTTCCTTTTCTAATTTGAATTATAGGGAAAGGGTTCTTTGTGCATTTTGCGACAGGCTTAAGCCTGTAAAAGGATTTGGCGATACCACTGACTATATACTGTATGTCTACAGACTGAGTATTATGTTTTACTCATGTAGCCAGGACGTTGCACAAATCTTATGGAAAATGTGTCCCGGACTTTTTTTTTTTCTTTCTTTATTTCTTGAAATTCTGATATTATATAGCTCATGGCAATCTGCTGATCAAAAGTGTCCACGGTCTTAAAATTCAAAAATTAGATTACTTTTGCACGACTATTTTGTACAGTCGTCACCACCTCTCTCTATATAAAAGAAAAATCTTGACTGACTGAAAAATCTTGAACGCCTTAGACTAGCCTTTTCCGACCTGGGTTCCGCGGACGCCAAGAATCCGCAAGTCAATCTGAGATAGGTACACAGAGTGGTGAGAAATACATCATTTTGAATGAAATGATCGAATTGATAAAGACAAGTCAATTTGCATGAGAAGTAATATTCGATCTACAATAAATTGCCTATACTTCATTTTTTCTTTTCTTTCTTTCTTTTCTTGACAGAATCAAAAAGTATGTAGAGACTGATGTGTTTGTAAAATATTTTCAAATGAAAATCATCTTTTACACAATAGGTGTCTCGAAAAGGAAAGAGGGAATGAGAAATTCTTGCTCCGCATTCTTTTATTTCTCAAAAACCCTTGACTAAGCTATTTTCTGTGGTACATACATTCTTCCCCCTTCCCTCTTGCTCCCTTCCCATAGCTTTTGTTGTTATAAGTGCGAAAAGTGCTATTTCTTCCATACTATTCTAACATGATCACACCACTGAAAAAAAAAAAAAAAAACACCCACATCCACATTATATATAACATGGAGAATAAATATAAATACTAACCATATACATTGCAAGGGGTCGTTCACATGTGTTGTAGACTCTAAAGGGGGGTCGCAGTGTGAAAAAGGTTGGGAAAAGACTGCCTTAGACCAAATTGCTTAAGCTAGAAACTTGAAACTTGGACAAAGAAATTTTACAGCAACAATTGAAGAACCATAAACATCATTTCTGCAATGGAGAACATAACGTTGAATTGATATTCGGGTGGTTTCGTGCGTGATTTTGTGTTTTTGATCACTTAAAAATTATCCTTTTTTGGGCTTTGCACCCCATGCAGACTATCATAGGTAAGACAATATTACATATAAATTATAAAATTTGAAACTATTTGACCGGGATCAATTTTCCACAGATTTGTGCAGAATCCTTTCAATATAACCCACTTTCTTACGAATTTCTGCAAGAAAAAATCCGTTTAAAGGAATGTTTTGTACTACATTAACGTTAAAATTCACTTACAAATTTCTAATAGAAATATTTTTTTTTCCTTCTACAACACAACACGATATACACAGGGCGCTTTGTTTCTCTGTTTCATACAGAGTCATGTAACGAAGCAGTTACCTACGAACGTTAACAATGTAAAAATAGTTCTGTAACAAAATATTTACATCAATTGTAATGATTAACTTTTTCTTTTTAAATATGCAGAAGATCTGTGATTGCTAGTGAAACTTGATTTACGAAATAATTATCTACAACATGAACAAACATGTAAACTGTCGATTTACATGTAACATACTTGCTTTTTTTTAAATTACATTATGTACAAACAAACAAAACGACCATTCACACATAACATAACGTTCACACTAGCGCCCTTATTCAATGGATGGAATGTTTACAACATGAACTTTTCAGAGAGAAAAAAAAAAAAGTGTCATCACACCACCCCAGCTTCGTGCTCCCGCTAGCTGAGCCAAGTTTGAACAAAATTGTACTGAGCATGCACTTTCATGCTTAGAAGATCCCTAGGGGTGACGTATGATCCTATTATCTTCCGCCAACATTCACACAGAACTATGTAATGCATTCTTCAGAAGAAAGTAGTCCAACACCGTTATGAAAGCTTCAGGATTTTCTACAAGAAGAAAGAGAAAAAATAATAAGGAATTAGAGATCAATACAAGATTCATTAGCTATCATACACAAGCAGATAAGTCTATAGGCTAGGCTTGGAAATACAATTATACACATGCACCAAGATTTCTACGATACTACAGGGTGTTTCTAAATGATCTTTAGGATTTTAATTCAGTGTATTTCTCTTTTATTCACAAGACAAAAATTAAACATACCTTAAAGAAACTTAAAAAGGAACGGTAACTTGTTTTCTACTTTGCAGTGCTGTAGCTCCGCCGTAGCATGGCGCTAGTTGTAAACATGGCGAAGACTCCTGGGTAAAAAACCTTCTGTGTCTTGGAATTCGCAAGATGTAACTCAGCAATTGGAGTACATAGTGCTTTTCGGCGGGAATATGGATGTAATCCCCCATCGGACAACATCCGAAAGTGTAACAAAAGAAATACTGACCAAAGTTTCAACACACACTGTACTTTAAACTATGTGTTACAGTTTCGGCTACCTACCATATCCTTCATTAGACACTATATAAACACTACAGAACATACATGAAGATACAGACATACATAGTCATCCTTATGAGAAAGTCTAAATTCTATTGGCTGAAGCCTTCAGATAATCCCGTAGGTCCCCGTGCCCATTTGCCAACCAACCATTCACGTGCCGTCATTTTCGGTCCTTATAAAAGCCTTTTTCAATTTCATCTTCCTGTCTATGCTATTCAAAATTCTCTGCCATATTCCATTAATAGGTAAGCCCCCTGTCCAGTTCATCAGCTTATCTCTTTCTACCTTCTTTATCAATTCTGCTTCTTTCCACTTCCTTATTGTTATTGTCTTTTCTATCTCGAATACTTCAGTCTTATTTCAGTTAATTTCGTGATCTGTGTCCTTAACATCTTTGTATATCGCATTGGTATCTTTCTTCCTCTTCACATCATCTTTATGTTGTTTCATCCTTTCTTTCATTCTCTTCATTGTCTATCCTACATAACATATCGCAGTCCTTATAGAGATCCTTCGTGGCTAAGGAGTTAGTGTACTCTCCTTTGGCCTGAGAGACAGGGTTCGATTTCCGGCAGAGCTCATGTGGTTTGGATTCCGCGTTAATCAGTAGGTGTCGTCTCATATAGCCTCGCTGCTGAAAAGGACGTTAAACTAAAAATCAACGCAACTCATCTCGCAGTCCCCACACTATACCCTGTAGATGACTCCTTCTTCCCCTTCATTAATCTTCATGTTGCCTTTCTATAGTGTCTATATTTATATTCTCTAGGTGTCTGATGAAGAAGGATCCGAATGAAGATATCCGAAACTGGAACAAATAGCTTAAAATACAGTGCGTGTTGAAGCTATGATCAGTATTTCTTTTGTTACGATTTCCAATTCAAAGCCATGGATAGTGTTATCCGAAAGTGGTACAAGCAATTTAAGAGTACAGGATGCCTGTGCAAGGGGAAGAGCTCCAAAGAGCGCGTATATTACTTAAACAAGTACAAGTCAGAGTAAATTTTGTTCGGAGTCTCAGGAAATCTGTAAGGCGGGCGTGTCAAGAGCTAGCAATGCCGATTACGACTGTTTGGAGAGTGTTACGAAACAGAGTGCAACTGAGGCCGTACCACCTGCCACTGATAAGGTAATGTGACCCATGCCAACCTCTGAAGAAAAGAAAAAAAAAAAAAAAAAAAAGCTGGATATAGAGGATGATGATTTTCTTAGTCGTGTGATCTTTAGTGAAAAAGCCTCTTTGTAATTTGTAAAAAAAAAAAAAATAAAAATAAAAATAAAAAATAAAAAAAATAAAATAAAGAAAATTACCGTTCCTTTTAAGGTAGTTTTTATAAGTAACAGAAGAAACAATTAATTAAAATCCCTATAATCACTTAGATCAGGGCGCAAAATTTCGAAGTCACACGCGCTTGCCAATAAAATAAAAAAAAAAAAAAAAAAAAAAAAAAAAAAAAAAAAAAAAAAAAAGTCGCGTACAGTATCTCTCACGTACAAATTACAAGAACCCTCCTTCCCTCCGGCCTTTGGTTTGACAAAGGAATACTTCACATTCTGTGTCTTCTCTCAATCAGTGACAATTATTTTCGTGCGAAACAGAAACTGCGCAGCCCTGTGAGTAGGCAGAAACAATTCCTATTGAACACTGGTTGCCAGCTCGACCGGAAATTCTGCGCCCTGACTTAGATACACCTGTAATTCATTTTTGTTATATTAAGCAAGAAAAAAAAATGAAATTAAATCTTTAGTTTAAGACTAATCATTTTCAAAATACTGCAAGAAACAAAAAGATGCAAAATTTCGAAATCTTTTAGAATTTACAAAATGCTACGATCTAAAATAATCATTATTTCTTTAAAGGAAGTTTCTGACGTATTTACATTGAATCCTGTTAACTAGCTACCTGCGTAGCTTTAACCCACTATTATGGAATTTGCTTTTCCAGGGTACCATTTATTTTGCGAGCACGAATTCCGGCTCTTTCAATTTAATGTTTAATGTTAATTAATTTAATGTTAATTATATATAATGTTTTAAAAAACTATATTTTTCCTCATCTACTATGCATGTATTTGCATATAGTATGTGATAGGCAGAGAAGTTTCGCAAAACACACTAAAATAATTTATTTTATAAAATATGCCCTACGGAATAGTCGGATACGTAAAAAGAGGAATAGGTTCTGAAAAGTACAAATTTGTACTTGAAATTCTCCGACTTTCTTTCAAGAATTTTTCAGCTTTTCATGAAATTCTCTAACTTTTCGAAGACTTTTACGAGTAAACTCAATTTCGTGATCGTTCCAGGTCAGTGGGAACCCTGATTTATCCACAAGATATTCATTACTTACGGATGAGTCAAGTGATTTCGTCTTTCCCACTCTCCGCCCTCAAGAATCTAAAACGCACATTTTCGGGTCCAAACAATTTGTTTGCTAGTCAAGAAAGCATAAGCAGGTGTATGCGTCACTTTATTTTCATATAAATAAGTTTCCGTCTCTTACTTATCTTTGATCTAAATGAAATGAAATATTTAAGTTTTACGTCCCACGGTTATGCCGGCTAGGCTAAAGGAGACGGTGATGATGAGAAATTAACGAAATGATGGAATGAAGAAAATAGGAGAAACGGAAGAACACCGAGAAAACCCAGCACACGGTGTTTGTCCACCACAAAGTTTACTTGGCACAAAGTTCACTTGGCGTGAGCTGGGATCGAACCCTGGACCCCATGCAGCAGAGGTGAACGCTCTACACACCACTACGGCCCCTATCTTTTATCTAATTGCACTTTTAAAATTCCTTCTTTCACAAACTTAAAAACTCTACTTATCTCTTTCATAGTATTTGATACGTCAATACAAAACATAACTATTATAAGTTCCAAATGCAGCTCACGATTTTGGAACCCAGCAGAAACAAATGAACAACAAATACGTCATATTTAACCTGTCCATTATTCTCTAATTTGGCTACCTGTTTAACTTGGAACTTGGCCGCACTGAAGCAAGGCTATTCATATGTTATTAACGAAATGTAATGAAATCTTTAAGTTTTACATCTCATGGTTATGCCGGCTAGGCTAAAGAAGACGGCGATGATGAGAAATGAATGAAATGGTGGAAGGAAACGGGAGAACCCACGCACACGGTGTTTGTCCACTACCAGCCCACTTGGTGCGAGCTGGGATCGAAGCAAGGGAAAAATTTGTCCATTAAAAGTAACTTCTTGGAGATAAAAAAAAAAAATCAGCACGAAATATTTAATGCTTTTACTTCTATTGCTGGCAAATAATCACACGAAAAGACTGGTAACACTAAAACTTTAAGATAGACTACATTTTATTATATGTTTTTTACAAAGTTTGGTTTACTTAAACCGAGGGATGCAAACTACTTTTCAGGTCAAAATTACTGACTTCAAATTTGAAAATACTGACTAAATACTAAACTATATATACATTAAATTAGCCACCCTACTTTCCACTGAACAGCTGTAAGCATATGCTAACTCAGTTATTAACAAATCTTGCAATATAATATGATAATAAATATATTAAATTCGAGAGATGAAAAAATACCAAGATTGTCCTGGTAAAACTGTCTAAGCAAAACCAAATACACAGAAAACTGAATTGCAGTGAACTCATTTTCCTAAAATGAAAAAAATAAATAAATAAATAAAATTACAGCTGCTTAGGCCAATTTCCCTTGCCTCCTTTCACTTGTACAAATTTATGATGTTCACACCTTTCCGGATTTTCTCTTGAAAAAGGTAGTAATTAATAAAGACTTCTGTTTTTCTACGGTTTTCTGAATCTTTTCATCAGCAGCTTAATCTTCATCTTTGTGGCCCTGTCACACATTACTTGTGCTAAATTGGCTCCAACAAGATCGTTGTTCGTAATGGCCTCTCTCAACCGTCCATTTACTTCCTTCAGTAACCTATCAGATGTTTGTCTCTTCTCTTCTTCTTCATATTTAAACGTTTTAAAGTACATTCTTTTTCTTCAATTGTTTCTTTCTCAAGTACGTTTTTTTTTTTTTTTTTAATTCTTCTTCGGCTGCGCTCTTTTTCCTTTGCTTCTCTTTCTTGTTGTTGTTGTTCTTTCAATTTCCTCTGCTGCTCATAAAACTCTCTACAACTCTTGTAAGCAGTATGTGCCAGATCTAAAAGCTCTTTAGATATACTATATACACAAGATGTGCCTTTCCATCGTATGTCTCATGTAGCACTGAGCATTGAGAACCCTCTCTAACATGTTAGCCCTATCAGAGGTCATACTGCGTAGGGAGCTTGAAAAAATTCTTTCAACTTCAGCTGAGCTTGTTTTCAAAATTTGAAAATTTTTGTTTACCCTTCCAAAAAGCCTAAAATACTTATTTAAAAAATACTGACTGAATACTGATTTTACTGACTTATTTAAAAAATACTGACTTTTACTGACCAGTTTGCATTCCTGCGAAACTCCTTCATATATAGGGTGTAACAAAAAGGTACGGCAAAATTTAAGGGGTGGTTTCCTTATGGGTAGACAAGCAAAAAAGTTTATACGACCATATGTCGGGAAATGCATCGTTACAGAGTTACGGCCATGGAGCCACCTGAGGGTGTGAAATAGTCACATTTTGATCGCTCCTTAAGGTGATTCAGTTTAAACTTCAATAACTGAGCCTCTAATTAAGTTAGGAAGATAATTTTGGTATCAATGTGTTCCTGAAGGATGAAACTTTCCGCTGATATGCATTTTATGAGTATACCCCCAAGGGGAAAGGAATACCATCGCCAAAAGACTGATGCAAAAAACAAACAAACAAAAAAAAAAAAAAAAAAAAAACGCGTAATTACCCTCCCCCATCCGCCGTGGTACCCCTCATACACATAAAATACATATCGGCGGAACGCGTCATGCTTCATGAAAACAGATACCAAAATTATCTTTCTAGCTTAGTTAGAGGCTGAGTTATTGAGGTTTAAATTGAGTCACATTAAGGAGCAGTCAGAATGTGACTATTTTACACCGTCAGGCGGCTCAATGGCTGTAACTTTGTAATGATGCATTTCCCGACATATGGTCATATGAACTTCTTTGCTTGTCTACCCTTAAGGAATCCACCACTCAAATTTTGCCCTACCTTTTTGTTACACCCTGTATTTTTCCTATCAGTGTGATCGTCCGGGAGACAAAAAAACAAGATGTACAGGGTGAACATTTACGAATCGCCTTCATTGTACAAATCAACCATTTCCGGTTTTTATCAACTTATCCACGGAGGATACTGATAGAAATACTTTGTACTGATCTTGTCTACATGTGACTATTTTAACATTCATTTGAGGACAAAAAGATACACACCTGCACGAGTGAAATCACTGCACAGAGTTATGAACACTCTAAAAGAAATGGACAATTTCAACAGTCTACAGAGTAGAGGAAATATAATTTACTCCAAGTTAGCTCACTAAGTCAAAAATACCCAGAATTCATTCAATTTTGCGAATCAAACAGTGAATAAATATACGAATAGTGTGAGTTCTTTCTGGCTCTGAACCATTCATACATATGCAGAAAATGTTTTTGATATCCAATAAATTATTTACATTCCTGTTTCCAATGTAAGGGAAAAGATCTTCCAAGATAGTTTGAAACATGAGGAAGTTTCACCATGAAGATCACATGAATTGCGGCATTTTTTATTAAACTAATTTATTTATTTATTTATTTTTTTTGATACAAACACCTGGTTTAAACTTTTAACAAATTCCCATTGTATATATATAAAAGAAAAAAAAAGCGGTTATGTGGTTTTGCATTGGGACGTTTCTTATACCAATTAACTTAGTTATGAAAAGGTATTCCTGCATGCTGCACTTTAAAAAAAAAAAAAAAAAAAAAAAAAAAAAAAAAAAACCAAGCAGCTCAAATTTCTCGAGTAAGAATGCTACATTAAAAATACAATACATACAGTGACGTTCTGCTATTAATGTGTGATAGTTTCACTTATTTTAACTAACATTTGTGCCACACTTACCTATCCACTGAGTTGGATCTCATAACAGGCACGGTTGGTTTCGGACCCTACAAAATCAAATTCAGGTCTTCAGTTTACATTTTTACAGTGTATAATTTACATTAAGAATAATAATAATAAAAAGTATACTAAATTCAGCATAGATTCTGTATACGAACAGATAATCAGTTGCAAAGAAACCAGCCAAGTAAAACGAATACTTGCGTTTTTCTATTGAATTTGGAACCAGAACGTTTGATTAGTAGAATATCGATAGTCTAAGAGAAAAATCTACTCCTGGCGGACCTTTGACGTTAGTTATACTGTATGTGTCTTAAGGTTGTAGTTACTTATACTGTTTCGCTACGCCCAGCTTATTTTTTAATTTTTTTTTTTTTTAGAATAACTCCAAGACAATAAAGAACGTTTAAAAAACTGAAAAAAAAACTATTACATAAACTCTGATAAAGACAGTAAATAGGATCACGCAGAAGTTACATGTATGGGAATATGAACAGCCAACGTTATCCGTTAAGACGTTAACGCAGTTGTTCTCAAGCTTTCCGATAACGCGGACCACCTGTTCATTCGAAAGTGATCTGCGGACTCCCTCGCAAAGTTATATGAAATTTTACATGGTATTAAAAAATATACTAATTAGAATTACCACTGACAAGAAAAGGCTGAAGAAAAATAATGCAATAAGTAATTTACTCTAAAAATACATGATTGTTTCCTAGTGAACGAAATTTCAATTAAAAATACAATAACTTTCAAGACTTTATTTTTTTTAAAAAGGAAATTCACTTGATAAACAATGTTCTCAAATAAGAGGTCACTAATGTGAGGAATGAAATTCTTTGTTTTTCCATAATTGCATTAAAATCTGGAATAAGTTTTATCACCATCACTCTTAGGTCCGATTCCACATTAAGACGATTTCGCTTTAAGGTTTCAATACTGCAAGAAAAGAAAAGGTATGTTTTCATAAGTAAGAGGTAGGGAAAGGCATCAAATGTTGCGATGCCTTTTTAGACAACTCTCTATATCCACAACGCACACGCAACTAAAAGCTACAAAGTTCATTTTCTTTGAAAAACGGTTTCCCATGAAGTATCGCAGGATAGTTCTAATAGCTGTTCTTGTTCTGTGCTAAAGAGATTCATATCTTGTATATCATGGATTTCTACATTAGTGAAAGTATTTGCAATCCAACCATTATCAGGTTGTGGGACAGGGAAATATTCTCGAAAACTTGCAGCTAATGCTTTCAAGTCTCTAACAAGTGTTTTGTGATCTCAGCAGAGAATTTTTCACCTGAAGAATCAATTAAATCCTTGAGCACTGGAAATGATGAATAGTTATTGTTTTGCACTTGTACTGCCCATAGCTGCAGTTTCTTTATCTTAAAAATATTTTTTGCATAACAGCTGAAAGTTCCATTTTATTACAACACATTTCGATTTTTAGGCGTCGCGGAGAACCACTGCGTTAACGGACAAACCTCATTAACAAACTCGACAGAGATAATCGCTCTAGCTATGTATTGCAAATAAATAAATAAATAAAATAAAATAAAAATAAATAAAAACTTGCGTACATGTATGGGATGTAATATAAACTTTGTTCACTATTCTCATATACAGTTTCAGAAACTCAAAAGTTCGCCCCCAAAAAACAAGTAACGCCAACGGACAGCCCTCTCGCTAGCAAAACCAATCCGTCAATGCTTGAACGACGTTGCCTTATGACTTTCCAAATTGTTAACAAAGGGATTTGATGATTAGTGACTATCAGTGCCATTTTTTAAAAACCCTATTCACAACTTTTTTTCTTTTTAATTTCTCGTAACCCACATACTTCACACTAAGGTTACTTCTCTATAACTAATATAAATACTTTCTGCACAAGAGATTAAAGTTTATCTCTGACCGAAGTATTTACCACTGTAGAACTAGAAATTGCTGTGATAAGGCAGGTTGGTCGAAGTCGCAGGAACAACGAAATACAAACCAGAGAATGCTTTCAGGGCATCGGCTCGGCATAGGAAATGCCGGTGAGTTCAAGTCTTTCCAGATCAAGTGGTCAAATTTTCTGTTCTTATTTCAACACTGTTTTATTTGCTAGTACCGGTGAACAAACAATACTTTAATACATTGATACGGTTAGAGATATGCTTGAGAAGTTTACTCACCTTTCCTTTCGCTTGGTTGGGAACCGCAGGAAGAGCAGTATCAGTCACGTGTTGATGTGGAAGTTCGTATGTAAAATTGGCATTCGAGATTTTCATGCAATCTTCTAATGTCTTTATAAAAGTGTCACAAGTTGCACTTAATAAACTAGTCGCTTCGTCAAGTTTCTAAAACAAACAAACAAACAAACGAGAATTACAAACCGGCCATATAAAAGATTACAATATACACTCAGTGATCACTGAATTGCGACCACCTACCTAATACTTTGTTGATCTACCTTTTGATCAGAGGACGGTCTGGACTAGGGATGTGCAAAACCGTTTTTTTAAAATAAAAACCGAAAACCGGTTTTTATAAAACCGAAACCCGAAAAACCGACATTTCGGTTTTTCTCCAAAACCGGTTTCGGTTTTCTCCAAAAACCGGTTTTGGTTTTCACCGAAACTGGTTTCGGTGAAAACTTTTAAAAAAAAACACATAAAACTATTTCTGTGGAAATGGATTCGGTTTCCGGAGAAATAAGAAACACCATTCTTGTCAGAAATAGAACAAATTTTGAAAAAAAAAAAAAAAAAAAACTGGAATCGGTTTTTCTGAAAACCGAAAACCGGTTTTTGTGCCCACCACTAGCCTGGACACGGCGTGGCATGGATTCTGGTAGTTGCTGATATGTTTCCACGGGGATCTGAAACCATATATTCCTGATGGAATCCCGAAATGAGCACACAGATGTCGGTGCAGGAGTCATGGTGCAAAGATATCGTTCCACAACATCCCATAAAAGCTCTACAGGATTAAGATCCGGTGAGTTAGGGGGTCAATTCATATGATGAAGCTCCGTGGGATGTTCCTTAAGCAACGCAAGTATAGTCCTGGTGGCACCGTGCATGGTCATTTATTTATTTATTTAACAATCACCAGATACAGCTCAGAGGCCATTTTACACTGGATATCCAACAACAATAACATTGGAAAGGATTTGGGAAGGTATCGGCCAGGGCCTGTTTTTAGTAGGTACCATCCCGGCATTTGCCTGGTAGGACTGAGGGAAACCCTGGAAAACCTATCAGGATGGTCGGCAGCGGGATTCAAACCCACGACCTCCTGAATGCGAAGTCAACGCTCTACCACTTAAGCTACTTCGCTCGCATCCTGGAAAATGCCGTCTTCGTGTGGGTAGAAGCGTTGCATTGTACGGTATACGTGATCCTCTAACACCTGAATGTACACAACGAATGTCTCACTGTCGTCCATGCACACCTACGTTTCCAGTCCATGCCAACAGAAGCATCCCCCCCCCAAACCATACAGCCGCCTCCACCTATCTCCACAGTACGCACAATGCACGACGGGTCCATGGCTTCGTGCTGTTTATTCCACACATGCACACGCCCGTCCGAGAGGAATAACACAGACCGTAATTTATCGGACCAATACACACTTTTCCAAACATCCACGGTCCAATTAGCGTGTTCCTCTGCCTAAGTGCGACGAAGTTAGCGGTGACGAGTGGGTTGTCTGCTATGGAACTTCATGCGTGCAGTGTACACCGTATAGTTGCATGAGATACGGGTGTTGTGCATCTACCATTGTACTGATCACGTAATTTCCGAACACTGATTGTTCGTTTGGCTGTCACGAGCTATTTGACGCGATGCTCACCACACTTTTGAACTCCCGTACGACCCTGCAGTTCCGTCTCTTGGGAGATCTTACCCTATTTTCTTCTCACTCCCTGTACACCTTCGCTACACAAAAATGGGCGTGTCCCATAAGTATCGCTGTCTAGTTATTGACCCATTTACTGCCCGGGTATCCACAATCATGCCCTAATGCCAATAAGTAGCCTCGAGTGTGTTCTTTCTCTGTAATACTATCAATCGGAGTGGTATTGTAATCAGCTTGCCTGCTGACACACTTTCTTCTGTAGAGATTGATTGATTTTGAGTTTTACGTCCCGTTCAGCAGCGAGGCTATATGAGACGTGGACCTACTGATTAACGTGGAATCCGAACCACATGAGCTCCCGCCGGGAATCGAACCCGAGTCTCCCGCGCCAAAGGCGCGTACGCTAACCGCTTAGCCACGAAGGAGCTCTTCTTCTGTAGAGAGACGGTCGCAATTCAGTGAGCAGACTACTAAGTGCAGAGTGTGTTAGAAATATTATTACATGCTGAATATGTTACGAGACCGACTCAAGATGTGTCTACCCCATACAGTCACTAGTTCATGACTCTACTATTGACCAATTATTAATTAAAGGAAATATAATTTACTGACAATTGAAACTAATGATATACTGTGTGAACAATTTTGCCACATTTAAGAGCACTGAGAATAGTGATTATCATATTTACTCATGATCTAATTAGTATATTTATATATTTAATTGCTCTACTGGTGCAAATTCAATGATATATAAAGTTCTAATACACAATAACACACTGAGCAAGGCTATGCGATAATATGTAAAAAACACAATCACGTAACAGTTTCAACACAATAACTGTGTCTTCATCAGACTTCCACTCCTGGCTGCTTAGGAGTTGGTCCTTGAGTTGGAAGAATTGGTATCCTATTATGATACAAGAAAGACACAGAAGGGTTCTCAGCCCCACCTTGAGAGCTTACGCATCCACCAACCATCCATTATGCTTTAGAAAGAATAAACGCTGAAGTGAGAATAAAACTGACTGTTTCACATGTGGCAGCAAGTACTGAATCTATCAGAAGAGTAATCAGTAACAAGTTTCTGCTTTTTCCATTTATTTTTATAAAATTTTTCTTAGAAAACTATCAATGCAAAACATATATTATACGAAAAAGTCACTTTACCTCCCAAAAAAGTTACTTTTGGTGACCAACTTGAAAAAAAAGTAACTTTTAGTTAAAAAAAAAAGTGACTCGTTATGAGCCCTGCTCTTACAGAACGAAGGTGTAAGAAGAGATTTGATTCCTTGCTTACGAACATCTTAAAATTCTGTCTGGAAAATTGTGTGATCAGATTACTTAATAACAAATTTGCAAAACAAATAAATAGAAAGGATAATATTAATTATAGTAATGAATAATGAGGTTTGTTTTGTAGAAGTTATATTGAAACTGGAGATTAATGAACAACTTCCACCGTAATGCGTTCCACCAGGAAATGACTCGGCACTACATGCACCAAAGGTACAAGCGGGATAGTCTTCACGTCATTTGCTTAACAGCGAAACTTCAGTTCAGCACTGACACTGATGAAAAAGTGAGTGACATCTGGAACGCTCTGCAAGAATTGTGCGTTATTGGATGATTCAGATAAAAGGTACTATTCTTTATAAATAGGTTTAGATATGCTACTTCCTACTAAGAATGTGAATTTGTTACGACGAAAATTTGACGTTACACGTAAGTTTACAGAAAGAGTATTGAGAATGTTGAGTATCGGAGATTTACACTTATCTGCTCTTTACATTAAATTATCACTAATTATATATTAATTAAAAACAGGATAAAACTAAAGAAGAAACTGAAGACACTTTTGCTACTATCTCAGTAGCTAAATGAGAAGACATTATTTGTTTTGCAAGCACTGCAAACAAACAAACAAATAAATAAATAAATAAATAAAAATAAATGACAATAAAATTAGAATAGTTTTAACTAACTGAATGGCTGCTGGATTCCGGAGGTTCAATGCCACGTTTTCTAAAGCTCTCCACTGACTTCTGTCCTTAGCCAACTGGATCCAGTTTCTGCTTTGTATTCCTATTTCTACGAGATCCATCTTAGTATTGTCTTCCAGTTAAGACTTTGAAAGCGTTCCTACTTTCTTCCATTCTGACTACATGGCTTGCCTATCTGAGCCTTCTAGATTTGATGACCCTAACAATGTTTGGTAAACAGTATAAATTATGTAGTTCGTCGTTATGAAGTTTCTGGCATTCCTATTCCCGTTTCTCTTGGTTCCGAATATTCGTCTCAGGATTTAATTCTCAAATACTTTCAGTCTGCGTTCTTCCCTCAAAGTAATCGCCTATGTTTCGCAGCCATACACAACAACAGGCATGATTATCATTTCTTATATTTTAAGCTTTAAATTCTTCGACAGAATTCGCAACGATAAAAGATTTTGAACTGAATAATAACACGAATTCCCTGCTTTTAGTCGACATTTAATTTCTTCGTGTAAATGGTTTTGATGTGTTAAAATTGATCCTAGTTATCTGAACGTAATTAATACAAATAAATTGCTTACCTCTACCTGAGGCCCTCCTTCGTGTGTAGCAGCCGTTTTCACCATGTGTACTTGTTGCATAAGTAGATCACAGTAGAGTCTCAGTTCAGACTTCTTCGACTTAAGTGTATCAGGATTTGAGTCCGCTAAAAAATAATAATCATAAAACACATCATAACTAGCTGGACATCAAAGTAAAATAAACCAAGAAAAAGGAGTGGTGCACTTGATAACACGCCACAATACCAACTATACTTGCCAGAAGCACACACAATAATAATAATAATATAAACTTTGCTAGAGAGTAAAGAGAATCACGCACGAAGTACATTTATGAATGAATGGAATATGGGCAGCCACCGTGAATATGTTAATGCAGTAGTTCTCAAAGTGGGTCCGCGGGACCTAGCCAGGGAGTCAGCGATGCCTAAAAATTGAAATGTGTTGTAATAAATTTGAACTCACAGCTGTTATGCAAGAAGTATTTTTCCAGATAATAAAAAGAAAGCAATTAATAATTATACCTACGTTTCTAAATTTAAATGTTTTCCTAGTTTACAAAATTTCTGCTTCGTGAATATAAAAGTTGTCTAAAAAGGCATTACAACATTTGATGGCTTTCTCTACCACTTACTTACGTGAACAGACCATTTCTGCTCTTTGCAGTATTAAAACCTTAAAGCGAAATCGTCTTAATGTGGAATCAGATCTAAGATTGATGGTGACAAAACTTATTCCAGATTTGAATGCAACTATGGAAAAACATAAAGAATTTCATTCCTCACATTAGTGACACCCATTTGAGAGGGTTGTTTATTATGTGGATTTCCTTTTTTTAAAAATCTTATTTTCAGTCTTGAAAATTACTGTATTTTCAATTGAAATTTCGTCCACTAGAAACCAATCATGTATTTTTAGAATAAATTTCTTATAGAATTACTTTTCTTGATCTTTTTCTTGTCAGTGGTAATTCTAATTAGTATATTTTTTTAATGCCACCTGAAATTTCAGATAGCATTGTAAGGAGGTCCGCAGATCACTTTCCGAATGAACAGGGGGTCCGTGCTATCGGAAAGTTTGAGAACCACTGCGTTAACAGATCGACTCCAATAACGATCTCGACTCAGATAATCGCTCTAGCTATCTACTGAAAAAAATTTCAAAAAGTCACTTTCGAGTTATCTTGTGGAGTAACGGACGTACGTACTAACATTACAATCTTTTATAAAAATTAAATTAAATCTTTCAGTTTAACGTCCCACAATTATGTCGTTTAGAGACGGAGAATTACGGCAAGTGAATATTGATCGAAGAATTTGTGGAATAAGAATGGAGGAGGAAACTGGAGTACGTAGAGAAAACCCACGGACATGATGCTGTCCATCACAAACTTACTTGCCCAGAAGGAATTCATGCACCAGAGGTACGCTCTCTATCACTGAGCCACCGTGGCCCCTACAATCATATAAGTCCCACTAGCGTGAACCTAAGAAACATGTCATGACTTGTTTAAGACATGAACTATGTGAAAAGACAATAATATTGCGAGAATCATACACAAGTACATAACGTGGACTAGAGGCGCACCCACGCGGGATGTACACTGGGTCCAGACTTTTCCTCTTAAAAAAGCACTTCGTAACTCGATATACATTTCTACACTTCTTATAAACTATACTTATTTAGCAGAGAAAATTATACAGGATGTTTCAAAACAACACCGACAACGTTTGGGAGGTGATTCCTGACACCAAGATAAGACAAAAAGTATAGACCAACCTGGGTGCACAAATGCTTCCTTTCGGAGTTATAGGCTGCCGAAAACATGAAAAAATTAACTTTAAAGGCCCATAGCACCAATACTATCGGACCTACCATAGTCGGGTAAAGACTTCACTTAGGAACTAATACGTGCCCTATCCAAATATCCATGTTTCAGAATCCTAAGGTACTCACGCAACAATTTTTATGGAGGGAGTTTGGCTACGGGCATATAATTTGAAGTACTCACCAACTGCCTCTATAAAAATTATTGCGGAAGTACCCAGGATTCTGAAACATGGATATTTGGATAGGGCACATACTAGTTTCCTAAGTGAAGTCTTGACCCGACTATGGTAAGTCCCATAGTTTTGGAGCTATGGATCTTTAACGTTCATGTTTTTATGTTTTCGGCAGTCTATAACTTTGAAAGGAAGTATTTGTGTACCCAGGTTGGTCTATACTTTTTTGTCTTATCTTGGTGTCAGGAATCACCTCCCAAACGTTGTCGGCGTTGTTTTGAAACACCCTGTATATATAAATATTCTACTTTGTACTTCGTATTTTTTCTAAGAATATAAGTGGCAATACTTAACAATTACTTATCATTTTTTCGGGTGTAGAATGACATTGGTTCATTACTATACAGACGTACCGGTATTGTATAGTAGTATTAGTTTCCCCATTCCCCAACTAAACTTCGGACCCTTCCCAGTACCAAATTCTGATTGTGCGCCTGACAGACACCAAATAACACTACAAATATCAACCAAACCCAGTACTTAAGAACGATAACCACAAACTATACTGGGGTCGAGAAATCCGGACAGAAGTAACAGAATCTGTAACCAAAACCAACATCACTATTATCAATAAAATGCACCAAGAAGTAATTGGGCCTCGGCGGATCTTCCAGTTGATCTCGTGCCACTGTTAATTCACACAGTACACTCAGCAAGTGTAATGTTCCCTAAAACTTCATACAACCGGCAATGAGTATCGACACTTTTTTACATGTACACAAAAACTTGATTAGGCATCGCTACGATGAAATCTGTTATTTTAGATCAGTATCAAAAAAGGCTTTCCTCTACCAACTGATTTATTAAAAGCTGGTAAAGTTAGAAACTTATAGTTACGCCTTAAAGTTAATTCATATGTAATTATATTAATCTACCCTTATTACTTTTTGATCTATTGGCAAAATGATATGCAATTTTGGTATGCACTATGTACTTACAAAGCACAAATTCTTACACATAGCGAAAGAAATATCCTTATATATTTCAAATTTACGGCCCAAGATTCCATATAAACATGTAACCTGAACTATGCTTTGCAATATAACAATGCAATTACGTAAACCCTCCATTTAACGGAGTAACTGAGCCGAAAGGATGTCCGTAAAATCGCAATTGTACTATGAACGAAATTTTAAATAGAATATTACACTTGAAATTGTACTGTATAATGTAACTATAAAATTACTAATAGAAGTTATGGGGTACTTTAATATAAAACAGTGAATTTATCTTTGTAATGTACTGTCTTGTGTGTTATAAAAATGGTCACCCACGTCTCTAGAAAGCTATGTATTCTAACCCAGTGGTTCTTAACCTTTTAGAGAGCCTAGCGTCTCCCCCATAGCAGAACATGCCGCGATCTGCGATGTGATCGCAGAAAATTTGCCGCGCCTTTGCAGAAAAATTGCGAGAGGAAAAAAATAGCTAGCAGAAGGACTTTATCTTCTTTAAATTTCTTTGAGTTTATGAGTATATTCCCATTTCAGTTTTTGATAGATAGACGATTATTTGAATATAAGCTTTTCATTAAATCTATGCAGGACTTGGTAACTAACTCAAGAAATGAAGGATTTTTTTTTTTTTAAATTGAAGACTCTTTTTTAAAGTTGCAGTAACAGATTTCCGACACAAATACTCTTTTGCAGTAAAGCTAATGATATTTTATTTGAGTATACTATTGTCTGAGGCCATATGTGAAAGCTGGGGTTCAGTGGTTACTAATGTAATGGAGAAAAGGCCAGCAGCAAAGGATGGACTTAGTGATGATATTGGAGATGATAAAATATAAATATTTTAAATCTGCTTCTTTTAGCAAAACTCTTTAAAAAAATGTGACTTCACAGGTTGTAACTCGAACTAGAGATACCACTGAAAACTGTTTACCATGCTTCACGTAACGCTGTAATAAAAACACAGTATCAACTTGATTTTTTATTTTGGAATTCCTGAAGAAAATTTTTGATTTTCAAAAGCTCATCGCAAAAAGACAAAGTTCTGCCATCGGGGCGCCTCCTTGGGTAAATGCGATAATCATGTGTGTTCCCCTTAGCCGTCATATTATCCCAATCCATCCATCCATGCTGAACGCAAGACTTGGATGAAGCAGTATAAGATCCAGAAAAAGACTTCAGTTCTTAACATCAGCCTTAAAGAATATATATGCTTCTTCTTCTCTGTGGCCTCGTGTAACTAACGTCTTTGATGAGAGCGGTCCCGTTCGATTTCCGGTGGGTATACATTTTCGAAAAAGTGTAAAAGCTTTTTTTTAGGTCAACCATCCTGCGTAAGGTTTTCATCATTCATACCAGGCAAATGCCGGGATGGTACCTAACATAATGGTCCCAAGCTGTTTTCTTTTTTTTTTCTTCCCATTCTTTTCTTCTTCCCTGGGGGGTACGGTGGCTCAGTGGTGGAGCGTTCACCTCCAGTGCTCGGGGTCCGTGGTTCGATCCCAGCTCGCGCCGTGTAGACTTTGTGGTGGACAAACACCGTGCTCGTGTGTTTTCTCGGAGTTCTTCCGTTTCCTCCCACCTTCTTCATTCCACCATTTCACTCATTTCTCATTATCACCGTCTCCTTTAGCCTAACCGGCATAACCGTGGGACGTTAAACTGGAAGATTTCATTTCATTTTTTTCTTTTCTTCTTCCCCTCCCGGATAGTGTGATAGCCGAGGGACATCATCCCGCATATACGACGGGATAAAATGGCTATAGATGCCGAAAGCCCAGAAATCTAATTTCTAACCCTTCCTCTTTCTTTTCGTTATATTTAAGATTAAAGGAAAAACTTCTTTTATAATTTGTTTCGGTTATCCGTCTTTTATTACCTTTACGTCCCTTCCCTCAATCACCCATTTTCGTTACAGCGCCGCTTGGGGGGCGCTAACTCCCATTTTGAGAGCCACTATAACCCACTAACCCACATTTGGAATTAAATCAAACAGGGTTCGATTTTCTATGGTTAGTTGAGATCATTACTTAGAGCTAAAGCATTTGAATCTCTCATACAAGGAAGGGTCAGAAACTAGGTTACAAGGCCAATATTTCCAGGGTTTCGTCTGTTATAGAGGAATCAGGCGTGTGTGGTAATTATAATACATGGAGCTGGCAACTGTGCAATGTTTCAACCACGCTCCACCTAAGGCGTTATTTGTAGGTAAACACAAATGGTGACTCGTTTGGGAAACTAGTCTCGCAAAGAAGTCCACTCGGTTATTCGATTTCTGTGGGCTGAAACCGCGGCAGTTGATATAGGTAAAAATCAGGACGAAACGGCCAGGACTTATCTTTCTTCACAACAACTCGCGCCAGCATACAGCTCAGAAGACTATAATGCTGTTAAAGCAGTTTCGCTGGGACACGAAACCCACCACCCTCCCATAAAGCCCGGACCTCGCTCCAAGCGACTTTCACATGTTCCCGCACTTCACTTAAAGGAGCACCTAGAAGGCCATCATTTCGCTTCACATGAGGGGATAAACATTTCATGACAAAGTGGCTGAACACGCAGGGGTAGGATTTTTACCAAGAGGGAATCTTCAAACTCATCCTACGATGGGGTAAGTGCTTCAACCGATATGAAGACTGCTTCAACCGATATGAAGACTATGTCGGGAACACCTATTGAAATAGTATATACACGTTTCACTGCAAGTTTTGAAACCTTACTTTCTGATAACCCATCGTATTAGAATGTTTTTTTTTTTTAAAATAGCTTAGTGACCAAGATTTTATGAACAAGACTGTACATACCATAACAAGAAGAAACTATTTACTACTGGATAAAAAAAATGAGTAGAACCACTGCCTCATCACAATCGCATCGGTCGTCGCGCTTTTCAAAAATCTAATCCAAATTTTCCCCTCAACAGTTTCTTCGCCCAACTACATTAATCAAATTCTCTCCGTTAAATTGAGAGTTTACTGTATCCAATTCTCTTTATTGGGGTACTAATCATTTATATATACATACTCTATATAATCCCCTGTTGGAGTAGTCATCTAATCTTGCATTCCTGTATGTCTGTTCGTTATCAGTTTTCCTCAAAAGACAAGTCATTATATAGTTGAGTGATTCCATTCCTCTACATTCCAGGTAAAAGAAAAGATGTACTCACACTTACAGGAATCTTTCCTGCTTCTCGTCGTGACACAGGCTTTGGCACTTCCAAGAGCAACAAGCCACTGCTGGCGTTCTTGAGATGTCGCTGCTTTCAGATAAAAGTGTTGCTCTCCTGGGATTACCAAGTCCATACGGGTATTATCCACAGGATGAACTGAAATCCACACGAACGCTATTATAATATTAAAAATTAAAGATTTATACCTTTTTAATTTTAATTATATACGAGGTGTGAAAAATTATAATTATATATAATTATAATTATATGTCTGGAACAAGCTCGGAGTATAATTATAGCGGTGAGCCGAATTGTATTTATGTTCCATGTTCAAAAGCACGCACTCGAGTGTGTTCCGACATGTTGAAGCACGTACTCGCATGAGTTCTGACATATATAAGTGTGTTACAATACGTTGGAGCACGTACTCGCATGTGTTTTGACATGTATAAGCCTGTTTCGTCATGTTGCAACATGTACTTGCACGTGTTCTTCTATATATAAACGCGTTCCGACATGTTGGAGCACTTACTTGCATGTGTTCTGACATATATAAGTGTGTTCCGGTATGTCGAAGTCTGTACTCGCACGTGTTTTGACATACATAAGCGTGTCCCGACATGTTCAAACACATAATCAAGTGCTCCAACATGTTAAAGTACGCAATCTCGAACGTGATCCAACACACTTGAGCACGCATTTATATTCAAGAAGCAGAAAATGAAATTTCGTGTATTACGCTGTTGGCAAGAAATTAATAACAAAAATGTTCAAGAGTTTCTGGCCTAGAAATATCCATCTGAAACTTGACACAAATTAGTTCCGTGACCTAGCACCATGCGACCTTTGGCTGTTTAGGACACAGATTTGTTAATATTTCGGACATTCAGTGTACGGCAATAACCATACTGCGCAAAGTTTCGGAATTCCGACAGTCACTTTACAACGGCATAACTTTAAAGAAGGCAGAGAGCTGATTCGAAAATTAAATTGTCGAATACACACCTTGTACACACGTGCAAGACACTGAAAGAAAACTCAATTTATCTGTTTCCGATGTACAGAATGATGATACGATGTACACAAACAGTTTAAAGATAAGCCATATTATGTAATAAAAATTTATAGAAAGATGCAAACAAGTTTCACCGAATCACTGTCGACTTTAACAGTCTGCTGGCACTGCTTATTAACAACCAAGACGTGCTCATATTTATAAACATTAACCATGTGCATCTTACTACAAATCGTTCCAGTGGCAGACGACAGACACCAGTGACGACGAAGGACCACCAGCGCCACTGCCACACTGGAGCAGCTATAACACTAGGAAGGTTTTAGCAATTATTGTCAGTTTTTAGCTATTCACTTTTACTTTTTTAGCTTGCTTAGAGCTCTAGGAGTTACCTAATACGAAGCTTTTAGCTTGCTTTGCTCACTTAGCTTGCTTGGAGCTTTCTAGATTTTAACACTAACCATATGCGTCCTCCTCCAAATTACTACAGTGGTAGACGACAAAGACACCAGTGACACCACTGGTTATGTGACGACGAAGGACCACCAGCGCCACTGCCACACTGGAGCAGATATAGAACTAGGAAGGTTTTAGCAATTATTGTCAGTTTTTAGCTAGTCACTTTTACTTTTTTTTTAGCTTGCTTAGAGCTCTAGGAGTTACCTAACACGAAGCTTTTAGCTTGCTCGGAGCTTACGGCCGTTGTTGCTCACTTAGCTTGCTTGGAGCTTTGTAGATTTTAACACATTAACCATATGCGTTCTCCTCCAAATTACTACAGTAGCAGACGGCAGGAACAACAGTGATACCACTGGTTATGTGACGACGCAGGACCACCAGCGCCACTGCCCCACTGGAGCAGCTATAAAACTAGGAGGGTTTTGGCAATTATTGTCAGCTTTTAGCTAGTCACTTTTACTTTTTTAGCTTGCTTAGAGCTCTACGAGTTACCTAACACAAAGCTTTTAGATTGCTCGGAGCTTTAGGCCCTTTTTGCTCACTCTGCTTGCTTAGAGCTTTATAGATTTTAACACATTGACTATATGCGTCCTCCTCCAAATTACTACAGTAGGAGACGACAAGGACACCAAGGATACTACCATGGAGGAGTCATTTTGTACTCACCTGTTAAGATTAAATATATCTCGCAAAAGAAAAAAAATTAGAAACTCACAAAAATCTACAGTGACTGAAGTGAACAGTACACGGGATAGGGATAATAGTTATTTATTATACTGCCATCTAGGAGTGAAACTTGGAAATGTCAGTCACATCTCCTACCAACAGGGGGTACTTTGTGTTTACCAACTTAAAATAGCAAATTTATAAGACATAGTAACGATTAATATGCACCACTCTAATTTGTATACGCTCTAGCTAAACATGTTGAGCAATATTTTTTTTTAACAATTTTGAAGAAAGGATTTGAAGAGCAATTTAAATAAAACACTCTGGTGGGCACAAAATACCCCCCGTTGGTAGTAAGAGGGTTAATGGTTGAACAGCTTAACTTAGGCGTTTCTCTTTAAGAGTCTTCATCCCGGCGAAATTAAAATATCGCTAATTTTACAGTAATTATGTGATATCTTCAAATAGATAAAAGATAATTGAAATGTGGAACAAGAGCGCCCTGGACAATATTATTTTGCGTGAAGTACCGTCATCACAAGTCACCTAGCGGCTTTCCGTTTTCAGCTGTTTAGAAACGCGAAAATAAATGCCGATTTTCAAAATGGCTCGAAATCGAAAGCAGATAAGTGAGTCGTGATAACGGTTTCTCATGTAAAATGATTTGTCTAGGGCGCTCTTGTTCCACATTTCGATTATCTTTTATCTATTTGAAGATTATCACATAATTACTGTAAAATTAGCGGTATTTTAATTTCGCCGGAATGAAGACTCTTAAGTCAGAACTTTTATATATACACATTAAACTTACAATTTTCGGAACGAAGTGCCATTACTATACTCGAACGCATAGCTATGACAAGATAGGGGCTTGACAACAAATTAAACAGGCTACTTAAACAGCAAGGAAAATAGTCATTCATTCTGTCTTCGTAACGCTTTCGCTGATTGGTTGAGTGCCCAACTTTTTACAAAACTTACGCATGCACCTCCATTTGACTCATTTCTTAAAATATATAGATACATATAAATTCCTTTATTACATATAAGAATTTCTTATATCGCTACCTATTTTTCTATGTTGCACCTACCTATGATTTCACAAGCCGATACTTTTATTGAACCCTTGCATCCTTGATTCACCTCCTCCTGGGACTTGTAGTACGCAAGGACGCAGTTATCCAAGACAAACCATCTCGTCTGCCAACCTAAACAAGGAATATGCAAGGCTTTAGAAACAATAGTTACAAAACTGTGCTCATGGGTACATAATTTAAAACTCAAAAAGGTACATTAACACTGAAAAAGGTACGATTTTAAATACTGAAGACTAAGGTACGATTTTAAATTATTATTATTATTACTAGTTTTTGTGTGTTGATGTTTAGTATCGATTTTTAGCACCGAGGCTCTATGAGACTGGCACCTACAATTTAAGGTGGAATCGAAACCTGCATGGTCCCAAATTTTAATCTTTTCCCCCATAGCCGAACATGCCGCGATCTGCGATGTGATCGTAGAAACTTTGCCGCGCCTGTGCAGAAAAATTGCCAGAGGAGAAAAAATAACCAACAGAAAAGTATAAAAACATGCCTGATGTGTGTAGATGTCTTAAGTGGACGGACTACTCCCATAAATATAGTTTGTATTGTTTTTTACGTCGCGTAAAGCGTATTTTTAAGAATCACAAGCGTTTCTGCAGAATTCCAGCAGAAAACTTTCGACTTACAAAAGCTCATCGCTGAAAGACAAAGAAAGTTCTGCCATCGGAATCTTATCCCATTGAGGATCAAACTTGTATCCCCGTGTACTAAAGACGCTCGCGTTAGCAGCTAGACCAGTGGAGAAAGCTGATGATGACAATGAACGAAATGACAGAATGAAAAAAGAGAGAGAACCGCAAGAAAACTCACTTGGCGACAGAATCGAACCAGAAACCTCCATTCACGAGAAATATTTGCTGTACACTCAGTCTCTGCGGCTCTTTAAGTAGGTTAATTCTATGAAGCATTAATGGGAATTGGAGATTTCAAAATGGTACGGTTATTATAGCTAGAACCGAAGAACTACTGGAAATGATTGACAAAATAGTTGACACTGGGAAACTTAAGATTTAGATTTCTGGGCTTTCGGCATCTTTGGCTATGTTAGCCCGTCACGTTTGAGGGATGACGTCCCTCAGCGAGCACATTATCCGGGGAAAGGACAGGAAGGAAGCGGCCTAGGACCTATATGTTAGGTATTACCCCGACATTTACCTGGTATGAATAAGGAATACCCAGGAAAACCTCATTCAGGATGGCTAGCCTGAAAAAGCTTTTACACTTTTTCGACCGAGTGTCCCCACCGGGAATCGAACCCGGAACCACTCACATCGAAGGCGAGACCATTAGCGACTATGCTATGCGGGGCCACCACACTGGGAAACTATATGGAATGGAAATCAACATCGGAAAATCGAAAGTCATGAGAATATCCCGTGGAAACGCGTCCTTACAGGTCAAATTAGAATAAAGAGAACTTGAAACGCTCGATCATTTCAGGTATCTGGGAAGTATTTTGACGAGAAACGCACGAGATCAGGTCAATAATAGCCATTGCCAAAGAAAAATGAAATGAAATGAAATCTTTAAGTTTTACGTCCCACGATTATGCCGGTTAGGCTAAAGGAGACGGTGCAGATGAGAAATGAATGAAATGGTAGAATGAAGAAAGTGGGAGGAAACAGGAGAACCCGAGAAAACCCACGAGAACGGTGCCATTGCCAAAGAAGCGCTCAATACGAAAAGATCGTTCTTAACTAGCAGGCTTATTACTGGACTAAATAAGAAGTTGGTCAAGTGCTATATACGGACCATTGGACCGTCTGGTTCAGAGATTTGAACATTATGAACGTTAGAAAAGAAATATTTACAGAGCTTCGGAACCAGAAATGAGATCTCTACTTCTTTTTAAAGTTAATTGATTTACTGAGCGTTCCTGAGTAATTTAATTTCCTTAATTATCACTAATTTACTGTCTTCCATTAACCTTTATGACAGGGTTGGCTGGTTTAAAAAAAATCATTTTTGATGATTTTTTTTTTATTTAAATCGATTTTTTTTATTTAAATCAAATCTTTCTCCTCGTATAATACAAGTCGCGATCTGAAGAAAAAGCATTACGAATTAGTATTAACTGACAATTATACCATTTAAGTGAAAGTATTGGGGTTGAATTTTGAATTAATCCCCAATCGTTAACCTGTACCAATCCCAAACAATGTTTCTTAACAATTATATATTATGGCTCTTTTTGTTTTGGTAAATTGTAAACTTTCAGTCAAGCATCATCCCTATTTATCCTAAGATCATGGTTCATACTTCATTCTCTTCAGAATAGAAAAGCTTTTAAAGCGGTAACATTCATATTTTCCCTATCATGTCCCTGAAGCGGAAAATTTTGAGAGAAGTCGGGATTTTTTCTGATTTTTTTTTTTTTCAAATTTCGATCCGCTATGAACTTTCCTGTGTTAATGCACAGATCTCAAAATCAACTGGGAAATACTAAGGGTGTACTAAATTTCAAATTTCTATCTTGAATAGTAAGGGAGGAAAAAATATTTAACAATGAGCTAAGAACATCCCCACAATACCCCAGATGACCCAGATGTAATATAAAAATCTCCTCAGACATCCCTATTTATCTTAGAATCATGATTTGTACATTATTCTCTTCAGAATGAAACAGAGCTTCAAACGGTACCATTCAAATATTTCCATCGTGTAGGCTATCTGGGCCTGGAAAATCACGAAAAAAGGAATTTTCTGTTAAGAAATATCCCCTTTTTTATTTATCACCCACTGTACCGCCTCTGTTTAAAGACAAAGATCTGAAACAAGTCTGAAAAATACTAAGGGGTGCAGTGAATGAGTGTCCAAAATTTCAAACTTCTAGATGCAAAAGTAAGCCCCCAAAAATTAATATCCCCAAATACCCCAGATTCCCGTATAAAACAGGATCTCAGGTTAGTTTCCTGAGACATCCCTATTCATCCTAAGATCATGGTTCGTACATCATTCTCTTCAGAATAGAACCGCTTTTCAGATGGTATTGTTCATATGTCTCCATCTTAGGCGGAAAAATCGCGAAGAAAGCTACTTTTTGTTAAAAATACATTTTTTTTTTAATTTTTGCCCCTCTGGACCCCCCCCCCCCTGTTTTCACGCAGAGATCTGAAATCATTTGAAAAATACTAAGGGTGCACTGAACGAGAGTGCAGAATTTCAGTCTTCTGAATGCAAAATGCAGGCCCGCCAAAAAATTATAAAAATAGGCACAACAAAAAATATTTTTTTAAAATTTATGACGTCATCACATCCTATGTCTCGACGCAGAGAGGCGTGAAAGCTTATGTAACGTGCTATACAATGCCTTCAGTCCTGAAAAAACGAAGTAAAAAGCTTTATTGGTACTTTTTTAATCGAACAATGAAGATTTTATCCTATCAGCTAAAAATAGGTGATATAATTTAAAAGGCTAAGCGTTAAGAAAAATTTATACAGCAACGCTTATCAAAGTGACACTTTTTTCCACAAAAGTTACTGATACTTGGCAGGACCATATTTTTAAGGAAATTGTAACTAGATTGCCACACGAAATACATAAATTTTGCCTAAAGTTATAAAAAGCTAACAAAATTTCGGAGAGGGGATAGGACACTTCTAAATATGCCCTATTATCAACAAATATATAGAGGCACACACAAAAGAATTTTCGTCTTAAATGTCGACTGTGATTTCCCCGTTGGAATAGTTAACGATTTACAATATAAACTCTATGTTACGAAGAGAAGAAAACAGGATTGCCCTGTTACCCGTTCAAAACGGGATTTTCCCTAACCATCCTCTGCATGACACTTGTTTTAATACTATGCTGTATTATGATTATCATCTTCTATAATCGAAATAACAGAACAGAAACGGGACTTTACTTATTTTCACTTTAAATTATTTCGGAATTTGATTTAAATCAAGGATTTTTATTTAAAAAATCAAGTGATTTAAATCAGACTGATTTAAATCAATCCACCCTGGTTTTATCTCCTTTTCACCTTTTGATCAAAGCGTCCCATGTTCAATTCTCGGCCGAACTACAACCCTTCTTTCAAGTGTAAACCAAGTAGCGTTTCGAATGTCACTTTAAGCGAGTCCTCTCCTTAATAACTTCGGTATTACATAAACCTAAACATACGAAACGAAACGAAATTGTTATTTCTGCTTTCCTGAATGTCTGTTGTTTTATAAAGAAGCCAAGGTTGCTTAAATATATTGATAGAAATTGGCAAAATCTAGCTATTGCATACTTAACTTCCAACATTAGCTTCGATTGGACCTCGAGTTTTAATTTTATTGAATGATATTTGCATACTAAATTTGTAATTTAATACCTCAGTTTTAACGTACTGATTATGATACGCTGACTTTAAAATTTTACATACCAAGCAATAACGAGATTTTCGCAATGGCTAAGGCGGGAGTTTCCCGATTTATATATAATGCCTTCACTTGTGCAACTGTTTATCTTTTTGTCCTCCTGAAGTGATTCTTGACGGTTCTATTACGAGTATGTAAAGATCAGTACAACGTTTTTTTTTTTTTTTTTTTTTTTTTTTATCAGAGTGCTTCGTGAGTAAATTGGCAGACTCATCGTCTTTGTGGCTAATTAGTCCCGGTATCGAGTCCAAATGGAGGGTAATTTCTCTCGGATGTAAGCCGAGAAGCGGTTTGAATTCCGCTTTAAGTTTATGTGACTTTTTCCAGCATAACCCCGTTACTGCATAATATCATCACGGTGAAACAAACTTATTTCTGTCCATATGTAGTATAAATACATAGAGCAAATTATTTAAACAAAAAAATTCTGTTCTCTTTTTCGAAAAAAAAAAAAAAAAACAAGGCTTTTGCCAACTCTGCTTTAAGAACAGGGACACTAATACAGAAACTTCGAAGACAGTTAAAATTCCAAAGGCTCTCCTACCGGGAATCGAACCGGGAGTACGCACACCGAAGGCGCACGCACTAGCCACTAGACCAGCAAGGAGGGCTTTACCATTGCGCCACTGTGCCCCCTCCAATTAAAGAACGAGAATATGAAAAAGCGTGAAAATGTATTGTTCACATGATTTATAATAATATTAATAGTGCAGGTGTAATTTCGGTGCACCACATTATCGAAGATATACAAGGTAAAATTCAGTACCTTGCATTAAGAGACATGTTTATAAGGAACAAGTTTCCGTGCAATTTTACTATACGGATCCATAGTATAAGTAAAGCCTGTATATTCCACCTGTGCCCTCGGAAACTATGCGAACTATACTTCGGCCCCACCCTCGCCAGCCTCTGCCGGATGAAACCCTCCCTTTGGTTAGGGAAAAGAAGTGAATGACATCAGCTGCGTTGCCAATTTGTCATTCAGTCGCCTGGCCTTGACGAGTGGAGATCGTAGGCTACTTAGAGTGGTTAATAAGGCAGAGCACACATTAGTTCGTGTAATAATTCATTCTGGCAACGCTTCCGCATTCAACAATTGAAAGACCCCGGCCGCTGCAACTTGTCCCTCTTCTTTCGAAATCACATATCGACAGCAGCGTCAGGAAGGGGCACAGTTCAGATAGAAAGGCTCTAGTAATAGTAGTATAGTAGTAGGAACGAGTTAGAATCCCCACAGGGGTTGGATGGGCTCTGTTCTCGACATGAAATGGGCAAATTAGACTTTACATTTTACTATCTATGGGTCCGTATAGTAAAACTGCACCCAAGTTTCTACAGGTAACATAATTAAATACGAAGCAATGCAGCTATACTTGAGGTTTACAAGTGTAGGGTTACTAATGTAAAATCATTACAAATGCTTTACGAAGGATAAAATAAGTGAGCGTACACGAAAGATGGCTTTATTACATGCTATTTTCCGCTGGCGGCATATTTCTGCATGGTGTACAGACCCTGTATTTTATGTTTACAATTGGAGCGTTACTGGTATGAAACCACGACAAGTACTATTGAAACTCGTATTATTGCCAAAACTCACTTTTCTACTACCATCGCTAGGCAGGCATACCCACCACCACTGACTCGCGTGCTACGTTTGGACGCATCCCTGCGCGGGCCCGTCAGCTTCGCCCTGTCGTTGACTGTTAGATAGCATTGGTGCTTTATAATGGCCACTTAGCACAGGTTTGTTTCTGTTTTTTGCACTGTAGATTTTATATTGCACATCCGGAATGTGTATTTATACGCAAATGATAAAAAATCGTAATTTTTCAACAATTACTTCTGCTGGCCTCCTTGAATTTTATCTATGCCAAGTGAGATATTTTCATGTCACCCAGTGGCGAACCTTTTTGGGTGACAATACGAAGGAAATTTATGAAAGAATTTTTAAACAATTCTTTCTAGTGATGCTCCAAAAGTAAACCTGTACGATAATATCGTGATTTCGGACGTTGGACACATTCGAAAGCGAATTTTAACACTGTCTTAAATTGAACTTACTTGACAAGAGAATATTTGTGTCCTCTTCTTGAGTTCCCATGCCATTCTCCTAAGAGCCTACAAGAATAATAAATGCAATGTCGCCGAACTGCTGGTCGTGCGTAAGATAGCTATTTTCGATGTTCTTTACGTGGTCAATACACTTCTTCACACATATGAGATTATTATCAATTCAATACACTCTCTTAACACATTACAAACACTTGCATTTCAGGGTGTTTCATTTTTCTTCCTAACGCCTCTCTTGAACTATGACCACATCACCCCCCTCCCCCATCGGGTTAAGGCAGCAATGATAAAGCGGAAGTCTTAAAACGTAATGGCCATAGTAACACCCGATATTGTCAATTACGTAAGCTTTACCGGTGAATGTTCCGTTAAGGGGATCCAGTGCCTTTGACACCACTTCTTTCTATTGATTTTCCTTTGATTACATAATATAACGTTATATTAAGTTAGGTTAGGTTAAGTTAGGTCAGGTTAGGTTAGCTTATGTTAAGTTAGGATAGCTTAGCTTAGCTTAAGGGGGTCCAGTGTACTTTTGGACCCCCTTAACGGAACATGGACCGCTTTACCTATATTTGCCTTTTTCATTTCACCAATCAAGACAGCCTTTATCGGGAGAAGGCCGGGCACTGGGATATTGCGTAAGTGCATGTGTTTGTGGTCATCGGCATGGTCGACGTCTTTAATTTTAGACGTGAATCATATGCAGCATTATCTAAATCCAATCATACACTTTTCATTTGTTGGTATAAGAGACTCTTGAGAACCATTTCCCGAATATCGCATAATTTACATCGTCTCGTCATCGCTGCGGCATGCAATACGATAATTCTTTTGCGCCTAGATACGTGACCATTAAGAGAATAACAGCACAAACCATCATCCCACCTCTTACTTAAAACATCGTGGGTATCGTACCAAGTATCATGTAAATATATTACTTTTCCACCCTCACTGGCGACTTGCTTTAACTTGCTCAATCCTACTTAACTCGATTATTCTCCTCCTCCTTTTATTAGACATCTGGTATTTGAAACCTAAATGTTTCCGAAGTCTGTACAATGTGCAGCGTGCATAAGGAAAGTCACATTTTTCACGAAGATGACAAAATTTCATTTGAAGTAGGTCCCGCACCCTTTTTAGTACAATTTATCATCTTATTTGGTGTCTTTTGGGCTTCACTGTCTGCTATTTTTCTCACGGTACTCCTATGCATTCCTAAAATCTTCGCAATTTCACTTCACGTCTGTTTTTCACTGGCAAGTCATACGCATTTAAAATAGGTTCCTGGCTCTTTGTTTACTAAGAAGGGCTAACCCAGTTAATTTATTTTTGTCTTCTGTTGTAGGCGATTTTCCATTATGCACTCCACTCGGTCCAGCAACACATTCCCATTTCATGCTCAGTACCACTCGCGTTATTATTTACACTAATAAAGCTATTGTCTTAGTTCTTAATATTATGACCTTGCTGCATGTTATTTACAAGTTCATTCACTAAAATTTGCTTCCAGGAACTTTAGATTTTGCTAAAAATCGAGTATTATATAATCACTAACTTAAAGGACATGTTTCGAATTGTAGCAACTAACACTCCACGTGGGATTTACCAGCGATTGTCAATTGTTTGAAATGATGGTTCTGGTTGGTCATTTACATATTGTGGATGTCTTCCGCAAGATCCCTTAAACAACTTATTTACGTAGAAGGTGGCATTTTTTCGGTTGAACGAACTAACTATGCCAAAAATTGTTCCTACTGATAGCTGATTTGTTACACGGATACGCCTTAACGATATCTTAAGTCACGTAACTATAGGGGAGAGGGGGTTACATTTGAACATCTATTTTCGAATATTCGTTTTTGCTTCCAAACACCCAGTAAATTTCCTTATAGAACTGTAGAAAAAGCTAAATATAATATACATTATATTTGCCATAAAATAGAGTACTTTGTTTGATCTTGTCATTCTGTGCAAGGGCGCAGGGGGTGTCGTTCAAATGTACCCCCTTGGGGGGTAGATTGAAACAAGCATGTGGTAGATTTGAACATACGTGGGGCAGTTTTGAACAAACCATTATTTTACTACAATAATCGTTATTTTCAGGATGAATTCGTTTACGAACAACAAGGCTAATGTAACAAAGCAGCATTAACAGTTTAAGGCACACGAATTAACCAATCGCGTATGGCAAGGAAATAATAATAATAGTAATAATTGCTGAAACATATATGCAGACCCGTATTTGTATATTGTGAGCCTCTGTGCTCTAAATAATTTGCCTCCCCTTCGGAAACACATCTGAATTGAGTTGAATTCATAGTTTTTGGAGCCACTGAGATGAATAGTGGCAGTTATAATCCAATTCAACTTCAAGGTTATACTCAACTCCCAAGTGAGGCGGACGAGAGTTTAAAAGTAATCGAAAACGAGAGACAAGAATTAGAAAGTCCACACACAATATCAGCAGTTGGTACTGAACATTTGTCTTCATTGTCTGAGAACACAAACATGTTGCTGGTACTTATAACTTTCAGAAAAGCATAGGTAGAACAATGTTCAAATGTGCCCCCTAATTTTTGTTCAAAGCTGCCCTAACCGGCATGATCAAGCAGAATTTGATAATACCCAGATAGTACAAGCTATTGTGAAATACAAAGGGCAACATTGGATAAGTAAATTAATGTACTTGCTTCTGCAATGAATGGCAGATAATATCAAAACACAGGCTTCTGTCAAAAATCTTACAAAACTTCACAAAAATTCCAACTTTTCACCCCACAAATGTAACAAAGTACTGCTGTTCATCAACAGTTACATTAAAATTGCAGATAACAGTTGACCGTCATGCAACGCAGTTTTGCCAAACTAAAAATTTTGAAACCACCAGATATGCTATTATTTCTAGCCTGTTATCTTAAATGTTCAAAGGTACCCCCCTCTCCCCTAATTAAAAAAAAAAAAAAAACATAGTTAACATATTGTTACGAACCAGTTACTTACTAGTTTAAGATCAGAAAGTGTAGGAACACTACGACGACCATCTGGTCTAAAGAAAACTGGAATGATGTGTGATACTTGGTATACATAACGATTTTTGTTTTTGTTTTTGTTTATTTGTTTGTAAACAGTAACGACGCATCTTCGGATATCTTATATAACCACTAGCTGCTTGCAATAATCTTTCGTACATGCCTCTTATTTATTTACACCGTTAACAGGAATGAAACTAATTACTTTCAGGATTGTTACAGATTAAAATAGACATTACAGAAATCTCAATTTGTCTCTTAATATATCTGTATGGTCTGATCTTTGAGAGTTTGAGATTAACGAAAGTAAAATTACAGGTTTTGATTAAATACACACGGTATAGTCCTATATTATTGTCGGCTTTGTTTATTTAATGCCAGAATCATTTAAATTCATAATAATTATACTTTCATGTTATCTCCTGCGACCGACTTCATCCTAATCTACCTTTCAAACCGCTACGTGTCAAATTGCTGTAAAAAGAATATTGTCAATGTGTTTTTATTATCTACAAGGAATATTATAAAACCTTACCACTCCAGTAATTTGTCCATTTCCACAACACACCTTCCATATTTAGCACAAATCAAATACACCTTTTAACAAAATATATATCTTTAATTCAGGCCTAAATTTTATGAGCCTGATGACGGAACAAACATCAATTCCCCATAATTTAACGTGAAGAAACAGCATATCAGAGCTGCCAGCTCATAAACCTCCATTTTAGTAAGCATCGTTTCGTAACCAAATTAACTCAATAACATATTGTTCGTTTCCTTGTTATTTATTAAGTTTAATTTTGATCAAAATCCTACTGGTAGAAAAAATATATTCATTACAGTTATATTACAAATAACTAAATTAACAGGTTATTTCTTATAATACTAGATTTTCAAAATCAGATTCCTATTATGTGGGCACTATTTCAAAATCGAGAAGTCAAATATTTTTTCCTAACCTTTATAATGGAATCCTGTTGACTATTATTATCATGTTGTATATTTTTCATATGAAATACGTTTTATTGCTAATTATACAACACATTATATTGCTAAAAAAAAAAAAAAAAAAAAAGTTCCAACAAAAATTCTAGTTCGAATTTCACAAACCAACATCCAGTTTTCCATTAACCCACTATATGGCAACACTTCTGGCAACTGTGTTTGTTTTCATTAGGTGAAATGCATCCGTGTAGATTTGTATCCTAAATTAATTTTCTATTTTACAACCCTTATATTTTCTTTCTGGTTGTAGTTTCCTTTTCCATAAATGGACAATTCTACAAGACCAAAATAGGTTGCATAAATTCTACACTGCAATTCAAAAGGTTTCAACCTTTCATGAAAATTGAAGCAAGGATTGGTCTGGGTGTGGTGATGACTGAGATTTGAAAATATGAAGAATATGAGTTGCTTTAGTAATATTTGTGTTTTATTTGTAGCAAGTTTTATAGCTCTAGGTGAGTATATGATTAGTTTCTTTGTATAGGTAGTGTTTATGTTTGCTAAACTGTATGTGCATACGCAAAGGTAATGGTATTAAAATAAAATTAACTAATTCCGATATAACATTTGTGCTATCTTGGAATATTTGTTAGTATTAATTTCACTTCAATATTTCGGATTTATAATAAACCTTTTAAAATGCTGATTGTTACTTTTAAAAGCTTGAAATTTATAAGATAACCATTGGCGTGAGTGCAGTTTAGCGAATTCATTCAAAGAACCACGATTATGAGTTCTTCGGATAACTTACGAATGTGTTCGATACAGGTTAAGATCTCTACATGAAAATATAAAATTTCGGGTTAACTTTACAATGCCCACTCCAGCTGCTATAGGGCCCACCTACTCAGAAACGAGAAATTACACATTATTAATTTTATGAAAATGAATCAAAACCCCTAACCTTAAGTTAACTCATTCCTGCCCCTACCCTAGTTATCCCTATTGTAACCTACTATCCCCTTTTAAAGCGGCCCTACTTATCGATGCGCAGCTGGAGCATGTATTGTAAAGTTTATCCAAAATTTCTAGTGAAAATATAAATACAAGTATCGACACTAATGTTCCGCAAATGGCGGCCCCGAATGGCTTCACTTGAATCTTTTTTTCACGGTTGTATTATAATTTACGGGTTAACTGCTGTATCGCCGTACCACTTTTAGAAAATTTGCCAGATGAGTTGGAGAATTCTGTTGGGTTTGTGAGGAAGAGTGAGTGAAAGTACGGTGAGGGAAATAGTTGAAGTTAAGAAAATACTTGTTGTTGGTTGTTTTTGATATTGTAAGCGGCACCATATATGGAGGCGAACAGGACTATTTGGCGAAGAGGAACACTTGTTATGATTTATGGGAAAGCCAGTGGGGAAGTGGTGTGTAAATGACAAGATTGCCATAATGTCGTGTTTGAGTTTTTTTTTATCGGTTGTACGAGAGTAAGGTGTGTCAGTTGTTGAAATGTGTGAAGTGCATAGTCAGGTAAACACGCGAACAGCTTGTCGTAAGTGTAAAAACGAATTGAAACTGCAGAACAAAGAGGAACATCTAACCAGACCGGCTATTGTTTAGCTTTGGGGAACAGGGTTTTAATCTAATTTTTGCGATATACTATTCACATTCGGTTAGGCTAGGTTATTATTTAATTCTGCTCTAACCTAATTTAGTACATTTTGGTACTTTTAGACCACAGTATGTCCACCAAAGTTGTGCAACACATAAGCCATGCATTTTATGATATATAAAGTGTTTGGTAAATGTTTAGTAATGGAGGGCCAACACTAACGAAGACAGAAAACAGCGTGGTTTGCGGGTCTCTAACTCGCCTTCACTCGCTGACGCTCGCTCAGCAATACTGTCTGAATTAAATGTTACTAACCTAACCTAACCGAGTGTGAATAGAATATCGCAAAATGAAAAAGTTTGTTAAAAACCTGGCACCCAGAGCTAAACAATAGCTAAGTGTTTTTCCATTATCCTCTTTTATATGCATATACCCACCGCCGCTGACGCGCCTGGCTTGCTCGGTTAGATAGTATTCGTGCTTTTCAGTGGCCACCTAGCACAAGTTGGTTTGTATCTTATGCACTGTAGTTTTTATGACGTACGTCCACATTATATTTATACTGATCACAGTTAAAAATGACGAGCCATATTCACTACCAAGTGATTTGAGGGAAAAAGTAAATAATACCGATTGTAAAGTTTGCCCTGTTTGTTAATAAATAACTTTAAGGAGAGCTCCCAATAAACTTGCGCTGCGTTGGTACATCCAGCTATACCGGAAAAAAAAAAAATTACTAAGCTGGAGATTGAGAGCTGGGTTTGTCCAAATAAAATGTCCCTTTCTTCGCTTACCATTTGAAAGTCTACCTTTGGTTAGTTTCGCTTTGCTTTGCTTCAAACCTACACGACGAATTCTTCAGACGTCCGAAGGATAACGAGATGTTCATGGAACATAAGACAGATGTCCCCGGGATGTCAAAAATAACAAAACGTTTACGAAATCAGGAATAATATCCCCAATGACCTAAACATTCATCACCAAACAGTGCTGAACCATTTGGAGAAAGCTGGCTACAAATAGAAGCACGACGTTTGGGTGCTACACGATTTGAATCATTAACATATATATTTGATTGAAATTTTTATGCAAATCTGTACTGAAACGTAAACATAATAAACTCGAGCCATTTCGGAAGCGCTTGGTCACGAGTGATGAAAAGTGGAGAACCTACGACAGTAATGTACGAGAAATATTGTGGTCGAAGCGCCAAGAAGCTGCACAATCTGGCAAAGCCTACACTTACGCTCAGATAGTTTATACTGTGCATTTGATAGTGGAAGGGGAGGAAACATATCGTACATCAGAAGCTTCTGCCGCCAGGTGACTTGACTCGTGCACCTGGCAAGTCAGAAGAAACGGTCGGAACTGATCAACAGAAAGGGTATCTCATATACCCCGCTGAGAACGCCAGACCGTACACGACCCATCAGAAATTAAGATAACTAGAGACCGGATGTTTAGGCACTAGAAACTTGAAAAATAGGCAGGCAAGTAAGCAATTAAATTTTAAAAGTAGGCAGTAAAATAGGCACTAAAATGTAACTCGAAGTAATGAAGGTAAGTACTCACTACAATTCAAAAATAGATTCAAGTCATAATACATGTGTTTTACATCAAAGGTAAGTTAACATTAACATATTTAGTATTAATACCGGTACCTATGGCCTTAAACCCGTAAAACGTATGAGGGATAACGTCCCACGGGGGCCGCGGTGGCTCAGTGGTAGAGCGTTCACGTCTGGTGCTTGGGGTCCCGGGTTCGATCCCAGCCCCCGCCAAGTGAATTTTGTGGTGGACAAACACCGCGTGCGTGGGGTTTCCTCTAGGTTCTCCCGTTTCCTCCCACTTTCTTCATTCCAGCATTTCATTCATCACTCATCATCACCGTCTCCTTTAGCCTAACCGGCATATTCGTGGGACGTAAAACTTAAGATTTCATTTTCGTTTTCAACGTCCCTCGGTGTCGCCGAGTCGACGAGCACAGTATTCACGGAAAGTATTTTAAAAGGTATACAAAATTGCATATTTTACTTCAAAGAGGCTATAAGCATAATCCATTTATTAATTTATTCTATAATTATCTCAAGCTAAGATACGGCCTTTTTATCCATTCAGTTCATTCAGAATTTTATAAAGGTCTTATGTTGAATGTTGTTGTATACCTTAACGTGAAAGTATCTAATTCGCCCAAGGAAAGTCTAAAATTTGATAAAAATCACTTTCAATGTAATCACCTTATTTGTGCCAATAATATACTAAAAAGCTCAAAATCCAGGTGGATTTTAAAGTGTTTTTTCAGGTTGGTTCCAACCCGAATAAACCCTGTGGGGTTTTTCGGGCTGGGCTCACTGCGGCAAATCCTAGTAAGGGGCGAAACAGGCAAAATAAAATTGGCTTAAATTGAAACTATAACCCCCCATATAAACCTTAAAACGTTAATTTTGGCCATATCTTTAATATTAAAGAATAGGCATTTTGCCTAACATCCGGTCTCTAAAGATAACTTAAAGAAATGTTTTTAATGCATCCACCATATAGCCTGGATATGGCATCGTCGTCCTGTCATTTGTTTCGGTCTCTAGAAAACTGCGAATGGTGTTAAGCTAGGTTCAAAAGAGGGCTCTTAAAATACTTGTGTCACAATTTTTCGATCAGAAAACTACATAAGTTATGTGGCGACTAGACTATGAAGTTGTCGGGAAAATGGCAGAAGGTCGTCGAATAAAATGGGGCATATACGGTTTCATGTTATTTTCAAATCAGTATAAATGTATTCTCAATTTTAACCTCCAAAAGATACGTTAAAGATAACCTGATATTAAATTATCTATTAACGCAAGTACATTTTGACAACGCAAGAAAAAAATAACTAGACTTGAAGAAGGTATCAATAAAATCTATATATTAAAAAAGCAAAAGATGGCACCAGTATGCAACACCATTAATAATCATTTTACCTAGGACCAAAAGTTGATAATTTGTAATACATTTTTTTTTTTTTTTTTTTAATTAGTTTCTAGTGTGCACATACCGTATCTATTACTGATTTTTGTTTTCTTCTCTTAATATAGGAACAGCATTAGAATGTTATGTATGTACCAATCAAGAAGATAACTTGGGAAAATGTTTGAAAACTATAAGGACATGTGAGCCGGACCAAGATTGGTGTCTTTCAGAAATTCGATGGGGAAGTGAGTAAATTTTTTAAATTTTATTTTATTACAAAAGCTATATTTCTTCTATAATAAAATTCCGCATCAAATGTTAATTAGTTTTGGATCTTATTGCCTATATTTATATTTGTAATGCTTTTATTAGGTTGCTTTTCTGTTTCTTTGAGTCAAATCTTTTTTTCTTTTTATTACAATGCTTTTATTAAGTTGCTTTTCTGTTTCTTTGAGTCAAATCTTTTCTTCTTTTTATTACCATGCTTTTATTAGATTGCTTTTCTGTTTCTTTGAGTCAAATCTTTTCTTCTTTTTATTACAATGCTTTTATTAGATTGCTTTTCTGTTTCTTTGAGTCAAATCTTTTCTTCTTTTTATTACAGTGCTTTTATTAGATTGCTTTTCTGTTTCTTTGAGTTTCTTTTCTTCTTTTCATTACAATGCTTTTATTAAATTGCTTTTCTATTTGGTTATATGTTAGCGTCAAATCTTTTCTTCATTTTATTTCAGTGCTTTTCCTAGGTTATTTTTCTGTTTGTCTCTTAGATTCAAAATTTGCAACTTCAAATTCACCCATTTCAATACGAACTACAGCTCTGAAATTTTGCACAAATACGTAAACGCAATGACAACTCTATATTTTCACATTATATCTCTAGCTTGTCAGTTCACAGTAAAAAAAAATAAAATAAAAATAATTATTATAAATGAATTGAGGTTGTGTACATGCACAGGCAACGTCATTTAATTAAGTGTTGCTTCGGTAGATTCCAGAATGGTTCGAAACCTTTATATGCCACTTCTAACATAACAGTTATGAATTATTGCCTTCCGCAGATGTTCTTTCACACATAAAAACTGAAAAGTAAATAATAACCGAAAGAGAAAACAACAACTTAAAATTAACGCTTTACAAAAGTGTACCAAGAAGGAAAACAAAATGTTTTTAGTTGGGGAAATGAAGAAGTGAGACTAAGACTAAAAGCATTCCTTCTGGTTTAATGTTTAGGTAACATTTTAATCAATTATCAAATAGAGCAAACCACTTTCGTATTATCCATAAAAACTTTAGCTCTTAATCTTACGAAGAACGCCCAACGCTTTTACACTTAGTCCCATTTCTTCATTAGCAAGACTGAAAGTATTCAGCGTATTTCAATGTTTAAGTGATGTTTTTATCATGGACATAATCCCAAATATCCATAGAAACTTCAGCTCTCAACTTTAGGAAGAGCCCCCAATGCTTTTACTCTTGGTCCCATTTCTTCATTAGTAAGACTAAAAGCATTGGAGGTATTTCAATCTTTAAGTGACGTTTCTCTTATCGACCATAATCCCTAATATTCATGGAAACTTCAGCCCTTAATTTAGGAAGAGTGCCCAATGCTTTTAGTCTTAGTCCCAATTCTTCATTAGTAAGACTAAAAGCATTGGGCGAGTTTTAATATTTAAGTGGCGTTTCTATTATGGACCATAATCTCTAATATCCATTGAAATTTCAACCCTTAACCTTAGAAAGAGCTTCCAATGCTTTTACTCTTGGTCCCATTTCTTCATTAGTAAGACTAAAAGCATTGGGCGTATTTCAATTTTCAAGTGACGTTTCTATTATCGACCATCATCCCTAATATCCATGAAAACTTTAGCCCTCAACTTTATGATCGTTGTCCATAGTCTTTTTAATATTTATTTGTTTTTTAATGTTGTGATATCCGTAAGCGTAGATTTTCACTTTTTGTGTTTCTAATGCCTAAAGAAACTAATGTGCTTGTCCAATTTAACGCAAATATTTTTTCCAGTAGTAACAACAGAAATTTTATCACAGCACCTTCATCATGCCGCTTAACCTTAATAAAATGGTTTTTATTGTTAATTAGACTGGTGTTTCTTATTATGAGCAAGAAAGCTCCAGCGAAAGTCTTCTAGTTTGTAAGAGAGGTATTGAATTTTTTTAAAATTTTAATTGGTTTGCTTGTCTTTTTAGCCACGCCGTATTGGTCGCTTGGAGCAGAAAAGCAGTATTATATCTCCAAGAGTTGTGCAACGAAAGAGGATTGTGTTAATACAAAGGAGAAGTACATGCCTTACTGCACCCATATCTGGTATGAGGACTGGAAATGTGCAGAATGCTGTCAAGGAGATAGGTGTAACTATTACGTCATTGTAAGTACAAGAATGATACTTTGTGTAATTTTATTAACAGTCTCACTATGCACGGGAGTCAGTAGGTAATCCTGTTCGGGAGAGAGTTGTTAACAGTTGCTGTACATACCTAGATGTTAATTTGCTAATATAGATAGTCTGTGGAAATAGATGGGAAAATATACAAATTACAAATATTATTGAAAGCTTGAGTTTCAAAAAATGGGCACAAACTGAGTGTCACTGTTATAAGGTCTACAATGTGTAGGTTCTAAATTATTATTGTTGTACGGGAATAAAAAAAAAAAGGACTAGGAAATATTTCTTTAACTGTTAATACCATTTAGTGCTTATGAAGAAAGGGTAACAACGTCATGTCTGTGAGTTTTTTTTTTTTTTTCTTTCTTTCGGAATGCTCCCCTTTCCTCCTCCAATATCATTCCACTTGTCCCATTGTCATTCACTTCTCTTAATCATCTATCTTCCCAAGCCGCAGTGATTCAGTGGTAGAGCGTTCACCTCTGGTGCATGGGGTCCTTGGTTCGATCCCAGCTCGCGCGAAGTGAACTTTGTTGTGTACAAACACCGTTGCGCACGCCGATTTGATTGATTGAGAGAAATAATTAAATTATTCAATCAATAAAATCGGGGAAGCACAAACCCTGAACAATAAAACGAGTTTATTGTCAATTTCGGTAGCAACAGCAGTTACACGAAATCTTGAGAGAGATGGTGAACATAGAAACAAGGGCCGTGAAGCGGCAGCAGAGACAAACAGCGCACTGTATTAATAATCAAACAAGATGATTTGTTTGGGTATGTTAATTCTTTATTTGGGCTAAGTTGTCTGAACAAAAATTAAAGCTAAAAATCCGTCTATCAAGCTTACATCTACTGACTGACTAATTATTAATTAGGACGGATTGCAAAATGAAATGAGGGTGCTAAAATATTATGAATGAAACTTAAAAGGTGGAAATACGAGTAATTCTCAATGTTTCGTCCAATAGTCCCCAGAAAAAGATGTACTTAGCTTTCGGTTGCTAGGTGTATCTTGAAGTTTTATGGTGAAAGTTATCTTATGTGGTAAAAGCGTGGTTGACTCTTCCTTTCACTTTGTTCTGCTGATCCTTCCCTAGAGATTCCAACGCCGGTTCCTGGATGCTCTCCTTGGAAAAATTCTGTATCCCTCGAATGAGCTGTAGGGGGCCGCGGTGGCTCAGTGGTAGAGCGTTCACCTCCGGTGCTTGGGGTCCCGGGTTCAAACCCTGCTCTCGCCAAGTGAACTTTGTGGTGGACAAACACCGTGTGCGTGGGTTTTCTCGGGGTTCTCCTGTTTCCTCCCACTTTCTTCATTCCACCATTTCATTCATTTCTCATAATCACCATCTCCTTTAGCCTAACCGGCATAACCGTGGGACGTAAAACTCAAAGATTTTCGAATGAGCTGTCTGTCGCAACTGATGTCCCTCGAATGAGAGTAGTGAGAAGCCTTTGTCATTCCTTTTTCTTGCTGTCGGTCTACTCGCTCTCTTGCTGCGTCTCGCACTAGGCTTGCTGACCTCCAGCTAGCCATCTTGTTATCCATGTGGTTGAGATGAGGTTGTGACGTCATCCAAACTCCAGCTAACTATCCTCTAGTTGCCTCTATGGTCGAGATGAGCTTGTGACGTCATCAAAACTCCAGCTAGCTATCCTCTAGTTGCCTCTGTGGTCGAGGTGAAGTCGTGACGTCATCCAAACTCCAGCTAACTATCCTCTAGTTGCCTCTGTGGTCGAGATGAGGTTGTGACGTCATCCAAACTCCAGCTAACTATCCTCTAGTTGCCTCTGTGGTCAAGATGAGGTCGTGACATCATCCAAACTCCAGCTAACTATCCTCTAGTTGCCTCTGCGGTCGAGATGAGGTCGTGACGTCATCTAAACTCCAGCTAACTATCTAGTTGCCTCTGTGATTGAGGTGAGGTCGTGACGTCATCCAAATCCTTCTGTGAACAGGAACGTTCACACCGTGTGCATGGGTTTTCTCGGGGTCTCCCGCTTTCTTCATTCCAACCAATTCATTCATTTCTCATCATCAACGTCTCTTTTAACCTGGCCGGCATAACTGTGGGACATAAAACTTATAAAATTCATTTTCTTGCATCTCCTTTAGCCTAAAAGGCATAAACGTAGGACGTTAAACCGAAAGATTTAATTTAATCTAAAGATAAAGAAATGGTATAGGTACAAGGATAATTTTGTGAAAGACTACTAGAATTAAGGAAAGTTATCGTATTCGAAACAAGATATTCAGCGGAATCCAAATGCAATGTCAGTGTTCTGAAAGAATTTATGCTGAGAGAGGCATTATTTATTTATTTATTTATTTATTCATTTATTTATTTATTTATTTATTTTTAATTCATTTACTTGTTTGTTTTTAATTAATTTGCTTGTTTGTTTTTAATTCATTTGTTTGTTTATTTTTACCGAAATGTTCACAATTGTATAATTCTGAGTGCTTTTGGGGTAAAAGTAAGTTTTTATAACTATCCTAGTAATGTGCAATTGCGCTTTTTAGCATTTGCTGGTGCGAGCAACAGTTCTATTAGCTCAGATTTAGATATTAACTTAAAGCTAATTTATTATGAAAATCTTAAACAAATTATGTAAATGGAGTTGAGAACTGATGTCTCACATGAAACTTATAAAAGGGGAAGTAATGTTTAGCGTAAATGAAATTCAACAGACATTGCAGAAACACGCTTAGGAATTGTAACTATCATTTTACGTACAGGTTTCTGTAATTCCTGAATCTTTAAAATTCCAAGCTTTCGACTCTCCCTGGAGTCTTGGTCACGGAGGCTAAAAGCAGGAAGAAAAAGAACAAAAACATCAAGGAATAAAAGGGAACGGACTTAACCAAGGGAAAGAGCTGTGTGGAAAACACGTTGTCAAGTGGGTCAGCGATCTGCAGATGATGTTGAAGCAAACTAAAATATAGCGGAGTCAGTTTGTACACCTTTTATGTTTTTTGTTGGAAGGTTGCCAATTCATGTTATTTTTATTGTCATGCCAATGCTGTGAAAATTTTGTGATAACCGTCTCCCATTCGTCACTCAACCATTCTTTGTCTAGATTTATTATTATTATTTTTTTTTTAATAAATAAATAAATACATGTTCAAAAACCAGTCTCTCTACTTCATTTCTAGCTCCAAATAAAATTTTTGAATCTTGTACTCTGTGTTGAGTGTCTTTTAAATGTTTCGATAAACCTGACACCGGATTTTCCGCTTTTCAATCGCTAATGTGTTCCTTTGCTCGGACTTTTAAATTTCTTTTCGTTTTGCCCATATAACTCTCTTGGCAACTGCATTTTATTTCGTAAATACCCTTAACACTTGTCAACGTGATTTGCACACAGCTTTTCCTCTTGGTAAGTCCGTTCCTTTTTTATTCCTTGATGTTTCTGTTCTTTTTCTTCCTGTTTGTAACCTCTGTGACCAAGACTCCATGGGAGAGTCGAAAGCTTGGAACTTTAAAGAATTAGGGATTATAGAAACCTATAAGTAGAATGATAAATTCAACAGATTTCGACTGACGAAACAAAGACTAGTTAGGTAGAAGGTAAAAGAGGGAGGAAAGGTAAAATTTAATTAAAAGAATAGGTATGAGCACTAGCCTCATTATTCCTGGTTTCTGTTAATGGTATTGTTCTTTACAATGACGAATGGGTTCTCCTTTATGCAGTGGTGGAAGTGAGACGGTATGCGGTGGTATGCCATACCGCCTCTGTTTTTTCAGTGATCAAGACATACCATCACAAGATAATAGATGATAAATACCTTTAATAAATCCATTTTTTATACAGAGCAATTGAGGAATAGCTTTGCACGTAAACAGAGTTTATTTCTTATGTAGAAATAATTTCTAGGTTGACAACAGCGACATTTTTTTTTTTTTTTTTTTTTTTTGTTATCTTTTACCTACCTTTCCTAAAATGAGGTGTCTTCAAAAAAATTCATCTAGTTTATATTTTGATGTGCCATATTGAATTGTTTCTTTCGTATGTATGTGTGTATCTTCTTGCCTTAATTCATATAAATATCGCGTTTTGAGCATGAGCGGATTTAGGGGTTGTCTGCTGTGGGGGCTATTCTTCCGGGAGTTTGGAATACCCTCGGTGGACTGGGGGACCGGGAGCTTCCCATAATAAATTGTTCATATAAAAAGTCGTTTTTGAGCATTTTCGTGTATAAATCTCTATAATACAACAAAATGGGTTACTTTTGTTTTTAGAAAGTTGTTGGCGAGGGATCAAAATCTCTCCATGCCCCCCCCCCCTCCGCCCCGCCCGTGTAACTAAAGAGAAGTTCTTCAGTAGTTTTCAGTCATTATAGAAATAGAAATGCAATCTTTTAGACAACATACCCTCACTGTATTTCAACATTTAGGCAGCCGGTATGTCAAGTCAAAATCGTATAAAACATACCGCCTCTGATCTTTTTCCACTTCGAACATTGCCTCTATGTCTTAATCACTTCCTAGCTGGAAATTGATGAAAACAAATGAAATCAGATGAAATTGACGTCTGGTCTGTCAAAACTGCCAGGGACGATGAATGAAATTGCCAAATGAGTTGCCCACAATCTCTGGAATGATGGTCAGGAAACTTATTTAGCTTTGAATCATTTCCACTAGGATCCAAGTGTCTGGAGGGACGTTGTCTCCAATTGAATTGCTGTTCTCTTCTTTGGTGTTACATCTCTAAGAAATTCATCACAACTACTACGTTAAAACGTGTCTCTAGTAGTTTTGTCCAAAGAGGATGTTGACTCTAGCGTTCATTCAAATAGGAAGCACTTGAAGGGAATGTGATGTGGAAAGAAAGGGACACTAGTCTTACCGATATTGGTTAATGTATAGTGACGAAGTGAATATGGTGGTTTACACAAGTTCGTCTGAGAATGTACACTCAAGATTAAATGTTGTATATAGATGAATTAATAATTTGAATGAATTCAAAGTGATTTGATTTTAAAAATGAATCAAATTGTCCATTAAAGTGCTTTCAAAACTAGAAACAAATTGACAACTCAAAACGACAGATTTGTTTTGAAGAAGGGAATCTACGTCACATAGTTATTGCGGTCGGTCGGCGAGGGTCCATTTTAGCAACATTGGGTGGGGGGTTTCCTTGGCAACAGACCTTAAGATTCCAATGTTGCCGCTAGTAAACACATGTTTTCAGAAGGAAAGAAGCTATTTTAGTCTTTTCGTTTTTTTGTGCGTGGAAGTGGTTAGAAAACACACACAGCACCCCTTCTTCCCAACATGCACAAACTGGGACGACAAACATATCCTTTCATCCATCCAACCAAACCAATATTTGCAGATTTTCCTTTTTGTTAAGACTCACAGGATAGTTCCAGCTGATGACACACCGGGATGCACACAAAGTGACAACAGCGTACCACGTGCTTCTCCAAACGTCAATTTATTTCTAGTTTTGAAAATACTATAGTTTTGGTTTTAGTTTTAAACACAATATAGCCAGGGGTGCTCACAAAGAGGGGATATGACGCAAACTGCGTCATTGAAATATTTGGGGGGGTATAAATTTATATAAATATGTTTGAGGGGGTGTAAAAATTAATCCAAAAGGTTTTTTTTTTCATGGAAGAACACCTACGGATACACAATTGAGGGGGGGTGCGTCATGGACAGGAGGGGGTGGGCACCACTGATATAGCAGTAATATACATGATTTTAGGTTACTGCACATTACGTAATATACTTTTCATGTACGTTATTTATAATAGTTGATACTTAATTTACATGTTGGCTTTTTTTATTGTTTCTTTAGCTTGGAGCGGAGTCAGTGAGAGCAAGTGTGACACTAATGACACTGAGTATCTCCGTAGCTTTGGTGATCTGGAAACTATTTTGTCCATGAAAAAACTTCAATTGAATCAGCGATCCATACATTATCCGTCCATGAAACAAGTGTTCTTTAATAAGTTTTGTAGAAGAAGATGATGATAATATTGTACATTGTTTAACAATGTGGGTGTATTTGTTATTTTCGAGTGAAGGGACGTTAGAACTGCATTTTTAAAAATATTTTATTTTTTAAATGACGAGTATTTGTTAGTATTAAAGAGGCTTGAGTGGCCGTTTTTAATATTAAGATCTAATGTTGTGAATAACTGTGAGATATGATAAATATTTTCTAATCCACTTTAGATAAGAAGTATAGCTGTATTGTGTGTATTGCAGTCGCCCTCAAGAGTTATATTCTTTTTATAATGTTTTTTTAGTAACTGGAGCTCAGAGACCAGTTACTTACTCTCTGGTGTGTGCCAGACCTGTAGAATATTACGTATTGTAAGTCAAAGGAAACTGTTCAGATTGATTTTTTCGTCCCGATGTTGTGATAAAAGGTTTATGTAAGGTGTAATTTTGTTGATAACTGCGCAAGGACATTACTATAAGAAGCATAATGTAGATTTTTTTGCCGTGCTAGAGAAGTCCTGATGAATTCTTTATTAACTTTAGAATGTGAAAATATTTCATCATAATGTTTCAAGGAGTTTTTTTTACATATAGCCTAACATAATGACCTGCTGTCTGTGACATTTCACCAGGTAGCTTTAATTAGTGATAAATGCTGTAGAATACATACGGAAAAACTCAAATACGAAAGTATTACCTTCTATCACGGAGTATTTGTACTTTAATCAAACCGTTTCAGTGCACGCGTATACCTTTGTCGATGGCTTGTAAGTGTTACTAAATTCGATCCATATGTGAATATTTTCTTGCCTTTCTTTGGAACCTTTCTGAGAAAAAAAAGTTTTGTAAAGCGATGTGTTTTACGTTTTCTTTCAGAAAGATTTCACAGGAATCTTAACATGGATCCAGTTAACCAACATTTAGAAGTAGCCGACTAAGGTGTCAGCGTACAATGAAACAGTTTGAGTTAAACAAATTAGACTTTTTAGCATATTTCCAGCTGACATAAGATTATATTGATAACTATTAAACATTTAATTTGGAATAAACTATTTCTAGATATGTGTTACGTAAAAGCGTGTTCGGGTATTCTTTAATTTGCAACCCGTTCTAGCAATCAAATATTGCGGTTGAATTTACAGAGTGCAAAAACATTATTAACATTATTGGTGTATTTTTACAACCTTGAAATAGTGAAGAATTCAGTTAAGAACTTGTTTCGAGATTTTTTAAATTATTATTATCGTATATTCTGAGGGAGCTTGCAATTGATTTTATATTTTATATGATAAGTGGAGGATTTGAGGTACAGTTAATGTGGTCCAAGCGCTTGAGCGCCAATTACAAGAGTAATACAATGACTATTCAGGAAGCTGGTTAACGGTTCGGTAGGGTAAGCCAGAGACCCGGGTGCGAATCGCGGTCCAGTCACTTTTTCACTCCTTGTATATCATTATTTTTGTTTATTTTACGAACACAAAATAAGACAGCTGTTGATTAAGTATTGCATTTTAGGTGTTGTACTTAAATATTACTGGAAAAATTAAGTATTTTGTTGAAAAGTATTAGTTTGTGAGGATGGGCAGCTATGAAGAGTTTAGGAAGTTATGTTTTTATGTTGTGATTTTATTATTATGAAGTTTGGCCTTAGGTTCTGAAAATAAATAATTAAATCACACTGTTTTTAATTGGCTGGTTCCAGTGAATAACTGGCTAAGTCTACTTTTGTTGAAAATTGAGATTTTACAACTATAAGCTTCGTTTGGTGAGTTCTACATTGTGTAGAAGCGTTTAAGGCGAACTTATAAAATTGAGGAAGTTACGGTATTTGGTTATGTCAAAATTAGACAGGTATCTCTTGTAAAATATACCTTTAAACTGCTCTCCTGTAAAATTTACTTTTCCCGACTTAGCTGGTTATTCACTGGAACCAGTCAATTAGTATGTGATAATAATTAAAGTGTTATATGATAATTTGTCGGTACTGCAGAGCAGACTAAATATTTGTAATAATAAAAGAAATGTAATTTCTTATACTGAAACAACATATTGCTCAATAGTAGTATGCGACAATTCGATCCATCCATACAAGAATAACATTTTTATGCTAATGTAAATATACTTTTGTAATATTTATCATGGTTATCCTTATTATTATTATTCATAAAAGCACACACATATAATAAGAAAGAAAGACTCTGTTTGAATCTCCTAGAATAGACCGCTATGGGAGCGAACTAATAGACTTCTCGGAGCCTGGTGCACCCCTTTTCCTCTCCCGCTCTGATTACGAACTTTGGACAATCAAACGCTTCGATATGTTTATCATCATCGACCTTGGTTATATTGCAGTCATATCATGGTTGCAAATTATCACTTGCTTTGTGAACAGTACACCGACAATAATGCGCTTAAGGGTAACAGATTATTTAGTGTTACAAATTTGAAGGTTATTACTTTAGACCAAGTTAAGAAAAAAAAAATTAGCCTTATAAGCATGTGTTCAGAAATGTATAATATTTGGAAATAAGGCTTGTATATAGGAATGTAGAGCTGAATATTTCCAGCACATGAAGTAAAAGTGGTCTAAATATGCATTGATGCAATGATAATACCGAGAACACAGTGCCCTAGCAGTAGAGTGCTCACGTCTGGTGTGAAGGGTTCTCGGTTCGATCCCAGACCAGTCAGCCTGTAGTAGATAATTGTGTCCGTGCGTTTTTTTCCTCTTTCTCATTCCACTAATACATAAAGACAATCATTAACTTCCATTAATCATCTGTCTCCTTTAGGACATAATCGTCGGACGTAAAACTGACACATTTTATACATGAAACGATAATACATTAACGTGATAAACGATAGTGAGGTCGCGCTAGCTTATTAGTAGAATGTTCACCTTTGGTGCGTCGGGCCTCTGGTTTGATCCCAGCTGGCGTCAAGTGGGCTTTGTGGTGGATAAACACATGTGCGTGGATTTTCTCGGGGCTCTTCCGTTTTCTTCCTCTTTGTTCACTCAACCATTTCGTTCATTACCGTCTCCGCTTCAGAGTACTACATGGAAAATTTTATTACGAGGTGTGATCAAAAAATACGGTGAAAATTTTTATTAGAAACAAAGTAATAAGCTTACATGGAATTTGATTTAATCTCCTTGAGGTGAATAATTTTATTAGAAACAAAGTAATAAGCTTGCATGGAATTTGATTTAATCTCCTTGAGGTGAATAATTTTATTAGAAACAAAGTGATAAACTTACATGGAATTTGATTTAATCTCCTTGAGGTGAATAATTTTATTAGAAACAAAGTAATAAACTTACATGGAATTTGATTTAATCTCCTTGAGGTGAATAATTTTATTAGGAACAAAGTAATAAACTTACATGGAATTTGATTTAATCTCCTTGAGGTGAATAATTTTATTAGAAACAAAGTAATAAACTTACATGGAATTTGATTTTAAGTTCCTTCAAAGTACTGTTCTTGGCAAGCAGTGTACTTATCTCAACGTTGAATACATGCTTGGAAGCATTTCTAGAAGGCTTCTTCTGGAAGGACGTACAGCTGCTCTATCGTGGCCCTCGCAATGCCAGGAATGGTGTCAAAACGTTTTCTTTTAGATATGGTTTTAATATTTGGAAGCAACCAGAAGCCGCATGGTACTATATATGGAGAGCACAGCAAATGTGGACAGACAAGAATATTTTTTCGCCCAACACTCGCGGAGCAAAAGCAAGCTGTGGCATGGCGCGTTGTCGTGGTGAAGAAGGAAGTCATTTGCCCATTTAATCGACTGTTAAAATGCTTTTCACGGGCCCATACGAAATGTTTAGGTTTTCGGAAAGCTCTTGAATACTCATTCGTCTGTTTGGGCAAATCATTTGTTCCTCTTTATACATTTTCATCTGTTTTTAACGTCGAAGGACGTCTCGATCGTTGCTCTTTTTTCAACCGACTCCTTGCAGCTTTTGAGTTGCTCATACTACTTATAAACAGTTTTCAATGCCTCTGCTTCATCGCCATACACTGATTTTGTCATTTCATAAGTTTCTTTGACACTTTTTTTTTTTTTTTTTTTTTTTCAGCTTAAAATAAAACGTAATGTTGACGCGTGACAGACACTCTTAACACGTCCTTACTCTTCTGCCTCTGGAAGCCAACTAACATGTCATAACTTGTTCAAATTCGACACTGGCTGTACCAAAGGTTTAGGGTACCGGGCTTACTAGTTGAAATGGATACAACATCCATAGATGGCAGTGTGTAACTGCATTCATCGTATTTTTAGGTCAACCTTGTATTTTGTTAAATGAAAAGAATGCCGTTCGAAATTTAGACAGAGCAGATTACCTTTGACGATAACATTCCATATGCTTTTATGGTTAATGGTATTTTCACGACTTTATACAACACTCTTTAAAATTCATTGTAAAGTTTGTAGCTCCGAAACTTCTTTATTTAGAGAAACACATCCATGGAGACTTTTCTTATCTTAATGTTAGGTATTTATTCTCAAAGTTGAAACACTGATATATATAATATATGTATGTATGTGTGTGTGTGTGTGTGTGTGTGTGTGTAATTATGTTTGAATGAGAATATAATATGTACTTATTGATGACCCAATTTTTCCCAATGACTAATTAAGATTTGGTAATCATTACGTAAGGTATTAAGGTATTATTTAGTTCAGTTTATATATATATACATATTGTATTTTTAGTATGGAAGGTATATATGAACTGTATTTTTGTAAATCTGTGTGTTATTAAAAAGTTACCTGTTAGTACGTATATATGTACATGTAATAATAATTATTTGTATTTTTTGATACAACAGTCGTATTTTGTAGAGTATATAGAAATGTTTCAGGTTTTTTAGTAGGTTATTACTTACACACTTAAGTATTTTTAAGTAGCATTACTAATGTATGAAGTAAAGGACTGAGTTTTAGAATCTCAGTTTGTGAAACTATTATTGTAACCTGTTTTTTGAATTTTTGTGGATAACTTCGGATAGGGTACCATAAATATCGGGTGAAATTTCTGTCTTGTATTCGCGAAGTTACGAATTCGTGGCCCCCAATTTTAAGTAATGGAAAGTAAGCCGTTCCAGGTAGTAAAGCCTAACTTAACAAAAGTTACGTGTAATTTGAACGTTCGGAAATTCCATTTAAGAGCCTGACATACTAAAAATAATACAAAAATTTAACCATTTTTCTTTTGCTTGTTTTTCATAAGTGAAAGAGATAATGAAATACAACTTACCACAATCATAGGTAATGTTATTCTACAACAGAAAATATGAATATAAAGAATTTTCAGTGTTTGCCATCCATTGAAATTACAGTGTTGCCAGAATAACATTTCCTCAAAATCCAAGTTAAGGCACCGGCATAATAAGGCATAATAGTTGTATTTAATTTGTAATAAAATAGTTTTAACATACAGTTATTAAAATTAAATAATAATGTTATTTAAAAAATAGTTCACAGGATTCCAAGACGACATGATACGTAATCAAATGCAGGTGGATTCGTTTCTCTAGTCGCTGCCTTAACTTGGATTTTGGGAGAAATGTCATTCAGACAACACTGTAATTTCTTTAGGTGGCAACATTGAAAATTCTTCAAGTTCATATTTTCTATTGTAGAATAACATTCTCTACGATTGTGATAAGATGTATTTCATTATCTCCTTTCACTTATGAAAAACAAGCAAAAAAAAAAGGTTAAATTTCGTATTATTTTTACTAGGTCAGGCTCTTAAAAGATATTATATCTAAACTTGTGGTGAGTATATTCTTGTATACTGAATCTCTGTTCCCTTTACATTCCAATTGTATTCTTTTTCTTAATCCTTTTATTTTAGACAGAAATATTTATAAAATTTCTGCGAGAAATCACTATTTCTGATGTTTCGGACAGCGTTTATTAATTTATTTTTTTTAGCTAATGCCAAGCTACTTTGTTTGATCATAAAGAAATCATGTTATACCTGAAGAATTGCTGCTACCTGACTAGCAAATAACGATAAATAGAAAATAGTTATTGTTACCATTTTAGAAGATACAAATAATAAACTTTTCTACAAAGCGTGCAATATATTTCCGTAATGTTCTCATTTTTTCTTCCTGGTTCCTTCACTGTAAACTAGGTGCCGACCTCACTGTTTTGAAAATGGCTGGCGTAACAATATTAACTGTAAAACTGACTAAAATAATAAATAATAAAAAATGAGCATCTACTATTACTGGGCCAACGTATCTGGTAAACGTTTCATGTTTGCCCATCAGATTGGAGCAGAGGATTGTTGATAAAATAACTGTCCATTTTGAAAGAAAAAAAAAAAAATGTTTGAAAGAAAAGGCTTCTCTAACAATTCTGTATTTAGATTTCAAATGTTGTAATGAAATACAATTCGTACCACTATCGCACCCCTTCCCGTACAGTTAGAAGACAGTCAGGTTACGATCTAGGTAGATAACAGGATGACCTCAAATTTACTATACAGGGTGTTTCAAAAGAACACCGACAACGTTTGGGAGATGATTTCTGACACCAAGACAACACAAAAAGTATAGCCCAGTTTGGGTGCAGAAATCCATCATTTCGGAGTTATAGGCCGTTGAAAACGCAAAAAATGAACTTTAAAGGTAAATAGCTCCAAAACTATGGGACTTACCGTAGTCGGGTCAAGGTTTCACTTAGGAACTATGTACCCTATGCAAATATTCGTATTTCAGAATCCTGCGGTACTTCCGCAACAATTTTTATAGAGGTAGTAGAGTAAGTACTTGAAATTATATGCCTGTAGTCAAACTTCCTCTATAAAAATTGATTGAGTACAGGATTTTGAAACATGTATTTTTGGATAGCGCACATATCAGTTCCTAAATGAAGTCTTGACCCAATTACGGTAGATCCCATAGTACTGCAGCTATGGGCTTCTAAAGTTTATTTATTTGTATGTTTTCGACAGCTTATAACTCTGAAATGACGGATTTCTGCACACAAGCTGGTCTATACTTTGTCTTATCTCGGTGTCAGGAATCACCTCCCAAGTGATTTTGTTGTTGTTTTGAAACACCTTGTAGATACTGTTAGAGGCTAAAAGGTGAAACATCTTCGCCATTAACTGGTAGCTTTGTACATATTTTTTTAATTTCTTGTTTTTTTTTTTTTTTTTTTTTTTTTTTCACTTTTCTCGGAAAACTCACTTGAGATATGTTAAATTTTCGTATGAGGACTTTTTTTGGGTGTGCGTTTTATTTAATGTGAATTGTGAATATACTTAACAATAGTGCAATGTGAAAGAAGACTTACTGAGCATCAATCATACAAAGATGCTGTGTGGCTCAGAAGCAACATATAAATAAATATGTTACGTCATAAGATCGTAGCGAAATATTGTTTATGTTATGAATTTCGAGAGATCTCAAGGCAACCAAACATGGTTGTGTGTGTGTGTGTATATAGTATAAAATTGTATCTCGTATGTGTTAATCGCTTTGTGTAGTATATTGTCTTCCTAGTAATGGCGAATTTAGGGGTGATGGTGGAGGTATATATATATATTTTTTTTAAATTCTTCTGTTTTTTATCTTGTAAATAATTATGATAATTTAACATTAATATTGTTTTGTTGACTTCAGTAAATGCACCTTTCTTCACTGTATTCATTACGTGGCCGTTCTTCAGTTTGAGAAACAGGAACTTGGGGGAATGGAATCTTTTAAGCTTTACGTCCCACGCATATTCCGGTTAGGCTAAAGAAGACGGTGGTGATGAGAAATGGTAGAATGAAGAAAGGGGGAGAACCCCGAGAAGAAACCCACGCACACGGTGTTTGCCCACCTCAAAGTTCATTTGGCGCGAGCTCGGATCGAACCAGGAACCCCATGCACCAGAGATTGAACATTCCATCACTGAGCCACCCCTACCCTTCAACTGTAAACATTATATAACAAAATCTTAGTACTGCAAACAGTTTTAGAAGGCGGTGTTTTCCAGAATTTAGCTTAGTTGCAGCGTTCCGGTGTTAAAGGCGAACTCAACATGAGAATCCTATTTTTTATTTATCCAGACAAATAATAATAGAAATTTTAATAATAGTAATAACTGATCGAGGAACCTTTTCATTAAGTTCACCCTTGAAAAAAAAAAAAAGTGTAAAATGCATTTTCTGAAAACTGAGTACGTCCTAAGTACCCTGAACGCTTCAGTATTTCTCCCGCAGATTTTATTTAAGAAAACATGAGAATTTATTTTAAAATCTCTCATCACATTGCTTATTTTTTTATTTTTTTTAATATAATTTTTCCGTCCATAATTGATGTACTTATTATTATTATTATTATTATTATTACATATTGAAATTGTATTTTCTAGTGTCTTATATTATTGTATATTTGTGAACAAATAATAAAATATGTTATTTGCTTATTTCTTTGTGTGTGTACGTATGTTCAAAAGTGGATTACTTGCATCGATTTCAAACAATATCATGTGAAAATGCCGACCGTAAACTCAAGCATACCACTCAGGCAGAAATATCATTTGTATCATATTCATTATATATTGAAATATTTTTTTGTAAACTTGTATATATATATTAAATAAAATAAGTTCTAAAGGTAGTGATTGTAATGAATTTTTATTTTTGTGTGATTGTTTGTTTTATGGCGTTTACGGAAAATTTCACCCAAAGAAACCTCATCTCCAAAAGTAAATTTCTCCTTGTAGAGTTTTCCATAAGAAAATGACTTACGTTATACATTACGGTTATTAATGGAATATTGGTACATGAAATAATAAAACCCCCAAGTCATATTTTACAAAACTTTCAAGAAAAACTCACCCCAAGAGTAAATTACGTGTGGATATTATCATGGAAGTTATTTATGCAACATCATAGAAATACTAATGAAATAGTTATTTACAGTGGCATATTTAAGAGGGGCTTATCGGGCTTAAGCCCCTGCCCGAAATAAATTTTAGTTTTTTGCATTCCACATACAACAACAATCTATCTTACCATTCCATGTAAGAACTGTGTTCTTTTTCTTTCTTTCGTGTCTCCTATCATACTTTCGACGGTTGTTAGTTGTGATTCAAGTCGGCCGTCGTACTGTGGAATATTTGACTCTGAAACCCGCACAAAATTCGAAAAAATAAAATGTAAAAATACATCAAATAAAGTTTAATTCTTGTTCTTCGATAACTGGCGGATCTTGTAAACATAAATTCCATTATTAAAATATGAAATGAACGTAAATAGAAATTGCTGAAGTCACTCAATTTTTCTGGCCATGCGAATTTAAATTAGTGTGGCCGCGCGTACAGTTTTTGAGGTATTAATTTTAGTAATTGTATTAAGATCATTATCAACAAAAATTGTATTGTTTTAAAGTGCGTTGATAGAAGTTTTAATTTTATGATATGTGAACATTTTAGCTCTAAGTCTTGCTAGTTGATTATATAATGGAATGCCAAGAGCTTTTTACAAGAAAAAATATAAAGTTTACAAGTTAAGAAGTGTTTTTGTTTATGTTCTGATCCTAGTTGATCAGTGATCCCTTTTGCGTTTAAAAATTCAATCTTTTGTTAACTTAGTCCAAGAATAAAATTTTGCACGAAATTGCCCGATGAAAATAATATATATATATATATATATATATATATATATATATATATATATATATATATATATATATATATATATATATATATATATATATATATATATATATATATATAATTTGTATTTTACGTGAGTTCAAAAGGCCTTACAGCAGTTCCCTGACATAAACCTATGAGTTTAATCTTTAGTTAATTGAGTTTATACAGAAAAGTAGAATTAATTTATTCAAATAGGGTTTCATGCAATTAATTCTATAATAAATGACATTTACTGAACCTTTTTAAGTTCATAAACTGCACCATCAATTATGACGCATGAAATTTGTTGTCTGTCCTTGTTTGGGTTGTGTTCTTCATACAAGGATCAGGTTTTTCGAATCAATATTACACTTAGCGTACAAAATCCCTACTAAATAATGGCAAGAGATATCAGAAGAAGAGAAAATCATAGTTAAAGAGACGAAGAAAAGAAATTCAAACTAGTTTCAGAGAGATGAGCTTGTTAGTGGACGTCCCTAAGCACAGGCCATGGCAATACGGCCGTTCCGTTTAATTACTAAAATTCTTCTTTTCTCCCCTACTGCTACTATTTCGAACACCTCATTCGTTTTCCGTTCAACCCAGCTAATTCTCTCCTTTTATTGAAAGCCTCCAATATATTTTTTTTTCATCGATTTTGCGTAATGTCCATGTTTCTGTTCCATAGAGTACATATTGGAATTAGTAAAATAAAATCTCAATATTTAATTGGAAGTTTGTTCAATACAAAGATTAGCTGATCTTAGTTGAAAATAATAATAAAAAAAAATCTGACTCCTTTAGAGAGAAAAAAATAATTCAGCAATTTATGGTATTTCAGTAATCTGTGCCGTCTTGATTTTCTTTCATGCGTCTCCCAAATTTGAGAACCAGTAGAGTATTGAATCTGTCAAAAAATATAAAAAGATTACGAAACATTGTAATTTATCTTATAAATAGTGAAGCGTGGGGACCCATTGAAAAAAATAAAGATTATCACCTATGTTGTATACTATCATCATACTTACACGAAGGTAAACTATATTTCATTTAGAAACATACATTGTATTTCCGTTACTATTGGCGCATTGTAGAATTTATCCAGAGTAAAATTTACGTATGAAAAGCATAAGATTTCTTAAAAGTAAGACTTGCGAGAGACTTGCAGCAAGACCAAGACTGTGTGCAAGACCAAGGGGTCTTGGTTTTGGTCTTGCATTTGCTCATCACTAATTCGCATACATGTATGAGATATGGACAGCTACCGTTAAACTCACCGATACCCGTTCAGATGTTAACAAACTGATTCCATTAAAGAACTCTGCCAAGGTAACTGCTTTAACTATCTATTGCAAGAAAGAAAATTCAAAAAATCTTAAATTTGTAGATATAGGCTATAGATAACCGCCGTTAAACACATTAATATATTCCGTTAAGTGACTGTTATCCATTAGTATGTTGCGTAAAGTCACCGTTATTCATTAATATGTCCCATTAAACTCACCGTTTTTTTATTAATCCGTTAACAGATTTAATCCACTAACAAACGCAGCCGAGATAATCCCTCTAGCTAGCTATTTGCTAAAAACAGAATTCAAAAATTCACTTACATGTATGGGATATTGACAGCAACCGTTAAACACGCAGTTAAGCCTGTCTCAGACGGGACTGAAGTAAGGCTGCGATTCACGATCTAAAACTCACGACATTACTTAACGATCGTGTGAGAGGTAACTTGCCCTTAGATCAGGTTGAAATTTTCTCCTGTCTTTATTTGGATCCTGACTTGGAAGAAATAGAAGGACTAGTTCGGGAGAGTAATGCTCCCGGAAGTAGGAACGAGAAACACAGTTCTGATTGGTTGGCGTTATCCACTTCTTGCCACGTTGCCTTAAAATAGCAGAAATCAAAGGTGTTCTGCCATCGGCCTTCGTGGCCGAGTGTGCTAGCGCTATATGCTAGTAATGAAAGTCTCTTTTGGCGCGAGTTCAAACCCGGCCCGAGGAAAGTTTTTTTTTTTTTTACATCTTTTAAAACATTTTTATAACACTTATTAAATTAAAATAATATGAAAATAATACTTAAAAAAGTTATGTATTTATTTTTGTGTAGATAAGTAGTTGTAGTACTTATGCCCTTGTACTCCATGATATAGGGCTCGTTTTGTTCCCCTTGTACTTCATGATATAAATTTTGTGACCAACTTAAAACAAGTGGCTAGGATAGCGCGTAAAACAGCTGGCTAGAGTAGCGCGCGGAAAAACGTACTTCCGGGAGTATTACTCTCCCGAGCGGGTCGTGAAATAGAAGCAGTTTCTATTTTCTTCTGGACTTCCATACAACTACCAATCAGAAAAGAGTAGCGCCTGACGACATTCAACTTTATTTCTCGCTGTAATTTCAAAACAATGCTGCCTGGACAAGAGAAACATTAAAAATATTTATAGAATCTTATGAAAAATGTGAATTTTTTGATAATGTGAGGCACGATTTATATTATTTAAAAAAGAACTGCAAGAATAAAGACCTTAGAGAAGGTATGAAGTGAAGTAAGTAGTGTCCGCACGAACACAACAGGTGTGAACAAATGTAATTACATCTTTTAAAAGAATAAAAATACTTTATTTAATTATGTTGTGCAACTTGTATACCAAAAACTGTAACATGTTTTAAAAAAGCGTGCAGGTGTAGTTTTGGCGCACCACTCGAAATAATTATTCAAAAATTAGAATTCCTTTACTAATTTCCTTCTTATTGCTTTCTAAATGATTTGTGCTAAGCGACATAAAATATGCACAATGCATAGTTAAAATTCAAGGGGGTATCATAAACAATTGTTGAAAAATTATAATTATTTTACTATTTGCCTATAAATACAGCGTCCGGATGCATGCATAAAAACTACAGGCCAAAAAACACAAAACAACCTGCGCTAGGTCGCCACTAAAAAGCACGAATGCTATCTAACCGAAGCTGGAGGGCCAGAGTGTTAGCGAGTGAAGGTGGGTATCCGCATAAGCGAGGGTAGTGGAAACGAATGGGTTTTGGCAATGATACGAGTTTCAATAGCATTTGTCATGGTTTCATACTAGTAGCGTTTCACTTGTAAACAAAATACAACTTCTACACACTTGTGCAGAAATTCACCGCCGGAGGAAATTAGTTTCTATACAGGCATCTTTCATATGAACTCACTTATTTTATCCGTCCTAAAACATTTGTAATAATTTTACACTAGTAATTCTATACATATAAACATAAAATTCAGGTGTGGTACGCGAAAAGTAAACCAGCACCAGAAACAAAAACAATGAGAGTTAATTGTCATCAATGTTGTGTGGCCTTCGTTCGATTTTAGGAAACAGTTCTACAATGCTGGCACAATGCAGAAAGTCCGGGTGTAGTGCATGAGAGGAGCTCCCGGCGCGGTATAAGTTTACTTTATGGATTATGTGGGCATTTTTTGTGGGTAGTGAGCTGAGCGCCCTATACTAGAAACTATACTATGTAGTATATAACCTATACTAGAAAATTGCTCTTTCTTTATTTTAGCTTTCCGCGCCTGATAACTGTCCTCATTTACATATGCAGACAAATCATTTGATTTTCAGTTCTACAATCTGGTGGATGCAAGGATCTACAGACCTTTTGTCAGCTGATACAGACTCTTTCTTGTTCGCATCTCGCTGCCGAATTTTCGGAGTTACTAATTTCAATAGCGTATGGAATTCTGAATAGTCCACTCTGTTGATTTTTTTTTTTGATTTTTTTTTTTTTTTTTTTTTTTTTTGTAGGAACGAGGATCTTCTGTATGTAGTTCATTATTCACCTTTGAAAATACGGTGCTTTACTGTGCATTATTGGATTATTGGGGCGAAGAATTCACTCCCTGACCAGCAGCTCCTCTTTCTCTCTCGTTTTTTGGGGGGAGGCGAGGGCGGATTTTGTCTCAACAACGGAGCAGATATCACTGCTACGGCTATTTCATCTTCGGATGAACTCATATTCTGAAATAAATAAACAATAATGTTTAGAATTACGACAGTTGATTGCCCTGTGCGTAACACATTCTTCAAGTGTTTTTGTCTGTTTAATGCACCGACCGCGAGAGGCTCTGCTGGTAAAACCTACCTAGTTTTAAGGATCGTCTGAGACCCCTACATCACCTGAGGATAAAAGAAATTGTATGGAAGTTTCAGTTAAGTAACACTGTTAAGTTGTAGCCCGGATTGAGGCCTTAGTTCAGATCCGTGTGAGACGGGCTTTATCGGGTAAATTATTAACGAATTGACTCTATTAAAGAACTCTGCCGAGGTAATTGATCTAACTACCTACTGCAAGAAACAAAGTTCAAAAACTCTTACATTTATGGGATATGGGCTATAGATAGCCACCGTTAAAATAACCATTATCCATTAATATATTCCGTTAATGCCACAGTTATCCATTAACATGTTGCGTTAAAGTCACCGTTACTCATTAATGTATTCCATTAAACTCACTGTTATCCATTAATATGTTAACGGATTTAGTCCATTAACAAACATGACCGAGATAATCGCTCTCGTTATCAATTCGCTAAAAACAGAATTCAAGAATTCACTTACATGTATGGGATATAAACAGCAACCGTTAAACACGCCGTTATCCCTTAAATTATTAACGTATTTACTCCATTAAAGTACTCTGCCGAGGTAGTTGATCTAACTACCTATTGCAAGAAACAGAATTTAAAAAATCGCTTACATTTATAGAATATGGCCTATAGATAGCCATTGCTAAAGTCACCGTTATCCATTAATATGTTCCGTTATAGTCACTGTTATTTATTAATGTGTTGACAAATTGACTCAATTAACGAACTGAGCTGAGATAATCGTTTCGCTTCCTTTCAAGAGTTATTATGTGTAATAGCGGAAGGACTAACAGTAAATCTTTCTGCTTGATCCTAATGAGATCGTAGTGTATTAGAAAAGTACAAATCAGTGAGCAAAAAAAAATCTGCCTTCAACTCGTTTTGCAATTATAACTCCTGAAAGCACATTAATGATTCGAATTAACGTACAGTACAAAGTCATTCATTTGTTCCCTTTAACAGCTCTTGTAAAGCAAAGTTCTATTCGTATTATTTACTCTAGGCTTTCATCGTAATGATGCTGGCAGGAGTTTTGCTTTCTTCAAAAGGAAACACAAATACGGAAGATTTTCGTGCTTGACGAAACATGCTTTGTGCAACACTTTTGCTTCAAAATTGCTGAGAGACAAAAACAAGCGCGAAGATTAGAGCAAATTGACGTATATAGCAGCTGTTTCGGTGGCGAAATAGAAGTTTATTTCAAGAAGTAGTGCAATCTCTTTTTCAGAAGATTGAGTTCAAAAGAAGAATCTCTTAATTACTGGACGTACAAAGGAGAAGATGTGAACATCCCTCTCATTAGAGAAAATAGCAGCTGTGTAGAATGAAGAAGATCGATATTCGGCAATTAACAACTTAATTGATGATAACGAGGTGGAGAACTCTAAGCTATTAATGAGGAGAAGACATGAACAAGGGCTAAGAGAGCATCCATCATCTGCGTTGGTCATGTGGGAATGCTTATGATCAGTGGCGTCGATTGCACGTTAAAAGTGGGGAGACAAGACATGATCTGAATATATGCATATTAATGTTAGTTTCCTGGTTGTTTCTAACACTTCATTTGACAAAAGGTTGTATAACTAATAGGATACTATCTTCTTCCATTAAAATACCGTATATCGTATTTCAAATTTTATTAAGGACATTGACAAGAGCAAAGCAAGTAGGTACTAGCCCTTTGTACTCTTAAACAACGAAAGGAAAGAAGAGGTTTGATTCCTTGCTCATGAACTCTTAAAATTCTATCTGGAAACATGCACGCCGACTACGTGGGTGCTCCGGGGTTCCGGTACTCATACAAATAATATTATGGGTGCGCCGCACCTACAAGAGTCTTAGTTTGGATTCGGGTTTGAACCCGTTTCTCTTGCATTTAAGTCAGCCGTATTACCGACTGAGCTAGGGCAGCCCCAACTTATCCTTATAGTACCGGTATATTTTACTTTGTTACAGCACAGCCCTTTATGACAGTGTTCATAAAAGATTTTAACTAAAAAATAAATCAATCAAATATCGAGACTTCTCTGAAAACATATAGGTTAACACGTCCCGCCATTGATATGCACCCACATAAATTTTGATAAATCGGCGCCGTTGTATGGAAAAGTGTATGACCAGATTATTTAATAACAAATTTGCAAAACAAATAAATAGAAAGGATAATATTAATCATAGTAATGAATAATGACTGTTTTTGAAAGTTTATATTGAAACTGGGGATTAATGAACAACTTATATTTTTAATTCCACACATGCCATTAAATATATGTTGTTACTCTTACAAGTAATGGGTCCAAATGGATGAATCGAGTTGCGGGATGAGACATAGTGCGCCTGATAGAAGATGTGAAAATATGTATATGTGCAAAGTTGTAGCGGCTGAGCGCCATACTAAACGGAGGGGGTCGAAGTTGGTGGGAGAAGGGCTATGCTATATTATAGAAATTCATCAAATAAATTGTTAAATCGTAAAAATAATGAAAGATATACAATGCAAACGGTGGTAGTTTCATATATTGCCAAAAGAAGAATTGGCGGAGTAGATCATAAACTGCCGCCACCATCTTGAAATCCGCCATTTTGAAATATGTTATATCTTTTTAAATGGAAAGGTAGTCATGTGATATATCAATTAGGGCCAGAATGTTCTCAAAAAGTCAATTATGAACTTTAATGATCATTATCTGTACTTATTTGGAAGATTTAAGATCATCTTTATAGTCATTTACGAAAACCTGAGACTGATACTCGTATGTTGAATCACTCACTCACTGCGACCCACTCAGACCCACGAAAATACATCATCAACTCTGACACATGATCTACGGTCTCTTCTCTACTGACTAAAGAATTTACACTTAATAAAACCTGCTTATGAAATTTTCATTAATCGGAGCTTGAATTTCTACAGTCAATCGCTCAAGGACGCTCCGTTACAATAACGGTGGATCTGACTTTTACGATATAAAATGGTAAAGTGTTTGTCATGGGCCAAATTACGATGAATTTGAATTAAATTGTCATGGTATTATTATTTTCTTGTTGAATTATCGATACTTTTCAATGGAAAAAGGGACGAAATTTGAAAGTTCCAAATCAAGGTAAGCAGACCAACGTAAAGGAAGAAAAAAAGTGTAAAATTTTTCATATAATTAAGCGTACAGTACAAATTTTATGCCTATTTTTCTCAAAACTTGATGGGTTGATTGCCCTGTGCTCTAAGCGCTCCATATAATAAACATAAGCTTCAGCAATTATTATAGTAGAAAGCAATGGATATATGAAGTAGGGATGGGCAAAACCGGTTTTTATAAAACCGGAAACCGGTTTCTAGAAAAGCCGAAATCCGAAAAACTGACATTTCGGTTTTTCCCAAAACTGGTTCGGTTTTTCACCGAAATCGGTTTCGGTTTTCTACAAAACCAATTTGGTTTTCACTGAAATCAATTTCGGTGAAAACTTTTGGAAAACACAAAACTATTTCTGTGGAAACGGAATCGCTTTTTAGGAGAACAATTAAACGTTAAACACTATTCTGGTCAGAAATAGAACCAATTTTGGAAAAAAACTGGAACCGGTTTTGAAGAAAACCGAAACCGGATCCGGTGAAAAACCGAACCGATTTTGAAGAAAACCGAAACCGGGTTTGGAGAAAACCAAAACTGATTTCGGTGAAAACCGGTATCGGTGAAAAAATTTGAAAATTAAAATAAAAATTTTCGGTTTTCCTAAAAAGCGAAAAACGGGTTTTTGTACACACCACTAATATGAAGCGAAGCACTGTATTTTTTGTTTCTCAATTAATAATTATTTCCCAAATTGTTTCTCAACTAATATCGATCGTTTTCGATTATTTTTACGAAACAACCTACTACCAATTTTCCATATATAGAAAGTGCCGCCTCCCATAAAGGATATTTAAAAAAAATGCTATTACACGTTCTGTTCATTTTCAATAAAGAGTTAATATATTGAATTTCGTCTCCGTAAGTTTAACGTCTTGCGAGATACTTAAGGATGGGCACGAGTCGTTCTATATGCTAACTCAACTCAATTCGCACTCGACTTGAGTTTCGAATCGAGTCAAAAGTAATTTTCTCGAGTCGAGTCACTGTTTTGAGGTCAAGTTTCGAGTCGAGTCGAGTTTGATAAATGGCTCGCGCGTTCAGCTCGTTTTAACTCGTTTTGAAATTATGGCCTTATTAGACTGGAAAACGAAAGCCATGAGAAATGTAAGCAGTAATGCGGAATAACTTTAGTGTTGCTCACGACAGGGGTGCATCTCGTCTCGTACTTTTAGTGCATCTTGTGGGATACTTCTAGTGTGTCTCGTCTCATCTCCATAACGATACGACAATAGATTTTTATAACGAGACAGCCTCAAATGAGTTGAGTTGATTTTGAGTTTAACGTCCCGTTCAGCAGCAAGGCTATATGAGACGTGGACCTACTGATTAACGTGGAATCCGAACCACATGAGCTCCCGCCGGGAATCGAACCAGCCTCAAATGTCATGAGTACCAATGTAAGTATGTAGTTCTTACCATCAAGGCTGAGACCTGTACAGTCGAATTTTTGAGTCCAAGCAGAATCTCAAGCCGAGTTGTGATGTCAACCGGCTCGGCTCGGTTTAAATGAGCGAGCTTATCGAGCCGGCTTGATTGGGATGAGCCATCGGCTCGGTTGGGACAAGCCATCGACTCGGCTTAATTGAGCCGATGGCACGAGCCGGCTAGGTTGGGATGAGCCACCGACTCGGCTCATGTGAGCCATCGGCTCGAGCCCATTCCGTTGAAACAAGTCTATCGGCTCGGTTCGACTTACGTTGGCTCAATTGAGTCGATGGCTTGAACTGGTTCTATTGGGTGAGCAATCAACTCGGTTCAGTTCTGCTCGGCTCAGATGAGCCATCGGTTTGAGCCAGCTCGATTAGGTGAGCTGCTGGCCATGAGCGGCAATTAGGAGAGGCAAAGGGGGGTAGTTGCCCCCACTTTTTTGAAGTAACCCATTAATGTATATGGTTTCATTTGGAAATGTAAAGTTTTTGTATGTATTAGTGGTTCATAGAAAAAATGGCGCCATATAATATTCGCCGTTGTGTGAGTACGTGATGGTTGTCCTTCCGTGGAGTTAAGAAAGCTGCAGAAATTGCGTTTTAATTGCCACAGAAAATAACCCAAAAATTAACCTTTGGAACACAACAATTCCAGCATACTTTCACTTCTTACAAGGATTCAATATATTAATCAGCCGCTTTGAATTTTAAGATGTTCATAAGCAAGGAAACAAATCTCTGTTTAAGGGTACAAAGCGCTAGTACGTACTTGCGTTGGTCTTGTCAATTTACTTAATAAAATATGAAATACGATATTTTAACAAAAAAAGATAGTATCCTATTAGTTATACAACCTTCCGTCAAGTTTTGCCTCCCCCACTTTTAACGTCCAATCGCCGCCCCGCCACTGCTGCTGGCTCTGGTCACTTCTCGGTTCAGCTCGATAGTGAATGTGTTGTGAGCCGAGCCGCTCTAGCCGTTGACAACCATAAACCCAGGCCGAGCAGTATTGAACATCTTTGGCTGGCGCCCTATAACTTTTAACAACTTTTGGCTCGAGCCCGAATACTTACTCCTCCGGAACTCAAACCCAGAACCTAGTGACCGATGTCTTTGCCTCTTGAAGACTTCTCGAAGACCGAGATCTACAGTCAACTAATTTTCAGGATTCAGATACAAACCTCCTACCTTTCATGGTTATACACGGTGTTATAATAATAATAATAATAATAATAATAATAATAATAATAATAATAATAATAATAATGAGGAGAAGAAGAAGAAGAAGAGAAATAAGTAATAGTAGTAATACCATTGATAATTGAGGGGCGCGGGCGTAAAACATGGTAACCCACCGACCGAGCGAAATTGAGTTCTGAACTGTAATTACCTTTCTTGGGTGAAAGCGTAAGACTGTCATTTCAAATGGTTGAAAATTTCGTCGATAGACGTTGTAGGTGACTACATAAAGCATGGGAAACCACAACGTGTTTGAAGTAAAACATGGTAAGCCACAATCAATATAGTGGAAATAGAGGACAATATGCCGGCATCCACAGAATATGGAAGTCGATTTGGTGATGTCCAGTGTTGTTGACGATAGCGCTGAAGATCCTGACTATATTTCCAAAAATTCTACAAGTTGTAGCAGGAAGAGCAAGGAATATCATGATCATAAGGTATGAAAACGCTACCTTCTGTGTAAGCAATTACACATTGATGGGATATCAAGTTTTATGTGAAAATGGGCTTTGTTTATGTTAACTATGTAGAATACTTCAAAAGAGTACTTGGAACTACACTCAGGGCTTAGCTCGAATTGGCTCGTTTTGGCTCTGCTCGATTCGACTTCAAACTTGGCACAAATTCTTGTCGAGTTCTCGAGTCGAGCTGAAAAATGTCTCTTTCGAGTCGAGTCGAGTTTCAAAGAAAACTTGTGCCCATCCCTAGAGATACTAAATTTTTTTCGCAAATATTCGGATCTCCACCACCCCTTAGGGTATGTATTATAATGAAAGTGATGTGATAACATCCCAGTTTGGATTAAAACCTAACTATATACCAAAAGTCATTTCATTTGACTTTTCAATTTGGCGTGATGGTCAGGCACACATATCTTAGTTACATTCAATCTTTTATATAATAATGTATATATTATTTTTCTACAGTAATTAAAAAATGTAGCTATTTTTTCCAATAGTTAGCTCCTCTAAAAACTCTCAGGCTGTGTGTCTCGAAAGCCAAATAGTAGTATAAGTCCTATTGCTTTTATTACAATTACAAATATCAATATCCAAAAGTGCCTGAAGTTCTGTTTTCACTTGATTAGATTTACTCATCTCAGGTAAGTAGACAGAAACAAGTGGAAAAGAAAGGGAAGTGGAGGCCTTGAAAGTAAAACGTAGACAAAATTCACCAGTGTTCAGAAGATGCTGTCTACAATGCAGTGAGCAGAGTGGATCCGTAGGTCAGAGTGAGTCGGTGGGTCAGAGTGGGTCATGGTGGGTGGTGGATCGCAGTGCGTCATGGTGGGTGGTGGGTCGCAGTGGGTCACATGCTGTTGACCCACGGCCTATTGACTCATTCAGAAAACTTGACCCATTTGATCCACTGAAACCCTGATCCAATCCATCCCTGCAACGAGGTGAAATGAGCTCATAATGCACACTTGCCGACAATTCCATCATACAGAGAGAGACCTTTCTTTGAGTGGAGAGAGGTGGTCTTGAGATGTGAGGAACAGGGTCACGTGGCGACAATCAATGTCTGGTACCAAATTTCACAATATTAAATCCCCACGTTAAGCGGGTTTGCATATCCAGGCTCCTAACTATGAAAACATTTACGCTCAGCCCAACCTCAATCATTTCACGAATTCAACCTGTTTTACGTATGTTATTAGGACATAATATCGATTGTAATTTATTCTAAAAACACTTTTATACATTGCAAGAGCTGTAACGTCCAAATATTTACTGAGAACTCATAGTCGTATCGGAATAAACAAAAGCGAGTATGGAACAGTAAACTGATTTCACAAGAGGCAAAAGAAGATGTGCAAAGGCATACAAAACGGTCGAGTGGTTTGGGTCGATACACTATCAATCACATGTTTGTGTGTTCAAACCCGATAGTAAGTTGTTTCTTTTTTTTAAGTGTCTTCCTATTTTCATCCGGAGGCTGAAAATATTTCTTTGAGTAACTCATTGAAAACTTCTTTTGTTTCAAATTCGATTAGAACGGAACATTATATGAATTGCGAATCTTAAATTCATAGCTAAAAAAATGAAGTATACTCACTACTCTATTACCCTCTGATTTGTAACGAAAAACCATTTATAAACAGTGGTGACTTCAGAAAATTATCCTCGGGGGGAATTTCAATATGCGGGTGGACGGCAAACATTGGTAGTCCACATTGAGCACGATAGAATATATAGTCCTGAAGGCGGAAATTTCTTAGCTCGAGAGGGGTCTCAAATTCTCCCTCAGATCACGTCATCATTGCTTAAAAGCTTTACGTAACAAATATAATATTACACTTGTTTCTCGTTCTACATTTAGAATTGGTAAAATCATAACTTATAGAGGATTATAATAAAAGCATAAAAATTACAATACCAATCATGTATAAATTATCCTGTAAGTTACCAACTTTGGGTCCGATTAAAATTCAAATATTTGTTTTCGGATTGCACTTAGAAGTAAGTTCTCTCTAAATAATCCTGATTGGAAACCCATGTTTAACACTAATTAATCAATATTTAAACGAATATTTTTTTTTATTTTACTATTTTTACTATTCAATAGTATATACACTACATTTCCAAAATCAAAATCTCGAAAATGTATATTGTACGAGTGCAGACTCGCAAATAAATGATTATTTATCATATATATTGGTCTCTATTCGAAATTCTATTTAATCGAATCCGACAGGAACACAGACAGAAATATCGAGAACAGGTGAGAAAAAGAGAGAAAAAAACGTTATACTCGGCGGGGACTCGAAGTAAGTTCGAATGGTGGTTTACAAGCCGAACGCCTTAGACCACTCGGCTATGGTAACAACTAGTGATTGTAGCAAAGGCTTCGAGTAGTAGTTCTTATTACAGAATAACATTTTCTATTGCCTAAAATTTAAACCTAATTTACTTTGATATAATATATATATTAATTTGTTTCATGAACACGTTTTCGTTACTTTGATGAATGATGTATGTTGTTGATATAAATTCTATTACACGTTCTTTCGTAAATATTATAGAAAGTATCAGGGTTATTTATGATCTTTTATGGAAATTGACTGGCGCATGCGCAGTACACAGACAGTTCAATTGGAAGGCGAGGAAGGAAACGCTAACACACTGTTAGAATATTTCCCTCGCAAGCAGCAGTTCCCAACCGAGGGACGGCGGGACGCACTTCGTTCGCCTGGGGTGGCGTGAAGGGTTTACGAAGTCCCTTCGTTGTCTTATATTTCTTGAATGATTATACACAATATCCAGTCACATCTTCTACACATTTGGAAGTGATAAATCGTAGTATAAATAAACCGTCCTCCACACACAGTGATTGTTGCTTTTCCAAGATTATAAACTGAAACACTTTTTATTTCAATAGAATATAAAAGTTTCAATGGGAGGGGTTACAACCCCCTGGGTCTTCGATATGTCACCGCCTAAACTGTAACTTTCAAGTTAGAATCGAAAAATGGAGACATGTGACCTACTTGTAAATCTTTGTACTTTCATTTTCCTTTTTTCTTCTCAATTGAGCTTGAAAAATGTAAAAATGGGAGGTTAAGAACTTCAAATATTACGTATATTTTAGCGTATTACGGAATTATATTTAATAGAATCCGGCAGGATCACAAACAGAAACGTCAAGAAGAGGTAAAACCAAATTATTCTGTGGTGGGATTCGAACTACTCTTGAATGGTGCCTCAGAATCTCTAGCCGAATGCCTTACTCCACTCGGCTAACGTGACAAGTTGAAAATATAGTAAGGGTGTTTCATGTTCAATCTTTTGTTACAGTATGAAATTTATTTTGTATTCTCTGAAGTTTAAGCCTATTTTGGCCTGATGTAATAGTCTGTTGAAATTGTTTTATGTTTACGGTATTCTTTACTTTGACGAATGATGTTAATATAGGTTCTATTACGTATTCGTTCATAAATATTACAGCAATTGTCAGTATTATTTATGATCTTTCATGAAAATTGACTGGTGCATGCGCAGTAGAAACAGAAAGATGCACTTTACCGACATTTGTCATACACGCCAGAACGCAAATTTCTAACAGGTTTTCAAAATGCCTCTTTCTAAAGGTTGTGGAGAACTGTCCGTTGCTCTGAGAGGAGAAATCATAGGCCGAGCAAAAATGGGACAAACTGTGCCTCAGATTGCTAGAGATTTGTGATGTGACAAGAAAACGGTCAAGAAATGGGTTCAGCGACATGAAGAAGGTGGTGAATGGTTCAGGTCTCGGTCAAGAAGTGGAAGGCCAAAAGTGACACCTGCAGCTCAAGATCAAGCTTTAGTTACAGAAGTAATCAACAGACCTCTATGCCACACGTCAATCCTCTTGGACAAAGCCAGAGAATATAATTGTTCTCACGAAACAATAAGAAGAAGATTATTGGGGGCTGGTCTACACTGTTCAAGACCCGCTAGGAAGACTCTCCTGACTGAAACTCACAAGGCCAGACGAATGAAATGGGCACAGAATAACATAGCCCAACCTCAGTCATATTGGGACTGTCATCTGGACCGACGAGAAGGTTTTCAAGTCTAACCAACAAGGCAGAGTTATATTGTATAGACCGCGCGGAACCAGGTATGCTGAACAAAATATTATCAGAACTTCTTGTTCAGGACGAATATCAGCACACTTTTGGGGATACATGACGGCTGCTGGTCCTGGAGATTTGGTTGCGGTGCCTGAGAGAATGAACAGCAGTGTTTACATTAATATCCTCGAAAATACGTGTTTACCGTCCTTAGAAAGAAACTTCCTCGAACAGGAAGAATATATATTTATGCATGACAACAGTGCTGTTTACACTTCCCGGCAAACACGAGAGTGGCTAAGTGAACATCCAGAGTTAATTTGTATTGAGTGGCCCCCTCTATCCTCAGATTTGAACCCAATTGAACATCTGTGGGCCTACATGGTGCAAGAATGGGAAGAGAGACGTGAAGACAGAGACCAAACGTTTCTTCAAAATCATGTTATGGAACTGTGGCAACATTTTCGTGACACACTGTCGTATTGCTCGAGACTTGTATCTAGTATCCCCTCCAGACTTCAAGAAGTTACTGACTCTGGAGGTGACTACACGAAGTACTAGTGTGTTATTTTTTGTGTAAACATTTATTTAAGTTTCATTTATTTATTATATTTTTTTAAGAGCAATACTTTCGTTCTTCATTCTTTTCCTTTGCTTGTTTACTTATTAGTTCGTTAAAACGTAAAGGAAGAGTAGTATATCTTCAAAAAGCATTTGTGAATTTACTTTGAACGTTTCTAAGAATACATTTACTGTTTTTTCTTACTCTATATCATGAACAATATTACTTTCATTTCAGTTAATTAATAACTTTATTTCACATCTCGGATAAAAGTATTATAGTCTTTTTAACGATATTTTTCCTTTTGATTGTGTAATTTCTAGTTTCATTGAATTATCTCAATTCGAATGAATAAATCATATTTTGTTTATTGTCCCTTCCTTAGCTAAGTTCGAATTCGAGAACAATGTGGTGTAATATACGTTCTTTATTCTTCATATTGTGCAGTAATGACAATATTAATTATTTTCATGAGTCCAGTTGATTAGTGAGAACTTGGACAAACATTAACCTGGTAATTCTTTACGCAATGACAAGCGTAAAATACATTTTAGCTTTTCTTTATACTTCACAGCGACGAAACATTCTAACAGTGTGTTAGCGTTTCCTTCCTCGCCTTCCAATTGAACTGTCTGTGTACTGCGCATGCGCCAGTCAATTTCCATGAAAGATCATAAATAACACTGATACTTTCTATAATATTTACGAAAGAACGTGTAATAGAATCTATATCAACAACATACATCATTCATCAAAGTAACGAAAACGTGTTCATGAAACAAATTAATATATATATTATATCAAAGTAAATTAGGTTTAAATTTTAGGCAATAGAAAACGTTATTCTGTAATAAAAACTACTACTCGAAACCTTTACTTTAATTACTAGTTGTTACCATAGCCGAGTGGTCTAAGGCGTTCGGCTTATAAAGCTCTGTTCGCACTAAGTTCGAGTCTCCGCCGGGTACATCACCTTTTTCTCTCTTTTTTTCACCTGTTCTCAATGTTTCTGTCTGTGTTCTTGTCGGATTCGATTAAATAGAATTTCGAATAGAGACCAATACATATGATAAATAATCATTTATTTCCGAATCTGCACTCGTACAATATAGCCTACATTTTCGAGATTTTGATTTTGGAAATCAAGTGTATATAATATTGAACAGTAAAAATAGTAAAATAAAAAAAAAGTATTTGTATAAATATTGATTAATTAATTAGAGTTATACATGGCTTTCCAATCAGGATTATATAGAGAGGACTTACTTCTAAGTGCAATCCGAAAACAAATATTTGAGTTTTAATTTGATTCAAAGTTGGTAACTTACAGGATAATTTATACATGATTGGTATTGTAATTTTTATGCTTTTATTATAATCCTCTGTAAGTTATGATTTTACCAATTCTAAATGTAAAACGAGAAACAAGTGTAATATTATATTTGCTACGAAAAGCTTTTAAGCAATGATACTTTCAGGACGTGATTTGACGGAGAATTTGAGACCCTTTTCGAGCTAAGAAATTTCCGCCTTCAGGACCATATATTCTATCGTGCTCAATGTGGAATGCCAATGTTTGCCCTCCACCCGCATATTGAAATTCCCCCCGAGGATAATTTTCTGAAGTCACCACTGTTTATAAATGGTTTTTCGTTACAAATCAGAGGGTAATAGAGTAGTGAGTATACTTCATTTTTTTAGCTATGGATTTAAGATTCGCAATTCATATAATGTTCCGTTCTAATCGAATTTGAAACAAAAGAAGTTTTCAATGAGTTACTCAAAGAAATATTTTCAGCCTCCGGATGAAAATAGGAAGACACTTAAAAAAAGAAACAACTTACTACCGGGTTTGAACACACGAACATGTGATTGATAGAGTATCGACCCAAACCACTCGACCGTTTTGTATGCCTTTGCACATCTTCTTTTGCCTCTTGTGAAATCAGTTTACTGTTCCATACTCGCTTTTGTTTATTCCGATACGACTATGAGTTCTCAGTAAATATTTGGACGTTACAGCTCTTGCAATGTATAAAAGTGTTTTTAGAATAAATCACAATCGATATTATGTCCTAATAACATACGTAAAACAGGTTGAATTCGTGAAATGATTGAGGTTGGGCTGAGCGTAAATGTTTTCATAGTTAGGAGCCTGGATATGCAAACCCGCTTAACGTGGGGATTTAATTTTGTGAAATTTGGTACATTTGAGAGTGTCATAGAGGATCTGCTTTTCGTCACCAGTAAGCAGGCAATCCAAAATGGGTGTATTCAGGTGCCGAATGAATAAGGCTGTTACTCGTTGTTCCTTGTTGGCTGCCGACAATATGTAGGGTACCCACGAATGAGTACTCGTTGTTCCTTGTTAGCTGCCGACAATATGTAGGGTACCCACTTGCTTAATTTATATGACTTCCATATCCCCTGTAGGTGCAGTTTGATTGTTTATAGCGGAAATATGGAACCTTTCTGCAAATTCATCACACAATAGACCACTGTCCTCGATGGCTGCTTTCAGGGCCTCGTCATTCAACACATGTGGTCGTCCACTGCGAGATTCATCCGTAAGACACATCTCCTTAACAGAATTTCTGGAACTAATGCATTGCGGTGCGTCCATTCACGTATTCTCACCACATGCCTGGTATATGGGGCAGCTGACAGGACCACTTTAAGGTTGGTTTAAAGGAACAAGTTTTGCCGATAGATGTCACTACAGTCTTCGCATCTCTCTCATGTTTTTTTTTTTTTTTTTTTTTTTTTTTTTTACTTTTCACGAACATTCACGATTTCTTTTACAAATTTCAAGCCATAGACTTCAAATTTTTAGAGAAGGAACTTTATAACCTATCGAAGGAAACAATCTGTGCCGATTTTTTATTTAAAAATTTATTCATTGTTGAAATGTTTGATTGTTGAAATGGATATCCAAACCTTTAACAATGGAACTGTTTCAACAATGAAGAAAATTCTAAATGAAAAATCGGCATGGATTGTTGCCTTTGATAGGTTATGAAGTTCCTTCTCTAAAAATTTGAAGTCTCTAAGTTGAAATTTGTAAGAAAAATTGTAAATTTTCGTGAAAGGTAAAAAAAAAAAAAAAAATACATGAGAGAGATACAAAGACTGTAGTAAGATCTATAGGGAAAACTTGTCCGTTTACACCAACCTTAAAATCATACAACGAACACGTGAGAATAAGTTTCTTCGATACCTCCATTTCTCTTCGACACTGTTTATGACTGCTGTGTGTGCACAACGTGCCTGTGTTACTGAAAGTCGGTAGTCAGACCAATTCCCGATCGCTTGACAGGCATGTGTGTCCTTTCGTCCCCCTCTCCGTGAGAGCATGATTAATGAGAAGTCAAAAACGACTTTTTTTGAGGGGGGGGGGGTTACCCAGCATTTGAAATTTTCAACTAGAGCGTGTGATACGCAATTTAGCTTTTTTTTGTCTTTTTTTTCTTATGACAAATCGGGGAACTTTTCTCCTTTGATGTCAGGATTTCTTGGTTCGATCTCGGGCCATGTGACTTTGTGGTGACCAACATCGTGTCTATTGTTTCTTCCCGGTATTCTCCCCTTTTCATTTTCATTAGTTATCCAATTCCTTTTAGCCTACAGCTGATCAAATGTGTAGGACGCAAGCCTGAAAGATTAATTAATTTATTTCAAGGGCCACTTGTGGTGTGTGGACCACAGCTTGGGAAACGCTGCCTTAAACTATAAGGTAAGTTGTAATTTGGAAGAATTCGTCTTTAAAAGAATTATAATATAGCTACAAGTATTCACATCTATGTAATTTACAGTGTTGTGTATATAAGCTTTTAAATGTATGATACATTCTGCTCACATTTGCAGACCAAGTGGATTGTACTTTTAAAGTTCTCTTGTTTTTTGTGCGTCTTTTAAATGCGTTTGTTTCCATTAAGGTTCTGCCATTAATGCAACCAAGTACGGCATATAGTTCCTAATTTACTCCGTTATACGTCTTTTTTTTTTTTTTCAAAGAGAGATATCATATCTATTCGTCTCTCTCTCTCTCTCTCTCTCTCTCTGTTTCTGATGACGCAGTCTCGAGAGGTCACCACTCCACGCACTGCACAGTCATGACGTCACAGGTCGATGTGGAAAATATCCCCTTGTTGTTTCTCTGCGCAGATACATTGACGCGAACAGCATCCGAGTGTTGGCAATCTCCAATGTTTGTCTCCAGGCTAATTTGCACGATGTCTGTAACGAAGGCTAAAATTACATTTTTTTTTTTAACGTTCAAAATGAAAATGGAATGAAATCTTTTAGTTCAATATCCCACAGACCAGGATTAAAACAAGTGAATGACGATATAAGAATTGATGGAATGAGAATGAGGGAGAAAACGGGAGAACACAAACTTACTTGGGAAAGGATCGAACCAGGGACCCTACGTACGAGAGGAAGTGCTCTATCACTGAGCCACCGTGCCCCCCCTTTTTTTTTTTTTTTTTTTACTTTCAAGCAACGATAAGAAGAGAGGGGAGAAGCGTCGAATTCGAGATTCAACCCCATGTTTACATTTTATGACTTGAGCAGTGTAGCCGGAAATTTTTGTATAGGGATCTGCACGTTTTACTAAAAACAAACCAAAAATCTTTTTCAAGAATATGAAAGAATTAAAAACTTACCATTCATACCTACATGTTCTGAGAAAAATCTATTATTCGGACAGCGATATATTATACGAATATACGGAATCCACAGGTTTACTACGGAAATCTGTACGAAGCATACGCTATCGATATGCTACAATCATACTGCCTTTCCCTCGTGTAGATCTAGACATTACAGCATGTCGCTGCAGTATGTCTGATCTAACAATCTTCCGTACATATATATTACATACTTATACGCATGTTACATACATCAGCTGTATGTTATATATGTCTTCTGTATGTGAGATCCTTACCGCTTACACTGAACAACAAATTTTAACTTTTTTCATACTTCGAAAAAGCAAAGTACATTTTCTTATGCAAATTGTGGATGCTGAATATGAAAATGACAATAAAAATGATGAATTGCTTCAAGCTTAAGTGTAATCGACAGAAATATGTGTTATGTAGTGTTGACACTTTTAGATTCGTGAATTTTCTATTCGACCTTTCACTTACGTAGTTATTGGTTCAATTTTGTTCATCCGATTATCTTGGTTCATATACCATTCACTTCAGAATAAACCAAGCTTGCAAATGTTACTATGCGCATGTGTACATGATGTATAAGAGGAGGGAAATTTAAGGTAAAATTGGGAATTTCCCGTTCAAAAATCCCTTTTTTCAAATGTAGCACCCCCTAGTACGGCCCCGGCTAAAGATATCTAAATATAATATACATTTGAAACTACTGTAGTTTATACGTAATGCATGTGCCAAGTTTCATTGTTATATCTACAATAGTAATGAGGGAAAAATATTTCTCATTTCTGCTTGACAATACCAAATTTCATATAGGGAAATGTAAGATACAAAACAAAAAGAATCCTAACAATATTATTTATTTGAGTATCACTATTTATACGTCATTTTCTTCAGAGTAAAACAGTCTCTCAAGAATGTGTGTGTGTATGTGATGTATCAGAAAATGGAAAATTTGGGGTAAAATTGGGAATTTTCCGTCCAAAAAATCGTTTTCTTCAAATGTAGTGCACCCTGGTGCGGCCCCAGCTATAGATACCAAAATACAATATATCTTGAAACTACTGTGGTTCATACGCAATGCGTGTGTCAAGATTCGTTGCAATATTTACAATAATTATGAGGGGAAAGTATTTTCAATCATGCTTTGACAATACCAAATTTTATAAAGTGAAAAGTAAGATATAAAATAAAAATGTATAAAGTGATGTTCGTACGTAAAGAGTGAAAAATGCGTTTTTATTATGACGTTAGACCCTCTGCACATGACACAAAAAATTGCTTGACTTATATGTTATAGGGTATGATAATTGATTGTGTGTGCGCTTGGCACAGCGTTTGTTCAAAAGAATATAAAAGCGTCAATAAGAAATTAAAACTATATAAAATGAAAGTGATAAAACATAACTTATATGAATATTACAAATGATGCCTCTTTGACTGTCTCTTGTTTCTGAAACATCTCTAGTGATTGTCCATCAACAATCGGCAAACGCAGACTTGCTCCAGTGGCCCTGATATTGTTTCTCGATCATAGATATAACTTGGTAGAAATGTTCCTCATGGTCACGACCGCTCCGCAGTTTTCTGGGAAGAAATCTATGTGGGAGTGCAACATATGCATTTTTAGTAACATATTATACCCCATTGTTTGGTAGAAGACATTAGATGGTCCACTACTTCCTTATTGTTCTGAGACAGCTCGTTTCCCAAAACATTCGTCATCACTTTTCGGAAAGAATCCCATGCAATCCTCTCCTTATCTTCTAACATTGCATTACATTCAGGATCATTGAAGAGTTAGTGAATTTGAGGGCCAATAAGGATCCCGTACCTGATTTTAGTTTCAGCAATTCGTGGAAGTTTACCCAGAATATATTTGAAGAATAGTTTTGATTCGTCTACGAATAGCCACCATTTTCGGTATTATCTTCTATGTTAAGTTTATTCATAAGACCAGTTACGTTTTTACAAAACACTATGTCACTTTCCAATGAATATACTATTCAGGGGGGGGGGGGATTCTGATGTGTTCACGCCAAAACGCAGGAATTTATTTCGGGAGGGGGGTTCGCTTTTCGGGGGGTCCAAATACAATTTGAGGCTAAATTGTATTAACATTTGCAAAATTGCACTTGAAATTAGACTAAATTTACAAAAAGTCTCAAATTTTGGTGGCTCAAAACCCGCAAAACCCACCCCCTGCGTACGCCCCTGAGGATAGCAATGAAACTAACCGTCAAACAATAGAAGTTTATTGAAATAAGCCGACAGATCCAGTTGTCACGAACTATTAATTTGCCCACCGGAGCACATCCGGTGATAACGTATTTCTTCGAAATCCGAACCAATCTTCAAAATCTAATTTCATATTTGTTATCAGCACCCCAAAATTAGTAAGAATTGGTTATTTTTATGTCCGAAGCATTTTCACTGTTGACCAGTGTTATATATACATTTTTTCATACGGAAAGTACGTATAGATGGAACACTTATACGGAAAGTACGTATAGATGGAACACTTATACGGAAAGTACGTATAGATGGAACACTTATACGGAAAATACGTATATATGGAACATTTATATGGAAATTATTATAAAACATATATTTTCAGTTATACGTTTGCTACAGAATATTACCTATAGTTGTACGTTAAGTCAAAAACTACGGGATTTACGTACGCAACCTACATTTTACGTACACCACATACGTTTTTCTCTGCATGTACATATTAAATATTATATACATGGCATACGTAAATATTATTGCGTGGGTTTCCTCGGGGCTCTCCCGTTTCTCTTTCATTTCCCCTCACGCTCACATCATTTCGACTTCATGCTTACTTGACCTCGAACACTCACGACCAGTGTTCGAAGTGGGGAAAAAAAAAGGAGCCGGTACGTTTTATTACGATTTTGACGACATATCAGCTATCTAAATGTTGAAATACAGTGATAGTATCCCACATAGCACACTACGTCCCTGGGATGTTCCATTTTGATCCCAATCATCCCATTCGGTTCCCGGGATTATCGGGACAATGAGAAAACATCCCATGGACGTCCTGCATGGGACGTCCTGAAGGATTCCCATGTAGGATATCCACGGGACGTCCCAGATGGGACAGGAGGTCCGAGGGAAAACTAATAGACATCCCTTCGTGGTCCCGTTGAATATCCCGTATCCCGGGATATTAGCGGACATCTGGATCTCCCGCGGAAATCCTGTGGATGTCCCGGGAGCACATTCGGATAATCCCGGGATGTCCCGTCGTCCGTTGCGGGCTCAGTCTCGGACATCCCGTGGACGTACTTGTGCTATGTGTTGCCTAGAAGATTGCATTTCTATTTACATAATGACTGAAAACCACTGAGAAGCTTCTCGTAAGTTACGGAGGATAGGCATGGAAAGACAGATCCTTCGGCGACAACTTTCTAAAAACATTTAGAAATACCCCTTTGTATTGTATTATAGAGAATCATACACGAAAATGCTGAAAAACCGAGTTTTTATGTTAATGGGAAAGCTTCCGGACCCCCACTGGACTGAGGAGTATTCCAAGCCCCCGGAAGAATCACCCCTACAGCAGACAACTCCTAAATCCGCTCATGATCAAAACACGACATTTGAATTAAGACAAGAAGACACACACATACATGCGAAAGAAACAATTCAAGATGACACATCAAACTATAAACTAGATGAACTTCTTTGAAGACCACAGGTGGTATGCTTTCATCACTGAAAAACCATAGGCGGTATGGCATACCACCGCATACCGTCTCACTTCGACCTCTGCTCACGACATCATTTAGACATCATGCTCACTCAGTCTCACGTTCATAACATGATTTGGAACTCGCACTTTCTTGCCTTCACACTCAAAACATCATTTCGCCATCACACTCACTCAACCTCACGCTCACTACGTAAGGGTGAGGTCTGGTGAGATCGACTTCCAAACTCGTGAGCGCTGACCTCATGAGTCCGGGGACCTTAGTCTACAACTATCTATATTTTCATATAGTCACAATGTTATTAACGCTTAACGAAAAAAAAAAATGTCCAAAGATGGAACACGCCAATTGGTATGCCTCATTGCGCTGAAGAACGTGGAGCGGGTGATTGTAAATCCTCACGAGTATTTTTTGAAAAGCTCGAGGGAAACTAGGGATGCGCTCGAGACAAGATTTGAGGCTATCTCGTCTCGAAAATGTGCTGTAAAAGCGATGTCTTGACTCGAAAAATATATGTTTCTCTATTGGAAGAGCTTTGTCTCGACTCGAATTTTGTCAGAAAAATTCTGTCTCAACTGCTCTCGTGGTCGTGCGCATCCCTAAGGGAAACGAATTTCTGTTAACCTTCAAAATGAACCTGTAGAATAATCACATCACCTACAGACGTATACACTAATCAGTCTTCTTAGTATGGAGACTGGTTGATAAGATGTAGCCGTAAACTTATGATTTTAACTCAAGTCGGAAATCAGATGGAGGGAAATATTGTCCTTACTCCTCCTGCCAAAAGTAATGGAAATGCAATAGTTTCTGCTCTCCGGGTCCTACAATCCTGGTTGAGAATCATCGATGGACGAGGAACGAATTTGACTTTGATGCTTTTCGAAGACTTTTATGCTCGCCTCAAAGCAATCAGAAGGATATTCCAGTTAACATTACTTTAGACTTTCGCTTCCTAAGTCTTCGTATACTCGATTTACTTATTTGTGTCATATCATTTGTTAAATTCTTCACGCTTTATTTATTTACTTCTGTGTGTTTTATCGCTTGCTAATCTCTTCAGATTTTATTTACTTCTTTGTTAACTGTCACTTCTTACACAATTAACGCTTTATTTATTTACTTCTGTGTGTTTTATCGCTTGCTAAATTCTTCACACTTTATTTACTTCTTTGTGTACTATCACTTTCTACACAATTATTAACGCTTTATTTATTTACTTTTGTGTTTTTTATCGCTCGCTAAATTCTTCAGACTTTATTTATTTACTTTTCTGTTTTATCGCTTGCTAAATTCTTCAGACTTTATTTATTTCTTTGTGTACTGTCATTTGCTATATCCTTCACGCTTTATTTGTTTATTTCTGTGTTTTTACCGCTTGCTAGACTCTTCGTGCTTTATTTATGTACTTCTCTGTGTTTTATCGCTCGCTAAACTCTACATACTTCATTTATTTACTTCTTTGTGTACTGTCACTTGCTACATCCTTCACGCTTTTTTGTGTTTTATCGCTTGCTAAACTCTCCGTGCTTTATTTATTTATTTCTATGTGTTTTATCGCTTGCTAAACTCTTCAGACTTTATTTATTTACATTTCTGTGTTTTATTGCTTGCCAAACACTTCAGACTTTACATAGGTATGTATTTACTTTTCTGTGTTTTATCGCTTGCTACACTCCTCAGACTTTATTTATTTACTTTTCTGTGTTTTATCGTTTGCTAAACTCTTCAGACTTTATTTACTTCTTTGTGTACTGTCACTTGCTAAACTTTTCGGGCTTTATTTATTTACTTCACTGTGTTTTATCCCTTGCTTTATGTTTTATTGGTGGGTAAATTCGTTTTCCTTACTTATTTACTTCTTTACGTTCTCTTGCTTACGTAGTAACATTACAATCTTATAAAACCCAGTAGTGTTATGCTAATGATAACATTTAATTGAAATAATGTTAATTTTGCAAATAATGAAAAAACATTTTGAAAAATGTCAAAGAGACATTTAACTAAACTTGAGGAAGACATCAGCATAATACTAGTAACATTACTGAAGTTCCAGTTCATTTTAAAGGAACAATTATAATTACTTTTATTAATTTATTTAGCTAGGATACAAAGATGTTACTTGTACTGAACAAAGTTAGCATTTAATAAACTGTTGCAGCACATTACTTCTAGCGTACGCTGTTATCACTCCGAAATTGGGGGAGAAAAATAGCAAATTTCACATTATAAAATTTAACAGTAAATGTATCTGAATGTAGATGAAAAGATAAAATGCACCTCTTCCAAATATTGTTTTAGTGTTTTTAGGTTTCAATTTGTTCACAGGCACAACTTTTCATATCAGTGTGCACAAATGTAGTTCGAGTAGTATATGGGGGTGCATAGAGATAATTTAAAAATGAACATTTCATATGGATGCATATAAAGATAATTTAAGCAGAACTGTTTATATGGGTGTGCACAAAGATAATTAGAAAAGAACATTTCATATGGATGTGCATGAAGATAATTTAAGCAGGATTTTTTATATGAATGTGTACGAAGGTACTTAAAACACCACGCAATTAATTGGGATAAGACGGAAGTATTGGAGATGGAGAAAAGAATGATAATAAGGAAGTGGAAAGAAGCGGATTGGATAAAGAAGGTAGGAAGAGATAAACTGATGAACTGGACAGGGGGCTTACCAATTAATGAATCATGGCAAGGAAGTTTGAATAACATAGAGAAAAAAAAATAAAATAAATAAATAAATAAATAAAAATTTAAAAAAAAATAAAAAAATAAATAAATAAATAAAAATAAAAAGCCCTTATAAGAACCAAAAATAAAGGAAGTGATTAACTGGAAAGTGAACACGAAGACTTATAGGATGGGATGAAGGCCTTGGTAAATAAGAAAAATAAAGAAATAAATAAAAATAAAAAAAGTACAACAATGACTCTATATATGACTGTTAAAAGAATTTAAAAATTTTTTATAACAATGAATATATATATGACGGTTAAAGAATTTAAACTCTGTTATAACAACATTTATATATATGTCTGTATTTTCATTAATTTCGATCGTGTCTGAAGAAGGATATGCTAGATATCCGAAACAGTTACAAATTATAATTTAAAATAAAGTAAAATTTTAAGCTTTGGTCAGTGTCTCTTTTGTTAAAACACCACCTTTAACTCATGGGTGTTCATAAAGATAATTGAAGCAGAACTCTTCATGTGGATGTGCAGAAATGTAATTATTTTTTTTTCACATGAGTGTGTACAAAGATAATTTAAGCATAACTTTTCATAAGGGTGTGCACAAAAATAGTTAAAGCAGAACTCTTCGTTTAAAACGCCATGCTTGGCACCTTGGTGCCCATAAAGATAATTTAAGTAGAATTCTTCATATGGATGTGCACAAAGGTAATTAAAAGCACTTAATATGGAAGTGCACGGAGATAATTTAAGCATAACTTTTCATATGGGTGTGCACAAAGACAATTAAAGCAGAACTCTTCATATGAGTATACACAAAGATAATTAAAGCAGAACTTTTTATATGGGTGTGCACAGAAGTAATTTAAAAACATTTCATATGCATGTGCACAAAAAGTAATTTGTAACGTACCCTTTTACCGGTACTTTACATTGTTATTGTTTTGCCCGTTACTTTGCATTGTTATTGTTGTTGTTTTGTTGAATGGTCCCCATTTAGTATAGTCGTGCCATAAGTGCAAATACACGTTTTATTTGTTTCTATGAGTTAATGATTACTGTTAGTAATAATTCATGTTTCTTCACTATGAATAAAAAAACTTTCGGGGGACAATGATATTCAATAATAATAATTGCACACCTACTCAATAACTGTACACTCTATCTTTATATAACCAATACTAGTCATAGGTAATTTCTAACAGTATGTCGGGATATTTTTTTTTAAATTCTCTACATAAAAATATATAATGAATGTGTTAAATTTTTACAAAAATAAAACTTACTTTTATTGTAAACATTCCGCAAACGATGATTCGATCTTCTTTTGTCGAGTGCTGTGGAATTATGGGTAGAAGAATTCAAAATGGCGTGTGATAGAATTCTTACTTCGGTGTGTTGCAAAGTGGTGATTGGATGAATCGATTCGTACAAGACAGGAGAGAACAAGTGATGGGTATAAATATTTTGGATCTTAATTTAAATAATTGATAACGTAGTTAAATATATTATATTCGTTGATAATTCATTAGATTTTCAAAATTTAAGGCGGTCATTATAATAATGTTTATGTTCTGCGATATGGTATATTGTAAAATAGTGGGGTTTGTAATGGACAAGCATGGCATGACGCTTCACGAACACAGCGTGAAAGGAAATAGGTGACACAGTCGGAGACCTCCAACTAAAATTGAGATTACAAGCACAAAACGGCTTATTTTAGACGAACAGTTAGAAATTTCTGATTTAGGCTCAACCTGTAGTAAATTGGATAACAACTTGGAGGCTCCCGACCTAAAATTCTAATCAACATATTTAGGCAAATAAGTGTCACCTGTAACTATCATCTTCGCTTCGCGATGAGGAACCGAAGGGGATGGTAGAGTTGCTGTTCTTCCTGCCGAGACACATTTTGAGACCGGCCCCTGCAGTCTACTGGAGAGGAAGGAACGAAAGGCGTCTGGGCTAGTAAAACAGCTTATAAGCAGGTAAAACAGAGGTTTACCTTTTCTTTAGTTGAATCGATCAGACAGATGACAACGTGATTTTATGGTACCATATCTTGTGTGGTGAAATCTTTAAAGCACTGAAAAGTTCAAACTGTTTGCAAATTTTATCCGTACTTAGTAACAGTATGATGAATATGTACAGATAATTTTATTGCTGCGTTACGCATCTTCTGGTATCATCGTAATATTATCGCTAATCCGTTAATATGTTAATATTATTATCAAAATCTGCCAGATGCATTAGTATGACTATAGAATTAGCTTCCAGTACGAAAATTTTACCGGCTTAATTCAATGACGTAATTCGAAAGTTAAGTTAGTTTCGGTATGGTCAACTAACTTGTCGTTTTTTTTCTGAGTAATGCGATGTATCAATTGATCCGTATAATTAAATGAAATACTAATAGTATGACCAGGAAGGTACTAAACATTTGTTTTTTTTTCTATTTCATCTTCATTTGTATATAGTACATATTCATTAATAGGGATAGTCAATGTAGTGCTTGTAAAATGTGACCCATGGCATGGGAGCCAGTATTATAATATGCTACACATATTTGAGTTATAAAATGATTCCTAAAATGGAATGATGATGTAGTATACGTATGGGCACGTGCAAGGAACATTTTATGCTATCATGTTATTTCTAATTCTTCCTGTGTACTCTCCTGAGTTAACTGAGTTTAAATGAATCATAAATGGATCAATGCTTAATAATATGAAATAGTAGTATACAAACATCGCATGAATATTGTTTCACTAAAATATAGTAACTTATATTGATATGTTTGATCTAAAATATTAACTTATATTGATATGTTTGACCTGCCAGAAGACGCTATCAATAATGTAATGTATCATGTATCTGTTTATAGTTTTTTTTCCCGTTTCTTCCTTGTACTGGAAAGCTATGAATATGTAAATTTTGTTACAATACTAACGTGGTTACTGAAATCTATGTAGTCATAAAATGTGAAAACTGAAACAATACAAAGTCAAGATATTTTAAAGCTAATAGATTCTGAAATCCATAACCTCTGTAAATTGTAATTCGATTTTTTTTCTTTCTTTTAATCTTCTTTCTTCAAATCAATAAATGATAATCTCCATTTTTGAATTTATAATTCCATTCCAGAAATTCATATTGAATAACTAGATTATTTGATAGTAATAAGGTACATTTTTTTAAGTTTGTGTCGAACATGTGCTAGATTGCACATCCGCTAAAATCTCATTGAGGGTCTACCGCTACAGCAAGAACCTGTGATAAATGTTAAATTCTGGTTGCGCGTGTAAATTAGAAATCATTATTAATTTTCATTTTGATTTTTTTTTATATTGGGTTAAGTTAATCAATCTAATGAATCTGAAATACGTTGAAATTTTTTTTTCAATCCAGTCTAAGATTTTGCATGGTATATTTCCATTTACTTTTATGTCCCTAAACTAGGACGTTTCAAAATTGGCGACTTCAGCTTCAGGATATTTGTTTACTTGATAATGTGTTAGCTATAGGAACTAAGGCTGAATGAGAAAAGGTCGTTTCAAAATTGGCGACTTCAGCCTTAGGATATTTTATTAGTTTAAAAATTAAAATTTGTTAGCTTTAGCAGGTAGAACTAAAATGAGATTTTAGAATGATTAGCGGAAGTATTGGGATGAGACTGAGAGATGCGTAACTCAACTAATATACATGTGAAATGAGCGAAACGGATATAATGCATGAGACTGAAGAGTATAGTTGCTGTAACGGTGCTAATATTGATGAGAACGCTATTGCAATTTGCTGTGAGAGTTGCGACAAATGGTACCATATGAACTGTTTAAACATTCCTGAACCGGAACAAGAAATGCTAAAGCGGTCAGAGGAAAAATGGTTCTGTGCCAACTGTGTGGTTGAACAGCATGTAGATTCGGGTGCTGAGAAAGTGAGTCGTGCTCGAAATCCAAAGAAAGTGGTTCCGGAAATAGAAATTGGGGGAGGTCCATTGTTAGAGAAATTGATGGACATAATTAAAGATTTAAAGTCTGAGGTTTCTGTTGTAAGGGTAGAACTTATTAATCAGATGACTGTTAACAAGAATGATTTGAAATCAGAAATGAAAACTGAACTAAATAAGATGAGCAATGAAATAGTAGCCTTAAAAGAATCTTTTGCAACTGTAAAGGGGGAACTAAACAGTGAAGTATCTAAATTAAGAAATGAGATAGATGAAACTAAACAGAATTTAGGTCAATCTGTAGAAAGTGTACGGGAAAATTGCATGGCTGAAATTTATAATGTGAATCAGGGTGTGAATAATGTTAAAGTAGGTTTAGATAAGATCACTAGAAATTTCACTGAATTCACTGAGAATGTAGATTGTAAGTTAGCAACTACTGTTAAGGATGTGTCAATGTTGAGAAATGAATTTGGAAATCTAACCTCTAAATTTGAAATTGAGCTAAAGAATGTGAAAGAACGACAAGTTAATGACTATAGGAAATTTCGTGATGTAAATGAACAAACTGTAAATATGATTAAGATATTGGAGCGGGATGTAGTGGATGCTTATCGTCAGAACCGGGAACGATGTGAACGGAACACCGAGAATTTGAGAAAGGTACTTGAATCGGGTGAAAGAAATACAAAGAGTGAAAATTCTCCTCGTGAAGGGAATTTAGTTGAAAGTGATAGAAGTTATCAGGATGGTAGGGAACCTTCAGTTCCAAATCTCGAGAGAATTCGATTTGAAGAAATTATAAATACGACTGAGGTATCCTCCTCATCTGACGTGGAAGCGATTGGGGATGAATCCGCTAGTAAACGTAAAAAGATGAAACAAAAGAGAAAAGGACAAAAATCGCGGTGTGAGTCGCGTACAAAACAATGTAATCCGTTAGATCTAGTTGTTAATGACCAGGAAACCGTGGAAATATCTAAATTAGACCGTGAAAATAGACACTGGGACAAGAGTCCTTCGTATAAAAGAGGTGCAGGAACCTATCTGAAGGAACTCCATCACTTCCCAAAATTTGATGGACAGCTGACTCAGGGAGTGGCGAAAATATTTTTAGATGATTTGTTGCAAACTATGAACATGTATGTTCTCACCGATAGGGATCGTTTGTATATATTAGGAAGGGTTTTAGAAAAGTCTGCCAAGATATGGTATAGAAGTGTTGCTTCACAAATACGAACCTTTGAGGATTTTATAAAATTATTCAAAATACAGTACATATCGGAGCGAATGGAAAGGGCGCAGAAACGTCACCTCTATTCATTGCGATATGATAGAACAAAACATTCTTCGCTTCTTGGGTTTGTCCGTCACATTGTGGAAAAGTATAATTCGATAGTGACTTCTCCATCGGATCAGGAGTTAAAAGACTTGATTTTGGACTGTCTCCCTGCGGAGGAATCTAAAATTCTGAAGTTAGGTTCAGTTAGTACAGTCCAAGATCTGATTTTAAGAATTGCAGAGTTGGAATGTGGCCCGAATTCTATTCCAGAAAGTATGGGGGTGCAAAATTCCAAAATAGAAAACCACAAATTCGGAAAACATTCCTCTCAACAACTCGTTCCGATAAAATAGATAATGCAGTGCAAACGGAACCAGTGAACAGAGAAGGGTTAGGTAAAGATAATAATTTTGATAATACTAAACCTAGAAAATTTAATCGATCAAATTGGAAGAAAACTAAAAATTTGAAATCCGCTTGGGAAAATCGTAACATAACTAGACCTATGCCACCATTCCCCATGATGTATGGACAGGTACCGGTATCGTATGCGGTACCAGGAATGTATACTTTTAACAGTATCAAACCACCTGTTGGTCAATTTCTTCCTGGTCCAATGGTGACATCTCCATTTTCTTCGAACATGCCTGTAGTGACTACGGTCACATCTGCACTGAATCCGCCGTATTCTTCAGTTGCAGCGGAGTCAGTTAGTAACAACAACAACAATCATGTTTCCCAGTTTGTTAGTAACCCTGTTATTAATCAGGAAAACATATTGAGCAGTCGTCATTAAGGGGAGGCGATGGCTGCTCGACTGAACTTCTCTCCCCGAAAGAACATTTTGAAATTAGAGATGAAGTAGTTCCAAAACAAAGTGAGCTTGTATTACCCTCTTTGAAGTTATTAACATACTTTGTTTTAAAAGAAGAAGAGGAAGGAAATATAGCTAATCAAAATTTCGAGATATATCCTTCCCCTTCTCTAGATTGTAAAGTAGGGGAAACACAGATAAAATGTATCCTGGATACAGGGGCTGAGTTAAACCTTCTAAATTATAACATTTGGCAAACCTTACAAAATTCTTTTCGGTCAGCTAAACTCAAACCTGTACCCAGTGTACATTTAAATGCATTTGCGGGAAAAGATAGCTTCCCAGTGAAAGGATTGTTGGAACTAACGTTAAATATACAAGATAATCTCTTTGATGTTCCTGTTTTCATAGTAAAAGACATGAAAGCTGGTCTGTTATTGGGGTCACCTTTCTTCGCGAAGTTCCAAGTCACTTTAGATAGTAGTAATAGAAAATTAGTGTTGAAAAATAATCATCAAGAAGAAGTGACGTTGGACCTTTCGTACCCAAATATATTGTTAATTCATGTAGAAAATGCTAAATCGTTAACTGAATTAAATCAAAATCTTTCCCCTTCTGAGGAACAAAAACACGACTATGGTGAAATTTCAAAAACAGAAATCCAAGAATACGTAGATAATCGTGTTGATTTAGATACAAATACTAAAATGAAACTAAAAGATTTGTTATTGAAATACAACCATTTATTTTGCGAATACCCCAAACCGATAAATTGTGAGCCTTATAAGATCGAGCTTAAAGATCAAGAACCTGTCGTGGGAAAAATATATCCCATTCCTCAAGCCATGCAGAAGGAATTTGAGGAAGAACTTAACAAATGGATAAGGTTGGGGATAGCTAAGGAACAACCGAGTAGCTATAGGAACCCCATCCACTGCGTGCGAAAGGCTTCAGGGGGTGTGAGACCAGTGATCGACCTCAGATCCCTGAATTTGAAAGTCATAAGCCCTAAAATTCAAGTCAAACCAATTAACGAAATACTTTCTAGAATATCCGGTGCAAAAATCTTTAGTTCGATGGATGCCACCATGGGTTACTATGGTGTGCGGCTTCATCCTGATTCCTTTTCATGCACTAGTTTTATTTATCTAAAACGACAGTATGTTTTATGCGTCTTACCAATGGGACCCAAGTCAAGTCCTAGTATATTTCAAAATGTTATGAATTCATATTTCGGTCTAAACACTAGAAAGTTTGTGGTAGTCTATCTAGACGATTTGTTATGTTTTAGTTCAAACTTTACTGAACATTTTGAACATTTAGAAACCCTCTTCAAAATTCTCGAATTTGGAAATTTTGCCTTAAATTTTAAGAAGTGTCAATTTGTAAAAACTGAAATTTCGTTTCTTGGACATGTAGTGAATGGAAAGGAATTGAAGCCGAACCCTAAACAGAATGAAGCCATTAAGTGTTTTCCGGTTCCTAAAAACAAAAAGAAGTTAAGATCCTTTTTAGGTATCCATTCGTGGAGGAGAAAATTTATTCCTCAATTTGCTGCGTTAACGGCTCCATTCTTTGACCTGTTAAAGAAAGATAGGAAGTATTGTTTTACGGAGGAACTAATGGAGAGATTTCAACAATTGAGACAGTTACTAAGTGAACCTCCTGCACTTAGTCAACCAGATTTCAACAAGCCTTTTCATCTATTTTCGGACGCTTCATTAGAGAATTTGGCGGGTTATCTGGCTCAATATGACGATGATGGAGAACTTTTGGTCATCGAATACGCGAGTCGAAAATTAAAACTACATGAAGTGTCTTACTCGATTTTTCAATTAGAGTTACTAGCTGTTCTGTTCCTATGTGAACATTTTTCGTATTATATATTAGGCAGGAAGGTGACGGTTCATTGTGACAATAGTGCAGTGACCTATGCTTTCACTTTGCAAAACCTTGATCCTAGAACGACCAAAATTTTGTTGAAACTCCAAAGGTTTGATCTCCGATTTGAGCATATCAAGGGAGTAGATAATAATATTGCAGATATATTGAGTAGGAATTCTCCTGAACTCCCTGCCAAATCGGAGGACTATCATGTAAATTTCATAAATTACAATGAGAATACCTTGTTTGATGCAAACGAGTTGGCTCGAATGCAAGCATCAGACAAGTACTGTCGGGAGTTGAGAGCTAAAATGAATTCGGAATTTGCGAACTCTAGAATCAAAGTTATAAATAATCTAATTTATATTCAAAATTCAAAAACTAAGAATTGGCTGCTGGTGATTCCACAATCTCTGATTGAAAGAACAGTAAAACATATTCATGACACCGGACATTTTGGCGTTGCTAAATGCATGAAATTAGTGCAAGAGCTATTCTTTTGGAAAGGTCAAAAGCGAACGTTTCGACAACATATAAATAATTGTGAATCATGCGCGCGAACGAAATGTTCGAACAGAGCTATCTCTCGCGAAGATTTGCATATTGAGGCAGATAAACCACATACCAAGGTGTGTGTTGATCTCGTGGGTAAGCTCCCATGTAGCTATGGATATTACTATGTATTGTCGATTGTTGATGTTTACTCCAGATTCCTTTGTTACCTATCTCTAAGAACAGCAACCACTGCAGAAATTATTCGGACTTTAGAGAAGGATTACTTTTATCTCTGTCCATACCCAAATTATATCGTCTCTGATCAGGGCCCACAGTTTGTTTCTCAGAGGTGGAAGGATTACTGTAAGGAACATCAGATGCAGCATATTCTGATTTCTCCTTACAACGCTCGGGCGAATGGAATATTGGAGAGATTGCATTGCGACTTGAATAGGATCATTAGATTGCTATGTAGTAGTAATCATACCAAATGGAAAAATGTCTTGAAGATCGCCCAAGACCTATTAAACTATTCTTACAATAGTTCCATAAATTGCACACCCGCAGAAGTGTTCATTTCTTTTTCGGCTGCAGATAGGTTTCGGGAGAAATTTCTTTGGCCTCCTGAACTTCAAATTGTAGAAAATTCAAAGAGGCTGATACAAGTAGAACCTCGTTTATTGTCGAAGAGGAAGAGAAAATTGAAAAAGAATGTCGTTGAAATTAAAGAAGGGAATTTAGTAATGGTGAAAACTCATTTTCTTTCAGACGCTTTTAAAAAGGTCACGCATAAATATTTTCCTGTCTTTACGGGGCCTTATTTTGTGTCAAAAGTACAACATAATTCTGTGTTCTTAAAGGATTTAAGGGGGAGAGAAGTGCCAGTCCAAAATTTAATAAATGTTAAATTGTTTAATTGTTCGGAAGAGAAACGAAATGAGTTATTAAAAGATTTCGAACAACTTTAACTTAAAAAAAATAAAAAAATTTTTTTCGAGGTCCCTGGGAAAAATGTAACGTACCCTTTTACCGGTACTTTACATTGTTATTGTTTTGCCCGTTACTTTGCATTGTTATTGTTGTTGTTTTGTTGAATGGTCCCCATTTAGTATAGTCATGCCATAAGTGCAAATACACGTTTTATTTGTTTCTATGAGTTAATGATTACTGTTAGTAATAATTCATGTTTCTTCACTATGAATAAAAAAACTTTCGGGGGACAATGATATTCAATAATAATAATTGCACACCTACTCAATAACTGTACACTCTATCTTTATATAACCAATACTAGTCATAGGTAATTTCTAACAGTATGTCGGGATATTTTTTTTTAAATTCTCTACATAAAAATATATAATGAATGTGTTAAATTTTTACAAAAATAAAACTTACTTTTATTGTAAACATTCCGCAAACGATGATTCGATCTTCTTTTGTCGAGTGCTGTGGAATTATGGGTAGAAGAATTCAAAATGGCGTGTGATAGAATTCTTACTTCGGTGTGTTGCAAAGTGGTGATTGGATGAATCGATTCGTACAAGACAGGAGAGAACAAGTGATGGGTATAAATATTTTGGATCTTAATTTAAATAATTGATAACGTAGTTAAATATATTATATTCGTTGATAATTCATTAGATTTTCAAAATTTAAGGCGGTCATTATAATAATGTTTATGTTCTGCGATATGGTATATTGTAAAATAGTGGGGTTTGTAATGGACAAGCATGGCATGACGCTTCACGAACACAGCGTGAAAGGAAATAGGTGACACAGTCGGAGACCTCCAACTAAAATTGAGATTACAAGCACAAAACGGCTTATTTTAGACGAACAGTTAGAAATTTCTGATTTAGGCTCAACCTGTAGTAAATTGGATAACAACTTGGAGGCTCCCGACCTAAAATTCTAATCAACATATTTAGGCAAATAAGTGTCACCTGTAACTATCATCTTCGCTTCGCGATGAGGAACCGAAGGGGATGGTAGAGTTGCTGTTCTTCCTGCCGAGACACATTTTGAGACCGGCCCCTGCAGTCTACTGGAGAGGAAGGAACGAAAGGCGTCTGGGCTAGTAAAACAGCTTATAAGCAGGTAAAACAGAGGTTTACCTTTTCTTTAGTTGAATCGATCAGACAGATGACAACGTGATTTTATGGTACCATATCTTGTGTGGTGAAATCTTTAAAGCACTGAAAAGTTCAAACTGTTTGCAAATTTTATCCGTACTTAGTAACAGTATGATGAATATGTACAGATAATTTTATTGCTGCGTTACGCATCTTCTGGTATCATCGTAATATTATCGCTAATCCGTTAATATGTTAATATTATTATCAAAATCTGCCAGATGCATTAGTATGACTATAGAATTAGCTTCCAGTACGAAAATTTTACCGGCTTAATTCAATGACGTAATTCGAAAGTTAAGTTAGTTTCGGTATGGTCAACTAACTTGTCGTTTTTTTTCTGAGTAATGCGATGTATCAATTGATCCGTATAATTAAATGAAATACTAATAGTATGACCAGGAAGGTACTAAACATTTGTTTTTTTTTCTATTTCATCTTCATTTGTATATAGTACATATTCATTAATAGGGATAGTCAATGTAGTGCTTGTAAAATGTGACCCATGGCATGGGAGCCAGTATTATAATATGCTACACATATTTGAGTTATAAAATGATTCCTAAAATGGAATGATGATGTAGTATACGTATGGGCACGTGCAAGGAACATTTTATGCTATCATGTTATTTCTAATTCTTCCTGTGTACTCTCCTGAGTTAACTGAGTTTAAATGAATCATAAATGGATCAATGCTTAATAATATGAAATAGTAGTATACAAACATCGCATGAATATTGTTTCACTAAAATATAGTAACTTATATTGATATGTTTGATCTAAAATATTAACTTATATTGATATGTTTGACCTGCCAGAAGACGCTATCAATAATGTAATGTATCATGTATCTGTTTATAGTTTTTTTTTCGTTTCTTCCTTGTACTGGAAAGCTATGAATATGTAAATTTTGTTACAATACTAACGTGGTTACTGAAATCTATGTAGTCATAAAATGTGAAAACTGAAACAATACAAAGTCAAGATATTTTAAAGCTAATAGATTCTGAAATCCATAACCTCTGTAAATTGTAATTCGATTTTTTTCTTTCTTTTAATCTTCTTTCTTCAAATCAATAAATGATAATCTCCATTTTTGAATTTATAATTCCATTCCAGAAATTCATATTGAATAACTAGATTATTTGATAGTAATAAGGTACATTTTTTTTAAGTTTGTGTCGAACATGTGCTAGATTGCACATCCGCTAAAATCTCATTGAGGGTCTACCGCTACAGCAAGAACCTGTGATAAATGTTAAATTCTGGTTGCGCGTGTAAATTAGAAATCATTATTAATTTTCATTTTGATTTTTTTTATATTGGGTTAAGTTAATCAATCTAATGAATCTGAAATACGTTGAAATTTTTTTTTTCAATCCAGTCTAAGATTTTGCATGGTATATTTCCATTTACTTTTATGTCCCTAAACTAGGACGTTTCAAATTTAAAAACATTTCATATGTATGTGCACGAAGATAATTTAAGCAGATCTTTTCGTATGGGTGTGAACAAAGATAATTAAAAAACCTTTCATATGAATGTGCATAAAGATAATTTAAGCAGAACTTTTTATATGCATATGAACAAAGTTCTGTTTCCCACTCACCCTCAAATCAAGCGCATTTATTCTCTCAATGTAACATTCATATGTGTTCTTATTATTGGATTTTAAGTGTATTAAAAATCAGGTAAAATTATATTGAAGAATTACATATTGCAAAATTATAGAACACAAGACAATTGGAAAAAGAAACAAAGAAACAAAAAAAAGAATCAACCCATCTTATTAGAGTGAACAGAGGACACGCAGGCTGAAATCTACTCCTATGACTTATTGAAAAATTAGTATTAATATTTTATTATTATTATTATTATTATTTAATATTTCGCTTTTTAAAAAACAAAGAATGCGCTGAAAAATTGATCGAAAAGCCTTCAATAAAGCTGGAAACACGTCTTCGCGAATATATGTGAGTATATGTTGCATGGAATGGAAGCGATGTGCTGTACGTAGAATGGAAGTTTAGCTCCCTTTTGCAAATATTTGCAGTTCAGAGCTGGCGGAAGATAAACATGATGTGTCGGTTGATCTTTGTGAAAGATGACTTGGCTACAATGCTGAATTCCGTTAAATTTGAAGAGAATAATATTTTTCTAACCAAATTCCAGTGTAGTTGACAAGCATTCTACTGGTTAATAGAAAAGTAAGTGGTTCATTCTACTGGTTCATTCTACTGGTTAATAGAAAAGTAAGTGGTTCATTCTACTGGTTAATTCTACTGGTTCATTCTACTGGTTAATAGAAAAGTAAGTGGTTCATTCTACTGATTAATTCTACTGGTTCATTCTACTGGTTAATAGAAAAGTAAGTGGTTCATTCTACTGGTTAATAGAAAAGTAAGTGGCTACAGTTTTTAATTCAATATTTTTTCTCAGTTTTTTTTTTCGAGCGGCTGCAGGGTAGAAGAAAATATGGTAAACCATGAAAAAAGGAAAATCGAACCCGGAAATTTCAACAAACTTGTGTTCTCGTTTTCGTGTGTGTGTGTACAACGTTGAATTAACCCATCTGGAGGCTTGGTGCTAGAAAAATATGTGACCCCTGCTGTCTTCGCCTACATTTCTGTGAAAGTACAGTAGGAAACGTAAGAGTGAAGAGAATAAGTGTAGTTCTAGGGCACCAAACATGCCGTGCATTAGATCAGTCTTTCCCAACCTGGGGTTCGCAAGACTATCTCAGGGGCTCCACAAGCCAATCTGAGAAAGGCACACACAGTAGTGAGAAATACGCTATTTTATGTTAAATGGCGCTACGACGCTCCATGCCGTTTGCCACGACATAACTTTGTGAATCAACGTTTTCTGCTCTTTCTTATGTGAAAAATAAATATAGGAATAGAGTTGATGCTATGCCAAATCTTTGTTTGATCCTGTCATTTCCTAGTTAGTGGCTGAAAGACAACACCAACCATCACCAACCATCACATTGACTGAAATTGTGTACCTGGGTAAGTCTTACACTTATTATCGTGTTACCTTGTGTATCGTTAATACTTTTTTTTTTTTCAGAAAAAGACTTTTTTATATAGACCTGATGGGTAGGTTATTGTAGTTTACTTTTGTTTACGTACTGGATTCTTTTTTATGTATATTTGCAACATCTTAGTTAAGGTGTTCGGCCCCAGGTTTCAAACCCAGAACCATCGATTACGGAGTAGGCACAGTGGCGGATTTACGTATAAGTTAAACAAGCTATAGCTTAGGGCCCTTACTCGCTTGGGGGCCCAAAAATTTAAAGAAAACACTGCTTGTAATGTAATAACAAGAAAAAGCAAATATGATAAAACACACATACAACAATGGTATTTTGTGTTATTATGTATTAGGCTTTTATGAAGCATGTAATAGGGCTCTATTTCTCAGCCCCACTTGTAATGAGACCCCTGTTATTCAGCCCCCTCTTATAATGGACCCCCTGTTTCCCAACCCTGTTTTAAGGGGTCCTTGCGTTCATTTACATATTCATTAGGTCTCTAAATTAGCATATAGCTTATATCCAAATCTTAAAAACGGCGACATTTTGTCGCTGAAAAAGAAAGCTTGACGTATAAAGGGCCTCTTTCAATAGCTTAGGGCCCCCATCAAACCTAAATCCGGCATCGTGAGCCCGTGAGGCATCATACCACTCTAACATGATTATACCACTGCAAACAAAAACAAAAACACTCATACTCACACCTAGACTATATATATATATATATATATATATATATATATATGGGGTCCTTCACATGTATTGTAGTCTCTAAAATGAACAGTAGTGTGTAAAAGGCTGGGAAAGGCTGCATTAGATGATACTATATCTAATGGAACTTTGCAAATGCATAAAGAAATGAGCACCTAAAACTTTCTTTTCCTAGCTTTCGTCCTAACGGAGTCTTCTATCACATCCTGTAAGTCAAGAGAAGTGGCCACCGCTCAAATGTGTTTGAAGTAAACCTCCTATTATTGTGGTCAAAATTCTACCCGATTCCACACATACAGAGTTTATAAACAGACGGAACTTGTTGACATAAAAGGAATATAACGTATTGTGTATCTACAAAGTGACTTATTTTTTCTGCCGAACTGGGACTGGTATTCTATTCTATAATTACATGAGACTGTGGAGAATACATCTACTCAACGAGAAAATATGAATCACGATTCTCATGCGCTATATTCGATCATTTTAAAAACTGATTTATAGTCATTTATTAAGGTGATGGATGTAACAAACGAAGACATTTGTTTCATATATATATATATATATATATATATATATATATATATATATATATATATATATATATATATATATATATATATATATATATATATATATATATTTTTTTTTTTTTTTTGTCAAATTTATGTTATGGTGATTGTATTTTGTGTGATTCTTTTTTAGGCAGCCAGTTAAGATTTTGATCAGAGTAGAGGCCTCAGTGTACAGCCCGCTCTTGAGACCCCCCTTTATCCGGCCCTGGTGTACTCTTAGCTGGAAGTCATATGGCAACTGATCTAGGCAACTGAATGATAATAGAAGAAATGTGGAATAAGAAAGTGGGACGAAACGGGAGTACCCCGAGAAGACCCACGACCACGGTGTTGTCCACCACAAACTTACTTGACCGAGAATCGAATCAGGGACCCCAGACATCAGAGTTGAGAGTCCTACCAGTGACCCACCGTACCCCTAGTTCCGGTTGTAGTTTAAAGCCCACTTTAATAGAAGCTGCCGTCTTTCATAACCTCGGCGATGTACAAGGGCGCAAAACGCGAAAGCACAAAGTCTACGAAAAGTAGATACATTCAATGACCTGCACACATGGCAACTTATTGGGAACCACTGGACCTTTTAAAGTTATTCTAGCGAGTTGGACGTAAGGACCAATAAAAATATGGTGAATTTAATAGTATCTTGGTTGGCTAAACTGCAACCTCACAATCCGTCGAGTTGAGATAGCAGCATCGTCGTGTGCATCCCGAGCCGAATGAACGGGGAACTGGAGAACACATCATCTCCAGCAACGATCCAATCCAAGTAGTTGGATGTGAGCTTCTCCAGCGTGCAGGTCACGAGGCTTCATATATGTACAGTTGTATGTATCAACAACTTTTAAAATTCAGCATAGCAGGGAATGTAAATCATAGCTAATCCTTTGTGTGCCAAGAAGAAGATTTGGAGTTTTAATTCGTTTGTGAAATCTTTTCCGGAGGAAGATACACACAAACATACAACCGAAAGATGACGTCATCCACGAGTTGTCTGTTGATGTTGCTGTCTGCCGTGATCTCAGGTAAGTGACGTCACATTGTCATGTTGTGCTCTTGTGTTCTTAACAGTAGAAATAAACACAGGTTAATGAGGGAACTGAAAGTTTGTTTACGAGGATTTTGTATAAATGTTAAGCCGTAGTTGTCAGTACGTTCTGTCCTGGAGTCGTGTACGAAAGATATTCGCCTATTGATCAAACCCAAAGCCTCTGACTCTTTCTACGGGAAGCATAACGAACTAAGCGGCGATACAGAGACACCTCATTGAGTAGCTTCGTAAACAAATATACAGCGAATTATCATCTCCGCAAATGGTTAAAAGCGTCTTCTTTGTCTTTTTGTAAATAATAAAAAAACTACGTATATTTATACTTGATTTGATTTTCAGTTTGCATCCTTTTTCTTTTTAGCAGCGAGGCTATATGAGAGATGGACCTACAGTTAAATGTAGAATCCGAACCACATGAACTCTCTCCGGGAATCGAATACAGGTCTCCCACGACAAAGACGCGTACTTTAACCGCTTAGCCACAAGGGAGCTCTACATATACACTTGAAATACAATATTTTCACAGAAGAATAAATTCTGGTAAACACGATAAAAAAAAAAACGCACCTTTATGAATGAACGTGATGGACATGAATAGCCACCATTGTCTGTAAAGATATTATTAACATACTGTCTCCACTAACACATTCGGGGGAGATGATCATTCTAGCTATCTACTGAAAAAAAAAATAATTAAAAATTTCGCTTTTGCTCAAGAATTAACGCACGTAGTACTATAGTCCGCGTCACCCAAATTGGTGTGTGGGATCAGCCCCCAAGCTCCCAGTGCGCTGTTACTAAACCTTCAAGGAGAAATGTAATCATTCATAATTGTCCACAAAAGCGAACAAAATCAACTATGAATGATTAGATTCCTCTTTGAAGGTTTAGTAACAGCGCACTGCGAGCTTAGGGGCTGATGCCACACACCAATTCGGGTGACGCGGACCAGGCCCGTATCCAGGGGGGTCTAGGGGGGCCGGGCCCCCCTAAAATTTTCACAGTAGGCTTGCAAATGAATTATAATATAATGATGAACTATAGGATGGTTGGATCAGTCCCCCCTAACTTCAGCCGGGCCCCCCTGCATTTTTGGTCTGGCTACAGGCCTGACACGGACTATAATATTAACAGTCTTGTAAGTTCGGAGGTACAGTGGCTCAGTGGTAGAACGCTTGTCTTTGGTGCGTGGGGTTCCTGGAACGATTCGTGATCAAAAATGTTTGTAGTGGACTACATCGTATCCGTGGATTTTCTCAGGATACTCCCGTTTCCTTCCACATTCTCATTCCACCAATTCTTCCATTAACATTCACTTCCCTTAATCATCCGTCTCCCTTAGTCTAAAGGGCATAATCGTGGGACGTTAAACTGACAATATTTCATTTCATTTTCAGACTTATAAGTCCAACTTGCGTGATTCCACTACAAACACCAGTGAAGAAAAAAAAAACTTTCAGTTTTACGTCCCACGCTTATGCCGTGTAGCTAAAAACCGACGGTGATGATAAGAATGAATGAAATGATGAAAAGAGAAGGAAACGGGAGAACCGCGAGAAAAGCCCACTCGCACGATGTTTGTCCGCCACAAAGCCCACTTGGCACGAGTTTGGCTCGAACCAGGAACCTCAAGCACAAGAGATGAACTCTATATCATTAAGTCACCGCGACTCTTAGATGTCATACGAAACTTAAATTTATGAACGAATCTATGGCAGTATGATAGTAGTTAAAGCGATGGAGTTATAAAGTGCCGAAAACGTGAAATATGTTAACTTTAAAAGCTCATAGCTCCACTACTAAGGGACCTATCGTAATCGGGTCAAGACATCACTGAGGAACTGGTATGTGAATTATTCAAATATCCATCTTTCAGAACCTTCGGTACTTGCACAATCATTTTTAGAGAGGCTGTTTGGGAGTACTTGATCACTCTCTACCTATCTCTCTAAAAATTGGTGTATAAGTACTGGAGCATTTTTAAACATAGATATTTGGATAGTTCACAAACTAGTGGCTTAGTGATGTCTTGACCTGACTACGATAGGCCTCATAGTAGTGGAGCTATGAACTTTTAAAATCCACTTATTTCACTATAACTCTGAAACTAACCACTTTTGAGTACAGATCCATATGATTTTTTTTTTTTTTTTAATTTTAATGTGAGGAATCTGATTCCAAAATATTCACAGAGTGTAAGAAAAAGGTACGGCAAAATTTCAGGGGTGGATTCCTTATGGGTGAACAAACAAAAAAGTTCATATGACCATATGTCGAGAAATGCATCGTTACAGAGTTACGCCCATTGAGCTACCTCACGATGTTAAATTCTGATGCCCTTCAATGTGTTTCAACTTAGAGCTCATTAAGTCAGTCCCTAATTAAGCAAGGAAGATAATTTTGCTATCAATGTTTTCCGGAAGGATGATGCTTTTGGCCGATATGAATTTTATATATGTGGGGGTTACCACGGTGGAGGGTACGTGCTTTTTTTGCATCAGGATTTTAGAGATCCCCCTTGGGGAGACACTCACAAAAATTGGTATGTGAAGCAATGAAATAGTCCACTATATGGTAATACACGCCATATTCGTAGAACAAGACTTATATGGAGCCGCCCTGAAAATAATTGTAATTTACGTCGAACACTGAGACTTAAAAAATTGACCAACTTTGCCCTTTCTCTCCTCCCCCCATATAAGCAACAAGTACAGGACCCCTTATGTATAAAATGCATATAGGCGGAAAGCTTCGTCCTTCAAGAAGACATTGATACAAAAATTATCTTCCTAACTTAATTAGGGACTGAGTTATTTAGGTTTTATTTGGTCTAGGAATTAATTCGTGCGGTTGGACAAGAGATGGCGCAACGAACGGAGCGTCCTACAGTTCCGTGTATCCACACATGTGTTGCAAACCCCTGTCATCGCGTATCGTTCGTAGTATAGGGCAGTGGATTAAAGCGTCAACAACACCAGTTTGTAGTTAAGTGAACATGGCGCAATTTGTGCCTGATAAAGTGTTTTTGCGGGGTGTCCTGCTGCATTACTTTAACATGCAGAAAAGTGCGACTGAAAGTAATCGTATTTTGGTGGAAGTGTATGGTGACCATGCTCTAGCTGAGCGAACGTGTCAGAAGTGGTTTGCACGGTTTAGAAGTGGTGATTTCGGCTTGGCAGACCAAGAGCGAGCTGGACAGCCAAAAAAATTTCAAGATGAAGAATTGACAGCATTGCTCGAGCAGGATTCGTGTCAAACGCAGGAACAACTTGCAGCAGCATTAGATGTTGATCAAACAACAGTCTCCAAACGCTTGAAAGCCATGGGCATGATTCAAAAGATGTCACATTGGGTTCCACATGAATTGAAAGACAGAGACGTTGAAAGACGAAAAACCATTTGCGAATTGCTGCTTGAACGACAGAGCAGAAAGGGGTTTCTGCATCGAATTATTACGGGTGATGAGAAGTGGATCCATTACGAGAACCCTAAACGAAAAAAGGTCTGGGTGAAACCAGGTGAACCAGGTCCATCAACCAAAACGAGATATTCACTGTGCAAAGGTTATGCTGTGCATATGGTGGGATATGAAAGGTGAGGTGTACTATGAGCTGCTGCAACCGGGTGAAACTATGAATGGAGAACGTTATCGACGACAATTAATGCGTTTGAAGCAAGCTCTGGCCAGAACACGACCAGAATGGGAGAACAGACATGATAAACTTGTTGTTCAACATGATAACACTCGCCCACATGTCGCAAAACCGGTCAAAACCTATTTAGAAAATGTCGGATGGGAAGTTTTACCCCACCCGCCGTATTCACTAGACGTTGCTCCTTCGGACTACTACTTGTTCGATTGCATGAACAACGATTTGATTGGACAGCGGTTTACTTCTTCAGAAGATATCGAAACATGGGTCTCTGACTGGATCGCTTCCAAGAATGAGGACTTCTTTCACCACGGAATCCGTACATTGCCTGACAGATGGGCGAAAGTGGTGGCTAACGATGGACAATATTTTTCTTAAGGTATTTATGTATTTTGTGTTTGTACTACAGCTTCAATGTGTGCGTACCAACCGCACGAATTAATTCCTAGACCAAATAATTGAGTCACATCGAGGGTTCACACTGTCAGGCGGCTCAATGATCGTAACTCTGTAACGGTGCGTTTTTTTCGACATATGGTCATATGAACATTTTTGCTTGTCTACTCATAAGGAATCCACTCCTGATATTTTGCCGTACCTTTTTGTAATACCCTATATATATACTCATACCCAGTAAAGTCTTAACCTCCCTAATATTTCTTGAAGTTTAAACAAAAATCTTATATTTCTTATATTTGACGTTAAACTAATGCCAATATATATATATATATATATATATATATATATATATATATATATATATATATATATATATATATATATATATATATATATATATATATATATATATTCTCGTCTTCATATGCTCCCTCATGCCCGAAGTACGCGAGGTATATACTCTGTCATACCACATATAGCCTACGTGAGGTTTTATTTTAACTTCATAAATATTTTTTTAAGTTTAACCTAAAAATGTGTTAATATCGAAAGCACATTTGACCTAAAAATATTTACCATTAAACCTTAAAAATCTAATAGTACATACTGTATGGGATATGGATAACCATCGTTAAAGTCAGTGTTACACGTTAAGATATTAAAGGATTGACACCATATAGTAAGAAAAGCTACATATCATTTTAGTTTAGGCAACCAACATTTCTTTGCTACTATGCCGGTTGCATAGAAGCTAGGGAATATTTTAGATTCTAAACGGAATGTAGATAACCACCGTTAAAGTTCATCGTTACCCTGAAAGATGTTAACGGATTGACTCCATTTAACGAACACGGCCGAGATAGTTGTAGTAACAAAAGCTACATATCCTTTTATTATAGGCAACCAACAATTCTTTGCTGCTATACAGGTTACATAGAAGCTAGGAAATATTTTAGATTTTAAATAGGCTGAGCATAGTCACCGTTACCCGTGAAGATGTTAACGGATTGACTCCATTTAACGAACTCGGCCGAGATAGTTGTAGTAACAAAAGCTACATATCCTTTTATTATAGGCAACCAACAATTCTTTGCTGCTATACAGGTTACATAGAAGCTAGGGAATATTTTAGATTCTAAACGGTATGTAGATAACCACCGTTAAAGTTCATTGTTACCCGTAAAGATGTTAACGGATTGACTCCATTAATAAATAAGGCCGAGATAGTTGTAGTAACAAAAGCTACATATCCTTTTATTATAGGCAACCAACAATTCTTTGCTACTATACAGGTTGCATAGAAGCTAGGAAATGTTTTAGATTTTAAATAGGCTGAGCATAGTCACCGTTACCCGAGAAGATGTTAACGGATTGACTCCATTAATAAATAAGGCCGAGATAGTTGTAGTAACAAAAGCTACATATCCTTTTATTATAGGCAACCAACAATTCTTTGCTGCTATAAAGGTTACATAGAAGCTAGGGAATATTTTAGATTCTAAACGGGATGTAGATAACCACCGTTAAAGTTCATCGTTACCCGTGAAGATGTTAACGGATTGACTCCATTAATAAATAAGGCCGAGATAGTTGTAGTAACAAAAGCTACATATCCTTTTATTATAGGCAACCAACAATTCTTTGCTACTATACAGGCTGCATAGAAGCTAGGAAATGTTTTAGATTTTAAATAGGCTGAGCATAGTCACCGTTACCCGAGAAGATGTTAACGGATTGACTCCATTAATAAATAAGGCCGAGATAGTTGTAGTAACAAAAGCTACATATCCTTTTATTATAGGCAACCAACAATTCTTTGCTGCTATAAAGGTTACATAGAAGCTAGGGAATATTTTAGATTCTAAACGGGATGTAGATAACCACCGTTAAAGTTCATCGTTACCCGTGAAGATGTTAACGGATTGACTCCATTAATAAATAAGGCCGAGATAGTTGTAGTAACAAAAGCTACATATCCTTTTATTATAGGCAACCAACAATTCTTTGCTGCTATAAAGGTTACATAGAAGCTAGGGAATATTTTAGATTCTAAACGGGATGTAGATAACCACCGTTAAAGTTCATTGTTACCCGTGAAGATGTTAACGGATTGACTCCATTAATAAATAAGGCCGAGATAGTTGTAGTAACAAAAGCTACATATCCTTTTATTATAGGCAACCAACAATTCTTTGCTACTATACAGGTTGCATAGAAGCTAGGAAATGTTTTAGATTTTAAATAGGCTGAGCATAGTCACCGTTACCCGAGAAGATGTTAACGGATTGACTCCATTAATAAATAAGGCCGAGATAGTTGTAGTAACAAAAGCTACATATCCTTTTATTATAGGCAACCAACAATTCTTTGCTGCTATACAGGTTACATAGAAGCTAGGGAATATTTTAGATTCTAAACGGTATGTAGATAACCACCGTTAAAGTTCATTGTTACCCGTAAAGATGTTAACGGATTGACTCCATTAATAAATAAGGCCGAGATAGTTGTAGTAACAAAAGCTACATATCCTTTTATTATAGGCAACCAACAATTCTTTGCTACTATACAGGTTGCATAGAAGCTAGGAAATGTTTTAGATTTTAAATAGGCTGAACATAGTCACCGTTACCCGAGAAGATGTTAACGGATTGACTCCATTAATAAATAAGGCCGAGATAGTTGTAGTAACAAAAGCTACATATCCTTTTATTATAGGCAACCAACAATTCTTTGCTGCTATAAAGGTTACATAGAAGCTAGGGAATATTTTAGATTCTAAACGGGATGTAGATAACCACCGTTAAAGTTCATCGTTACCCGTGAAGATGTTAACGGATTGACTCCATTAATAAATAAGGCCGAGATAGTTGTAGTAACAAAAGCTACATATCCTTTTATTATAGGCAACCAACAATTCTTTGCTGCTATAAAGGTTACATAGAAGCCAGGGAATATTTTAGATTCTAAACGGGATGTAGATAACCACCGTTAAAGTTCATCGTTACCCGTGAAGATGTTAACGGATTGACTCCGTTAATAAATAAGGCCGAGATAGTTGTAGTAACAAAAGCTACATATCCTTTTATTATAGGCAACCAACAATTCTTTGCTACTATACAGGCTGCATAGAAGCTAGGGAATATTTTAGATTCTAAACGGGATGTAGATAACCACCGTTAAAGTTCATCGTTACCCGTGAAGATGTTAACGGATTGACTCCATTTAACGAACACGGCCGAGATAGTTGTAGTAACAAAAGCTACATATCCTTTTATTATAGGCAACCAACATTTCATTGCTGCTATACAGGTTGCATAGAAGCTAGGAAATGTTTTAGATTTTTTAATAGGATGAGGATAGTCTCCGTTACCCGTGAAAATGTTAACGGATTGACTCCATTAATGAATACGGCCGAGATAGTTGTAGTAACAAAAGCTACATATCCTTTTATTATAGGCAACCAACAATTCTTTGCTGCTATACAGGTTACATAGAAGCTAGGGAATATTTTAGATTCTAAACGGTATGTAGATAACCACCGTTAAAGTTCATTGTTACCCGTAAAGATGTTAACGGATTGACTCCATTAATAAATAAGGCCGAGATAGTTGTAGTAACAAAAGCTACATATCCTTTTATTATAGGCAACCAACAATTCTTTGCTACTATACAGGTTGCATAGAAGCTAGGAAATGTTTTAGATTTTAAATAGGCTGAGCATAGTCACCGTTATCCGTGAAGATGTTAACGGATTGACTCCATTAATAAATAAGGCCGAGATAGTTGTAGTAACAAAAGCTACATATCCTTTTATTATAGGCAACCAACAATTCTTTGCTGCTATAAAGGTTACATAGAAGCTAGGGAATATTTTAGATTCTAAACGGGATGTAGATAACCACCGTTAAAGTTCATCGTTACCCGTGAAGATGTTAACGGATTGACTCCATTAATAAATAAGGCCGAGATAGTTGTAGTAACAAAAGCTACATATCCTTTTATTATAGGCAACCAACAATTCTTTGCTGCTATAAAGGTTACATAGAAGCTAGGGAATATTTTAGATTCTAAACGGGATGTAGATAACCACCGTTAAAGTTCATCGTTACCCGTGAAGATGTTAACGGATTGACTCCATTAATAAATAAGGCCGAGATAGTTGTAGTAACAAAAGCTACATATCCTTTTATTATAGGCAACCAACAATTCTTTGCTGCTATAAAGGTTACATAGAAGCTAGGGAATATTTTAGATTCTGAACGGGATGTAGATAACCACCGTTAAAGTTCATCGTTACCCGTGAAGATGTTAACGGATTGACTCCATTAATAAATAAGGCCGAGATAGTTGTAGTAACAAAAGCTACATATCCTTTTATTATAGGCAACCAACAATTCTTTGCTGCTATAAAGGTTACATAGAAGCTAGGGAATATTTTAGATTCTAAACGGGATGTAGATAACCACCGTTAAAGTTCATCGTTACCCGTGAAGATGTTAACGGATTGACTCCATTAATAAATAAGGCCGAGATAGTTGTAGTAACAAAAGCTACATATCCTTTTATTATAGGCAACCAACAATTCTTTGCTGCTATAAAGGTTACATAGAAGCTAGGGAATATTTTAGATTCTAAACGGGATGTAGATAACCACCGTTAAAGTTCATCGTTACCCGTGAAGATGTTAACGGATTGACTCCATTAATAAATAAGGCCGAGATAGTTGTAGTAACAAAAGCTACATATCCTTTTATTATAGGCAACCAACAATTCTTTGCTACTATACAGGTTGCATAGAAGCTAGGAAATGTTTTAGATTTTAAATAGGCTGAGCATAGTCACCGTTATCCGTGAAGATGTTAACGGATTGACTCCATTAATAAATAAGGCCGAGATAGTTGTAGTAACAAAAGCTACATATCCTTTTATTATAGGCAACCAACAATTCTTTGCTGCTATAAAGGTTACATAGAAGCTAGGGAATATTTTAGATTCTAAACGGGATGTAGATAACCACCGTTAAAGTTCATCGTTACCCGTGAAAGATGTTAACGGATTGACTTAATTAACGAATACAATCGAGATAGTTGTTCTAGCTGTCTTTTGCAAGAAACAAAATTCAAAAATTCGTTTTCATTCAAGAGTTGTCGTGTGGAGTAACAGATGGACATAAGTCATCGTTACGCGTTAAAAAGTTTTAGAATACGTTGTAAGGAAAATCAAAGCTAGTAACCAGAGCCTACAGCTGAATGGTATTCACCAACTTATAGTATGCTGATTATGTAAATTTAATAAGGGTGATGGGAGAAAAATAGAAAGAAATACAAAAACCATATTAAGCGCTTACAGGGATATGAGTTTAGCAATAAATGCGGAGAAAACTAAATACATGGAAGTTCGTCGAGATCGTAATACGGCAAATTATGGATGCGTTAATATATTAAATAATACTATCGACAAATTTATTAGTTTCAAATATCTAGGATCAGTATTAAGAGACCAAAACCATTTACGAAGAAATTAAATGTCGATCAAAAGCAGGGAATTCGTGTTATTATTTAGTTCAAAAATCTTTTGTCGTTGCTAATTCTGTCGAGGAATTTGAAGCTTAAAATATATAAAAAGATAATCATGCCTGTTATGCTGTGTGGTTGCGAAACGTGGTCGCTTACTCTGAGGGAAGAACGTAGACTGAAAGTATTTGAAAACAAGATCCTGAAACGAATATTCGAACCCAAGAGAAACGTGAATGGGGAATGGAGGAAACTTCGTAACGAGAAACTGCACAATATATACCGTTTACGAAGCATTATTAGGGTCATCAAGCCTAGAAGGCTCAGGTGGGCAGGTCATGTAGCCAAAATGGAAGAAAGTAGGAACGTTTTCGAAGTTTTAACTGAATATCCAATCGTGTAACTACCATTAGGAAGACCTAGGCGCAGAGGGAGGACAATATTAAAATGGATCGCGCAGAAATAGGAATACAAAGTAGAAACTGGATCCAGCTTTCTAATAAGGGACATCACCCAAATGTCCGGCTCCAATTTCAATGATTTCTTTTTCTGATAGAGGGCATGAATGCATTGTTTGTGATGACAAAATTTTTTGCTATGGTCCATGTTTTCTATATTTTTTAAATATAATTTTTAAGAGTTGTGATGTGGTTATTAGATATTACTGCGGAAGTCCCTTACTACCCTTTGTAAACGAAGTGTTAATTAAAAAACAACCATGTAGAAACATATAAGGCCTAAGGAGAAGTCGTATGATAGGTATGACCTTGACGGCAGCCATTTTGAAATCCGCCATTTTGAATTAAGGGCAAGATTTTAAAATGGGAATAGGGTAATATGATACATAATTTCGGGCTAGAATTTAATCAGGAAAACAATGGTAAAGTTAGTTTTAAAATAAACACATTTGGGGAAAGGTTACAGGCATATTAATTGTTTATACTTACTATGTGCTTTAGTTCCTATCCTCTGCGTCTAACCCGCGTATTAATGATAATAAGTGGATAGAAGCTTCAGTAATACATATTATGCCTAGAGGCAAGTGGTACGATTCTCGAAATCCGCCATTTTGAATTGAAGTGAAGTTTTGAAAAATGAAAAGCATAGCATGTTACACCTCATTTTAATAGCATTTTTTCAAAAAGTCAATGGTATGGTTATTTTCATCAATATGAATTTAGGACTGCTTCTCAAAAAGTATTGTTCCACTCAATTTGGACGTTTAATTCTTTGTCTGTACCTTTTATAATCGAATACCTAAGTTTTAATTCATTTCAAATATCCGCGAAAATGAGTAACGCATGGGACCCCTACCTAATAATAATAATAATAATAATAATAATAATAATAATAATAATAATAATAATAATAATAATAATAACAAAATGTGGTAGAGCGCTTACATCTTGTGTGTGGGATCTCTGGTTCGATCCCAGCTTACACCAGATGGGTTTTGTGATGGACAAAATCGTGTGTAAGGTGTTTTCTTAGGGTTCTCCCGTTTCCTCCCAGTTACTTCATTCCACTATTTTCTTCATTGTCATCATCATCATCGTCTCCATTAGCTTCGGTGCATAATCGTCGAACGTAAAACTAAAAAAAAAAAAAAATCATTTCAGTTTTATCTCTCTAGGTTAGGGTTGCCATATTTCAAAAATGCAAATTCCGGGACGCTACTAAATTACGAGAATCTTTGAAATGCTTAAAATAAAAAGAAGTGTTATATACTAATTTACTTTCTTCCATTAGATAGAGTTGTTCAAGTATTACGTAATGACATTTTTAGTCATTTTAGTAGACCTTATCCTTCCGAGTTAAGCAAATTATTTACCTCCTCTTCCCTGGTAAGCAAAAATAAATAAGTAAATAAATAAATAAATAAATAAATAAATAAATAAATAAAATAAATAAAAATACATTTCTCAGTGTCAGTTATGTTTCGTGGCTTTTAGAGTCTCTTTTTAGCTCACTCAAGGTATGATGTTCCCTTTCACACGTTTTGTCTGTTAGTGGTTTAGGGTGTTGTATGTCTTTTGAATTGCCACATTCAGAAGTTGAGAATATTTATACGAGGCCTGTCTAAAAAGTATCGGACCTTAATTTTTTCCACGCAAAGTAGTGATTCTCAGGCGGCGCCACCATGCACGGTGGAAAGAGGAACCTTAATGCGCATGCTTGAATTTTTTCACCGCGTTCGCGTGTGCCAGTCGTGAGCTGGTGGTCGCGAAGTGAGGTGCTGTTGGTAGTGTTCGTCGGATTTAGTGTTTCTCGCAAGATGACTGAACGAATTGAGCAAAGATACTGCATCAAATTCTGTCAAAGGCTGGGTGATTCTCAAAGCCAAATAATTCGTAAGATTCAGCAGGTGTTTGGAGAAGATGCGATGGGCGTAACACAAATTAAACAATGGTTCAACCGATTTAAAGATGGCCGCACATCAGTCGAGAGTGAGCAGCGTAGCGGCAGGCCCCAAACTGCTCGGGATGCAGCTGTTGTTGAGCGGGTGCGAAATTTGGTGATGGCAGATCGCCGTTTGACAGTGCGGGAGACTGCAGAAGATGTTGGAGTGAGTAAAGATTCTGCACATGCAATTTTGCGTGACGATTTGAACATGAAACAAGTGGCTGCTAAATTTGTACCCAAGTTGTTGTCTCAGGAACAAAAAGACACCCGTTTTGACGTTGCACAGGACCTTCTGGACACCACCAACACTGATCCTGGGTATCTGAATTCCGTGATAACTGGAGATGAGTCATGGGTGTACGGGTACGACCCAGAAACAAAACAACAATCGTCTCAATGGAAGCATCCCGATTCTCCAAGGCCGAAGAAAGCGCGGCAGGTGCGAAGCAAAATCAAGGTGTTGCTGACTGTTTTCTACGATGCCCGTGGAATTGTGCATCACGAGTACGCACCGGAAGGACAAACAGTGACAAAGGAGTACTATCAAGATGTTCTCAGGCGACTCCGTGACACAGTACGGCGCAAAAGACCAGACATGTGGACAGCGAAGAACTGGCACGTCCATCATGACAACGCCCCAGCACATTCATCCCAATTGATCCACACGTTCTTAGCCAAACATGGAATTACAACCGTTCGCCAACCTCCCTACTCTTCAGACCTGGCTCCTTGTGACTTCTGGTTGTTTCCAAAATTGAAGACGCCTCTGAAGGGATCCCGTTTTGAGAGTAGAGAAGACATAATGCGGAACACGACGACGGAGCTGAACAACATTCCAAAAGAAGACTTCCAGCGGTGTTTCCAGCAGTGGAAGGATCGGTGGGCTAAGTGTGTGGAAGCACAAGGGGCCTACTTTGAAGGGGATTAGGGTCCCAAATCTGTCAGGTATTCGCAACTATTTTTCTGGCCAAAGGTCGGATACTTTTTAGACAGCCCTCGTATACCTAATCCTATAGGCAAAAGCAAAAGCAAGCTACAATGTTCCCTTACTTTCTTCTTCGCTGAAATCCGGGACATTGAAGCGTCCCGAGAAATATTTAAATTTGAAGCATCACTGTAATCAATTTATTTGTTATGTAAAGTGAATTACAAATTTAACCATTTATTACTGTTCAAAAAGAATAAAAAAATGATCTATAAACTTAGCAATATTTGCATTACTTCCTTCTATGATGAACATATCTCTTATGGTCAAACTATCATTACACTGCAGTCCCTTCAATATTGTGTTCACCACCTGTCGTCAAACAAGATATCCATGATAGAATTAAGCACATATTCTCTTGATAAGATAGGAGAAACCTGTTCCTCCGAAGTGTTACTATAAGAACGTGACGCTGATTCGTGAAGGGATCTTACCACATAGCGAATAACAAAAGCCACGGGAATCAATGGCGCGATTTGCGAGAAAAATAACTTTCGGCTAAACATTGTATAATTTTTTTAAATAATTTCCAGCTTTTATAAAAATTCAGTTGCCAAGGATTTTTTGTTTTTTTGTTTTTGTATTGTTATGAAGTAGGAAGATTAAAAATTTCTACAATAGGCCTGTTACTAGTATTTAACGGGAATAAAAGCTCGAGTCGACCCGAAACAGATATCTTTAAGCTCGACTCGAGAACTTGACTCGAAAAATTTCCTCCAACTCGACTCGAAATTTGAATTCGGGTCAAGTTTCAAGTCGAATCGAGCCAAAACTAGCCAAATCCTATGTGTAGTTTCAAATGCACTCTTCAAGTATCCTATATAGACAATATAATTATTATCAGTGATACTACTACCACTACAATTTATTATTATTATTATTATTACTATTATTATTATTATTATTATTATTATTATTATTATTATTATTATTATTATTATTATTATTATTATTATTATTATTATTATTATTATTATTATTATTAACAACACCATGTATAAACACGAAAGATAGGCGGTTTGTATCTGAATATTGTCTGTAACTAGTTGACTGCTGGCCTCGATAGTCGTGAAGTCTAGGAGACCAGGCAATCGTTCACGAGGCTGTGGGTTTGAGTTCCGGAGGAGCAAGTATTCAGGCTCGAGACAAAAATTGTTCAAGGTTATAGGGTGCCATTCAAAACTGCTCGGCCCAGCTGAGTCGAATTAAGCCGATGGCTTATCCCAACCGAGCCGAACCGAGCTGATGGCTCACCTCAACCAAGCCAGCTTGAGCAATCGGTTCAATTGAGTCGAGTCAATGGCTCATCCTAACCGAGCCAGCTCGAACTATTCCCTCAGTTGAACCGAGCTGAGCTGGTTGCCATCACTACCCGGGTTGAGCTTCTGCTTGGGCTGAAAAATTCGACCGCGCAGTTCTCAGCCTTGATGGTAATAACTACAGTATATACTTATATTGATGCTCACGACATTCCAGGCTGTCTCGTTATAAAAATCCATTGTCGTGTCCAGTGGCGTAATTACGATTTTGTTTCTGGGGGGCTTTGCTAACTTTATTGCTGGAAATGTGAAAATTCTGCAAGATGCTTCATTTACTTTAATATAGTATATAAAATTTCGGGGGGTTTAAGCCCGAAAACCCCCCTTAAATACGCCACTGGTCGTGTCGTTATCGAGACAAGACGAGATGTGAACAGTGTCCCCTCTTGTGAGCAACACTAACAGTATTCCACATTACTGGTTATATTTCTCATGGCTCTCGCTTTCCAGTGTAATCAGGCCATGATTTCAAAACGAGTTAAAATGAGCTGAAGGAATAAGCCATTTTTTTCAAACTCGACTCTGCTCGAAACTCAACCTCAACAACAGTAACTCGGCTCGGAACCCTACTCGAATTTGATTTGAGTTTCGAGTCGGTTCGAGTTTTAGCTCGACTCGTGCTCATCCGGAGACATACATTCGAATGGATAGACTTAATCGAGCGTAACAAAATTATATGGGTGAGTGGAAATTCTGATGCGTAGTTTCCGAGAAAATCAATTTTTGAAGCGCTATCTATTAAGATGGAACTGATAATCAAACTTTTTACTTACAAATCAAACTAAGTGGATGCACTAAGTTGTTGTTTTTTTTTTTTTTTTTTTTTTTTTTTTTTTTTTTTTTTACTTTGACACTCCCAAATTGACAGTATATTGTATGGTTAATGAAATGTAGCCCAAACTTGTTTTTTATACTTTTAAATTTTAAGGTTTGTTTAAATATAGTATTGTAGAAAGACAGGATATATATTAATTAATATATCATAATAGATATATATTAATTAATAGATTAACTTACGGTTAATGTTAAATGAAATAAGGACATATGTATTACCGACACATTAAACTATCATATACTATTATATTTGTGTCCTACTTTTCGCTGGTCGGAATCGAGTCACCTAGTTAAAATAGTAATATATAGCGAGAAGCAGACCGGTAGCCAGCCCAAAACTATAAGGGGGCGGGGAGCGGTAGAAGTTAGGGACGGCCCGATCCAATCACATTATAATTCACATCATATTATAGTTCATTTTCAAGCCCGTGAAAATTTTAGAGGCACCAGTAAAAATTTAGGTGGTCCGGCCCCTCTACAAACCCCTTGGATATGAGTCTGGCGAGAAGCTGTCTTCTGCAATCGATTAAGCGTCCCAAGAATATTTTCCATCTCCACTCTAATCTCTTTACTAAAGCCGGAAGTGGCAGAAATATACTACCACATCCAGTTTCAATATTAATTAAGAAAATATCACGCCATAGAAATCAAACTTCTTCACTTTATGTACACATGACACTGCTACTAGTTTTTTCCTCCTTGTTTTCAACAAAAACGTTAGCACTTGCTGTTTCGAAATTTGCGGTACTGTTCGAGATAAATCCTTATTTGTCAAGCTGAGAGAGGACATTTGCGGCCGTTTTGTTACAGGAACAGTACACAATCTCAACGGTTACATCAACCTTATCAAGTATAAGAAACATTCCTCACTATTATTCTCAAAACATTCCTTTAGTTTCATGTTTTATTATTATTAACTAAGGCTTGATAATGGTTGAATGAATGTGAGGAAACGGGAAAAGCGTCGGGAAAACCCGCATAAATCTTTATTGTTCACCACCAAGGTTACTAGGCGTAGGGTAGAATCGAACCAGAGATCCCATTAGGGTTGACAGATCTTAGATTTTCTGGCACGTTTAAGGTTATACGTATTTGCTTTCCTGTAAAATGGTTTCTTCGCATTTTTTTAATAAATAAAAAAGATGATTGTCCCGGAAATTTTTAAAAAAAATTGCGATTATTATTGCGTATTAAACAAAATTCTTGCGAGTTTTTTCTTTTAAGTTAGAGGTACTGATTTCCCTCAAACTGCTAACAATGTAACTTTACGATGTATCTTAGTATTCAGCAGGGCCAAACTAGGAGGAAGCAAGCGGGGAACTTGCCATGGGCGCGTGGTTGTTGGTGCGCCTAAAAGTTCCATATTTATACAATTGAGGGAACGCTGAATTGCGCCGGGTGTCAAAAACCCAAGTTACGGATCTGGTATTCAGAGAAAAAAATGGAACAGGTTACATTCCACTTATCTAAGGGCACTTCAACCTTTAATTTTAGCATCTTTGCATTTTAATATCTACCTTTAAAAAAACATTTCGTTTTAGCATCTTAACTCTTCGTATACCAAGCGAGGGTTAAAAACTGTTCACCAATGAAATTGTTATTTTCCTTCCGAAAAAAATGTAATATACAGTGACGTATTTAGGATTTTGTTTCGGGGGATGCTATTCACAACATGGGGAACATTGCCCACCAGAGTTCCAGAATTAAAGATATTTTAATTTATACATAAATTAAAGTGTTAATTGCAAGAATTGCAGATCGGTGAATCTTATGTGATATGATACACACAAAAATTTAGTAGTAAATCTAATCTTTTATTCTATTCATAGAAGAAAAAGGAAGCATCCTCTTGGCCTACCTAATTTCCCGGGCTACTTATTGCCGCCTCTTGATTTTCTTTAATTCAAACGCTTACATTTCTTTATAACTAAACGATGTAAATATTCCTTTGCTATAATAACTAAAGTCCCCTTATGTTGATATCCGTGCGAGTTGGTGTAGAACACGAGTTTTGCTTATCAGCTCCTCTTAGTTTTGGTGGCTAGTGACGAACGGTCGACAGTATGATAGGAGAAACGAAAGAAAGAAACTACTACGAAAAAGAAACAGAAGAGCAGAATGGACGAAAGAAAGAAAAAAAAACATCAGTTCTTATATGGAATGAAATATGACAAACAGTATTATTTCTGAACAAAGAACACAAGAAAATGGAAAGTCAATGAAATTCTTAGAAATGGTAAGAAGGATTATTGTTGTACGTGGAATGTGAAAAACTAATAAGTTTATTTCGGGGTGGGCTTGAGCCCGAAAGTCCCCCTAAATACGCCACTGGTAATATACTATATTTTATACTATTGTCCGTTCACTCTAGGATGGAAAATTGTTTACAAACAACAATTGTAGTGCGAGCGTCAAAACCTTGCTTCTCACCCCTACATGGTTAATTCATGGTTGGCAGGCACATGAATCGCCGAACTGAATGTACCTCCTTCTGCACAGTCATGGACCAAGTGCTATTACTACATAAATTGCTGCTTTTGAGATGACTGAGATATTAACTTTATGACAAATCGAGTTAGTTATTATGTAATATAATCTTACATATAATGCACACTCAATTTTGTAGAAGTGTTCTTGTTGAAAAGTGTGCAAAACCTTGTACGCCTGGCAATATTGGAAGATGGCAGTTTGTGTTGTAAACAATAAACAGAGAGAGAGAAGACCGTTAGGTTCGCTGGACAGTGTTGTTTTCATGATAATGCGACAGAAACATATTGTACTGATTGTAAACAAGGGTTGGGAATTTCGATGCGAGTATAGGTGGAAATATTCTCGCCACATATTGCCTGTTGGTGAAGGTTTGCAATGTTGCAAACTGCTAAGTCTAGAATTTCATACTAATTGAACGAGCTTTGAGAAGAATTAGTATGATGCAATACTTGTAAATACTAACAACCATAGACTTAAAGTATTAGGAAATAAACCATGCTGCTGTAAGAAGAATATAATACATATTGAATTACGTGTTCAAAGTACAGTACATATAAAGGGAATTTTAACATTTAAACATTTTAAAGCTGTACACTTGCCCTGTTTGGGTGCCCTTACCAGACACTGTGCAACACAAAAAAAAAAAAAAAAAAAAAAAGCCATTAAAATAGGTAGATCGAGCGTGGGCATGAACCCAGCTCTGGCCGGTATTCCTTACTAAGGTTTTCCTCAGTCCCACGACGTGAATGCCTAGATGGTAGCTTCTGTAAGGCAGGGGCGGATCCAGAAAGGACTTCTGGGGAGGGCGGTGGGTTTTAATACTGCTACTTAGAGCTACTTTTAAGAGCTCCAAACTCTGGGATTGGGTTTTATTTAAATATATAAAATGAGAAAGTTTCCTTTCCTGGCGGGCAATCGCCACGATCGCCCCCTGGATCCGCCACTGCTGTAAGGCCAGAATTGGGCCAAACACTGATGCCCCAGAATTGGCGGGAAATATATTCCTTCAGAATATTATGTTGCCAACACTTCCACAAATATTATGGTGGTGGGTTCCGATATCCCTTTTTCGTTTATATGTGCTTAAATTCATTATGACGTAAATGTAGAAGTGTTTCTTTCATTCTCTTTCTTTCTTCTCATCTTTCTCATCCTCGCTCTCCTTTCCTCACCTTTTTAAAATTTGAATACTATCCTCTTGTAAGATTGTTTCTCTCCACGGCCCAAGATTTAAAGAGACCAACCTGATATAGTTAACTATTAGCAGAATTGTACCAATAAATTCACATTAGAGACAGCGCTGTAACTTAGATTTTTTCTGGAGGGCAAGCATTTATACGTGTATTTGGGCCTCTAAAAAAAAGTTGTTTTTCTCATTCTTGGGCCCCCCTCTTTCTACCTTTCTCTTACTCTTTATGCACCCCGGAGCCTGTGGTCCCTCCCCACGGCAAGGTCTGCAGGGCCGTTACTTACGCCCCTGGGCCCGTTCCATACATGACAAATTAATTAAGGAGACAATATTGACAAATCTCAAAGCCATACGAGTAAATGTTATTTCTAGGGCCCCTAATAATAGACGTTTCTTACTGAAGTGGGCCCACGGCTCACTTTTGTTTTATTTACCTTTTGTGCGCTGCTTTATGTAATGTAGTGAAACTGTTTGATGCTTCATTTATAATTTCATGTTCGTATTGTATATGGATTAAGAAAATTTTGTCCCCAAATGGGCCCCTTCGTACGGCGGGGAACCTCCCTGGGGGGAAGTTGCCCCTCCCCTGCCCCACACAAGTTACGGTCCTGATTAGAGAAAAAATAAACTCTTTCGAAATTTACGCAACTTGCAAATAGCAAACCCTACTAGTGCTAAAATAGATGAGTTAATGCCACTGTTACCACTGCTATATGGGGAAAGTAGGGGAGGGACTGATAAGATTCGCTGGCCAGGTTTTGTGTCAAAACACAGCGCCAAGCTACAGTAAACAGTGATTTGTAATTCATTCACTCTTTCCACTGAAGAATGATCCTCAGTTTTTTTTCTATAAAATACTAAAACATTTTACTGACAAACAACGCCATCTATACGCAACCAGAAGGAAATAACACATATTATAGTGATAAGCTACACCATGGGAAGAATACTTTACGTTCAGTACAACAAACGTTTTTAAATTTTTGGATTACTTTGGAAAGGAATAAAATATTGAAAGAAACCTGAGTTCTGATCCGATACTAATAAACTTTTTTTTTTTAAATGAACATTTTAAAACTCTCCCTTGGTTCACGAAGGGTTTCAAAGCGTTTTCACACTGAACGACGATTTTGATCGGGTCGAATTGATCCAGTATAACTCAGCACAGGTATGACTCTCGCACTGACTTTTCAGCTTCTAGAAAAATGTTCAGACCCTAGCAGCAGAGAATCGCTTGCTGTAAACTTGAATTGCAAGTCGGCCAAGCTTGCATCTAGCTTGATTGGGAAACGTGGAAGCATCCCGCAGATGGATACCAGTAACGAAGTTACATGAGGGCAACCCAAGGTCCGTCGAATCGGGCAACCTTGCATTCAGTGTTCCATTCAAGCTTGACGCAAGCGCTCTACAAGTCAAGTCAAGTCAATAGCCAATGAATGGCCAGTGATGCTATGACGCTCTGTGAAGGGTCTAAAGCATTTCTTGCAAGTACAACAAAAGGCAGGTTGTATGAAAGCATGCGTTTCAAGTGCAAGCGTAGAAAGCCAAAAGCCAAGCAAGCGCCAACTGGTCGAAAACATTCTTGCTACGAGGAAATTGACCATTTAGTAATATAGCGAAGATAAGCACAAATTATTATAACAAACATAAATTTATCATTTATTTCAATTCGTTTTATAACTAGAAATACTTTTGTAGAAAGTTCAAATTCCCCCAGGATTTCGTTCTCTTGATTTCAATACTGTTCCTAGTTTTGCTCAATCTCTAAATTTGAATATTATTCAACATCTATGTACAGTCATTTTTAGGGCAGTGAGTACGCTATAAATTTCCTCGTCCATTACGGTTGGCAGAACAGATTTAAAAAAATGAAATATTGTCAGTTTAACGTCCCATGATTATGCCTGTTAGGCTAAGGGAAACGGATGATTAAGGCAAGTGAATGATGAGGGAAGATTTGGTGGAATGAGAATGTGGGAGGGAACAGGAGTACCCTGAGAATGCCTACGGGTACGATGTTGTCCACCACTAACTTACTTGGCCGGGGATCGAACCAGAGACCCCCTCACTAGAGGTAAGCACTCTAGCACTGAGCTACCGTGTCCCTTAGGCAGAACAGATAAGAGAAATGCATTGAAACTTGGGGCCGCGGTGGCTCAGTGGCAGAGCGTTCACCTCTGGTGCTTGAGGTCCCGGGTTCGATCCCAGCCCCCGCCAAGTGAACTTTATGGTGGACAAACATCGTGTGCGTGGATTTTCTCGGGGTTCTTCTGTTTCCTCCCACTTCCTTCATTCCACCATTTAATCCATTACTCATCATCATCGTCTCCTTTAGCCTAACCGGCATAACCGTGGGTCGTAAAACTCAAAAATTTCATTTCATTTTTTGCATTGAAACTTCCTCATATCTACTCTGATGGGTATGATTATAAGTAGTCAAGGAAGATAGTGTTCGATGAAGGGCTGTAAATTGAACACTTCGATTATTTTTTTTTTTCCTAATTCTGGGTAATTCCATCTAATATTTATTCATCATTAGCTTCAGAGAAGGGGAAGATATTAATACTAAGGAACAGAAAAGCATTTATTAAACATAGAGACGGCTACTAACAAGGGCGCTGATTTCTCTCTAAATTGGGGGGGGGGAATTCAGATGCAGATATATATATATATATATATATATATATATATATATATATATATATATATATATATATATATATATATGAAGATTTTAAGACAAATTGCACTCAAATCATGCCAAATATTGTATATTCATAAATAATATAATGAGTTTTTGGGGGCCCGGGCCCCTCCGTCCCCCCAGGATCGACGCCCTTGGTTACTAATTGATTTAGGAGGGAACATATTTGAAAGAATGGAGGGAGCACGTCACGAGTAAAGTGGAAATGAGCACCGCTGGCTAGAAATAATTTTCAACTTACGTTCCTCACTTCCACCAACAATTAAAGCTCTACCATAGATGAAATATGATCAAGCATCATGTCTCCAAAGTAGGTTGCATTTATTAAAGTGTACCCATATTTTGATAACTACCTGTATGTCAGAAGATAAAATAGACATTGATTTTTATACATGATGGAACACAAATCACATTATTCTTAGATTTCATTTCATCTAATTTTATTAGCACTAGTACATTTTTATGCTCAATTTATCGACAAAGTTTGGAAACTAATACATTAACATAAAAATTTATATACCTACAACACAGTGCGTCCATTTGTTTTGCTGTAATTCGAGTTTTTGAAATGTTCTTCCTGTTTCGTTGTCATGATAATAGATGGCGACAGTAGATAGCGGATAACGTATTCACGAGAAAGAAAAATGTCTGGCATTCTGCCCATAGGGAACGTTGATAATCGAAAAAAATGTCGAAAACGACGGAAGTTTGGAAATGATATGTCGTATCTCTGCTCCAATGTCATAAAAGTTCTGTAACAACCAAAAAAAAAAAAAAGTCGAGAATAAAATAGCAAAGAGTTGCAGAAAATAAGGGGAAAGGCTGAAGTTTGGTCGTCACTTCAATACTTGTCGGAGCTTAATGTTAGATTTCAATTAGTCAATAATTTAACTGAAATAGTTCAACTCTAGAACACTTTTAAGGTTTAAGGGCAAAAAAGAATGTCTAAAGTAAAGATGAGACTACGTCAATTAATATACCTTAATGAGCTAAACAAAACACGTCCTTTAGACAGGCTTCTTGCGAATTTCACCAAAATACTCTCAAATGTTGAACACATTTATGCATGCAAAACTGGCATGTGTGAACATAGCAATTTTAAGATATTCAAAAATTAATTTTGGAGGGGGCTGTCTAAACTGCAACCCCACCCTCGGCGACGCTAAACTGGTCCCAACCATTACTGTATCATTCGTGCACGATTTTGCATGCAATAATTTCGTTTGTACACTCCAAATCAAAAAAATTGCGACAGCTAACGCCGTGTAGATAGGCCACTCAATATACACATTCTTATCTCATAATCGTGTCTGGTAAAAAAAAAAAGATCCCCTCTCCGCCTTTCCTCTCTCCCATACTACAAGCAGCAAACAACATGAGCACAATTTCAAAATATACATGCATTCAAAATAGTCAGCACAATTTCAAAATATTCTAATTTTAAAATATACATGCATTAATATCGATAAAATGATACATGTAAAACCAAGACGAAACAAAATTCATAAGTTGATGTAGGGAGAAACTTAAACACACAAAATGAGAACTTCAAACCAGTGGATATCTGTTAGACAGGGGTTCCAAGAGAGAACAGATAAAAATATGGAATTTAAACGTAGTAAGAAAAGAACATTATAAAGTTCCGTTTCCAGAAATCCAACAGTAATATAGGAGTAACGTTTGTTTTTTATAATTTTTCAGGGCTATTCGAATATATATAGGATGCTTGAAAATTTCATTAAGTCACTTTCAAAATTAATAGCAAATTTGGTAGTCAAATTAAATACTCCATTTCCAGTGGAACTGTAGAGCTCCGAGACACGTAATGTCAAAAGTATAACACACATGCTTTGTTTGAATCGGGAGACCCGGATTCAATTCCCGGCGGGAGCTCATGTGGTTCGGATCCCATGTTAAGCTGTAGGTCCACGTATCATTTAGCCTCGCTGCTGAAAGGAACGGCTAAACTGACTATCAAATCAAATCAGCATGGCGCCGCGTAGCGTGAGTTCAATTCCCGGTGAGGACACTCCATCGATAAAAATGAAAAAGTTTTTTTTCAGGCCAGCACCCTGAGTGAGGTTTTCCTGAGTTTTCCTCATTCACACCAGGCAAATGCCGGGATGGTACAAAACATATAGGTCCCAGGCAGCTTCCTTCCATCCCTTTCCTCGGATAGTATCATCGCCGAGAGACGTCTTCATACATGACGTGCTAACATACCCATAGATGCCGAAAGCCCAGAAATCTAATTCCTAATCCTAACCAAATCCAAGATTTTCTCAAAAACTACGCATGAGGTTTTATACTCACATATATCATGTGATAAATGTTTGGTTCACTGAGATTTATTGATTGATAAAATGTATCATTTTTTGGACTTTTTTAAAAAAAAAACGTTAAACACTGACAGTATTGTAGAATATTTGATATCTATTCAATGAATACACACCAATATACTCAGACGATCCAAATAATAATAGGATGAAATATTATTTTGAAGAGCAGGGATGCACCCACAGGGTGGGTTCAGAGGATCCAGTCCCCAAATTTCGTAGCAAGAGTAACATTTGTAGACAGGCCCGTATCCACGGGAGGTAGGGGGCCGGTTCCCTTAAATTTTCACTGTCCTCTCCTAAAATTTTCACGGTAGGCTTGCAAATGATGATGAACTATAATATGGTTGGGTCGAGCCCCGCGAAACCCCTACATTTTTGGGCTAGCTACGGCTCTGTTTGTATACTTTGTTAACAGAACTATACTTGTTAAAGAGGGAAATGGTTGATGTAGGTTAAAGATTTAATTTTACGCCTCATCTGTACTCTTATCCTTTCGTAGAAAAATAATTTAGTTCTTCAAAAAATATAGGTGGCAGTAATTAACTAATTAACAATTACTTATTGTCTTTTCGGTTGCATAATAAGACAGATTCAATATTACATGGACGTATTGGGTGCCGCGGTGGCTCAATGGTAGAGCGTTCAACTCTGATGCGTAGGGTCCTTGCTTCAATCCCAGCTCACACCAAGTAAACGTTGTAGTGGACAAACACTGTGTGAGTGGGTTTTCTCGCGGTTCTCCCGTTTCATCCTACTTTATTCATTCCACTATTCCATTTATTTCTCATCATCACCGTCTCCTTTAGCCTAGTTGGCATAACCATGGGACGTAAAACTGAAAGATTTATTATTAGTTATTATTATTATTTTTTACATACACGTATTGTCCCAACTAAATACTTTGGACCACTCGCACCAAACATTTCTGGTTGCGCGCCTGTCTTGAAGTGAATGTGCAATTCCTTACTATAGATATGCCAGACTGACTTGATCCCTAGTCTTCCGTTGCAAGCGCTGCTATCGGCTGAAGGTATTTCACTCGCTTTCTCTCGCTTAGCAACAGCTGAACCCTTATTGGCTCAACGCGTGGGTGTGAGCTTTAGTTCGCATTTTTGCCACGGCTCAAAGACATTTTGGCAGCACAATAACATTATCCACACTTTTACACTAATGAAATTTGCATGTTTGTTTCGTCTATTGTTACATTGTGTGCTCAAAATAGTTTGGCTACACTGAGAAAAATCCGTTATCCGGACAGCAGTATATTGTACAAATATACGGAATTCATACGTTTACGTTTACTACGGAAATCTGTACAGAGCATACGTTATTAACATGCTATATACGTACTGTGCTTTCCCTGTTAGATGTTACATTATGCATCTGCAGGATGCCTGACATTTAACAGTCTTCCGTATATTACATACGTATATGTATGTTACATACGTCAGATATATGTTATATACGTCCATCTGTATATGAGATCCTTACAGCCTATTTATAGTTATAAGGAAAGTACGTATATGTGGAATACTTACACGGACAATATTATAAAACATATGCCATCTGTTATATGTTTGGTGCAGGATGTTACACCTATGTAGACGTACTTTAAATCCAAAAACTACAGGATTTACGCATGTAACCTGCGGTTTTACGAACGCCACATACATTTTTTTCTCTGTGTATAACTAGCGAAGGACGGATTTTTCTGTTTTGCGTTAATCCGAGTTTTTTTTTTCCTTTTAATCTATAGAACTACCCGGTCATTGACCGTAAGAAACAAACCATAATTACAAAACCCACTGCCTTCTCTGGTAATTACATACATTCTCACACACAAAAAAGTTACAAAGAGCAAAAACGAGATAATGTTTCTAGGACATCTCTCTGGGGGACAACCAGGAGGCCAAAACTACTGACATGCAAGAAGAAACTGTAAACAAACAGATAGCATAGCATACATTCAAATTAACTTTTATTGACCTGTAAAGGTCATTATGGGACAACAACAAAAGTATTGGAATTGTTGCGTAAAAGACAAACTTTGCATGACAACTATGTGTGTGTACTAATAAAAGTTACACTCTATATATCAAAGATAAATAGCCTCGTGTGGGGATTACAAGATTGACAAGATAATGTGATATTTTCATTCTAGCTTTTGATCAGTGATGATTGCAGGGGGTGTTCCAAGGGGGGTGATTCCCCCCCGGGGCTTAAACTCATATCATTCTTAATGTGGATTCCCAGTATTTATGTAGTACTACTTTTAACCCTCAGTGTATTGGTGTCTTCCCGTTCTGCCTAAAGAACCTTAGGCATTTTGTAGAAAATATTTTCAATTATCTTATCTTTAATCAGAACGGGAATTCCCTTTCTGCCTAATCTTTTCAAATGGGAAATTCTTTGCAGGGAGGGATTTTCTTTAGTAATTCTAACAGACTTTGTAAGAAGAATAACTATTTCTTCCAATTCCATCATAAATTTAAGACGTTATTCTACTTGTTTTACTCGGAAAAATAACTAGGTACAGCTCTGTAATTAGCAGCGTTATTCACGTCTACTGTAGTAAGGATGAATTTGATTTTTTTTTTTATTACTTGCAGGGAAATGAAAAATTGATTGACTCAGTTGCAAGAAAGTCGTTTGACATTTTAACTGAAACGAACATAAAATAAACTTATTTCGGTCTAATATCAAGTCATTTCAGAACAAAATTTAATTCAGTTTTCCAGTACTTCATCTCCAACATACTAAAGCTCGCAATACGTAAAAGGTGCCACAGTTTACATCCTCAAGACATGAGACATGTTTGGCCATACAATAAACAAACAACGCAAGAGGATGCATAAGGTGTGTGTGTGTGTTTTTTTTTTTTTAAAAAAAAAAGAGCCTTTGTGTTCTACATCAAACTTTTTTTTTTTTCGGTATCAGCTCATCAGGTGATTTATCTTCTATGCATGATTGTATATTATATGCAATATATCGTACAAGGGCGGGGTGAAAAAGTTCTCGACCTGACCCAGAAATAGTATTCCAATCAGCAAAATTTTATTGTTTCAGTTGTTCGTACAACAAGTGCTAACCAGTGATCGTACTATCAGGGAAATCTCTCTAATCTAGGGAAATTTTGTAGGTAAATTTAGCAAAAAGGGAAATGGGGAATTTTTCGATAAAATCGTGAAAATCCAGGGAACTTCTCACGCTGACTGATTGACGAATATAAATGCTCAAACTTTTTTTGTTCTTCAGAAATACACTAATACAATAGCAATAGTTTATGTGTCTGTCTTCGAAGTAGCATCATTTACAACCATCGTTAGCTGAGTGTATTTGTATTTCTAATTCTGTTTAAAAAAAGTAAATGAATAAAACAAATGTGATTTACACTTATTGAATATAGCTATAGTGAATATAGCTATAGTACTACCAAAATGTCTTGAGCCGTGGCAAAAATGCTAACTAAAATTCACACTCCGCCACACCCAAGCGTTGAGCCAATAAGGGTTAAGCTGTTGTTAAGCAAGAGAACCTTAGCGAAAGGGAATCGAATGGAAGAAAGACTAAGTGTCAAGTCAATATGGCATATCTTTAAATTAACTTATCACATCACTTATGTGACAGGAATTGGACACTCAAACTAGGGAAAATTTGAAAAGAAAAGAGAAAATTTTCCTGTCAGTCGAGGGAAACTTTCTTAAGGAAATCTACGAACACTGGTGTCAACTTGTTCTCTCAAGTATTTTGTTTGCAGGCATTGTTGCAGTTAGATGTCTTGCGTGTTAGTTGTGAAAATGGATACACTTGAATATCGTGCTGTAATCAAATTTTTCGTTTTGGATGGATTAACCCTTACGGAAATTCATCCGAAGTTGATAAAAGTTTGCGGGGACTCTGCTCCTTCCATGTCAACCGTTAAAATGTGGGCAGCTGAAATCTCGCTCAGGATGCCTGTTGCACCTTTCCGATGAAGTGTCCCCCACCGGGAGTCGAACCCACAATCCGGAACCTCGACCCGGGACTACGCTACGCGAAACCACTCATTTGGCTTCAAGAGCAGTGGTGGATCTAGAAGGTTAAAACTAAGGGGGTTACAGAACTCAGACTCTGATAGGTATATCACAAGTTTATTATAAACTTTAAAAAGATATATAAATAATAACTTCAATTAATTTTGTTACTCAAAAAACTGAGGGGCCTTGGTTCCCCCCGGGTCGGGCCTAGATCCACCACTTTTCAGGATATCATAAATACATATTTCTGTCCTGTAATAATTTAGCAGATGAATAATGTGGACTGTCGTGTTTTGTCGTAAACATTATTTTTTGTGGAATGACGAAAACCGTACCTATTTCATTGTTATTTCTTTGTAAATATGGCCAACGCCTATACATTGCCTCAGCAAACAGTGTCAAATAAGTTCATTAAACCTTGAATGTGTAGAGACAATGAAACTCTTCTTTCGTCATATTGTTATATGCAGCATCGTTAATTTTAAAAGATGCGAATATCTGCGTATGCACGCAATGCGTCGTGTCGTCTTTAGAAACCGTTTTTTTTAAAGCTGTCACGCGTTATTATGAATGTTTAACATGCTAATAAATGGGACAAAATTATTTCCTTAAATATGTTTTAAATATCTACACTAATTTGTTAAATATCTTTGATCGTCGCTTCTAATTTTCTCTCCCAATTGAAATTTATTATACTGCTATACTATAAACCTTAAAAATTAGAAAATACAATAAAAATACAATAAAAATTACAATAATTTGAAATGATAATCTAGTAAGATTTTAAGTGTGTGATATCTAAATAGTATCGTACCTTCCAATGTGAACAGAAATACCATATTTTGGGGAGTACTATCTGGTTTCTCTGATTCTATGAAATGATATTTTTCAGTTTAACGTCCCACGATTATGTTCTTTAGTCTAAGGGAGACGAACGATTAGAGACAACTGAATGATGATGGAAGAAACAGTGAAATGAGAATGCGGGAGGAAACCCGAGAAAATCCAAGGACAAAATGTCCACCACTTACTTAGCCGGGGATCAAACCAAGGACTCCACGTACAAGAGATAAGCACTCTAGTACTGAGCCACCGTGACCTCTCTATGTTGCTATCAAGACAAAATAAGGATCTCTTGTGGCCACTTCTTTTGGGGGAGATGTCTGCGTGTCGAAGGTAACGGTGGTGTCACTGAAGCAGAGGCGGATTCAAGAAAGACTCCTGGAGGTGGAGGGGAGGGAGAAGGTGCTGTGAAAGATTCTTATTTTCGCGTTTCTAAATAACTGCAGACGGAAAGCTACTAGGTGACTCGTGATAACGGTAACTCATGCAAAATAACATTGTTTAGAGAGGTCTTATTCCACTTTTCAATTATTTTTTTTTATCTGTTTGAAGATATCATGTAATTACTGTAAAATTAGCGGTATTTTAATTTCGCAGTGATAGAGCCTCTTTACAGCACTGATGCTTGTGCTGTAAAGAGGCTCTATCACTGCGAAATTAAAATACCGCTAATTTTACAGTAATTACACGATATCTTACAATAGATTAAAGATAATCGAAAAGTGGCACAAGACCTCCCTAGACAATATTATGTTACGTGAGATAATGTTATCACGACACTCTTATCTGCTTTCGATTTCCAACCATTTAGAAAATCGGTATTTATTTTCGCGTTTCTAATAAATAACTGCAGACAGAAAGCTACTAGGTGACTCGTGATAACGGTAACTCATGCAAAATAACATTGTCTAAGGAGGTCTTGTTCCACTTTTCAATTATCTTTTATCTATTTGAAGATATCATGTAATTACTGCAAAATTAGTGGTATTTTAATTTCGCCTTAGACCTTGGATCCGCCTATACTCTGAACTGTCCGAAATACCATAAAAGAGCTGGTGAGAGAGCTAAATAAAGAAAGTACTGTCATTTTATAACCTTTGAAGATAGTTGCGGGAAATTGTCTGAATGAATGTTAGGTATGTTATTTATTTTTGGAAATGTCGGAAAGATTTTTAAAAAAGTGCACTTTGTAAAAGGTAGAGAAAAAAAAAGTACTCGGGCCACTTGCATGCTTTTCGAATCAATAGATACAGCGCCAGATGTTGGTAATGTGTATGCACATCATTCATATGTTGGTGTCAATTCATCACACGAATTTTGCTCTACCAAAGTTCAGTAGCTTTTTCAATTGACATGTAATTTTTATTCACTATATTGAGTTCTTGGTCACACGAGTCGCCAAGGTAAGGGTCTAAGTTTTGTTATTTGTTGACAGAATATTAAGAAACAGACCAAAACGCCGCAGGATTTTTTTTGTTTTCAAAGGGGCTCCCTGGCTCTGGACTCGATCAGCCACTGAACTTATGTCGAAAGACATCAGCCATATTTTTTTTTTTACAGGGTTGTCCAAAGTTTGGACTCCATCCTAACACCTGCGGAGAAACAATATAAGAGAGAATCAGAGTTGCCAACCTCGGAGAACAAAAATTATCGATTTTCGTCTTTAAAATTATCGTATATTACAAAAAAAAATCGTATATTCGTTATACACGTCAAAGTTGTATAGAAACAAGTGTAATACTACTAATAATAGCAATAATATACGAGGGAGGACCCAAAAGAAACCGGACTTTCGTTCTAAAAAATAATTTATTACATTTTTTACAAAATTCTTTCAGTCTCCTTCAAAGTACTCTCCATTAAATGCGATTCATTTCTCGCATCTTCTTTCGCACTGTTTGAAGCATCTCTGGAACTCTGGAACTTTTATATCGCCCAATGCGCTTTGCGAAGTTCTTTTTACAGCCTCTACACCATCAAAACATTTTCCTTTTAGATTTTGTTTAATTCTCGGAAAATGTCATCATGTTGGTCAAAAAGTCTGGATCACTTTCAATCTGATTTTTCAAGTCCTGGCTCAAATTCAGACTAATGATTTGATCCTGTGTGAGTAGGCGAGAAACCAACTTAGCAGCAACATGTCTCATTTGCAAAACCTCACGCTGGCACGAGCTCCAACTCACTCCTGCCTGTTTTTGAAATATCATCGATCATGAAACAACGATAATTGCTGATTTTGGGGCAGATTTGTTCGATGTTTTCGTCATTTCGAAATGATGAAGAGCATCCAGAACGAGCATGATCTTCAACACTCATCTCATCACACTTAAAGCGCCCAAACCACTCAAAAAATTGTGTGCTGTTCATAGTATCCTTCTTGAAAGTCTGTTGAAGCATTTGGTAAGTTTTCGTTTCCGATTTTCCAAGTAGGAAGCAAACACTCCTTGTTCCTTTGAATTTGCCATAACGGTTTCGCAGGCGGCAAACGAGAACAGTTGAGAAAAACAATAATACGATCAAACGTTAATTTCCTACGCAGACGCCGCTTGGCCAACTGATCTGGGAAGGTCTCTACTAGACCCACCTAGCGGGAGAACTCTCTACTACGCCTAGGAACGGCGGCGTTTTTTTCAATCCTGTTTCTTTTGCGTCCCCACTCGTATAACACACTTATTTAATAATCTTAAGTTTCGAACTCCAAATACGCCTCACTGTCCTCATCATTTTTTTTTTTTAATCCTTATAAACACTATTCTCAACAACAACAATATTTCCACTTCTCATAAATGTAATTGAATTTGAAGAACGGATGCAGGGTTACCATTTGCTAATTCTGAAATCATTATTGATTTATTTTTAGCGGAAATGACGTTAAAAACCCCAGTGTTTGTGTGCATTTTAAAATTATTTAACGCACATCTACCATTTATTTGCACATTTAAAAAAAAGTGCAAGAAAGCGTGCGCTATAAAATTATCGTATATTCACCTATTATCGCAAGAGTATTGCCGTATATAGAATTAGGGATTAAATTATCGTGTATGACGATATTTTATCATGTAGTTGGCAAGCATGGAGAGAATTTTAAACAACACTAGAAACAAGGATGTTATAAAATAGAGGATCTGCCCATACAACAAAATCGTGAAGCCATACGTCACTGCTTCGCCACACCTACTCTGCCCGCTCCGAGCCACTAAAATCGCAATGTTTCGAGCCCTCAATCATGGCGGAAACGAGAGTAGCCAATCAGACGTTCCGGCTCAGACGATGCTCGGTTGTCTTTTGGCTCCACTGAATTCATAGAATGAAGATACGTTTGGACAGATCCTCTATTTTATAACATCCTTGGCTAGATATTAATATTTCAGTGGATATCGAGCAAAGCATTTGTCCTAAATGATAAAATACAAGTATGTACTACTAAATATCGAAAATTTGATCTGAACCGCAATCTCTAAACTACTTTATATTCGAAATCAAGAAATTTCTCTGTCTGTAATTTAATACTAATTTACATCTTTCTAGATTTGAAAAACTATCTCATATAATAGATTTCTTTCACCCAATAAAATAAGGTAATCTCAAACCGCTTCCTTACTGCATTAGAAGCAGAATTGACTGCTACAAGTACGAGACTTACAATTTTGGAAAACCTGTTCCGAAATAGCACCTCATTTTGATGTCGCTTTTATGCTCCGAACGCGGAAGGGTATCATTTCTGGTTGTCTGATTGTATTATATGAGAGAAAAAAAAATACGTAGGAATACACTTGCTTCAGCCTAAAGATCATAAATGTGGGACGTTAAATTAATCATTTTATTTAATACTAGCAGAATGTCCGTTCTTCGCACGGGGAGAATAGTTTTATTTTGGACAAACACGGCTAAATTTGGATTTGAACGGCATCGAAAGTGTCACAGTTTGTCTCAGCGATCCAGAAAACTATGGATTCGAAATTAATATCGATCATTTTTTTTACAATTTTTATATATACTTCCCTCCTCCTCTCCTAAGTTTCATCGTCTAAGTGAAACGATAAAAACTATCCCAGGCCCGAACTCGCAAAATTTGATCGAGAACTCGTTTGGATGGTACAAGAGATACGAAGGCACAAACATAGTAACTTATATGTGTATATATATATATATATATATATATATATATATATATATATATATATATATATATATATATATATATATATATATAGGGTGGTCGTGCATCAATATCGGAAAATTCGGGAGATGAATCTACAGGTAAAAACAAGCAAAAAATGTCATATGAACATTCGGTGAATGTGGCTTCGTTTGGATGCTAGAGGCATCTGAAATGTCACTTTCCGAGGCGGTAATTTGCAATATCACAAGAACGGAGAGAAATACGAATGTCGGCTCAAAAGATATAAAAGGAAACCCCATACGGAGAAACCAATTATGCATAAGTGATGGCGAAACAGTGGCGGCGCTAGAGGGGAGCACAAAGAAAGTGAATGAAACATGGAGAAAAGTGAACAATTTACACTGAAAAATTGTAGAAGGGGGTGTTACTTGGAACATGCAACAACAAATGTTAATGAACAAAGGCAACAATTGCTACGCTGTAGGGACACTATGGGAGGCGGAATGTAGGAATACAGTATCTTTATACCGGAAAGAAATAAGAATGTCGGGTCAAAAGATATCAAAGGAAACCCCGTCCGAAGAATTCAATCATACATAAGTAATGGCGAAATAGTGGCGGCGCCATGGGGTACAAACGAAGTGAATGCAACGCGGAGAAAAAGTGAACAATTTACACTGACAAACTGTACAAGGGGATGTTACATGGAACATGCAGCAGCAAAGGTAGACAACATGGACACCTAACAAAGGCAACAATGGCTACGCTGTAGGAACTCTATTCGAGGCAGAATGTAGGAATAGAGTATCTGTATAACGGACAGAAATAGGAATGTCGGGTAAGAAGATTTCAAAGGAATACCCATCCGAAGAATCCAATGATGCATAAGTGATTGTGAAGCAGTGGCGGCCCAAGGGGCACAAAGAAAGTGAATGAAACGCGGAGAAAAGTTCTAGCACAGATGTTCATCTCGGATGAGGCATTCATATGGGCTAGCATTACAAATGTCCACAATGGCCATCGATGTACACCCAACAACCCACATGCAATTGGATGGGGGGCGCGGTGGCTCAGTGGTAGAGCGTTCACCTCCGGTGCTTGGGGTCCCTGGTTCGATCCCAGCTCGCGCCGTGTGGACAAACACCATGTTCGTGGGTTTTCTCGGGTTCTCCCGTTTCCTCCCACTTTCTTCATTCCACCATTTTATTAATTTCTCATAATCACCGTCCCCCTTAGACTAACCGGCATAACCACCGGACGTAAAACTCAAAGATTTCATTTTTTTTTCACATACAATTGTAGAGACGAAGGATCATCAGCGTTTCCAATTGCATGTGTTGGCTGTATTATTGATGACGACGTTGTGAAACAACACTTCTTACCACAGCGATTGAACGCACGCAATATCGTATCTCCAGTTTCTGACCTAGGGCCTACCTATTCTACTTAAAGACGTGCCACTGAGGACACGACAGTGTATGTGGTTTATACATGATGGGGTCCCTTCCCATTCATGTCACACTATTCGTGCATATCTGAACGAAAGATTTCCACGCAGGTAGATAGATAGTGGTAGCAATAGAGCATGGCCCCCACGTTCACCCGATCTGAATACCCTAGACTTTTTCCTGTGGGGTTACGTGAAGAGTCTCGTGTATACACGGCCCGTGCATGGCATTGAAGATCTTCGCTAGCGTGTATGAGCTGCATTTGCCACACTAGAGTAAACGCCAGCGTTATTGCCAAAAGTCAGAGAATTCTTACGCCGTCATGTAACTGTCTGTCTCGAAGAACAAGGAGGACATATTGAACACCTTCTTTAAGACAGCATTATGTTGACCACGGTAAGTACAATACCTCTTGTTTTTACAGTACACTGGGCATCATCTTCCGTACGTGTTTTGTACGATCTGCACGTATCATCATTAAGAGTGTTTAACAGTTTCTTTGTAGCTCCCATGCGCCGCCAATGTTCCGCAGTACGTGCGCATAATTGGATTCTTCGGACGGGATTTCCTTTGATATCTTTTGACCCGAAATTCATATTTCTCTCCGTTATACAGATACTTTATTCCTACATTCCACCTCCCATAGTGTCCCTACAGCGTAGACATTGTTGCCTTTGTTCATTAACATTTGTATCTGATGTTCCATGTAACATCCCCTTGTACAGTTTGTCAGTGTAAATTGTTCATTTTTTTCCGCGTTGCATTCAGTTCGTTTGTGCCCCCTGTCACCGCCACTGTTTCGCCATCACTTATACATAACTGAATTCTTTGGATGGGGTTTCCTTTGATATCTTTTGACCCGACATTCCTATTTCTTTCCGTTACAAAGATACTGTATTCCTACATTCCGCCTCCAATAGTGTCCCTACAGCGTAGCATTTGTTGCCTTTGTTCATTAACATTTGTTGCTGCATGTTCCAAGTAACATCACCTCGTACAATGTTGTAGTGTAAATTGTTCACTTTTCCCCATGTTTAATTCGCTTTCTTTGTGCCCCCTCTGGCGCCGCCACTGTTTCGCCATCACTTATGCATAATTGGATTCTTCGGATGGGGTTTCCTTTTATATCTTTTGAGCCGACATTTGTATTTCTCTCCGTTCTTGCGATATTTCAAATTGCCGTCTCGGAAGGTGACATTTCAGACGCCTCTAACGTCCAAACGAAGCCGCATTCACCGAATGTTCATATTACATTTTTTGCTTGTTTTTACCCGTAGATTCATCTCCCGAATTTTCCGTCATTGATGCACAACCACCCTGATATATATATGCGCGGTTCGAAGGGGAGGGCTATAGGTGCTATAGCCTCTCTTGACGCTCAGATATACACTGAATAAAATGGGCTTCAATCCTATTTTATATTAGGCGTGAACCTACAATTTAACTGTTACCGAACCCTGGTATCCTGCACGAAAATAGATAAAAATTAGCATTTTATACACAGTAAGACTTGCTTCAATATTAATTTGAGAAAATGTATAAAAATAATAAAATTCGATTGGTTAAAACTTTCTCATGCTTTATCTTTAGTCGTCTGTGAATAAAGGTAAAGTGATGAAACATCAGTCAAAGAAAACTTACCGTTCTTCTGTTTTTTTTTTAAGTTCTTTTTTCACCCGCTAGTTTTGAAGTGAAAGCAATTCACAGTAAAAGCCATCTTTTTTTTTTTTTTGGTTCCCTTTTCTCTGTGGTCATTCGTTCGTTTTCTAACAACAAATATCACACCTCTTATTTCGTATTCCGAACATTTTCAGAAAAGAGCTAGTGCAGAAAAGGAATAAAAAAAAAAGAACAAGTAAGCTGAAAAATGACGGAAAGCGGCTAGAGAAAGAAAGAGAAAAATATATAAGTTCCAGATTAACGTCTACTCCTTTCTGGAAGTTCAAAAAAAAGGGGGGGGGGAGAAGAAGAAAAGGTTTAAAAGCTTGGAAGAGTTTCTCTCTGGAATGTATAATAAAGCAGGTTTGTCCTCTCGTTTTTCATGCTCTTTTGCTTCTCCGGACTTTTAAAGGTTCCTGTTCACACAGACACATCACGCATGAAACCACTTTATACACTTCAAGCATACTTACTCCCTACCTTTCCATGACAATTCCACATGTGATGTTTATATAAGGTTCACAATGCAGACTCACTCAATTTATCATCGTAAATTCCATAAATGGAGGTTATTTAGAGTTTCCATATGACTTGAATATTGTTATACAGTGCATTCGAAAAAATCTCTCCGCCTTTGAATTGTGGCAAAGAAGTACATGGAATTTTTCCAGTACTGTAGAAATTGAAAATTATTTTCCTTAGCTTCAAGATATATGTGAATCTTCCTATACATGTATGACTCTTATGTAAAGTTTCAAAGCTACTTCACGGCTATATGGTTAGCGAACGCTTCTTGGACGCTGGAGACACAGAGACTCGAGCCCGGTGAGAGCTCATGTTGTTCGGATCCCATGTTAAGGTGTAGGTTCACGTCGCATGTAGCCTCGCTGCTGAAAGGAACGCTAAACTCTAACCTATACATCGAAATAAAGTTTCGTGAAGTCATGGTCATACCAGCTGTAACACGAAATGCAGTAGGGAGCAACATTATCTGGACATTGGTCAATGAATAACTATTTCCCATGTTTTTGTTGTACTTATCATCCACACGAAAGACATGTTTAATCATTGTTTTAATGGGTCAGAGTGGGTTGGTGGGCCAGAACGCGTCAGTGGGCCACGATGGGTGGTGGGTCAGAGTGGGTCACATCCTGTGAACCATGACCCACTCACCCACTCCACCCCTGGCTCATACTTCCACTTGCTGGAGATCGGACACTTTATTTTCAATGAGGTTCCCACCAGCTCGAACTAGTCTTCGTATTTACGTCATTAGACTCGCTCTCACTCGAGACTTCGGGTTCATTCTTCTCAATGGGGCTCGCACAATCTTATGTTCACTCTCACTACCCACATTGAAATTCGCGCTCCAAACAGGTTAAGTTCGAGAGCCAGACTTAAACATCTCCCACTCAGAAACTTTTGATCCAATGTGCTTTTTGGTATATCAAGCATCGCTGAAATCAGTTGATTGGTTTACAGGTAACGTGTTGACAGATAAACTGCTGTTCCATCAGAGTCTATTAAGCCACTTAAGCGAGACAGAATAATCTCAAAATTTAATTATGGAAATTACAAGACCCTTGGAATTAGGCGATGAAAGCAGGTTGGCAAATTTCTTCTCTCTCTCTCTCTCTCTCTCTCTCTCGATTTTCCCTTTCCCTTTTTCATGACGATAAACCAACCAAAATAGCTGTTAAGATGGATTTGCAGTAAAGAATTGCCACTTTTACCAATGACAAAAAGTACTCACGCTTGGATAAACTGTAACTGCACTTATTACACTAATTTAAGGACGCTGAGTCTAATAAAAGTATTTTTAAACATATTCGTCATAACGGCTTACGAGAGAAGGATTAGGGATTAGGAATTACAATAGATTTATGAGCTATCGGCATCTATGGCCATGTTAGCCCGTCACTAGGATTAGGATTAGGAATTAGATTTCTGGGCTTTCGGCATCTATGGCCATGTTAGGCCGTCATTAGGATTAGGATTAGGAATTAGATTTCTGGGCTTTCGGCATCTATGGCCATGTTAGCCCGTCATTAGGATTAGGATTAGGAATTAGATTTCTGGGCTTTCGGCATCTATGGCCATGTTAGTCCGTCACTAGCATTCGGATTAGAAATTTCTGGGCTTTCGGCATCTATGGCCATGTTAGCCCGTCACTAGGATTAGGATTAGGAAATAGATTTCTGGGCTTTCGGCATCTATGGCCATGTTAGGCCGTCACTAGGATTAGGATAAGGAATTAGATTTCTGGGCTTTCGGCATCTATGGTGATGTTAGGCCGTCACTAGGATTAGGATTAGGAATTAGATTTCTGGGCTTTCGGGGTTTCATGAAAAATGTGTGGAAGGTAATCAGGAACTATATTTTATTTGTGGATGATGTGTCTGAATTATAACTAGCACTTCACGGCAGACATGATTAAAGCAAGAAAAATAAATACTAGTCTTAGTGCAAACATTTTATACATTTTACTAATAATCTAGTTGTTACTAACAAAATAAATAGTAGTACAATGTAGTTCTAAAGGAAACAAATGTGATTACTATGTTCAATGATTAAACACTATAGTGATAGTTACACTACTGTGCATTTAGCTTACAATTTCAAGAGTAATTAGTATAGACATTGCTATGTTAGTAATTTGTATGTATTTATCATGTATTTGTATTTATATTGTGTACTTGTCATGTTGTAGGAAGATAGTAAGCTAAAATATATCTATCATGTATATATCTTCCTTCAAAGTTCAGTGTCCGGAATCGCCAACCTACTGTCTGGATTCACTCTTCCAAATTTGCAAATCGAAGATTTTGTCAACTTTCAGAAAATTATTTTTTATTTCTTAACATACCATTCCAAGAGAATTATTTCTTAACATATCATTAAATAATATGACGAAGTATTTGATATTTTCGTTTAGCGGAGTAGTAGTAAAAGAAACAAACATCAGAACTGTCCGAATTCACCCAAACATACCTTTTTTTTTTTTTTTTGATAATACATTACCTATACCTATACTAAATGATTCAAATTTACCTGTTGTTGCTAACTTGTGTTTACCCATGTATAGTCAAATGGTTCTCAACCGATGTGTCGCGACACACTGGTGTTATGCAGTCTCCCAAGGTGTGTTGCAAAATTTTAAAATTAAAAAAAATCATGAAGAATTTAATAATAATTAGTTAAAATCGAAACAGACTGTACCAGTTAACACCTCCAGCGGTAGCTATAATGCTCAATGTTATATAGAGTCATTATAAAAACTAACTAGTTTTATTGTTATAATAGGTATTATTATTATTAGTAGTAGTAGTATTATAATGAAAATATCAAACAAAACTATAACAAGGCCCTGGACATTCAGTAAATTGTGTCGTCATTCAGAAGAGGTTGAGAACCACTCATATAATCAACAAGCAAACCTTGCTGTCTAACATAATTATCCAAATTGACAAAATTAAAAAAGAAAACTATCAAATTAGCAATCGAAAAAGAAGCGGCACGTATTTTTTTATATCAGCCAACAAGCGCATTGAAAAGGTCAAATAGGATCATAAAAATGGGGTCAAAATGATAATATGTGGAATATAGCGAGAGGGAGAAGAGATATCGGAAAAGTTTAAATATACGAAATATTACCCATAGTCGACACAAGGCAATGAGGTAAAACAGACCCATGCGAAGAAAGGAGAACATCCGGAAATGAACCAATCACGTCTACAACATTGTCATAATGTGTTACGGAAATGAGTGAAGAGGTTGGCAATGAGCAGGAAGAAAGAAGAAACGAAAACAGAAAATACGTGTTTTTGCTTCAGGTACATACTATGTCGCCCGTATACGAAAGAGATGCAGATTTATCTCAATGCACGAAAATGAGAGAACAGGCAGGAACGATGCAAACGCCGTTCGTATAGACAGCCAGCGAGACAGTAGTGCGCAGTGGGTTGCATATATCGCGTAATGTTAACAAAAATGCATAGGACAGTAGAATGTAATAGCAGGTAGTCCACATAATAAGATAAACAGTAACAGTAGTATCAGTACCACGCATGAATATCAACATTACATCACTATGAAAATACACGTACAATATAACAGTAATAGTAACATTTTTGTTTTTGTATTACTACTCCTCACACACATTTTCGTTTCCAACATCCATCGCATCGTTGTTCCCATTACGCGATATACAAACAGCATTTGCATCCTTCCTTCGTGTTCTCCCATCTTCGTGCATTGAGATGAATCTGCATCTCTTTCACATACGAGCGACATATGTACCCAAAGTAAAAACACGTATTTTCTGTTTTCGTTTCTTCTTTCTTCCTGCTCATTGCCAACCTCTTCACTTATTTCCGTAACACATTATGACAATGTTATACACGTGATTGGTCCATTTCCGGATGTTCTGCTCTCTTCTCACGGGTGCGTTCTACCTCATTGAATTGCGTCGACTATGGGTAGTATTTCGTACATTTAAACTTTTCCGATATCTCTTCTCGTTCTCGCTACATTCCACATAATATCATTTTGACCCCATTTTTATGCCCATATTTGACCTTTTCAATGCGTTTGTTGAGCGATACAGAAAAAATACGTGTCGCTTCTTTTTCGATGTTTTCTATGTCTGTACAATCTAGCAAAATTGGTGTGTTACACGGGGGTACCCTGACTTCTTAGTAAAGTGAAACTGATATGGAAATATTCTCTCATTTAGCTGTTTGTAATGATACTAGAAAGACGACAGTACGTAGTATAATCAGCGAAGTATAGCCTAAAATTATTATTAACTCTTCAATTTTAATTATATTATTGTGCAAAAAGATGAGAGAGGAGATATCAATTGATAAACGGCGACCACATGAACAAAATAACATTCTCCAAGGTTAATTGCAATGCGTAGTTTTCGAGAATATCGTTAAGAACTAATTTTTAAGACACTAAAATATATGTATCATTCCTTGCCGATAATAATTGGCAGCTTTTATTTTGCTGGAATAGATTGTTCCTTTGTGTGCTATGTAGGACCTCTAAGAATAAAAATTAACTAGAAGATTGCATCTTTTGTTGTTTGTGTTACATTAACGGTGACACCCATATTCCTATCAATGACACATATATTCCTAACAATGGCATAAATATTCCTAATAATAACCACATATCCCTAACAATGACCACATATTCTTAACAATGACTTACGTATTCCTAACAATGACAAATATTCCTAGCAATGACGCATAATATATTTCTAACAATGACAAATATTAATAACAATAACATACATATTTCTAACAGTTTTACAGACATCACTTGTAAAATTTGTTTTGCTTGAAGAATTGCAGATGTATAGGCAACCTAATCTACTAATACGAAGTGTGGGTTGTCTGCTGCAACAGGATAAAAACCTATACCGAAGAGGCTTTCACTCAAATATCTACCCGTAATCATGACAAAAATGAAACATTATCAATGTTCTTATGTTGCCTTTTTTGTGCTACTTAAAGACGGGTTCTATCCCACCTATCATTAACGTAGTTAGGTGAGACCACTAATCCAGCAGACACATGAACTTGTTACTTAGTCCTTCCATTCAAAAATATATATAGAGACTAGCCTTTGGGTAGCTGGGGGCTCCGTCCCCAAACTCCTGCGTTTGCTCGGCCTGCTGCCTCGCACCTCTTCAACCCACAACTCTATCAAATTTTAAGTTTCTTTTCGTAATTCAACTATCTAAAAGATAAGATTTTGTATCCCAAGAAATCACCCGTTTAAATAACATGGGGAATTATTTCGTCCCCCTTTACACACCTTAGAAACAAAAAAAAAAAATGTTCACTTTTGGCAATTTTTGTGTGGTGTAGTCCTGGAAGGCTATAGTCATGACAATTTTTTTTATCATCCTAATCCTGTCGGAAGCGCCTTAACATTTTGGGGTGTAGAAGATATCCCATATAAATAACATGGGAAAAAGTTTTCAGTTCCCCATAAAACCACTCTACGGTTGGAAATTTTTATTTTTGGTGATTTACTTAGGTAACGCTAGCAAAAATGTATAGGCATACCGAAATTTTGAGTTTCTTTATTCCAATTTCAAATACCTAAAATATGAAATTATAAGTCCAAATAAAGGTAACATAGCATACCTTTAAATAGCATAGGGAGTTTTTTTCATCTCCCCTTTAGACTCCCTAGAAATTAAAAAAATATTCACTTTTAGGCAATTTTCCTGTGAGTTAGCCCCGAAAAGCAACATTCATGTCAAATTTAATCACTGTAGCCATACAGGAAGTGTCCAATAATTTTGAGTTGTAGAAGAAGTACCATATAAAAAACATGAATATTAGTATAATAAATTGTACCTGTTAAATTCTCTGTAAGAAATCTCCACTCCTCCCATAGAGTATGCTTCCGGAGATTTTTAAAAGAACAAATCACCTGTGCCGTGTTGTAGTACTTTTAAAGAAATATTTAATTACCAAATATGAGCAAAATCAAGTGAGTTGTATCTGAGAAAATTGTTCAGAAACATACTTTCTCGGAAGAGTAAACCACCTCATCTGAATTTTCTCCAGAAAAACGAATGAATATATTATAGGGTTATTACTGGCATACCAATTCATAAAATACAGGGCTGCTCAAAATTGTGTACACCAGTGGCGTATTTAAGGGGGTGGCTATCGAGCTGAAGCCCCCTTCCCACGAAATAAAGTTGTTACATACATAACCTCATTAAAATATTTCGGCACCCAAAAGAAAAGATATGAGTGCTTATTCATGTGTTGTGCATAAGCCCCTTCCCGAAACAAAATCCTAAATACGCTACTGGTATAGGCACACGGAGACAAAAATCGAGCGTTTTCAGAAAAAAACTACAGGCAGCTTTCCTAACGCTACACTTGCCACGGCTAAGCAGAGTAACTGCAATCTCTGTTGTAATCCAAATTTTCCGTGCTTCGTTGGAGCCAGATCAACCTAAATGACTGAGTTTGAAATAGCACTATTGTTTTTTTTTGTTGTTGTTGTTGTTAACAACAAAATGGATTTTTGTTGGTTTTCTGAGATGTTACGGATAAGAATTTACCATTAATCATCGATTATTCATATTTATTGCCATGTGCCTCAATTATGGATAATCTTTTACCATTGTATGATAATAATTTTGCATTTTTTTTTGTCGTTAAGCATAGGAATTTGTGGCAGATAACATAAAGTATGTATTCTCTGTAAAATATTGAAAGATAAGAAAAACTAATTTTACAAATGTTGTTTCTGCTTAAGTATTTCTGCCTTCTTGATTTTGTCTCCTCGTCACGGCTCAGAGCAGAATCTTGATGTCGCTTAGCAACGAGTCATGAATTGTTTATGCTATGTGTAAGATACTTGTACCAAAAGTCTTTCTCATGAAAACTTTGTATTCAAGTTTAGAGAGCATCGCTTTAAACTTTGCTTTTAAGGTTTAAACTTACAAAAAAAAAAAAAAAGCTTCGGTATCAAATGTCTAGTCTCTTGATAACTTTTGGTTAAGAAAATTACAAATTCTATGGTCGTGTATAGACCTTTTTTTTTTAAAAAAAAAGGTCTATTAACGACCTTCTTTTTTTAAAAAAAATGTAGGTGTTTATCTCCAGTCTAAAGCAGTCATTTCTAATTGGTGGGCGATATAACGCGTAGAAGCAAGTTTTGTTTTAAATCGGAAGTTGTGAGAAATCGTTGGAGCAAAGAAGGGGAGGGGTAGGAGTAGGGAAATGATATAAAACAAACATTGGCAGTGTACGTGTTATTATATATATCCTCAAATAGCTTGTCTGTAAAACCATTACTTACATTACCGATATTCTTGTTCGCTTCTCATCACTTCAACACTCGGTTTGATGAATTCTCAGTGTTCTCACTATGTGGTTTACCAAGAATGAGATCAACAAGTTGTAATGTTACAGAACATCTAGATGGAAGTCACAGTGAATCGGGAGAAAGCGGGAGAATCCAGGAAAACTGATGCAGACGATATTTTTTTTACTGCAAAGTTCACTTGACGCAAGCTGGAATCGAACAAGGGACCACACGTACCAGAGGTAAGTGCTCCTCCACTGAAACACTGTAGCCCCAGCCACCCTTCATCGATATCAAACCCCTGACCGGAGAGAAATTGATTCAGGTAGGGAAACATATGATAATCGCTCGGCGCAAGGTGAGGATTGTACGGTGGATGGTCCAATAGCTCCCATCCAAAAGATCAGATTAACTCTTGAGTTTGATTAGCAGAATCGTACACACTAACGCAACGAAAACAACTGGTGTCGCCTCATGCCCAAAGCATGCTGGGAGACAGCGCGCGTGCGCATTTCGACAGAAACAACAAGCAGCCAATAGCAGCAGTGGGTTAAGAAGTGGCTTCGATTACAGGTGGTTGATTTCCACTGCCTGTCCGTACAAAGACTTGTCGAAATGCTAAGATAAATATTTAAACAAACATGGTAACTATGTAGCAAATAGCTTAATGCGTACAGAGGAAATAACCAACAAGTATGGCACTATCTTCACTAGTTTTGTTTCTATTTACAAAAAAATAACCCTCGTATTTGGCGTTTATATACACTAGATCTATAGTTTTTTTATTGTGTGTGTGTGTGTGTGTGACGCAAACACCTTAATTTAATTACGGTGAAAAGAGAAGCAAAACTGAAGACAGCGTCTCTTGGTTAAATCAACATGACTAAAGGCATTTGCAGTGCTTATAAACAATGTGTGTTTTGTGTTATGCAAAAAAGAACCTGTTTAAAAAAGCCTGCTAATTTTCTTTTGTTAGCTGGAGGCGACACAGTGTTATGTGCAGTCAATATCTCTCCACACACACCGTTGCCACACCCTGGATGCTTCTCACATTCCACATAGTTCTATGCGCTTCCTCATTTTTATTCTCAGTACGAGGTGTCACGCTTACAGTATGACAATAAAATTACAAAATTCTACAATATTGAAAGTGTTGAACGAAATACTACTACTACTATGACTACTACCACTATCCCATTACTGTTACTGCTATTACTACTACTAGAACCACTATTATTAGTACTACTACTACTACTACTACTACTATTACTGCTATTATTACTATTACTGCTGCTGCTGCTGCTACAGAGGTTGTTCAGTCTACATTTGGCCAATTTCGACTTACCTAAAAATTTAGGAGAATCCATGGCGCCAGGTCCGTAAGTGCTCGATATGTTTCCCTTGGTTCCTAACAATAGACCGACAGCGTAATTTCCACTGTAATAGACTTCTCTGAAGAACTGGGAGAGGAATCTTGTCCCATTCCCTTTGCACAGATTTCCAAAGTCCTTCCACAGTTGTCACACGCCGTTTTCTCAAAGCCCGCTTCAGCAATCCAAATCCACAATAGTCCATAGAATTTGCATCTGGAGATTTAACAGGTACCTCATTGAAAGGTGTCGCCTGTATTCCACTTGCCTCCTCCATCTCCCTGTAGAATGCGAGGGACGATAGTCAGGTATGTGATGAGGCCTTGTCCATGTGAATGCGCACCAGATTGGCGTCATTTCCGTACATTGTTGGAATCTCATGCTCGTATATCGGCCGCATGATCTGCTCCTGAAAATACTGCGAATTTATTTTGCAGTTCTTTGCCACCTTACGAATCTTCAGTTTACCTCGGTAACAGTAGCCAGTAGCGACCATGAACCCTTTTGGGAAGGATTCTTTACAGACACGGACCCACCTTCTGAAGTTCTTGGCACCTTTCTCTCGGTACATGATGGTTCTCGGTTTGCCGCAGTCGGAAAGGTAAATTCATGCTTTATCGAGCGTTACGCCATACATCCCCCTTTGTTTTGCCAGATGCCATTCGTACAGCTTCCGGGCGTTACACTTTCGTTCCTTTCGGTGGGCATCCGTGAGAAGATGGCCGCGAGCTTTCATGCCTTTTTCTAGCTTAAGTTGATGGTGTAACGTCCGGCTCATAGTCCCCAAAGACACGTCAAGACGATTAGCCATACACCTTTGTGTTGGCGGATTTTCTTGCATTGCCATTTTGCGAAGTTTCCTCTGCATGGTGGAGATGGCCCTGGTGCATTCCCGCTTCCTAGGCAACTTCGTTGGTGATCCAAATGATGAAGCTTCGTTGCCCTTGTACTTTTTAATAACATTTTTTATTCCACTTAAACTGATGTTGCAACCATTCTTCTTGCATTGTTTTCTAATGACAGAAACACTAAAGTGGGCGCCATAAAGAGCCACAACATGGTCTTCCCAAAACCGGCTTAGTTTGGGCGGCATTTTGGTCACAGAGCGGAAACCCACACACTTGGAAACAAATTTAACACAACACTCACAGCAATGGTCCTGTTTTGTGCGTTATTGTCGTCCGCGCGGAAAAACAACTCCGTTCCCAGGAAGCCACTGCACAACACTGCAGGACGCCACGAGCCAGGTCGGGTGAGTCCATTCTGCCCGGGAGGGGAAGGAACGAAATCGCCCAAACGTAGGCTGAACAACCTCTGTACTACTACTAATGTTACTACTAGTACTACTACTATTACTGCTACTCCTATTACTACTACTACTACTACTACCACTACAACTGCTACTACTGCTACTACTATTACTACTACTACTGCTAATACCGCTACTACAATTACGACTACTCTACTACTGTTACTACTACTACTATTACTATTACTACTACTATTACTATCAGTGCTACTGCTACTACTATTACTATTACTACTACAAACACTACTACTACTACTATTACTATTACTATTACTACTACTACTGTTACTAATGCTACTACTACTATACTCTGCATCACCTGAGTTGGCTTGTGGCATCAGCCAATAAGCTTACAATGCGCTGTTACTAAACCTTCAGGGAAGAACCTGATAGTTCATAATTGATTTTATTCGTATTTGTGGACAATTATGAATGTTAGATTCATCACTGAAGGTTTAGTAACAGCGCACTGCTAGCTTATTGGCTGAAGCCATACGCCAATTCGGGTGACACGGAGTATACTACTGCTGGTACTACTACTACTATACTACTACTACTACTACTACTACTACTACTACTACTAATAATAATAATAATAATAATAATAATAAATTCGAGAATACCACATATACAAAACAATGGACCCCTCAAAGTTGAACAAAACTAAATTTTTAAGTGCAAATCTTCATCCATAATTCTCGAAAAAATATTAAAAAACAAAAAACAAAACAAAAACAAAAAATATATACTGTACAATAAGAAGGCTACCTATTGAGATGAGAGTAATGCTGAAATACGCCCTACCAGCAAAGACGACAGTATATAGCATGGTTATATATAGTGGCGAATCCAAGAGGGAGGCTATAGGGGCTATAGCCCCCCCCCACCCTTGACGCTCAGGTATACATTGTATAAAATGGGCTTCAATTCTGCTTTACACTGGATGAAGTAGCAAATTATGGTTTAGCCCTTCCCTTGATCATATTCTGGATCCGCCACTATATATTTAATGATTAATTAATTAACTGTTAATCCTTGTTTAAGTATTATTTTATCTAAATGAGAAGTATATATCAATTGACAAATCACAACGAGCTGAAGAAAATGAGGTGATTGAGGGGAATCCTCCAGAACTAAGCACGTACACAGGAAAGGGTGCAAAGATTTTTTGAGAGGTCTAAATTCAATATGCGAATAAATGATACTAAAATTTGTAAACTCACCCATAATAAATTAGACTAAATGTACAGGAAATTCGAAATTTCAGGGGTGGGTGAGGTCAGGCCCGTATCCACGGGTGGGCCGGGCCCCCTAAATTTTTCTGGCCTCCCTTAAATTTTCACGGTAGGGTTGCAAATGAACTATAATATAGTGAGAACTATGCTATGGTTGCATCGGGCCCCCCGTAACTTCTACCAGGCCTCCCTAAATTTTTGGCCTGGCCACCGGCCTGGGTGAGGTGCGGATCCCCAGGAGTTATTCCCTGTGTACGTTTCTGTCGAGAGAAGTTCTCGAAAAAATTGAAAAATATGATTTTTTTATGGCGCCTCGTTCGTTGCCAACAATATTTTTTATTTTATTTTTGCTGATACAGATTCTTTTTTTATTTATGTGTTGTAGAGGAACGTTCAAGTTACAACCGGAATTTTTTTGTTACACACAGAAGGCAACATGCAAATCAATTTCTGTTCTTTTCCAAGCTACTCCCCATGTACAGACATACACTTGTCCCATTGATGTAGGAGTGTCCGTATATCTGCAGCATAGAATTCTTGGGGACGATCTTTCAGCCATTTCACCACACACTTTTGACTTCGTCGTCGGTGTGGAATATTTGTTGTAACAAGTACTGTATATGAAAGTCCCAATGCAACAGATCGGGGCTATACGAGGGATGGTGTAGGATTTCCCAACCAAGTTTTGTAATAGCTATGACCGTTGTCGTGGCCGTATGAGGACGCGTGTTGTCATGCAGGATGATGACGCTGTTCTTCATCGTCTGTAGCCGTTTTCTTCTCAAAGTCTATTTGAGTTTGATTCGGAGGAGGTTGCTGTATTACACCGCATTGATTGTGCCCCCACGTACCAGCAAATAAGTGCATATCACCCTGGAATGTCCCAGGATAATACCGTCAGCATCACTTTGCCAACGGATCCTTCTACCTTGAATTTTTTTCGGCAGCGGAGAGTCTGGAGCGCTTTGACTCCGAAGTGTAATGATGCACCCATCTCTCATCGCAGGTAATTATCTTTGCAAGGAAGCTGTCACATTTGTTTTTTGAAATCGCTGTAGATGCCGATACGATACCTTTTCCCTACACCTGCTTCTGGTTAAATGTTAGCATTTTATGGGACCCATCTGGCTGTAAATTCTCTGAAATTCAGGTACTTGTAGATGATTGTTTAGATATTTCTCATATTGATGTTTGTTTTCGCAACTTAAATCGCTCTTATTGATACGTCGATTACTCAGAGTGAACTGCTTCATCCGATGAATGTTGGTTTCATTGGCTCCAGTAGTGGATTCTTTTCCTGCCTTAAATTTTGAACACTGAGAAAGAGTTCCTTTCGTACACTTGAGACTGAGAGAAGAGTTTCTTGCGTACTTAATCTTCTGAATATTTCAGCAGGTTTCACGCCTTCCTTCAGAAGGAACTTGATGATGCAGCGCTACCTCACTTGGGCCGCCAGCTTCACACTGTCGGGCTTGTTTGCGATCATCCATCGCCGCTCTCTGAGACTCTATCTTCTGAACTGTCCGTTGTCGCAGAAACGTCTCAGGACTACCCTATCGCAGGATAGGACACGAACAGCGCCGTAACTTAGATTTTTACGGCGGGGAGCAAGCATTGATACGCGTATTTGGGCCCCTTAGAAAAGTTATTTTCTAATTCTTTGGCCCCCTTTCTCCAATTTTCTCTTACTCTTTATGGGCCTCCGGAGCCTGTAGGCCATTCCGTACGGCAAGGTCTGCGGGACCGTTAGTTACGCCCATGGGCCCGTTCCATACATGACAAATTAATTAAGGTCACAATATTGACAAATCTCAAAGCCATACGAATAAATATTATTTCTAGGACCCCTAATAGTAGACATTTTTGACTCATTTTTGTTTTATTTATCTTTTCTGTGCTGTTTTGTTTATGTAACATAGTGAACCTCTTTCATGTTTCATTTATAATTTCATGTTCCTACTTATGTGAAGTAAGAAAATTTTGTCATAAAATGCCTCCCTTGAACGGCGGGGAGCTTCCCTGGGGGCAGTTCTCCCCTGCCCACCACAAGTTACGGCCCTGGACACGGACGCTAAGCTGCACACAGCAATACATGGGAAAAAGAAATTCAGGTCATAAATTGAACGTTCCTCGCATATGCAGAACGTAAACTTCTAAGTAGCAGATTGTATCTATTATTTTCCTACAAATTGTGATACGATCTCCTAACAGTGATATAAATACTCTTAACAGTGACACACATACTTCTAACAGTGATACATCACGCATGCTACTTCTAATAGTGATACAATGCTTGTAATGGTGACACAATATTCCTAACAGTGATACAATATTCCTTACAGTGACACAATACTCGTAACAATGACACACATATTCTAATAGTGACACAATACTTCTAAGAGTGACACACAAAATCCTAACAGTGACAATCTGAATCCTAATAGTGACATAAATATTCCTAACAGTGACGCAATACTCCTAACAATGACATTCTAATAGTGACACAATACACCTAACAGTGATACAATATCCCTAACAGTGACACACATAATCCTAACTGTGACACAGCTTCTACATGTCAAATTTCTTCATTTTGTTTTCTACTGCTTCACAACTAAATATCATTTTCTATCTTGTTTTCTAGATAAATTTAGTAATAATAATAATAATAATAATAATAATAATAATAACAATAATAATAATAATAATAATAATAATAATAATAATAATAATAATAATAATAATAATAATAATAATATAGCCCTTCTTCCACTGCACTGGTCTGGTAGTTGGCACGCTCGCCTTTGGAACACGTCCTGTGTTACACGTGGTCCTGAAATTGCAGTGACATTTGAAGCCATTGCGGTGGTTCGGATTCCACCTTAAGACTTAGGCTATTTGAGAAAGCGTAACCCCCTGTAGCGAACACGGCCAAGATGGCTATTCAGTAAATTTACTTTCATCAGAGTTGTAAATCATACTGTGAGCCAGTCAGGGTTTCCGGGTCTTTCTTGCCAGGTCCAGTTGTGTAATAGCAGAATTCCAATACTCCGCACAAAACATCTTCCAAGCAGCTGTTTCTTGCTACAATCCCTTTACCTGGCAACACGTCTTTCCTTCTTCCCTTTCTTTTGAAATCTTTTAAACAGCAGGCGGTCTATTGTTCCGAAATTCACCAAATACGCTAGAGCTGACGTTTTCTCCACGTTTTTATTGCTTTCGCGTTTGTGAATAGCCATCTACATTTAAATACATGACCAGCGTATTCCAAGCGTACGCATGAGCAATAAATACGATTTGCGATCGCTTCAATTAGCCTGGTACTAAATTGTAGACCCACGTCTCATGTATCTTCGCCAACCAGTAAATAGGGCACCATATGTAAATTTGTAATGTAATGCAATTTTAAACTTTAAAAAGACAATGCAGTTTGCCATTTCCTATCAAATCACCATCATAAAAAGAAAATAAACTTCATTTGTTCTTCAAAATTGTGGTTCGAAGCTTTTTTTAAAATTGTTTCGTTTGTTTGTTTGTTACTCTTACCTGAAAGACATAAAAATGCTAGTAGTAAATCTTGGGAACATCGTTAGGGAACTTTGTAAGTTTTGATTTGTTTGTCAAATCTTTGTGCTTGTTTACTGTTTAAGTTCCTCTAACTTTGTTCGTTCCGTTGTTGACGAGAATTGTTGAAACTTTGCTTTGTGTATCTTCCCTCGAGTGATTGTTGTTGAACTGACAGATTCAGAGAAACTTTTTTTTGTTGTTTTATTTTCTTAGATTTGTTCAGTTAGCACGTCTTTATCTCATCTATCTACGAGAGAGAACTTTGGAAACGCAAGCCAGTGGCGGATTCACGGGGAATTCGAAGGAACGGCCGACCTCTTTTTTTCTTAAATCCATTTCATTCTGTTATTTGCAGTATTAATTTATTAAGTATTAGTTGTTATGCCAGCACTTCGCACAGGTTAGATAAAATACCTATGTAAACAAACTGAACAATGAAAAAAAATCTTATTTTACTAATGGACTTGACACTAATATTAGTCATTTTGGATTATTTTTACATGTTTTGGTGTCCCTTTCTTCCGATGATCCCCGGCCCGCACACAATGGTAGCTGAATTTGAAAGTCATTGTTAATAGAAGTGTCACCATTGATCTCAGCGACTGCGAAAACTATGAATTTGACACTAATATCGGTCATTTTCTACTACTTTTACAAGTCTCGGTAAACGTCTCCCTGAGAGGCGGCGTGTTGTTTGCCACGACTCGATTTTTGTGTTCTTTGCCACGATTAGGGATGCGTTCGAGTCGGGGCCGAGACAGAATTTTCCTGACAAAATTCGAGTCGAGACACAGCTCTTCCAATAGAAAAATATATATTTTTTGAATCGAGACATCACTTTTACAGGACATTTTCGAGTCGAGACAGTCTCAAATCTGGTCTCGTGCGCATCCCTAGCCACGATTTTGCCACAATCTTTGCATTCTGATCTTATCAGATCTGATTATATTGAAGGTATACAGACACTTGGAGTGAAAGGAAGGGTTGCCAGACACTTTTGTTTTTGATTCCCTGGGACAAGTGGTAAGTGTTCTCGCCTTTGGAACGAGAGAGGTCTCATTAGACTCGCTGCTGAAAGAGAACATCAAGCTCCAAACAAATAAACAGAAAACATCATTAATATCACAATAGCTTAGTAAATTGATAGCCCTATAATTGCATTTTCTTTTTTAATGAATATCTTAATATCATCTCCTGTTACATAATGTTCTGTTTTTCGTTATGCTACGCGACTGAAGAAATGGATTTTATATCCTTAAGAAAAATTAAATTAAATATTTTCATTTTACGTCCCACGCTTATGCCTTGTAAGCTAAGGGATATGATGATGATGATGAGAATGAATAAAAATAATGTATTGAAGAAAGTGGGAGGAAACAGAAGAACATCGAGAAAACTCACACACACAGTGTTTGCCCACCACAAAGCCCACTTCGCGCGAGCTGAAATCTGACCAGAGATCCTGATAGTATGAAACAACAGCAAGCAAATATGTGTAGAAAAGCTCAATAAACACAAATGTAAACGGAAGATCACACTTCAAACTGATGAAATGGAGATATCTCCTGGCATGACTAAGCCTATAGACCCGTAACAGTATCCTTCGAAGACATTTTTTTATTTTGTGATATTAAAAACTGAAATATTTTTTTTAATCTTTCGGAGAAACCAATCAATAAACAAGTAAAAGTGAAATATTTTAAATAAAGTGAAAGTAAAAAACAAACATTATAGACACGGAAGACTTTCACAAAGGAAAATAAGCCATTTCATACACAATCCTATTTTCTCAAATCCGAAATATAGGGGCCGCGGTGACTCAGTGGTAGAGCGTTCACCTCTGGTGTTTGGGGTCCCGAGTTCGATACTAGCCCCCGCCAAGTAAACGTTGTGGTGGAGAAACACCGTGTGCGTGGGTTTTCTCAGGGGTTCTCCCGTTTCCTCCCACTTTCTTCATTCCACCATTTCATTCATTTCTCATTTTCACCGTCTCTTTTAGCCTAACCGGCATAACCGTGGGACGTAAAACTCAAAGATTTCATTTCATTTTTTCAAATCCGAAATAAAAAATGAAAGTATGGAAAACAAGTATATAAACTCCAGAAATCTTACAAAAATCACTTCACTTTAAATCACAACTCAACCTCAACGCATTTGCACAACATCGTTTACAGTGGTGTTCTCCTAAACAAACCCATTAAAACATAAATTCATAAGCAATCGAGTGCTGTCTAATGTCAAACGACCAAAAATATAAATCCAGTAAAATGGCTTACAATCAAAGTCAGAAATGGAAAATTCAGATATAATTTAAATTTTGAGAATAAACTAAAACCCTCCTAAAATCCCTTTCGAGAGAAATGTTTAATGAATACTCGAAACTTGGGTTATGAATAAGAACAGTAACCCAATAACGTGCTTGGGACCGTTTGTATTGCATGTATTCGGTTTATACGTATAATATATTTGATTGTTATAATATAGTCATCTGGCAACCCTCAACTTCTGAGTCGATTTTCTATAAATCTTCACGATTATGACATAAGATAAATCAGAGAGAACCATACCGTGGCAAACAACACTAAAATCGAGTCGTGGCAAACAACACGTAATCCCCTGAGACCCCCTTGGTGGTCTTGGTCTAGGACAGTGTTTCTCAAAGTGTGGGTCGCGGGCTGTTTTTAGGTGGGTCGCGAGAAGTATTTCCGTTTAATTATGAAAACTTTATTTTGATTTAGAAACATATGTTGTGAAGTACTATTCAGAAAATGAAGCGTTTGTTAATGAACACGTAATGGTGAAGAGTAAGTGCCGTAGAGGGAGGCTACTTAAACTTTGGAGGAAACTTTGACATTTTCGGTGATACTTTGACACAATGCAGGAGCGTCGTTTCAGACTTCGCTTGAGGGGGGCAAGAGCACCACCGACATAAGATATTCACGTTACGTGCTAATATATAAGTAGACAATTCATTAAATTATATGCATTCCTCAAACACTTGCGGGGGGGCAATTGCCCCCTCCTGCCCCCTTTAAATGACGCCCCTGACACAATGTTCTTCAAGATATTGTTAACTCACACTCAAGCACACCGAGATGGAAAAGAAAAGGGTGTTGTAATAGGAGACAACTTGGGATCTCATTTCTCCCCAAAATGTTGTAAAAGCTACAGTGAAAGAAGGAATCTATTTCACTTGTCTGCCGCCTAACTCAACGCTTCTTCTGCAACCTTTAGATGTCGGAGTATTTGCCCCCCTCAAAAAACACTTGAGACAGATCTTGGAAAAATGGAGGAAGGAATCGCGTCGGAAGGGAATCATACGTAAGGAGCAAGTTCAAGTTATATTGAAAAGACTCAAACATGTTTTGGCTGCTAAAGTTCCAAGTTATCTCCAAAGTGTTTTTAGAACAACTGGACTTTATGCCATCGATAAGCAGGCTGTGCTCAAGAATCTTCCTGGCGCTGACAGTGGTACATCTGAAAGTATCTTGGATAAAAACCTTTTGGAATTTCCGAAGGAAGAACGAGGTTTCAACCAAGAGAGAATCCGCCACAGAAGAGGAAAGAAAGTGAACGTAGCACCTGGAGCACCAGTTACTTTGAAAAGCAACAAGAACAACAATCAACTCGAATTTGAAGAACTTCCAGAACTTGAAGGGCAAAGTGATGACTTCCCACTGGATGAGCCAGCGTGTTCCAATGTGGCCAAGAAAAGAAAAATAGACGACAATCTTTGTTCAATTTGTAAGTGCGATTTCGCCCATTACCGAGGAAGAGATTGGATTTGTTGTGTGCCATGCAAGTCGTGGGTCTGCGGGATATGTAACAAAGGATCCAGGGATCCGTTCTATGAATGCAAAAATTGCCAAGATAATATGTAATAGAACTCATTACTGTACCAGTTCTTATTACAAAACATTTTGTAGTTTCGATTTCATTTTTTATTATTTTTCTATTGTTTCACTTTGATAGCCAAGTTTTAGTTTCAGAATTTGTTAAAAGTGTTGTCAAATGTAGAAAGGGTAAATAAAAGTACAAAAATACCCCAAAATCCGCCTTTATCATCCATTAACAAAAAAAGTTTTTTAAAAATAAAATCAAGTGTTAAACAAGTCCCTAAAGGCACCCAAATTTGACCTAAAATGAAAAGAAGTAACGTGTCAAACTAGCCCCAAATTGTGGAGCTACATAGTCACTAATTTAAGTCAGAATATTTTGATGTAAGACTTAGTGTCATCATCATCATCATAGGTATTCTGCCTTTATTGGCAGGTCACTTGCCGCAGCTGAAAAGCTTCCATGCCCCACGGTCCTCCGTTAACCTTTTCGTCTTCGCGTATGATCTTTCCGTTTTAATATCATCCATTAATTGTAGTCTCCTTCGCCCCCCTCCCTCTCTTTCCCGCCACCATACCCTCTAGGACGTCCCTCATGATACAATCTCTTCTTAGGCAATGTCCCAACCAGTTTCTCTTCCTCTTCCTAATTATATCTAAAAGTCTTCTTTTCTCACCCACCATTTCTAACACTCTCTTATTCGTTTTCCGCTCGACCCAACTAATTCTTTCCATTCTTCTCCACAGCCACATTTCGAAGGCTTCCAGTCGATTTTCGTCACCTTTACGTAATGTCCATGTTTCCGCCCCATACAGTACAACACTCCACACGAAGCATTTTATGAGTATTTTTCTCAACTCTTTGTTCAAGGTCCCACAAAACAGACTTTTCTTTCTTTTAAAGGCTTCTTTCGCCATTCCTATCCTTGCTTTTATTTCACGTTCGCATTTCATGTCATTACTAAGAATACTACCCAGGTATCGAAAACTATTCACTTGTTCTATTTTCTCCCCTCCTACTTTTATATTTGACACAGACCCCTTCGTTCCAATCACCATGGCTTTTGTCTTTCTAACATTTATTTTCATCCCATATTCTTCAAAGCCCTTTCTCATTTTTTCTAACATTTTATTGATTTTCTTTTCAGATTCTGCAAGAAGCGCCATATCGTCAGCAAATCTTATGCATCTAATCATTCTACCTCTTACCGAAATACCATCATCATCATGTAAACTCTTTTTCACTATTTCTTCTAGATAGACATTAAATAGTGTTGGCGAGAGGCAGCATCCTTGTCGAACTCCCCTTCCAATTGCACTCTCTTCCGTCAGTTCTTTCCCTATCCTAACACTTACTTGTTAGTTCATGTATAAGTTTCTTATGAGTCTTCTATCTTTCCATTCCAACCCTATCTTTGTTAGAACTCCCAACAACAATTCCCAAACGTTATTAGTAGGGGTTTGTAGCCGATGGTCCATTTGGTGTAACTGCACACATGCAATATTATATCGAAAATAAATAAGAGAGTTATGTTCAATAAACTTTCCAAAACATGTCAAAGTACCCCCCTTTTACGGTGGTTACTCAAAGCCCGGCCCTGTTGTACAGTCAGTAGAGATACAGGGTTAGGATGGAAAAGTAGTGGATGAGTCAAAATCTGTCACAGGGTAGGGCACCGCGTCGGGAGTAGTGTTAGCTCTGTGTTACCTTTCTATGGAGATATTTTAACCTTTTTTGAAAGTTCGTACAAATTCATATGATACAGTTGTTTAAAAATAAATTAATATTACACTTGCTTGATCTGCTATCATCACCGACTGATATTCCCATACCGACAGGGCCACTATATTCATAAGTTTCCATTACAATTTAATTTGAAAGTGAGATATTTACGATAGATATAAAAGAAACCAACTAAATTCTGACTTATTAAAATTTAAGCATCTAGCTCTATTTTATAACATTCGTAGTCGCTCGGGGTATTCACATCCCTAAATAAATGTCATATTAATTACTCAAACGGACTGAACGAACTGGAATGAGAGATATGATTTACAAAATTTAATTGCTTTGAAATACATCACCATTACGTAGAACGCCAATGTGTGTTTGAATAAAAGTAGGTGGGCCACAAAATACTTTTTATTATTCAATGTGGGTCGCAGTAACAGCAAGTTTGAGAACCACTGGTCTAGGGCGTGGATCAAGGTACTCGTGACCAAAATTTGGTAACTATCGGTCCACTCGTCTGGTCCTCAGGCCGCACAGAGTCCAACAGACACACACACACACAAACAAACTCTTCATTTTATTTATATTAGATTAAAAATACAGTTCATTATTTGGTCGATCCAATCTGTTTAACACAAGCTTGGAAGTGTTTAACTTAAATAAGTGCTAGTTATACAGCTTTATCGATTGAACCAGACCCCGAGCCACTCCTTGAAATCACCACTGATTTGAACTGTGGATATTCCTGGGGTTTATTTCCATCTTGTCTAATCTCATGTTGCCTAACGGCTTATTAAGCACTAACTTTCTCCAAGATAAAAGATTCAGCCATTTTAAGCAAAATTAAGGTTGCCAACCGTCCGGTATTTTACCGGACAGTTCGATTTTTGATGTCCTTGTCCGGTGTCTGGTACGGCCTCAAAACTGGTCGTTAAATACTCGGCAATTTTTCTTCTTACTAGTCCTAATCTCTGTTCTATTCAGATTATTTTGGACTAACGAAAGGAATCGTTTGTCGATGAACATGGTTAAAGCAGAGCTTATCATTCGCTTTGATATTATCAAGCCCTTGCGTGCTGAACTTGCTGAAGAGTTGAAGGCAGGAATATTTACTGAACTTATCAAAACTGCTAAAGTTCAACAAAAGTACATTTTTAAGAGCGCAGCTAGCACTGGTTCATCTTCAGCTACATCTTCCAATTAAATAATGACTCCAGATACAGTGAAAGTATGTAGGTATTGTGAGACATTACCAGCCCCAGTGAAGCTGGTAAGACTTATTTTTCAAATATATTTTGTGCATTCCATAATTATATAGCCAATTATATTTCCTTTTCTGCTTTAAATAAGGTGTATTTTTGATGGTAGATCACCAAAATTGCATGTGCCAACTCAACCACAACTGGAATAAGTGAGTTTAATAAATGCTTCAAAAGTAACTGAAGTTATTAAATTCGATCTCCGAATCGCTCAATTTTATGTGAAGTAACCATTTTCAAGTTATTCACATTTTTGATGAGCGATGTTGTTACAATCCTAAGAATATACATACTCTAGGAGGGTGTCCGGTATTTCCATATTCAAAAGTTGGCAATCCTAGGCGAAATGGAAATTCCCAATTTGCTAATCACATCTAAAATAGTGATGAAGGAATTTCTTTACTGATAACTTGATGAGAATTTTTTGTACTTCATTGATAACTATCAGCACAACCAAATAATGAAATCATGAATACGTTTGAAAAAAATCTACAATATTTCTTAATCTGTATTGGCCCTACGTATACCAAGGAGGATTAAAAATTATCCACACTTTTTTTTAGCATAAGAATTTTTGTGGATGTTTCTTTAGTATCATGTCATAACTCGGTGTTTGTATCAAAATTAATATAAATTTCATTTTCTGGCATTCAATACTTTTAATTTCTAGAAAATGACCCGATTTTTTAAAAAAAGTTTTCGTGATGGACATAAAGTACTCTCCCTTGGCGAAACGTGTTACCATAATGTACATGAGGTTATTTCCTGTTAAAGTTGAAGATTCTGACACCAGACGTCGCTACGGATATAGCTGACACAAAGCGTCGTACATCTAAACGGAAAAGACGTGTTGGTTTCAGAAAGTGATAATATTAAAGCGGAATCATGGATTACGCGTAACACCGTGCACCAAGGGAGAGCACCCTACTATGGGACCTATTGTAATCGGGTCAAGACATCACTGAGGAAGTGGACTATCCAAATATCCATGTTTAAGAATTCTCCAGTACTTTCACCCCAATTTATTTTAGAGAGATACGTGGAGCCTCTCTAAAAATGATTGTGCAAATACCGGAGGCTCTGAAAGATGGATATTTGGATACTTCACATACCAGTCCCTCAGTGATATCTTGACCCGACTACGATAGATCTCATAGTAGTGGAGTTATTAACTTTTAAAGTTCACTTATTTTACGTTTTCTGCTCCCTGTAACTCCGAAACTACCCACTTTTGAGCGCAGGTCCATATGGACTTTTTTTCTTATTTTGATGTGAATCTATTCCCAAAATATTGTGAGTGGGGCCGCGGTGGCTCAGTGGTAGAGCGTTCACCTCTAGTGCTTGGGATCCCAGGTTCGATCCCAGCCCCCGCCAAGTGGACTTTGTGGTGGACAAGCACCGTGTGCGTGGGTTTTCTCGGGGTTCTCCCGTTTCCTCCCCCTTTCTTCATTCCACCATTTCATTCATCACTCATTATCACTGTTTTTTTTAGCCTAACCGGCATAACCGTGGGACGTAAAACTCAAAGATTTCATTTCATTTTCAAAATATTGTATAACACAATATAACACCCTGTATAATACTGATCTTTCAAGTACTACCATAGATTCATTCATGAAATAAGCTTTGCGTGATCCCATTTACTGTCTTCTTTACCAAAGTTTATTTTAGTCCTCTTTCCTTGTGATTCGATGTTTATGTAACAATTGCCCCATTTTCCGAACTCAAAGCCAGGAGTGATAGTACCACGTTTTTTTTTCTTTTTATATGTTGACCATACGCCACTGGTTGCAAATGGTTTCACCTTAGCTTTTGTGTGTTTTCTCCGGTTTCCCCTCCCCTTGTACCCACCGCTTCAACTCATACAAAGCTTATATAACAAGGCCCTCGTGTGGCCACTCTCGGATCAAGCATCACCGAACTCAAACATGCTTCGACAATTTTCTAGTTGGAAGACTTCCAACCGCACGTCAACTGCAGAGGGCGCAATCACAAAAATAAGAGGAAAAAAAAAAAGTATTGAACGCGAAAGGGATATTGGAAGGAAACGAATAACAAGAACAGTATATTAAACGAGATAGGCGATATTTCACGTTTGAAACTTGTAGTTGTTTCAGTGGGGGCGTTAGCAATAGACTGACGTCATGTGGTTCATTCTATCAAATGAAGACAGGATTGCCAGGTAGTGAAAATTAATGACTGAAGTTGTAAGTTAGTAAGTTTGTCATGAGCTTCATCAAAAATATTATACAAGGTAATCAAAAAAGTTTTTGCCGTTCTAGAGCAGTAAAAAACAAAGACCAGTACAGAGGATGGTACATTCTTTAGGTCTCGAAGTAATCTCGATCAGCATCTAACACCTTTTGCCAATGTTCCTTCAGCTGCACGATACCCTGACGATAAAACTCGGCGCTCATGTGTGCAAAGAAGTCTGTGAGTGCGATCTGTAGGTGTTCTTCATTTGCGAAGGTGGTTGTCGAGGGAATGAAACAGGTGGTAATTTGTTGCGCAAGGATATAGTCCATGGCACAGTATCTCCCAGCTGAGTTACTGGAGGGTCTCCAGGGTCCTCTTTGCCACATCTGGTTTGGCAGCGTCTTTTTGCAACAGCATACCCTTGCGATTCAGCAATACCGGCTCGTTCTGCCGCAATTCACAGTGCTTTTTGTAATTGCTGAGGGTAGAAATCAGCAGTGATGATATGACCAGGTGGAAGAAGCTTGTAATATACCACAGAGAAGATAACCTTTCGTGGGTGAAGAGGTGTTCTTGAAGTGTGAGAAATAGGGCCACATGAAGTCAACTAATGTCTGGTACACTTGGAAGTGTCATAGTGGACCCACTTTCCGTCATCAGTGAGCAAGTGATCAAAGGTACGTGTGTTCAGGTGCCAAGTGAGCAAGAAGAAACAAGCTATCACTCGTTGTTCCTTGTTGGCTGCCGACAATGTGTGTCGGGTGCCCATTGCTTAACTTGCATGTCTTCACTATCCCATATAGGTGCAGTACTGCTGTTTCAGCGGAAACATGGAGTCTTTCTGCAAGTTTATCACACGTTAGACCACTGTTCTCCTCCACGGCTGCTTTCAAGGTCTCATTATTCAACACATTTGGTTGTCCACTGCGAGGTTCATCCAAAGGGCTCATATTTTCCGAGCGGAATTTCCGAAACGAATGTCTGGCGGTGAGTTCGGTCACGTCATTCTCCTCAAATGCCTGTCTTGGGGCCGCGGTGGCTCAGTGGTAGAGCGTTCGCCTCTGGTGCTTGGGGTCCCGGGTTCGATCCCAGCCCCAGCCAAGTGAACTTTGTGGTGAACAAACACCGTGTGCGTGGGTTCTCCCGTTTCCTCCCACTTTCTTCATTCCACCATTTCATTCATTTCTCATCTTCACCGTCCCCTTTAGCCTAACCGGCATAACCGTGGGACGTAAAACTCAAAGATTTCATTTCATTTCATTTTCAAATGCCTGTCATATGAAGTGACTTGATGAGGCAGCTCACAAGCCCACTTTAAAGTAAGGCAACAAATACATGCAAACAAGCTGCTTCAATACCTCCATTTCTCTTTGACATTAAACGAGCTATGAGTGCTATATTTACGCAACGCGCCTATATTACAAAGTTGATGGTGAGGTTAATTCCAGATCGCTTGGCAGGCACATACGTTATTTCGTTTCCTCTCTGTGAGCGCATGATTAGTGGCACGTCAAAAATAGTAAGCACTTTTTTTTGTCACCCTTGTATTAATACTGACAGGACACTTACAGCAAATTTAGAAATTTCAGTGTTTACGATATCATCGATTTGATCACACGTTAAACAGAGCAGTTCTATGATTGGCGTAGAGCCCAGGCTTTACAAGTAGTGACGGTCACTATGGACAAATCTAGCAGACTCCTTGATGTGCTGGTTTAACCCTTCTAGGATTTTTGGTAACTTTTATCATGGCGTAGATCGTCTTTGACCGCTTAGTTAGGTTCTATAACAGGTGTTTAAGCCGGTTTTTTTATTGGTCAAGTAAAGGATTGACCAAACAATACACCAGATGGGTTTTGGAACCGGATGGTCAACTTGGCGGTACTAAGTGGGGGCGGAGGGGCGTGTCATTTTTATTTTTTAAGCTAATTTCGAAAATTTTTAACACCTTTAGTTTTCAAGATATCAGATTGTGTGTACCTTTGGGTATTTCTAAAAAAAAATTTTTTTTGAGATTCCTACGTGAAATCGGGGCCGGGCCCGAGGGGCGCAAGTATTCCGAGGTGATGATTTTTTCAGAAAAAAAATCCAGTTTTCCACGATTTTTCCGGTTCAGATGTATGATATGGGCACGAGTGATACCGTTGGAAAGGGCTTGTTATACTGAAGAAAATGGCGTTTGAACCATGACTCTAGGTCAAATAATAATGACGCAGTACATTTTTGAAGTATTTTTAAATGTCTATATGAAAAAAATGGCTCACCTTCAGACTTTCAAAAATTCCTCCCGATCTCAGTTTCAAGATACAAGATTGAAAGTTTGAATACGGATTACGTATATAACAATGTATTTTCTAAAAAAAAAAATATTCAAATCCCTACGTGAACACAAGCCCGGGCCAGAGGGGCGCAAAAATTTTCAAAAATTATTATTTATTTCGAAAAATCTCCCGGTTCTTTTCGATTTTCTGGTGTATAATACAGACAAGCGAGTGATACCGTGGAAAAGTATGCTCTCTTCTGAAAAAAAAAACAAAAAAAAAACGAGGTATGAACCATGATCCTACAATTCACAGTAAGGAAACAGTAGCTGTTTGAATGAAAGTCTAAAATTTACCTCAAAAAGTGGAAATCCTAAAAGGGTTAAAGAAAATAGTGATATCTTTTTTTTTTTAATAACCTCTAAATTTGATTAACACTCAATTTTCTTTCATTTCCAAGCCCACAATTATGACTTGATAAGGATACATTATTTCCCATTTTTTAGTGAAAGAAGTTAGTTTTTAACCTATTTTAAATTCAAACATAATAGGAGCATATTATAAAGCATAATAGAGTTAAGATTGTATGGAAAATGGATACCGCAGAGTTCTATTTGATAAATGATTGTATTTTTTTCGGTCAGCTCGCTCTGGTGGTCCTCTCATGCACTTTTTTCTCTCTCAAATTTGATTACACAGCAAAATCTTCTCTCTCTTCTGCCTAATCGTCCATTCCCCACCCCACGTACGCCATCTCCCCTCACTAATACCAACTATGTCATTACTCTGCGCTAAAGCTTTATTTTTTCTATTTTTTTTAAAAAAAGAAGCTCCAACTAGTTTTAATGGATGCTGATGCACACAATTCTCTGCTATCTATCTTTCTCTCTTGGCCACACTTTTGTGCGTTTCAGCCACAGTTTTTTTTCTTGTTATTTTTTTTTTCCTTTTTAGTGTTGTCGTGCACTATTGACTGAAAACTAGACCAATAGCGTAATTTAAATTTACAAGTATCCTTTTCAGTGTGAAATATGTGGAAACATTTCAGTTCCAATATATATTTGTGTGTTTTCGTTTTTTAAAAAAATGTGATGTCACTAGAAAAGACTATTGCTACACCATTCATTTAAAAGGAAAACCATATCTATCTATCTATCTATCTATCTATCTATCTATCTATCTATCTATCTATCCATATATATATATATATATATATATATATATATATATATATATACAGTAACGTAGCGTGAAGTTTTGAAATGGGTAGGCTGAAATTAGATTCGTAGCTAGAGGGTGGCTAGGAGGGGCCCAATCCCCTGAAACTTGTAATTTTTGTTGTATGTATATATGAGTGTAAAGTGAATTTTTTAAGTTACCCCCCCAAAAAAACAAATCTATCCCGCCCTTATTTAAATGATCACGTCTTAGTGTTCTGACTATGCTGTAGTGGTTGATAGAGAAATGCTAATTCATGCAATATATTTTTCATACAATGCAAGAAATAGTATAAGAGTGGTTCTGCTTCATATTTCCCTTACATATATGGTTTCCTTATATATGCGATACTCGCATATCACACATACACGGTATTACTGTTTCAAAGAAACAAAAACGGATAGCTATAGGACGATCTTAAGTGCAACTTCCTCAAATCATAGACAAACTTAAGCACTTCACCCACAAGAACACATATCAGCATATTAATAGAAAACAGTGGAGCAGTAGCTCACAGTCAATTAATGATTTTTACAGAATTTTTTTTTTTTTGATTGAAAGTATGAAAAAAAGAAACTATACCTCATCTGAGGTCTCCTTCAGTATCGATCTTCGAAAAACTTGCGGATAGCAACGCAACGCAAAAAATATAACAAGCAATTATAACTGCTATATCAATTATCGAAAACTAAAATGTAAATTTTACGCTGTATAACGCAAACCAGTACGCAATAAGGTCCCTGATGTATTAATACTATTCATAATAACATAACATTTTTATTCTCTCTGTCTCTCTCTTTATTTTCTCGGTCAAAACTCGTTACTGAATGTGAGCTTCTAAATTTTTCATAGTCTCTGTTCTATACTTTCTTCCAAGACCGCATCCTGTCGCTTTTGTTTCGACAAACACCCGAAGGCTAGCCTTTCGTCAACATTCGACCACTTTCGTTGCATCATGAATTTGTGTATAGCTCAAGAAGTTTTCTTCTGCTGAGGGTGGCGGGAAAGTGATAGTCACCGCCCCCTTCTCCTAATTCCATGAGAGAAGCGGAAGGCTAGCCGCCGATAGCCTTCAATGCGTTCTTGCTTCGCTTCAACTCGCTTGATGATTTAACAACGTATCATAAAATAAATCCATTTTAATAAAATTAATTCTATCAATATCCAAAAGCAACATTTTAGGCTGATGTATAAATAAATGGATAGGCTAAGCCTTATAGCCTTAATGGACACTACGTCCCTGTATATATATATGTATATAGTGTATATATCGTCAGTGGCGGTTCTTTGAGTACATGAGTGGAGCACTACTTCACCTACCATTAAGTTAATTTTTACTTTCTTACGGTGCTCTTATGTAGTTGAATGGTAGCGTGTATATCTCTCGTAGGCGTGGTCCCAGTTGAAGCTACAAAACTGAGATGTTAAGTGAGGAAATTAACGGAAAATGATCTATAACAATAACAAAATTCAATACTTATACAGAGTATTCTTCATTCTTAAGCTTTCGTCATAATTAAATAGAATAAACTCTGCTGAAGACAGTACAGAGGATCACGCCATTCCACATGTAGAGAATATTCGGAGGGACATTTTGCAGTAAGAAAATGTACAAATCCTTTTATTATAGGTAACCAACATTTCTTTGCTACTGTGCAGGTTGCATAGAAGCTAGGACATTCTATAGATTTTAAACATTATGTGGATAGCCACTTTTCTATATCATTTTATTATAGGTAACCAACATTTCATTGCTACTGGGCAGATTGCATAGAAGCTAGGAAATTCTATAGATTTTAAATATTATGTGGAGAGCCACTTTTCTATATCCTTTTATTATAGGCAACCAACATTTCTTTGCTACTGGGCAGATTGCATAGAAGCTAGGAAATTCTATAGATTTTAAATATTACGTGGAAAGCCACTTTTCTATATCCTTTTATTATAGGCAACCAACATTTCTTTGCTAATGTGCAGGTTGCATAGAAGCTAGGGAATTCTATAGATTTTAAACATTATGTGGAGAGCCACTTTTCTATATCCTTTTATTATAGGTAACCAACATTTCTTTGCTACTGGGCAGATTGCATAGAAGCTAGGAAATTCTATAGATTTTAAATCCAGTATAAACAGTTACCCCTTAAGATGTTGATGGATTGATTCTATTGAGAAACTGGACCCAGATAATCGTTCTAGCTGTCTATTGGAAACAATCTAGCTGGTTCAGACTTCAAGAAATTCTCTTTTCTGCTAGAGTTATTATGTGTAGTAATGGACGAAGACAAGTATTGCTATTACAAATTTATAAGACCTACTGCCCTGGTTGTAATAAACACTAATAGATCCAGATGTACCATTTAGAGAGAGTAGATCTTTTCCTGGGAGATGAATGTAGACCGGAAATACCAGAAGCATAACTAAAGACGTCCCTACGATACTTTTGTGGGTGGTCCTGGCCCCTCCCTTTTATTTCTAGAACTGATAAAATTGATGTACGTACAAATTTTCAGAATAAATTAATTATTTTCATACTTCAAATATTATAGGTATGCAACTCCAAGTAAAAATCATCATACGATATGCAAAATATACAGAATTTATTTATAGGTTGATGTATATTTATAAATGTAGTGTTCAATAACATTTTTCACACCTTAAAATTTCTTTCTTTTGCTTAAAGTTCGGCCAAGTTGTCTATTATTTTTTTAAATCAAAGTGTTAATTCTTTCAATTTTTCTCGTCCCTGAGTGTTTTTTAAAAATATTTTTAAACTATATTTTGGAAAATGAATGCTCAGTACTTGGAGTTGTGACAGGAAAGATCAGAAGCAATATCTAAAGCATGCAAGTGACCTACCAATAATTGCAGAATATCTTTGATGATTATAATGATGTTAGTGAAAAAGCATTTTTTAAAGCAATACTAGCGTCAATTACTCGCTTTGCTGGGATAAAATAAGAAAAATTAATAATAGGTTCCGTTAGTCAATCATTTTTTACTATTACAGAAGTGCTCTTTATACAATGTTCTTACAGAATTTGGAATACCAAAAAAGCTAATTAAGATATGTTTAAATGAACCCCAAAGTAAAGTCCGGGTAGGAAAATTTTTGTCCACGAGCTTTCACGTCGAAAATGACCTCAAACAAGGAGATGCGTTGTCGCCATTATTATTTAACTTCGTTCTGGATTACGCTATAAGGAAAATCAAAGGTAGCAACCAGGGCCTAGAGTTGAACGGTATTCACCAGGTTATGGCATATGCTGATGATGAAAATTTAATAGGGGATGATAAGAGAACAATAGAAACAAATGAAGAGGTCTTATTAAACGCTTGCAGGGACATGGGTTTAGAAGTAAACGCAGAGAAAACTAAATACATGGAAGTGCGTCGGGACCGGAATACAGCAAATTATGAATGCGTTTGAGCAGATGGGAGGACAATATTAAGATGGATTTCGCAGAGATTGGAATACAAAGCAGAAACTGGATGTAGCTAGCTAAGGGTAGAAGTCAGTGGAGAGCTTTCGTGAACACGACATTGAACCTCCGGTTCCATAAGCCATAGAGTTCGTTAGTTAGTTAGTTACAGAAGTGCTCTCTAATATCGGTCATTTGCGATCATTTTTATATATCTCTCCCTCCGCTAAGTTCCACCGTCAAATTAAAATGATTGAAACCATCCCAGGCCTGAATTTAACCTATGTTGAAAATTTGATTGAGAACAGTCGCGTAGTTCCAAGAGGTATGAAATAACAAACATATTCACTTTCATTTTTATATATCATATGCACGGTATAAACATTATATGTAATTATAAATTACACTAGCTGAACCTGCGGTGTCTACGCAAAGCATAATTCACATATGAGCATGATTCTCCTTGTCATTCCTCACATCTGTACATGTCCCTTTACAAACACAAGTGAAACATGTCTTGATAAAAATCAGCAAGAGGTACCAAAAGGGGAGATTTTTTCCATTATTTTTTTCAATATCTCCCACCATTTGCACGATTTGAGCCTACTTCCGGTTGGAGTTTCTAATTCATGTATGATAATTGTTTTCTTTCTTCTTGCAAGCAGTATGTAATAAGCAAATACATTACACACAAAATTAATTATAAGGTTAATGATGTATGGTTTTTATTGGGTGAAACACTCCAAACAATAAAGATTCATCTTAGACTGGAGAAATGGTTATCCTTCGTTTTTCATTATCATTTGACCATGAAACAAAAGCCGGAGGGATATACAACCACTGTATACAACTATGTTGTGTTGGAATATATAGTTCATAGGATAGGATATTTTACTTTTTTAAAATTTCAACACTTCTTGTGTACCCCTAAAAAAAATGTAAATAAAGATATAAGGGCCACGCTTTTTGAATATCGATATCTCGATATCTCATTGTCGAAAGGATGGAGATATAAATAGATAAATTGTAGGGATTTCATCCAGGAACACCAAAGAATGTTGTACTGCTCTAGATATCTAATGTATAAAGTCTTATTTACCATAAATTCCGTATATTTACTTTATTTTCCTACCTTGTATTCCTGTTTTAAAAGAGCACTAAACTGGCAGGATGCTAAAATTTACATGGCTGCAAAAGTCCGGAATCGAAATTACTAAACTAAAGATTTGGTTTAATTAAAAGACCGTATTGAATTAACATTTAATTTTCATTACATTTTTTTTTTTTTTTTTTTTTTTTTTTGAAGAAAAATCCTCTTGAAAACGTGAAAGGAAATTGTTAAATTATTTACATTTTTCTTGGTAGGTAGGTAGACACAAATGAAGTTTTTTGAAATTCATACGGCGATGCTAACTCCTGCATCCACCCCTCTTCATTCTCTCTTTCGCAACGGAAAATAGATGGCGTTCTATTTGATTAATGGAGCATGAGTCCTTATGAATTCCCAGCTCATGCATATTTTCGTGTTGGGCTTAATTACGGAGGAGAAAGATCACCTTCTCCCTCTCCCTCTTTGGCGTCCTGTTTCTATAACAGAAGGAGTTTAGTGTAGTGGTGGTTAGCTTGGTAAGCATGGAGATCCTGTTTCTCTCTCTCTCTCTCTTCATCTTTGCCCTACCAACATCCGACTAATGTTAACTCGTTTTAATGAGTGTTGATGCAAAATTTGCTGCACACTATCTAGCCCTCCCTCCTCCCTTTTATCCCCGCCCCCCGGACTCACTCGTTAAGCCGTCTTAAAAACCATTGGCTTGCAACCAGACCACTTGGCAAAATGAAATGCATAAAAGGATACGTACGAACTTGGGCGAAAGTAATTTCTCCATTTCTGTTTCTACACACACACACATGGTATATATATATATATATATATATATATATATATATATATATATATATATATATATATATATATATATATATGAGTATGTGAAAGACGGAAAGAAAAGGAAGGAGATCCAAACGTTTTGTGGTTCTGTGGAATATTAAATAGATATTTTTTGTGCAGCGCATCTCCTGAAAAACAAGATACCATTGCTATTATCAGAACATGTATTTTCTCTAAGTTCGGAGGCTGCAATGAAGTTACATCAATCAGAGACTATATTTCGGGATGTAATCCCTTAGGTATCTGGCTCAGTAATGTTCAGAAATACCAGGATTTCAAAATTACATATTAATCTCTTGCTATGAATTCCAATTAAAATATCTTATAATAAAATTATGTATTTTTGTTTCCTCTGTGTTAAGTGAAGGAAATTACCTTGGTTTTTCATTGGCATACGTACGAAGGATGTTCAAATCATTCCGGGACTTTTTTTTTTTGTGAAAAAAACTCGAATTTCAAATTGTGAATATTCCATTACTTTCTTTTTTCTTTTTCCTTTTTCTTTTTTTGCATAGCTCTTGCTACAATAGAATCAGCAGTTTTGAAATAGGTCATGAGTCAGAAAAGTACAGTTATAAGAAAATTGAAAACAGAAATTGTTTAATTTTTGAAAATCCTGATAAAAATGAAATAATCGACCTTTCTCTGAAGAAGTAGAGCGTTTTTGTCATTGTACGAAATGAACAACTTGTTGTAAGCAATTGGTGTTCCAAAATAAGTAAATAAATAGATAAAACGTTGGACTAAAGCAAAATCTAAATTTTCTGACTCATGACTTTTTCAAAGCTGCTGATTCAATTGTACTTTTTTTTTTAAATCTCAGTGTTTATTGAATGCCTGGAAGGCTTCAGCATGCAAAGATATCAGTACGTCTGAACCATTATAGGATAGCCGCTTCACTTCATCACAACTCTGGAAATATTTCGTCACATATGATATGCGATCCAGGAAACATTTCTTCTCTTGTGACAATTACGCTCACACACTCAATTAATTGTTCATATATTCAAATTAAAAACATATTTATATAGAAATTCAACTTATTTTAAAAGTCAAGGAAAATTTTATTTTGTTTCATTTAGCAGCCAAGCGAACCTCTTTCATTTGTCCCAGGTAAAGAAGTTTCTCTGCTTTTCAGAAAAAAAACATAAAACGTCGACCGCACTAATAGATAGGGATGGTACCGAGACCGAGACGGACTTTTATATACCGAGACGAGACCGAGACCGAGACGGACTTTTAAATACCGAGACGAGACCGAGACCGAGACAGACCTCTATAAATCGAGACGAGACTGAGGTCAGACTCGAAAGTCTCGGTCTCGTCTCGAATATTGATATTGATAGATACTAAAATTGTCTTCACTCAAAATTTGTATCATTGTTGTGTTAGATAATATGAGAACGGTTGACTGATGTACAGTGGCGTATTTAGGGGGTGGTTATCGGGCTCAAACCCCTCCTGAAATAAATTTGTGATTATTTTTTGCATTGCACGTACAACGCAAATGTTTCTTACTCGTTCCTCAAGCCTTTCCCGAAACAAAATCCACTGCTGATGCAAATACAATTCTCTCTCTCTCTCTATATATATATATATATGGTCGCGGTGCCACCCAGGTCCGCCCTGTATGGGTTCCCGGGGCCCAAATTTAATTTTAAATGGAAGCAAGGGGTGAGTGGTTCCTCGTTCGATAGATCTTGAAAAACTAAAAAGCATTGCGGCAAAAGATCTTTCATATCGGGCACTGTATTCAAAATGGCCGCCAAGACATGGTATCTGCATCAGGTAAAACGTCCAGTATCACTAATATGAAAACACTAGAACAAATATTCGAATAGGAAATCACAGAGGGTATTTATCATTCTATAGCTCTGGAATGTTGCAACAGTCGAAAAGATGATTAGAGTAATAGTGCCATAATGGAAAGGAAGAAATCTAACTCCTAGAAAATTATCGCTCCAACCTCACTCCGTACGTGAGTGAAGCGGGAAGGATCGGTGAAATTGCAAATGAGAGCCTTAGTTTTTGCAAGTTGTATCTACGAAACAAAGTTATTTGAAATGTGTTTTTATAAGAGATAAATGTCTCTGTAATGGGATAAAGTATGTAAGATTCTTGTTAAATGGTACCTTCCATTTTGATTGCGGGCAATGGTTTGATGCAAAAATGAATCAACTGAAATGCGAAACCAATTTGTCAAACAATGCAATTTTAGAACAATGTTTACAAACGTTGGTTTTGTTCAACAGTCGTCTGCATGATATTGGTTCGCTTCTTTTCCTTCTATGTCTTCTTGCATGTGATGGAATATGAGTTTTACTGAGATGTCCACAGTTACATTCCGAATAACTTTCAACGGTAATTTTGTTGTGATCCTTAGTAACGAAACGGTACATACTGATGCAGATATGTCCCAAAAATCTTGCACGCAATGCGTTAAATTATCAGGGGAGAAGAGGCGGGTAAAATGTTGTTAAACTTGAATTTCATCTCATTTCATCCCCATCGTTTACGTGTTATAGGCTGCCAAAAACAGGAAAAAATGAATTTTAAAGGTTCATAACTCCAAAACTATGGGACCAACCGTAGTCGGGTCAAGACTTCACTTAGGAACTAGTATGTGCTCTATCCAAAAATAAATGTTTTAGAATCCTAAGGTACTCATCCAACAATTTTAATGGAGATAGTTGGAGAGTACTTTATATCATAGGCCCGTAGTCAAACTCTCTCTCTTTAAAAATTGTTGTGGAAGCACCTCAGATTCTGAAACACGCGTCATACTGTATAGCCACGGACCAGTATATGATAAAGGGAGGGGCTAAACCATGGTTTGCCGCTTTATCCAGTGTAAAGAAAGTAGGATTGAAGCCCATTTTATCCAGTGCATACCTGAGCGTTCAGGGGGCTATAGTCCCTATAGCCCTCCCCTAGGATCTGCGATATATATATATATATATATATTAAAAATGCTGAAATTTTGTACCAAGTTGGGAAATTCTTCTTGATACTCTGCAATATCACTAGATAAACAAGCAATGTTGCTAAAGCAAAATAAAGTTGCATTTTCTCAAATTGCGCTATGTAAAGTATTACATATTTCTAATTTAGTTATTTAACAAAACCACAATAGCCCACACGTTATTTAGTGTAGCTTGGAAATCTCTAATAACGCAAATGGCATGGACGGTGCAATGCGCATCAACTGTACCTTAGCGTCAAATACTGTGATCATGGTATAATATATTTTGAATGAATGAAGGAACAAAGTTACAAGAATCGGAAAATTTAAATGTTTCTAAAGACTTTACTTCGAAAACGCGCTGACATATCACGTCTCATCATGCAGATGCTTCCAAAAGAGTTAAATGCTTATAACGCCATTTACAATAATTGTTATTTCAAATCGTTTCAGAGATACCAAACACATTGGTAGTGATTGTTATACTGCTTAAAATGACGTATTTGTATTAAATTTTTATAATGATTATTGCTTTCCTTTGCTTCTATAACATTACAACAATAGTTTCTGGTGGTTTTAATTACAAGAAGTCGCAGTTACATTATTTTAAGCAGTGCTGCCTACTTAATAAATTGCTAAATATTATTCTAAATACCAGTATGTGCAAATAACGTAGATAAACTGCAAAATATTTTAAAATTACTCGTAATTTGTTTCATGGTGCAAGAATGCTTTCAAGAGACGACGTTTTTCATACTTATGATGTTAATGTTTAAGTATTCGTTCCAGCAATACATGTAAATGCAAATTGTAACTGAAATTAAATGTATCTCATACATTTTCAGTAACACTAATTGTTTCCCCTAAGCCTTAGGCCTGGTGTATACTTTAGATTAAGACCGTGCTTAATTAAAAGTTCTAATTACACCCTGATTACATTTCACTTGCTTTAGTTTGACCACCGACCAACTCAAACTCGATTCATACCATATAGCTATATGCAATTATTCAAGGACTTACAGTTAGTAATACACAGTGTTCACTTTCGTTTTGTTTTGTTTTAGTTTAACGTCCCACAGTTATGCTAGGGCGGCTAAATGAGACGTGGAGCTAATGATTATAGTGGAATTCGAACCACTTCAGTCGTTCAACTTTACCCCTTCCGGAAATCGAACTCGGGACCACGCGAACCGAAATCAAGAGTGCTAGCCGCTAGACCAAATGGGGGTCCTCACATTGTGTTGATTTAAATCATTCAGTCAGTGTTGCCAGATCTGAAGATTAAAAAGTAGTGTGTCTGTACTCCAAAAGTAGCAAATTCGAACTATTTGTAGCCCAAATGTATAAAAATGAAAACTGATGGTGCTAATGAAATAATTTAATATGAGCTGAAAAGTGTGCTGGACGTATTGCAAGAAGAAATTATGATCGACGGACGAAAACAATTCTAGACTGGATAAAACGAGACAAAAACAGCCTAGGAAACCTTCGCATACAAGAAGGTGTGACGAAATCAAAAACCACTGAGGAGTAACCTGGAAAAGAATTACCCAAGTTAGATAGTTGTGGAGAAGACTTGGAAATACCTTCATCTAGCAATGGATTGATAATGATTGATTATGATGATGGTGATGATTTTATTATATCTGAACCTCAGAGGTAAACCAAACCAAGTCATAATTTTGTAATTTTACAGAAGCGAAAAACCGATTCCTCAACTAAGACTAAATATGTAACTTTTACTAGATAAGGTAGGGTAAAAATGGATCCAAAATTTAATGAAAATCATAGAGCGAAAAAAAATATTTTTGACTATTCAATCCATCATGTTGCAGCAAAACTACGAAAATTAATACAAAAGAAAACTAGAAAGTTAAGAATGACTTGTTTAGGCGAGTGAGAAAAATAGATACAGATAACTTGAATTACCTATATACTTATATAATATGTATGTCCATGTTTCGCAAGTAATTTTTAATCAATATAAAATTTCAACGTAATGAACGCAAGATTAGTTTTCTCGAATAAATATTGCATGCACCGTTGAGAGCTCAGGAATAAGATTAATCTATGTTACGGCACTGGATATGTGCTTACGTAATGCATTACGACCTTATGAACTTGTATAAGAAACAGATGCACTTAAAATGAGACGCGAACTATGCGAAACATCGGACTTTGAATCTAACTTGTTTTGTGATCCAACTCGAGACCTCACATAGCAAAGATGAGTGTAGTAGCTCCCACCACAAGGTTCAGGACGTTCGTGTTATAAAGTGTCAATTAAACACGGAGATGTGAAACGATAATATAGCATTTCATCAATTTCAAACAAAATGCGTATATTGTAGTAATAATTTACCCAAGTTGTTAAGATAATGAACGTTATATTTTGTTTTTAAAATGATAGTCAAAGCAGAATGTATTGAATAATAAATGAGAAATTGTAAAGTTTCAATTTCGTTACGATTAAATACATTCGTGCTGCTATGTGTTGCGTTATCCGTTAAGAGGTATTGAACAATTCTGATTCAAAGGAAATAAATAAACTACTGTATAGTACTGGAGTTAATTTAATAGAGTTTAATTGTATACGCAGTTCTGAGGCTACATGAGACAAAGTCTATTGCTGAAAGTGAAATATGGATTCTATTAGGGTTTGAGCTTGATATACCCACTGATCATTGAACCTGGAATACGCGCATGGAAAGCATTAGCATTAGCAAATTAGCAACGAAGAGGTACACCATACCATAATTCTAAGTCAAAATGAAAGGAAAAAATAAGCGGAAACGACAGACTGAACGAGAAATAATACTTTCACTATTTTAATTTCACAGTATTTCTTTCGAGACTTTCGAGACGAGACCGAGATTTGGTACTCGAGACCGAGAGCGAGATCGAGACAAGCATCTGTTGACCGAGACGAGACCGAGACCGAGACCGAGACGGTGATTTTTACTCGAGACGAGACCGAGACCGAGACCGTTATTTATCAACCGAGACGAGACCGAGACTGTGCAAAGTCTCGTCTCGTCTCGTCTCGATACCATCCCTACTAATAGACCACCCACCGTTCTACCTCGCCAGTCAACGGTAATGGAATTACTATTGTTACTCCAGCCATACTGTTGCACTACCTAAGTACCTCGATATCGCAAGTATCACGTCACAGACACACAGGAACCAAAATTTTTTATCTACAATCTTCGCAAGTGCTTATGAAACTCTTTAACATCACGTACTAGCCCAGAAGAGACGCTAGAAACCCAAGCCAAGCTATCAACCGATTTTTGGGAAATGGTGTCACGAACTTCAAGCGGCGAATCAGAATCCGAAATTCAAAATTCACAAAGAGAAGAATGAAGCGTCTATTTTTTTTTTTTTTTTTTTTTTTTAAAGAAAGAAAGCTGGGAGAACGCCTACACGGAAGAGAGGTTACTCTAAATCGACTCTTCAGCGTAAAAACATCACCAACACGCGACTCATAAGCATACGTCAACTCACATATATACATACATACATACATACATACATATATATATATATATATATATATATATATATATATATATATATATATATATATATATACTTAAGTGATTAATTTAATAAGAATGGCTAGCTAAAGACCCCTTAGCAGCCAGCTACTCAAACCACGCGTTATCCACAGCAACATGGTCATTACAAAATTACTTATGTAAATATTTAAAACATTAACCATAGATATTATTTTTATCATCTTACGGTGACGCTACGTAATTTGTGATTTTGAACTGAGTCTGTGATTGATCTATATATGTGGACTTCCTGTATTCAGTGAAAAGAGAGGAAAAGTAGTGCGATGGATGGCGGATATATATAAACTGTGCGAGTGAAATTTAAGTGCAGATGGATTTGACAAGTGACGCATCGTTGCATTTCAACAACATGGAGATGAAGGACGGAGACACGGGTTCGATCCCCGATACTCGAGACAGATGCCTTGCCACAGGAAGACCCAGACGCTTCAGACAAACGAGGACCTCTTCTCCGGGAGTTGAATCCAGAGGACAGCGGGGTCTGAGAAGGGACATTAGGAAGCATTGTGACGGTCAGTTAAGTACAGTGCAGTTTCCTTCGGAAGTGTGGAAATATAAGCGGAAGGACTTATTAAGGTAGGATAAAGTGTTCTGTTATTTTCTTTATTGAAGAAGGACTATGGCCAATATTTCCGTGATTCGTGATCTCCATACTCACCTTTTCCTAGAAACTTCGGGACATTGTTTATTCATACGGAACTGACCGTAAACATTTACAGCATTTTTTTTCTTTCTTTTTAAAAGAAGTAAACAAATAGCCTAATGCCTTGGTTGCATTTCTAAAATTAATTCACGGATATAGGAACTATTAATTTCATTCTTGAATAAGTACCATAATTTTTTTTTTAAATTATTTTAATAGTGAAATTTGTATACATTGATTTGATCTTCAATCATGCATTTATTTGTAATAGTCATGTGTCAATATTTAGATCCTTGAAGCCGTCATTATAATCATTTATATGCAATCCAATATTTATTTATATCAAGTATGGATTATTTCTCTTTTTAACATAAATCGCGTTTAAGATGTGTGAATGTAATGTAATTTCTGTTTTGAGTAAACCATGATTTAGCGTTAAAGTCTAGTTGTTCAAATTTTAACATTTGTATAAGTTGTGTTAGGGAAATATGTGTCAGAACGGTAAACAGGCTTAATACCATTTTATTGTAACTTGTCAATTTTTATTAGACTCATTCTTAAAAGAAACAATCAATATAAAGCTTCCAAAGACGTGCTATGTTGAGTAAGTTTCAGACAAATAAGTGTAAACATTCTTATCCCGTAATATCGTTAGAGTCTCATAAATAAGGTAAACAATTTAAGATACTCGAGTAAATCCCTTCGGAGGTACCTATCTGAGCAACGAACGCAGATAGGGTCCATAGCTATGGAGAAACGTTTATTCGCAAAAGAAGGAGTCAGTGAGAAAATCAAAAAGTGTCGATAATATAATTATTTTGATCAATTGGCCAAGTTATAATAATAGTAGTACTATATATATATATATTTCTGTGTAGTGTATTTGAATATGAAATATTTGTGTAGTTAGTGTTGTGTAACGATTTTTATTGTGAATTGTATTATTTTCCAACTGATATAGTATGTGTACAAAGCTATGTCTTGTTTATGCAAATCTTTTAATATTGAAAATTCACTAGAGTTCATTAGAGACGGTGCACTAAATTTTCTCAAAAGCATACTATCGCTTCTAAACTATTTCTCCAGTAAGTCTTGCAAGCAACCTAAACCATTAATTCTTTCATTCCGCAATCCGATTCTTAAACTTATTTCCATTTCTTTTATTAATAAAAAGAGGTAGTAGCTGTGGGCGAATTACTTAATAGTCGGTTATGTCTAGGAGGAAAACAATAAATCATTTTGTTAATTAATATTCAGTTTAATAGAAATTTTTGTTTGTATAACTACGTCATGGTAATTATAAAGAATCGAATATTGTCAGTTTAGTTGAGTAGAAATAGATTGTTGCTAAATTTTACAGTCAAGATTAAATAATTTGAATATTATGTTGTACAGTGAAGAATGTGTTAAGAGAAATAATATTATTTGGTCAAAACAGTCAAAAGTCTGATTCATTTTCAGTAAAGTCAATTAATTCATTTTTTTGTAAATCCAAATTAACTTTCTTGTTGATTTTTGTAGATATCACCTTATTTCTCGTTAAATTTATTAAAAGTCTATTTGACGTTAGAACCAAAGCATTTATGTGGTTATCATTTCAAAGATATGCCTATTTCTTTAACTGATATTAGCATACCTAGAAGTTATTTCAAATTACTCTGAACAGAAAAAGTTGAAGCACGGTTACATTGACCATCAGAATTTTTTTTATCTAAATTAACTCATTTTTTTAAAAAAACTTTAAATTAAACTTTCCTTGTTTGTTGCTTTTAAACTATTTTTGCTATCTCCACACCATTCGGTGACAAGTGATAGTCAGTGTAGCCAACTGAACAAGCCATTAGCGAAAAATCTTTCTTTCAGCTTTGCAGCTTGTGAGATTTTTGCTCCGCATGTTTTAAATCATTTAACTATTAACTACGCACCTGTTTTCCTAGCGCCTTGGAGACACCGGGATCGATTAGACTTAGGTCATCTTTCGTTGTACATATCATTTTTTTAAAAGAATTCAAAACCATCTTAGCAAAACGGTATTTTTACCTTGGAGAACTGAAGTTCGAGCCCCGTGGAGTCAACTTCAATTCTCCAAATTCTCATTCATTTTTTTAATTTCATTTGTGTAATAGGCAGATGAGTTGTCGCTCATCAATACCATTCACTTTTCAAGTACAAGGTCAGGTATTCATTTTTCTGATGCATATTAGGCTCATTCGTGAGTGCCTTAATTATTCATTCTAGTTCAGATTAAATATGCAAATTAGAGATAAGGAATCGAATTCCGAAAATAATACGTTTTATATTCTTCGTCGCCCGAATACGTAAGATCTGCTTATTCGTAATATCACACAGTAATTCTATTTGGCAGCCCGAGCAGAAATTTTCCTTTAATTATTAGTTATTTTCTATCGTTGCAAAACATAGCGCCCGAGACAATAGCATTATCATTACAAATCTTGGATTCCAAATCTTGGATTCCAATACTGGAACCCCAGTGTAACACTCTTAGCAGTCCTTGCAGGCAATGCAGCCTTTAACTCTTCTGTGCTCGTTAAAAGCGGGTGAAACGTTTCTGAAATTAAGTTTGTTCTCACTTTTCGGAACAGCAAATGGTTACTAAACGGCGTGACAAACATCTTGGCATTTGAAGGCGGCGCTCCAAGTTCCCTTTAAATGCTGCTAGCAAATGAGAGGCAAGTGGCATTGCCACGTTTATTTTGTACACATTCATGTCTATCCTCTTCCACCTGATGGCGCTGTAATTCGTCTGCTTAGCCATAGTCATACCCCTTAGCACTCGGCAACGTCGAGCTAGAGCTTGCGTTTTATTCGTTTAGCTGAAATGCCAAGATGTTTGTCACAGGCTTTAATTTTCATGTTTACTGTCCCTAACGAAAGAAACACGATGAATTTTGTGACGATTGTCAACTGTTAAGCTGCTCAACGCGTTGAACACTCCCAGAAATGGCCGTTGTGGGCTGCGATCCGCCACAACGAGGATCGTCAGTGACAGACATACGGTCATCTCTGAAGCGTTTGCACCATACAAATGTCTAACCGCGGTTGTTTTCATCACCGTATTGTGACTGAAATCGTCTGTCATTTCAGTTGGCTTTATGCTCTTCTTCATTAAAAACTATCACCATAGGCTTTCTGTGTACACATCAACACTGTTGTCCTCCATTTTGAATAACATTTTCCGGATTGGCGCGCGAAATGAGAACCGCCTACCATAGGGTTGCCATATTAGTGTGAGCGTACTAGCATTCGAGGTAGAAGTAATTGGTATAAAGCTGACTTTGGTCTCATTTGATGCAGAATCCATCCAAGATTGACACATTAAAAAGCCCACCGCTATATTTCAAAAATGAAAATCCTTGACGCTACTAAATTATGAGAATCTTTGACATGTTTAAAATGAAACAAAGTGTTATATACTAATTTGCTTTCTTCCATTAGATAGAGTTGTTCAAGTATTATGTAATCACTTTTAGTCATTTTAGAAGACCCTCTCCTTTCTAGTGAAGCAAACGTAAGCAGATGATTTACCCTCTCCACCTGGTAAGGATTTTGTTTTTAATTTCTCGGGATCTCTTACGTTTCGTGGATTTCAGAGTCTGTTTTAAGGTATCATTCAAGGAATGATGTTCCCTTTCACACGTTATGTCTGTTTCTTTTCTTTTTTCTTTCTTTTTTTTTATTTTTTAGAATGGTTAATTCATTAGTAATACGTTCCGACAGCGTTTGTTAACCTCAAAGAACTTCTTTCATTGAATTTTTACATTATACTTAGAAGTTGAAGAGATTAATTATATATTTAATCTTGTGAAAAAAAAGTTAACTATAATATTCTCTTCCTTTCTTCTTCGCTGAAATCCGGGACATTTAAGGGTCTCAAGAAATTTTTTCTGGACGCCGGAACGCAAATTTTAATTCCGTGACGGTCCCGGATTTTCCAGGACGAATGGCAAAGCTAGCCTACCAGTTAACAGGATACAGGTGCCAGTTACTGTTGTACATGTACGTTATCTCCGCTCTTCTGGTCGATTTTAAATCTGTAAAAAGAAATCTTGGATAGACTCGAACGCCCCTCGTATCTTGATTTATTACTCTGAAGATATCAGACCTGGGATTGTATTTTACACTGGGAATTGCGGATATTCACTAACAATAATTCTATCAGAGTTCTGCCCACAGGCAGTGGCGTAGCAGCTGCCCCAGCAACCCCCGCAGTGCGGGGGGCCCCGACATATAGGGGGCCCCGAAGTCTTGCGATGCTTAAAGATTCAAAGAAGTAGTATTTCAATCTTACTTCTATCGGCTTTACAACTAGGGCCCCTTCTCTATACTTTGCGGGGGGGGGCGCAAAAGTGTGCTACGCCACTGCCCACAGGATATGAGATATTTTCAAGTTTGACCTCTATTACATATTTATATGCAAAAGATCTGGACATCTTGATCAGCAGCTTTTGGTTTTAGACTTGATTTGAGTTAAGCGTCCCGTTCAGCAGCAAGACTATATGAGACGTGAACCTTCAATTTAACGTGGGATCTGAACCAGGTGAGTTACCGCCGTGATTCGGACCCGGGTTAAAAACGCGTACGTTATCCACATAGCTACCAGGGAGTTCGATTTGATCAGTGGGGGCACGGTGGCTCGGTGGCAGAATATTCACCTCTGGTGCGTGGGGTCCCTGATTCGATCCCGGCTCGCACCAAGTGCGTTTTCTGGTGGACAAACACCGTGTGCGTGGGTTTTCTCGGAGTTCTCCGTTTCTTTCCACTTTCTTCATTCCATCAATTTATTCATTTCTCATCATCGACGTCTCCTGGCTGGCATAATCGTGGGTAGTAAAACTCGATTTGATCAGTGGTGTGCACAAAAATTCATCAAGGGTGAGGTTCAAATTCCCAAGTTCATAACGTTTGAGACACACGTACTTTTATTTTACTTTTTCATATTTTGTTGAAAGGGGTTAAAACCTGGAAACCCCCTTTTGCATATACTATAATATTTAATAGGATAATATAATGGACAGTGTGAACCTAATGGTGAGTTGAGGTCGAAGCCACACCAGAAAGAAAAAACAATGGCGTGTTACTAATAAAGAATAAACTCATTTACTGAACGCTTCGGACAATGTTTCTGTTTGTCTGAGCAAAATCACAAACTATTTGTTTCTGGAACAGCGCTGCAATGGAACCAACGACCGTATAAATTCCTCGACAAGAGACCGAACGCAAAAGCCTTGACAGAGAGCCATCTATCTTCATTCTTCTTTTACACTTCCCTGGCGCCATCTATCCACCATTGGATAAAACTTCCCCCCTCTAATTCAGGATATTGCTTCTGACATGTCCAAGGATAGACCTTTTTCTCAACATTTCTTTCTGCATATTTCTTTCTTGTAGATATTTCCTTTCTTCCGTTGACATAATTATATCTCTGAAAAGTATAATCTGAGTGAAGGGGTAATTAATCAACGGGCGGTGCCAGCAAGTTTAATTTCAAAGTGAAAATACCGGGACGAAATAACGTAATCCAAAGCCAAATTTTAGATTATTAATCGAAATATAATGGCTTAGTGACAGGATGCATATGCCTAGTGCAAGAGAACCATGGTTCGATTCATTCTCGAATTAACGCTGTAACAAACTGTCAATCCCGAGAAGGTGATTAAATAAATCATCCGAAATTTATTAATATAAATTGAAAATATTTTTTAAAAACAACTAGTAGCGTCGCGTGTACAGCGCTTGATGGAGTTTGGTTTGTATAGCTATAGGTATGAATCAGGGACAATAAGAACAACTAATACATTGTGATAGTTAAGGTGGATCACTACCCGGAAGTCGGTACATAACTTAGCTCATTCCCTTAACTACTGACCAATGAAACGTTACCTATTATAAATATTGTACTATAAGATAGAGTATTGTTTCAGCTACAGCACAAGACACTGATTCATTTGGTTGTGTCTCCTGATATCGAAAAATGTAACAAATGAAAGAAAATATTTGATTCGTTTTACAATGAGCACACAAGATGGCACTTGCTGTTAGATCTTACTAGAAGTGCTTTGTTTTATGAAATGTTTATTTGTATCTGTAAAGTATTTTAAAGTAACGATCTTAGTATGAAATAGATATATTGTTTGACCGTTTTTCGTGTTATGTTTCATGTTTTATTTAAATATTAATTTACATTTAAGGAAATAGATTTCGAGATGAAACTTGCGCAGAACGCCATAATGCGTTGTTGCCAAATTTGTACGTTTACTGTAGTAGCCACAATAAGAAAATTCCTGGATTCTAGTATTGCAGTTCGAGAAGAGGAATCACGGTAAGGGTCGAAAACTAATTTCTCCAGTAAGTATCTAAGCAGAATTCCACGATTACTCCCTTTATTATCTGGCATCGGTAGACACTCGACACTATCTGGCAATGCCGCACTGTTCAAGCAGCGTTTAGCACAGCATCGAGAACACCTAGTGGTCCACCTCAGACCTACTAACTCTCCCGCATTTTGACGTTCACTTCCGCTCTCCCGTAACGAAGTAGCAAACTCCCGCCTAGTCGAATTGGGTTAGGGGGGAAAAGTAACCGCTTAACATACATTTTCTTAAAAAAAAAATACCATTGGAATTTCACCTAATTTATTTTTCGGCTGAAATAAAGTAATTTTATACATTGAACTACACTGTTCCCCATCCATAGGCACCTGTTCCCCCATCATAAGACAATTTTGTGTTGGTCACTCACAGTAAAAACTAACGGATCGAATTTAGAGGCGAGCTGTGTTTACACGTGTGCGTGTGTGTGAGAGAGAGAGAAAGAGAGAAAAAGAGAGTGAGAGACAGATAGTTTATCATCTTCCGACGGCTATTACTATTATAGTTTATATTTCGAAGAAGTCTCCCGCCTAAAATTCCTCCTAGGTTGGCAGGTCTGCCACCTTAATAAATCATATATAATAAATCTACTCTCAAAATAATACTGAGATTGTAAATGTTATTACAATTACTGCTTCGTAATTAAATCTCACTTGTAGGTACTATAATACATTAAAACTGAAGCCGAATATTTGAGTTTTACCGTCGACCCTGACATGTCACAACATGAAGCAAACAATGTCTTTGTTTTCTTCGGTTGGTCTGGCGGGACCACGGTGACTCACTAGTAGAGCGCTTAACTCTAATTCGAGGGTTTCCGGTTCGATACCCGGCCAAGCAAATTTGTGGTGGATAATACGTCTGTGGGCAGTGGCGTATTTACGATTTTGTTTCGGGGGGCTTTGCTAACTTTTGGGGGGGCTTTGCCTGAAAATGTGAAAATTCTGCAAGATATTTCATATACTTTACTATAGTAAGTAAGATTTCGGGGGGGATTAAGCCCGGAAGCCCTCCTAAATACGCCACTGTGTGGGGTTTCTCAGGTACTCCCATTTTCCCCCACTTTCTCACTCTAGCAATTCTTTCATCATTATTCACCTGCTTTCATTTTCGTATCCCTTAATCTAACTGACTAAATCATTAACCTATGAGACCTGGAGGTTCAATGCTGTATCACAAAAGCTCTCCATTGACTTCTGCCCTTAGCCAACTGGATCTAGTTTCTACTTTGTATTCCTCGAGATCCATCTCAATATTGTTCTCCCATCTCCGCCTAGTCTTCCTAATGGTCGTTTTTCGATTGAATTTTGCAGTTAAAACTTTGAAAGAGTTCCTACTCTCTTTCATTCTGGCTACATGACCTGCCCACCTGAAACTCCTAGACTTTATGTTCCTAACAATCTTTGGAAACGGTATAAAATATGCAGTTATTCCTTCGCCATTTCCCATTCCCGTTACCCTTGGGTCCTAATATTCGTCTCAGGATTTTATTCTGAAATACTTTCAGTCTATGTTCTTCCCTCAAAGTAAGAGACCATGTTTCGCAACCATACAGCACAATAAGCATGATAAGCATAACTAATAAAGTGTTATTATTCATCTTATATACCGGTATTTTAAGCTTCAAATTCCTCGACAGAATTCGCGACCACGAAAGATTTTGAACTGAATAATAACACGAATTCCTTGCTTTCAATCGACATTTATTTGTTGATATAGTTTTGGTCTTTTAACCCTGATCCTAGATATTTAAAAGTACCTATTTTGTCGAAAGTATTACTTGATATTTTGACACATCCATAATTTGCAGTCCCCTTAGCCTAAAGGGCATAATCGTGGGACGTTAAATTGAAACATTTTACTTTACTAAAATTTCCTATTGAGCATATTTATCTAGTTTTCTTACTAAGCCAATAAAGTATTTATATTACGAAAATCCATTCACTTTTGGCAACACAATTGACACAGAAACAGATATTTAGATTCAACCACAGAGAAAATAACAAGACAGAGATATAACGTAAACAGCCAAACATCAACGTGATTTAGCAAGGGATTACAGTAATCGAGCACCAGATGGCTCTGACAGTCTTAAAATGATTCATTATTTCAGGAAATTAGGTTTTGTGGAGCTTAACTTTTGTTTAATTGTTTTTCTTATAAAGCAGTAAAGTAGCATGCTCTGCGATTGAACGCTGGATTATAAAAATTCTTGTATTATTTAATCTTGTAAATGAGACTGTCAGAGCCATCTGGTGCTCGATTACTGCGATCCCTCGCTAAATCGCGTAGACGTTCGGCTGTTTACGTTACACCTCTGTCTTGTTATTTTCTCTGTGGTTCAACTTTACAATAATTAATAGTTTCACCGGTTAGCAATATTTCAATATTTAAAGATTAACATAAAATATTTTGCTTAATTCCTTTCCGGTTATAAATAATCTTTGGAAATCGAATTTAAATAATCTTTTCTATTTCTGCCAATCAGTAATTTAAGATAAAGCTTGATTTAACTAGTTCAAAATGCAATTCTAATAGACTATTACTGGACGTACAAATCGTTTGTTACACAATTAACCAATATTTGCATCAAGTAAATATGACTTCTTTCCGTAATTTCATAAATGTCTATCTTCGTTTTTACGATATACCAATATACAGTAAAAGGCAGTGGCGGCGATTGGACGTTAAAAGTGGGGGGCAAGACATGATCTGAATATTTGTATATCATTGTTAGTTTCTCTGGTTATTTCTAAAACTTTGACGAAAGGTTGTATAACTAATAGGATACTATCTTTTTCGGTTAAAATACCGTATATCGCATTTCATATTTTATTAAGTAAATAGAGAAGAGCAACGCTAGTAGGTACTATCCCTTTGTACTCTTAAACAACGAAGGTATAAGAAGAGATTTGATTCCATGCTCATGAACATCTTAAAATTTTGTCTGGAAAATTGTGTAATCAGATTATTTAACAAATTTACAAAACAAATAAATAGAAAGAATAATATTAAACATAGTAATGAATAACGAGTCTTGTTTTGTAGAAGTTATATTGAAACTGGGGATTAATGAACAACTTAATTTTTAATTCCACACATGCTATTAAATGTATGTTATTACTCATAGGAAATGGAAGACAGTAAATACTACAAGCATATGCTACGACATTTAAAGAAATATTTGCTTTTGCAGCTACCCGAAATATGTTCGTTGCCATTAGGTGCAGTTTTCACTTCCTTGGAACACATTAAAACACAATAATACTTAAAATCACTCCACACTCCAGTTATAGAAAATAATCCTAAAACCTAGAATTGTGTTGAATTCACTAAATTTCATTGCATATACATTCGTGCACCCCTAAACACACCACTCACTCGTATATTACACTACAAAACAATGAAAAAGGTAGAAGTTGTTTCTTATTACACTCTTTTTAATCAATATTCCTTACTTTACAAAGAAGAGAAGACATTTTAGGAACTGTCAGTTTATGTGCAATTAGAGAATACCTTTTTTTTTTTTTTTTTTTTTTTTGCGAAAGTCCTCTCAGTTTCAGAGCGGCTGACTAACATATCGAGCCCTTGTAAGAAAGGGGTATAGAAGCAAACCCTGCTAAATCCATTTTCGAATTTTATCTGGGAACAATGAAAAAGTGACGCCCTCATGTTTTCAGAATTGTTGAAAAACTTTTTCTTTCTTTCACTCATTTGTATTAAGTAGTGACCAGTAAACCAAAAAACTGTTCAACAATTCTGAAACAAAAGGGCGTCACTTCTTCGTTTCCTGAGAAAATTGAAAAATGGATTTAACAAGTTTTGCTTCTAGGTCAATTTTTGGGTTATTTTCCGTGGCAATTAAAATACAATTCTTGTAGCTTTCTTAACTTCACAGGAAGAAAACCAATACGTACTCACGCAACGGCAAATATTATATGGCACTATTTTTTTCAATGAAACAGTAATACATACGAAAACTTTAACTTCCAAATGAAATTATATACATTAATAGGTTACTTCAAAAAAGTGGGGGGGCAACTGCCCCCCTTTGCCCCCCTAATCGCCGCCCATGGTAAAAGGAATCGAGGATGTTATAAATAGAGGGTCTGCTCTTATGTATCTTCATCCTATTAAATCGGTGAAGCCAAAAAGCAACCGAGCATCGGCACGTCTGATTGACCACTCTCGTTTCTACCATCGTCTGATTGGCTACTTTCGTTTCCGCCATGATTGTTGGCTCAAAACATTGCTATCCTATTGGGCGGAGTGGGCAGAGTACGGGTGGCGAAACTGTGACGTATGGCTTCAAGATTTTGTTGTAAGGGCAGATCCTCTATTTTATAAGATCCTTGAAAGAAACAATACTAGGGTTGCCAGCTTTTGAAAATGGAAATACCGGACAGCTTCCTGGATAGCCCCAGTTCGCGATTAGCGTTCTGATTGGCTCCCTGTCCGTGACGTCATGTGGAGGTATCGGTGAATATTTTTTCGCTTGCCTACTTGTTACACTTCGCGCTTTACTCGTTAAGCTGGATTCAAAACAATATAATTATGAACTTCCTTGTCTTATCAAATGCAAAGAATGAGTCTTTTTCTACTCACAGATGACACAATATTATATAATAAGTAAATAAATAAATACCGTCAATAAAGATCAATTATCTATACAAATAAAAATTAATATAATATTTGGTCACTAACTTTTCCTAGACCTTTGGGCCGATTTTTATAGTTTTTAGTACATGAGTTGGCCTGGCCTAACTACGATTTTTATCACATTATTTTGATTAAAGGGAGAATCTTACGTGGGTAGAAAATGTTCAAAATATGTGCCTAAAATACAGTATCTCACAAACTTATTCAGCTAGAAAGATGAAACTCGGTATATAAACTGCTCATTAAACTTAAGGGAAAACATATCCCATTGTTTTAGGGGGTAGAAGGGGCATTTGCTATTCATAGAAATAAAGATCATTGTAAGAATGTTTGATTGCTAATTCCTCCTCGACCAACTTGAAGTACCAAGTATTTTTGGTATTTTAATGCACCCAGGCCCAGTGGCGGCTTCAGCGGGTAGGCACAAACCTACCCAAAAATTTTGAAAACTATATAAACGCTAAAAGATACACTAAAGAGTAAATATATTTTCCAATATTTATATTAATGGTATATAATTGTTTAACAAACAGCATCAACCACTACTGTAAAAGTAATTTCCTACTGGCATTAATCAATCAAATGTGTAGATGTATCCATCAGCGAGGCAGCGGGCCTACCCAAAATTCAAATCCTAAATCCGCCCCTGCCCAGGCCTAACTTAGGATCTTATCATTTTTCGGCTCGAGGGTGAGAGGAGATACGAAGTAGACTACAGGTAATTGAAAACATCCTAAATTAGTGTCCAGTTCACAATTTTCATGGTCACTCCAATGAATAGTGACCCCACCCTATGCGGTTTAAATCCAAATTCATCCTCTTTGGGCGTGGGAAAGGGGTGAAATTATAGAATATTGTCATTAAATTTTCATTTGAAACATGAATTCTATGAGGGGAAGGAGTTCAAATACTTTCCATAAACCAATCCTCTCCATGAGAGCATTTCAGGTAGTAAAATACATAAAGCAAATATTATTCAAATTATTCAAATTCGGTTCCAGGTATGTAATAACAAGTTAGATTAGGTTGTGTTAGGATAGGTTAGGTTACGTTAGAAATCTAATCTACCCTAACCTAACATAACCGAACCTAACTTAACTTAATTTGGTTAGGTTAAGTTAGAAATCTAACCTAACCTTTTGTATTTAGTGTGTATTAATCAAACTGTCAGATATCATCACTGCAAAATATTTCCTTTACATTATTAATATTCGTTTATTACTCAATACAACACACTTTACATTATGTATTACAGGTTACAAGTTGCATAGATATCTATAGAGTGGTATACGTACATAAAAGAACCACCTTCACAGGGGAAAATTTCCGGGTTATTCGTCCTGCACTTTACCCTTCGATTTCTTGGCATTTAGTTTTCGTAGCTTAGCCCCCTCTGTCAGTCAGCCCTTCAATTGTATGAATAATGGTTAGAGTGCACCTTGAGCAGAACAAGTGATTTTATCATACGATGTGGCATTGAAGATGTAATAAAATCAAGGTAATTTGTACGTAACAAGTACGGTTCGTTCAAACAAGATTAAGTTCTTGTTCTTGTTGCTTTCTTACCCCGGCTTTCACCTTTGGACAGTTTATAAACTGAGGATTGTGACGGTATTGGTGCACTTTATACGGTCCACTAAGATGAACTGATCTTGTTAAATATGTTCATTGAATTGTAGTAAAAGGTATTGTTAGAGCGAAATGTTGTTCACTATTATGTATTGGAGAAGATGATAAACTACGGTGCGTATATTATGCGCTAAGATAAACGACACATTCACTGGTGTTGTGTTGTGGTACCGATACAGAACCATGTAAAGGATATCACGATAAGCAGGAGTTAACTTACACTGAAAGATGAGATGGGGTAGACTTCCTTCTGAATCTCCACAGTAACAGGAAGGAGTATTGCGGTATCCTTGCTGATATAAACGATAGGGCGTTTGGGCTATGCCTAGATAGGGCCTATAACCTAAAAAGTAAGCAGACGTGTCTCCTCGTCCAACCTTCGGGTGAAATCCACTTTTTGGTCGTAGGACTTGGAAATATATTCCAGAAGTGTTTACCTTTGCCATGTCTTGTTTGCTCTTGGTAGCTTCTCCAGTTTTCTTGTCTTTGATGCTGAAGTAAAGCGTGTAGACTCTGTGATGGAAGAGGGATGTTGATGATATGATCTTCCTGTGTTCCGGTTTTTGCCAATATGTCTGAAACAGTGTTGCCAGGTATGTCGAGATGTGCTGGACGGTAGAAAAAGGAGACAGATTGACCTCTTTCCCTAAGAATCGAAAGTTGTTGTTTAATATTACTATGAATCCATGATACTCGATTCGATAAAGCCGTTGTATGTAAACTTTGTAAGGCACTAAGGCTATCACTACAGATGCCGAAGGAACGATATTTATTCTGTATTGCATGTCTTAATCCTGTGCGAATAGCCCATAGTTCTGCGTGAAATATAGACATTTGATTTGGTAATCGTTGAATTACAAACTGAGCTGTGTGGGGTATGTATATGCCCACTCCTGTATATTCCAGTCTTCCTTGCGTTCGTTTGGAAGCATCTGTATAGATCAGAGTGCGGAAAGGATGATGTTGCTCCATATAATTTTCCCATCTCGGCGCCACGCTTCGCGGACATAAGAGATTCGTTCTTTTGGTAGTGGTGATTGGAAATTCCAGTTCCACTGATTGAAGAGTGGTAGTATACTGACTATTATAACATGGCAGGCGAGGATTGCGATAGATAACATGTCTCCAACGGCGGAGGTTAACATAAGCCTGATACAGCCAGGGAAGTCTTTGGCGATACGGTAAAGAACCGGTTCGATTTTGTGTATATAGCAGTTCCAGTTTCGGAATAACTGTAGATGAAGAAGTTCCTAATCTGCTCATGATGTATCGGGCAGCCGTGTACTGTGTTTGTATCTGATACGGTATTGTACCTGCTGCTTCTAAGAGAGCATTTGTCGGTGCAGATTGTGATAATGAGAATATCGTGCGGTGAGTAAGAGCTTGAAGTTGGAGAGGTATAGTACTGAGTCTCGCTGGAATCGGAGATAGGAGGTAACCGCCATAATTCAATATGGATTCTATACTTTGATGTGATATTCGAAGGAGTGGTCCTATGTCCGTCCCCCACTTTTTGTTGCTAACACTTCTTATGATATTGATGTAAGGTTGAATCTTGACCTGAAGGGATGCTAATTGAGGCTTCCAAGATAGACGGGAGTCAAAGTGAATTCCTAAGTAAGGCAGCTGTGGTTGATGTGTCAGTATGTGGTTGTCTATTTGCAGTTGAAAGTTTCCTACTTGTCGTTTCCTGGTGAAAATGGTATAGGTAGTTTTCTCCCAGTTGACGTGCATACCGTTGTTTAAGTTCCAATGTTGGATGTATAGTAGAGCGGCTTGAAGTTTGTGTTTGGCTTCAATTAAAGATGAGCTGCGTACATATAATAAGTGATCATCGAAATAACTCAGGATTCTGACATGTTGTCTCAATGCTAGGTGAAATTCTAGTATGTAAAGATTGAATAGAAGCGGACTGAGACATGAGCCTTGAGGTAGTCCTTGAGAGGTGATGCGCGGGTCAGAGATTTTCCCTTGATATTTTATACTAATATGTCTATTAACCAGCTAATTGTGTACATACCTGATAAATTGAGATGGTATTTTTGCTTCTGAGAGATGCTGCACCAGTCTATCTAGGTTGATCTGATCATATGCTCTGTCAAAGTCCAATTTAAGAGCCACTACATATTGTCGATGTTGAAAGGCTTGCCAGATGTCGATGAGAAAGGTGGAGAGCGCATCGTGCGTAGCCTTACCTTTACGAGCTCCTATAATTGTAGGTGGAAGAATATTATGGTATTCAAGGTACCATTCCATTTTCCGTAATATAATTTTTTCCAGCACTTTACTGAGGCAGGGGAGCAGGGTAATAGGTCTATAACTGTTGGCGTGACCCACTGTTTTTTTCGGTTTAAGAATCGGTATTACTAAGTGATATTTCCAATTGGGCGGTATATGTCCCGTAGACCAGACATATTGATAGCACTGCTTTAGTAGTTGTTGACCAGAGGCTGGAAGATCTTGCAGGTGCTGATAGGTGATCCGGTCTGCTCCCGGGCTCGTGTGTCTTCCCGCCGATAAGGCTTCTGCAAATTCTTCAGAGTATATGGTTGCGAGAGCAGGCGATAGTGATGTAGTAGGAAGGGTTGACCACAATGCTGTTCGTGAAGACAAGGCTGTTGGGGCCGTTAAATTGCAGTGAAATTCCTCTAACCAGGAGGGGTTGAGCTGTGACGCTGCGTGTAGAGGGCGTGATGACAAATTGTTCCTTATGAATTTCCAGATTGAGTTTGCGCTGGTTCCTGCTTGGAGAGTGTTGCAAAACTGTTGCCAATGTGATTTACGACATCTTTGTATATATTGTTTGAGTTTAGCTTGTGCCTGTTTTGAGAGAAAGTATGTTTCCGGAGTTCTATCATGGAAATATTGTTTTTGAGCCTTTTTACTATTGTTCAGTAATTTTTGGCAATAAGTATCCCACCATGGATATTTATAACGTCGAAGTCTTTCTCTTCGGGGTTCCCTGCTTCGTTCTGCCTGATGAGCGCCGGCGACGATGGAATCCGTCAAGTGTTGTATTGAATTGATTCCGTCCGTAGGCTGCAAAGAAGTGATTGCGTGGTCTATATATACCTGATAGTGTTCCTTGTCATAACTACTGTTGACATGGGGCATCGGAGTAAAGGCGTAGCCGGGTTGAGATGGTGATCGGACTCCTTGCAGATGTGCCAAGTTGGTGATTATAGGATAGTGATCGCTGCCTCCCGTGTAGCCGTACACTTGCCAGGTGTGTTGAAGGTAGATGTCTACACTAAGCAAAGTTATGTCAGGTGCAGATGGAGGTGAATTCAAATTGGGTAGGCGAGTAGCCGTTCCATCATTTGCTATTAATAATGATTGTCCTTCCAGAGCCTCAATTAGGTGGTCCGCCGCCCTATTGTTTCTCGATGATCCCCATAGTACACTTTTAGTATTCGGGTCGCCTGCGATGATACATGGTGGCCTACATTGCGTAAAGAAGTATGTCCAGAGAGTCGTCGGAATTTCCTGGTTAGGTGGAGAATATACGTTTAGAATATGTAACTGTTTGTATCGGAAACCTTGTGCTTGTATTGGCGGTTGCAACAGAGAATGTTGGAGATCTATCAGTTGGATTTCCTCATTAGGAATCTGTTTATGGAAACCAACAGCTACTCCTCCATAACCGTCTATTCTATGCTGCTTGTACAATCTGTAATCAGGAATCCTTGGAGCATAGTCTAAAGAAGTCCATGTTTCTTGTAAAAGGAGTATAGTGGGAGTGAAGATACGGCATAGATGCCAGAGAAATGGTTCCTTTCCTCTGAGTTGTCTGCAGTTCCATTGTAAAATTTTGAAGGCGGAATTAATGACCATTCTCTAGGGTTCGGAAGTATTCGCGTAAGAGTTTATAGAGCGGAGATTCTTCCGTGGGTTGCGTTGAGGATTGAATACCATAATTGATAGCAGCGTATTTTTCGATACTAGCCAATAAGTTGTGTAGAAAAGTGTTTAATGAGTCTTTAGATGGCTCGGTTTCAGCGGAGTTCCTCGAATGGCTCGACGTCCTACGGCGATGTATGGGTATGCGCTCTCCTGGTTGTTCATTTAAGTCTTCCTGAGTCCTACGTTGTTTACTGTTTAACGATCCTGGAAACCACGAGTGTATTGTCTCTTCTGACGACCCCTTCTCTTCATCTTGCCGAGGCGCTCTGCGTTTTTTGCTTTGGTCCTGCGTTCGTCCCACAGGCCAAGTAGGAATTCGAGGTGTTGATGAGGGGCTGGGTAGATTGAAGCGGGAGGGTGGGGGTTGGAAGGAAGTGGCTGACGTGGATGGTCCCTTGAAAATATAGGGTCGATCCGGTGTGTGAGAGGGAGATGATGAATTGTGGACCTGGTTAGAGCAGGTTTTAGGAGAAGATGGTTTGGTCGAGGGAATAATTTTTTGGGCTTCGTTGTATGTGATTTTCTCTGTCGCCATAAGTTGGTTGATGCGTTGGTGGCGTTTTCGTTCTGGGCACTGTGGATCAGTGGCCATATGTCCCCTCCCATAATTAATACATTTGGGATCTTGAGTACAGGCACTGGGGTCATGTGGAGCTCCGCAACGGTAACAAAGTTTTTGTTTTGATCGGCACGCCCTCTGTAGGTGGCCCAGACGGTAACAGCCCTCTCTGCATTGTTTGACTGCCGGTACATATGTATGTATGGTATGGCCTGAATGATACAGTGAACAAAAATCCGGAAGACGTTGGGAGTCAAAAGTTAGTACTACGGAGTGAGTGGCTCGGATGTCCGAATCCACGCGCTTTTTGATGCGTCTTACATTTATCACTTGTGCTCTACACACTAGATTGTCTTGTATTTCTTCTTCTGAAAACTCTGGGTATACACCGTGGATAATGCCCACAGAGCGGGTTGTGTAGTACGGCACGAAGGCTGACCAGCCGTGGGTTTTGAGGAGGTCATGTTGAAGGAACTCATTCGCCTGTTGGCCTGTATGAAATTCTATCTTAATAAGGTTTTTTCCTGTGGGGTGTAACGATTTAACTCCCGTCACTTTCGTTTGGAAGAGTATTTTACCGAGAACTTGCGGGTGTTTTCGCACCGTAGTTGCATTATTGTCTGAAGTAGAGGTTGGAACCACATGTACCACATATGGTGGTGCATGATGAGGTAAATATATATTAATCGCCGGGTGGAATTAACTGTAATTTCGGTAGCTATTGGAATAGTCTCGTCCATGTGCACCTCGTTACCGCTATGAGTAATTGGTACTGTCACTATCGAGGGGGGAGGGGAAGCACCTCCCGATACCTCCACCATGAGGCGGGGTAATTGTTCACTAATATCACAAGATTATTTGGAGGCGAACACTTCACTACAAATAGTACACACACAAAACTTGAGTTTGGGGTACACGATGAGAATCGAACTATCACTTGTACACTGGTAATGTAGAGCGACACTATCTTCGAAGTTGTCACTTCCGTTACTTGTACACAAGTCTCCTTATTTCATCTATTCACTGGAGTTCGTGTTTTTGAAAAATATTATTAATGCTTCTGCTAAGATTAAGTTATGTAGGTTAAGTTCGGTTTGTAATAGGTTCCTATGAATGTTCTGCTCCAAGTGCTTTGAGCACTTTGCCAGAATAATGATTCAGATACTCAACAAAACTTAAGAATATAATTTAAACTAAAGAATATACGAGAGTATGCATTTATATTCTTGTTACCCCCTTCCACCTCGCTTTACGTACATAAATTCCTTAAGTTTCAGGCCCTCAGAAACAAATGTCAATAAAGTAAAATAAATTATTGTTATCACACATCTGTCTTTCTAGTCTGTTTTTCCCCATGCCAGTTTGGTATCAATAATGAAGGAACAGCATCAAATCTTAAACACTACTTTTGCGGGAAATCTATAAGTTCATTTTTCAAACCCTTTGATAATCCTGTGGTGAAAGCAGAACATATTCATGTTTTATCCATATTAAAAGCGTTCTTTTGCTTACAGTGAGAAATCCATCTTCTTCGAAGTTCATAATTTTTAGGGAATCGATGGAACATTATTTCATTTGTATTGCTTCCTCTTTATTAAAATGAGCTTCTGGGCAATTAAGATGGTTTTTGCCCATCTTGAAACAGTAATTGTTTAACCAGTATTTCACTTGTTCTGTTCAAAAATAAACCGATACCTCCACGTGACGTCATCGGCCTCAAAGTATTCTGGGGAAAATGAGAGTAGAAAAGCTGAATCAAGAGTCCCCTGTGTGACATTATCACTCGTCAAAAATGTGAACAATCTGAAAGTGGTTACTTCACATCAAATTGAGCGATTCGGAATTTGAATTTAATAGCTTTAATTACTTATGAAGCATTTATTACACATACTTATTTCAGTTTTGGTTAAGTCGGCACATGTAATTTTTGTATTTTACCATCAATAATACATCACATTTAAAGCAGAAAAGCAAATATAATTGGCAATATAATTATGGCATACATAAAGTAACTTGAAAAACAAGTCTTACCAGCTTGACTAGGGCTGGTAACGTCTCATAATGCCTACACACTTTTACTAGATCTGGATGCATTATTTAAGGTGGATCACTAGGTGTTCTCGGTGCTATGCTAAACTCTGCTTGAATAGTGCCAGATAATGTCGAGTGTTTAGTGATGCCAGGTAATAAAGGAAGTAATTCTGGAATTCTTCTTGGATACTTATTGGAGAAATTAGTTTTTGACCCTTATCACAATTCACAGCTAAGTTCCACTTCTCGAACTGCAACACTAGAATCCAGGAATCTTCTTATTGTGACTACCACAGTAAACGTACAAATTTGGCAACAACGCATTATGGCGTTCTGTGCATGTTTCTTCTCAAAAATCTATTTCCTTAAATTTAAATTAATATTTAAATAAAATGTTAAACATAACACGCAAAACGATCAAACAATATTTCTATTTCGTAATAAGATTGTTACTTTAAAATACTTTACACATACAAATAAACATTTCATAAAAGTAAGCACTTCTAGTAAGATCTAACAGCAAGTGCCATTTTGTGTGCTTATTGTAAAACGAATCAAATATTTTCTTTTATTTGCTACCTTTTTCGATATCAGAAGACGCGACCAAATGAATCAGTATCTTGTATTCTAGCTGAAACATAACTTTGTCTTATAGTACAATATTTATAATATGTAACATTTCATTACGCAGTAGTTAAGGGAATGAGCTAAAATATGTACTGACTTCCGGGTAGTGATCCACCTTAATTGAATGATGTAGTTTAAGGATGAAACAGTGCCAGCTGTGTTCAGTGGTGCTATTCAGCCGGTTCGCTTGAACCGGTTGTTAAAATATTTCCAGTTCGCAGAATCGTTTGTTATGCATAGACATAACAGTAAATTTTATCCAGTTATACCCAAGAACAGTAAATTTTAGTTTAATTATCTTTCAGAAATTCCTACATCTACAGGATTAAACGTATGATCTCCCAGAACAAAGTATAAGCATCTACATCTTACACGTTAATCTCGAATGCTCAGATATCAAGAATGAGAACTGGGGTCATATGAGTGTAGTGGTGAGGGTTATTTATATTTGAAATGCTTACATATCATTGTCAATAATTGTTGATCCATTGCTGGATTAAGGTTTTTCCAATACTTTTTGACAATCATTTATCTTGGATAATTCGTTTCCAAGGTATTCGTAGTGCTATCTAATTTCATTACACCACTTTGTATAAGGATACTGTTTAGGCATTTATTTGTCATTTGTGGTATTCTGTAAAAAAAAAAAAAAAAAAATGCTTTTGTCTACCTTGTATGATTTGTTTCCTATGAGAGTTATATCTATCGATCTGCTATCTCTCTCTCTTTCTCTCTGTATATTTTAACCGTTTGTTAAAATATTAGAGTAACACCACTGGCTGTGCTCTTGAGAATGCACTTTTGTTGAGCTTGAGCAGTTTTGATAAGTTAAATAAATTTTCCGACCTTCAACTCTTCTGCAAATTCCACTCAGGACAGGTCGATATCAAGCTCTGCTTTAACAATGTTCATCGACAAACGATTATTTTCGTCACTCCAAAATAGTTTGAATAGAACAGAGAATAGGACTAGTAAGAAAAAAAATTACCGGACATTTAACGTCCGGCTTTGAAGTCGTACCGGACAAGGAGGTCAAAAACCAAACTGTCCGGTTAAAATACCAGACGGTTGGCAACCCTAAAATAAACAATTCCGCGTGTTGAATGCAATTAATATGCGAATAGTCTGCTAATTTTTATTACTCCCTAGCTGTTTCTGCTACACGAGAGCTAAAAAGAAAATGTTATTTTCACGTACACGCACTCTCTCTCTTCACACACACACACAAATTACAATCGTAATAGCAACTCGAAATTACGTACATATCCATCCCCTAGCGACGCGCGTGACATCTATTCAGAACTATTAAGATTGAACCACGGAATTTTATGACAGTTCCAGCACTTAAAGTTTAAATCGCCAAGGCTACAAGATTTTTTCTTTTCGAGCCTTTTTTATACATTTTTTTCTTTTCTTTTTTAGTTAGTATTTAATTAATTAATTGTAATGACAAACTGAATAATACAAGGAGTGATCAGAAAGTGGAGTTTCAAAGCCTGCAGTGAAACTTGTATATATTGTTTCATGCAACCTATACAGCCAAATATGTAGTATATGCATTATATTTTATTTTTCTACATAGTCTTCATATTGGTTGACACACTTGTCGCATCGTGGAATGAGTTTGTAAATTCCCTCCTGGTAAAAATCCTGTTCTTACGTGTTCAGTCACGTTGTCACCATCGGGAACAGACTTTCCGGTACTGCAGAATATCGTGCACAACACTGATTTCCGTGATGAACCAATCCGTATATTCCTAATGGAAATCCAAATCGTTCCTACAATGCAACAAAAGTGACTAGGCGATACTACCGGCTAGAGTTGTAACTAACTGCATCGTCTGCTACTGCCAGTAGCTAAGTGTATCATTGGCTAATTCTATCAAACTCACGCGCTCTGAATGATTTGATTCGTTCTTGCTTTTAGTAGTTCGTGGTACCCAACTTCCTTGAGTGGCGGCGCCACTAGTCTCCACAGTTTCAACGGGAAGACAAGCTGAAACCTCTTATACTATATAATTACTCTATGGTGCGCAATGTGACGAATGCTTCCGAACAACATTCCCAACTCTACTGTCAGATGCCGTGACGTGAGCCTCCTGTTGTTCTGAATCGTCTACTCCACGTGAACTGTGTTCAAAACTCTGCTGATGCCATGCTGGGTCGGCCACTACGCTTCTCGTCGGTGACGTTTTCTTTACCAGCTGCAAACTTTCGACACTATTCTGAGACAAGTTGACGAGACATTACAGTCACTCCGTAAACCTCTACCAGCTGCCGGTGAATTTCAGCCGCGATTACATGTTTCGCCCACAGAAATCGAATAACTGAGCGGACTTTTTCGCGAGACATTTTCCAAACGAGTCGCCATTTGTGTTTACCTACAACTAGCGCCATAGGTGGCGGGTGACTGAAACTCTGCAGAGTTGCCAATCCCATGTATTAAAATTACCACACACCCCACATTCCTTTATAACAGACGAAACTCCAGAAATATGTGTCTTGTAATCTTAGTTCCTGATTCTGTCTCGTAATATGTAGCACACTATACACCTGTCCGGACCTCTATTTGGAAATCAATCAGGATATCTGCCAAAAATATTACATAAGTTTTATTTCTAAAAGAACAAACTCAAGATCTACGAATAACAATCCAGAAGAAGTGAAACAGTATTCTACTCAAAACCACTAGAGCGAATCTATAAACTAGAAATAATAAGCTAGAAGGTTGTAATCAGTGTTGAATTCAGACATTTTTGCCCGGGGGGGAATGTGAACTCCTCGGGGGGAGGGTTGTTTTTTTGTATTTTTGCAAGAAAGCAGCATATATTTAACAATTCCATTCACATGCACGTCTTACCTAATATTGAGACTAATTGCTAATAAATATTCAATGTGAGATTATAATTTTAAAAAAAACAATCGTTTAATTTTATCTAAAACATTAAATAAAGACTGGCAAAAATATTTTAGACTAAACTGTAACTGCTATTTACAATAACTATTTTTGTTATTATTCCCTATATTCAGTAGTTACTGTTTGTTACTAATGTAGAAGTTTTTAAAAAGATTCAAATTAACTCAAATATTTTTTGAGTTAATTTAAATCTTTTTAAACATTTCTGATTCTAAATCAAAAAATTCTTTCTCACACTTCTGATTCTAAATCAAGCATATTAGCCTTGGTTTCTTCACTGCATACACATCAATAGTTTATAAAATCTTCAGTAGAATTAGTGCCGTGTCATGGAAAATCAGTGCTTCGGGCGAGCGTATACGACGGAACCCCCGTACATATGAGTGAGGTCGACAGACCACCTGCGAAAGGTGAGAAAATTTTAAAAAGTAAACCCTGCTTTTCCTTGATTTTGAGCACTTTTTGTTACTTATTTCCTTTCATTTTATATATGTGTACATGCCCACATGTGCACATGTGCTTCATTCCTCTCTTTTTTCTTGCCCTCTTTTCTTTTCTATTCCCTCCCGAATTTTGCGCCGCTTATTTCGGCCCCCGGGGCCGTCGCCCCGCTTGCCCCTCCCTCATGGCAGGGCACTGAGCAGGATCTTCATCACCTTCAATAGCAATCTTTCACTTATATACTACTATTATATTGATAAATTCTATATAAATCTCTGACCCAGGAGGGATAACTGTTCCTCCCTGATCCCTCTAAATGACACCCTCTGAATCTCACCCTTTAACTGATTTATTTTTAATTAAAGAAAAGTGTATTTACTTTAATAATCGTAAAACACATTTACGTCTGTTACTTCCGATGCGAGAAATGGGATTTAGGCGCTCTATTGCAAATAATGCAAGAACTGAAAATTTTCAAGAACTGAAGTCTGCGGACATCAGAGATCAATGGAAAGATCGAAAGATCTTCCCTATCTTTCCTTTACTATCTCAATCTGTGCTAGTGCTACCTATTAACACGTATATAATATAGGGCAAGAGTATAGTACCTACTAAAATGCAAACCTTTCTTCAACAGTTGACAATTTCATGTTCTACCAAACTCGCTTATAGCGTTAAGAAATACAGGTTTTATTGACTATTTGGTATTCTATCTTAGATGTTACATGTTTAATATTTATATAGAATGGGTCTGCGTCATTTATATGTATATTGAGAGATCGGATTTCGTCTCCACGTGCACGGAAAGTAAAGCAAATAATTGGGTGAAGTAATTTCTACATTTTGTGACTGAAATTCTGGGAGTTTTCCGGGGGGGGGAACAGAATTTTCTTCGGGGGGAGGGAGATTCCCCACCGGACTACACCCAGAATCAGTGGTGCCCACCCCCCCTCATGTCCATGACGCACCCCCCCTCAATTGCCTATCCGTAGGTGTTCTTCCATGAAAAAATATCTTTTCGATTAATTTTTACACCCTCTCAAACATATTTATATAGATTTTTAACCCCCCCAAATATTTCAATGACGCAGTTTGCGTCATAGCCCCCCCTTGTGGACACCCCTGCCCTGAATTCATCCCTGGTTGTAATTTAGCTCATGACTGTATCCAGGTATAAAAAGTGCATGAGTTATGTTATTTCAACAAGAGCAAAAAATGTGTGATATACAAAAAATAACAGTGTAAAAAATGCTATGTATGGTAGTAATCCTTGAAGAACAACTTGACCTCTTAAAACCGTAATTTTGTTTGTTCCGTTAGTTTATTTTTATTATAAGAAATTGAGACAAAAAAAGAAACGCAGATAACCAATTGCGAAAATGAATTATTTCATTCTGTTTTCAATTGCAAAAGTTTATTCTTTGATTCCGTTTAAAGCGTTATGTACATTCACGGAAGTTAGGGCATTTATTCCGAAGTTGGGCGTCCGCTTTCCCCACGTTTTTTCGCTGTTATCTCCTTTCCACACCTTCTGCAATTTGTTATTAGGTTCATTAATCCGTGTTCTTCACAAACTTTTAAAAGATTTTGCTCATTATCAACGTATTGCTTCACAAATGTTAAAACTGTTAGTTCATTGCCCTTGTACATTCGCCATGTTGATAACATAAATGCTCGTTTCTTTCCCACAATGCAACTGTTCGGTTACCTTGCGCCAAGTAGTTCCCTCCGCTCGCCGTATAGTCCCATGTTTATAACCGCTTATATATAACAAATAAACAGATTTTTCGAGACTCTTATATATTATCAAGCACACAAACGATCAAATTATCCATATCTTTCCTGTAAATTTTAAAAAGTTTGCTGGAAACGGACGCCCAACTTTGAAACTTAACCGGAAGTTAGTCAACAACAGCTGAAACTGCACGTTCAAATCTTGTTGTGAACGCTGGGAGACATCAATTCCTCTGTTCCGCTACCCCACTTTCCCTTCTGTACTACACACAGAGAAGTTGATCATGCTCGCAGCGCTGTTGTGATATGTTGTGATGCTGGAATGCATATACATAAGGGAGAAAGCAAGTGGAGAATCTATTTAAAATTTAAAAAGAACTTCTGGTGTCTCCAATATTACAACAAAGAAAATAAAAAGAAAACGACACGATAATATAATATTGTGGTTATTATTAAATATATTAAGGAACAATGAACAAAACACAATATTTAGTGGTTCACGTGTTCTTGTGAACTGTATAAGGCGACGCCAGTGCTGTTACTGTATTGCCCATATTAACATAATGCATAAGTGGAGTTACCAGTACAATACATCTTTGGAAATTCATGGCTTACAGATAAAAAAAAAATGCAAAGAAATTAAAGAAGTGAGAGGTAACAGTGAATAAACATACTGTAAAAGTTGTGTATTTCAGGACCCACAAAACCGATTTAGGAAACATATCTCCTTGAAAATCAGAAAAGTCACCTATTTTATACTATTACCGCCTGCCCAGTTTATTGCAGCTGATGTAGTATGGAGTTTGCCTTAACACACCATCGCCAACAGTCCGAAACTGTGGTTGCCGCCTGACCATTGCTAACCCAGACATCATCTGACATTTTTTATGTTTGGGCTATAAATAGTTCAAATTCTACTTTTGGAACTCAATCTCTCTATTTTTTAATCTTCAGATCTGGCAACATTGAACACAACCAACAGTAGTTTATTAACTTTATTATGCAATGTGCATTAAGATGTGTAACCTACCGGTATATTTGCAACTTCACTTGAGTGTTGGTCACCTCACCTTGGGAAAAATTCTGCAGGCGTTTCTGATTTTATTATACGTATATGTTATTGCTTTAGTTAGAGGTATATCGCTTCTATAAACACGTTCCTTAGACTTTAGTCTTTGTTTGTGAATTAACAGATTCACAATACCACAAATTCTCCAAATCTTGGCAGCCCTATTCTTAATCTCCACTGATGTCAATTACATATGTTTCAATTCGTTTAACATGAGAGTTGATGAAGCCTTCAATGAGTGGTTTTAATAGACTAAAAAGACCTACCCTTACTTTACCCGTTTAGAATGAAAACGTTTGATAGTTTCTCAACTCTTGCTGCGTGGAATTGTTGTTATTTGCACTCCCTCTGAACAACTTGAGCACCATCCTTTGGTTGAAAGAATGTTCAATTCAATTACACGGAATAGTAGGAAGCCAGTTGACTGACTTTTATTTCTAAAATTTCTTAATGAGATTTATTAACGACAGATTGTATAAGTGAGCAAGTTATTCATTTCTTCAGACTGATTTACATTCATAAAATGATTTGCTTTCATTTTACCTTTCTGAAAATAGGCTAAATGATACAGTGTTGGCAAGATTAGATTTTTCTATTCATTTTAACCCGAAATTCTTACCACTGTTTATTAGATACTGATTTACACAGGCAACATTAATTGATTTTATTATATTCTTTTAACTTCCCTTAGTTGCTTTTAGTAGAGAAGCTTTGTTCATGATCAAAAGTTGAAAAAAAAGAATTAGAAATTGCACGGATATCTTTTTTTCTACAACTTTAGAATTCAATATACCCATACAGTTATGGTACAAGTCATTTCATCAATCCCACTATGTGTTCAAAATCATGTATTTGTAATACATGGTAGACAAACGGTACACGAGTTTTTTCCTCACCTTTTTGTTATAAATATCTCTGTATATTTTATACACTAAATTACAAATAAGTAATGTCCCTCAAAATCTTTTCCCCTATAAGTTGGACCTCCTGTCCATGCAGCGCGGAGGTCTTAGAGTGGTTGGTTAGAACCTCATGCACGATGCAGCGCAGAGTTGGGATAGTATCTGTCCTACCCAGAGTAGTGCGGTAATTGATAAGGAACCTCTAGCCCGATGCAGCTCAGAGGTAAGGTTAGAGGAGTCTCTCCCGCCCAGAGCAGCTTGGAGAGATAGGTAGGAGATGATCAGTTGCTGACTGATCTCTTGTGCCTTTGTGCGTCGTCTTTTATAGCTAGTCTTTGGAGGGGCCCTCTTCGTGACTCTTCATATTCTCCTCGTATTTCATCGTCTCCTCTTCGTATTTGATCGGAGGCGACAACCATCGGCTGCTTGGTAGTCCTTGTGCTGAAGCACGTGGCGTTATCTGTAAATAAGATGGAATGTTGCAATATTTAGACTTATTGAAAATCAATGCTAGTGCAACATACTCGTCTTCCCCATTTCTTTCGCAAAGATGAAGAAATTCTGTATTTTTCACTCATTGTGCAATAATAAGAAAATTGCATATTTTCACGAACTATGCTTTGATTTTCACGATCCAAACGCTAATATGTGCGATTTTATTAATTCATTCCAAAATATTAAACCCCTGTCTAGAAACTTTTTTAAAAATAATATTTATATACAGCCTCAATGACTTTCTAGCATATTCTACACGTGGACTTAAATTTTCGTATTTATCAATATCTTCAAATATATAATATATTATATATATTTATCAATATATATACGCGTATAACTAATTCTCACTATATGTTACTTATGTTTTAGTGTGGCGATTAGTGTTATAACCGGAAATGATTTCTTTCTGCTATTTCCGGCTTAATATAGAGAGTTAAGTAGAAGAAGGAACCTATACTTGGCAAGCTGAATCAGTTCCACAAAACCGTTACTTGATATCTCGGATATATTTGCTCTGATACGTGTAGACTGACGGACGGACAGCATAACTGTTCTATTCATAGTAGTTTTGAAGTCTAAAATTTGAACTAAAATATATCTGAATTCTGGCACCTATGCAGGAATTTATTTCGGGAGAGATTCGAAGCTTTTTTTCTGGGGGCAGGGTTCAAATCCAATACAAGAATAAATTATAGTAAAATTTGTAAAATCACTCCTAAAATTATATCAAATTTACATAAAAGTTGGAATTTCCGGGCGTTAAGTACGAAAATTCTTCTATAATTCTTCATTTGCCATATGGTAATAAGATCTTTCTCTTCCTGCGGATTCACTTGATATTTCAAAAAGAGTTCTCCACCTTAGTTTGATAACAGCGGGTGTAATGTTCGCAGGCTTCATTGAAAAATTTTGAATCTTATGCTTCGCAAAATAGCACTTTCTCTCAGAATGTGGATGTTGTCAGACAATTTACGTCTTCAGTTCTAATCTTGTATATATGAATGCATCTCTTTCTCTGTCCCCATATTTTAATCTCTTTCTCTCCTTTCTGTCTCAATGTCGTCCGTCATGAACTCACATGACCTTGGTTCAAACCTTCAACTCTTAGGATTAGGATTAGAAATTACATTTCTGGGCTTTCGGCATCTATGGCTATGTTAGGTCATCACTAGGATTAGGATTAGGAATTAGATTTATGGGCTTTCGGCACCTATGGCCATGTTACGCCATCACTAGGATTAGGATTAGGAATTAGATATCTGGGCTTTCGGCATCTATGGCCATGTTACGCCGTCACTAGGATTAGGATTAGGAATTAGATATCTGGGCTTTCGGCATCTATGACCATGTTAGGCCGTCACTAGGAATAGGAATAGAATTAGGAATTAGATTTCTGGGCTTTCAGCATCTATGGCCATGTTAGGCCGTCACTAGGAATATAGGATTAGGATTAGGAATTAGATTTCTGGGCTTTCGGCATCTATGGCCATGTTAGGTCGTCACTAGGATTAGGATTAGGAATTAGATTTCTGGGCTTTCGGCATCTATGGCCATGTTAGGTCGTCACTAGGATTAGGATTAGGAATTAGATTTCTTGGCTTTTGGCATCTATGGCTATGTTAGGCCGTCACTAGGATTAGGATTAGGAATTATATTTCGTGACTTTCGGCATCTATGGCCATGTTAGGCCGTCACTAGGATTAGGATTAGAAATTAGATTTCTGGGGCTTTCGGCATCTATGGCCATGTTAGGCCGTGACTAGGATTAGGATTAGGAATTAGATTTCTGGGCTTTCGGCATCTAAGGCCATTTAGCTCGTCACTTCCGAGTCTTGAAACCACATGTAAGCGCTCTACCAACGGATTATCGTGACTCCCTATAGCTTCGGGGTTACTAGGCTGCGAATATTTAGGCACTTCAAATACGAAATATAAACACCGTAATAGAATATTTCTAATGTTCATGCCTCTATAGTGTTGGCATTCTCGAGATATGAAAAAAGAAGGGGGTTTATCAAGTAGCCTTCTCCATGGATGAGTGACAAATGTCGTGGCTTCATAACCGAAAGGTACTTTGTTCGAAACCCGTCTCCGAAATATGTAAAATTTTAATTCTTTATTCTCTATATGTTGAGATCTTTCTTTTACTGCGTAATCGCCTAATGCTTCAAAAAGAGTTCTCCACCTTAATTCAACAACTGCGGGGTGTGATACCCACAGGTTTTACTGAGCAGTGATTCTTATTATGCTTCAGAAAATCACAATTGTCCTCAGAATATGGATGCTGTCCGATCATTTATTTCTCCAATTCTAAGCTTGAAGACATCTCTCTTTCTTTCAATGTCGTACGTTACAAACTAAGATGGCTTGCAAACAAATATGTGACTAGTGCTCTCAAACGGGTCGGGTTGACCCGACCCGACCCGTAACCCGACCCGACCCGAGTCGGGTCGGGTCAGTTCGGGTCGGGTTACGGGTCGGGTCGGGTCAGGTCAACTCGGGTCGGGTTATCGGGTCGGGTCAGTCGGGTCAGCTCGGGTCGGGTTGTCGGGTCAGGCTAATCGGGTCGGGTTGTCGGGTCGGGTCAGTCGGGTCAGCTCGGGTCGGGTTGTCGGGTCGGGTCATTCGGGTCGGGTTGTCGGGTCGGGTCAATCGGGTCAACTTGGGTCGGGTTGTCGGGTCGGGTTATTCGGGTCGGGTTGTCGGGTCGGGTCAATCGGGTCAGCTCGGGTCGGGTTATCGGGTCGGGTCACTCGGGTCGGGTTATCGGGTCGGGTTGTCGGGTCGGGTCAGTCGGGTTATCGGGTCGGGTTGTCGGGTCGGGTCAGTCGGGTTATCGGGTCGGGTTGTCGGGTCGGGTCAGTCGGGTCAGTTCACTTTGGTCAACTGAGTTTAGGTTGAGCTTAAACTCGGCTGGAGTCGAAAGCTGCTGTTTTTCACTAGCTGCCTAATTAAAAATAGCAATTTTCAATTGATTTTATAGAAACCATAAATCTATTTTGAACACTTGCAGCTAGTGTTTTTATGATAAATGCTTATTTTTCTACTTGTGTGTACTTTAATTTTTAAATGTGGAAGATTGATTTTACCAATCGACTGTAATATTAATATCTACGCCAATATGGAGTCTGGATTTAGAACAAAACTAGAAGTTATTTAAGCAACGCCAAAAGAGAGATTGGATATGGACGACCAAGCCCAAGCAGGGCCGCGGTGGCTCAGTGGTAGAGAATTCATCTCTGGTGCATGGTGTCCAGTAGCGTAGCTAGAGTTTTTTCAGGGGGGGGCAATGAAGGGCCCAAGAGGATTTTGAGGGGGACATCTCCAATATATATATATATATATATATATATATATATATATATATATATATATATGTGTGTGTGTGTGTGTGTGTGTGTATTCAAGGTGAATGTTTCCATCTTTATTGTTCATGATTTTACTCTTTGGAAAACAGTGAAAATATAAGAATTTAGTACCACAAACAACTAGGATTCATTAATGCAATTGATTTCTAATATAAGTAAATAGTTATTTAATCATGGCGTTTAAAATATGTGTAGCTGGTTGACTTAAGTGGAAGCAAATACACTTTTACAGGTAAAGAAAATAACTTATAGGTTCATGCCTCTATTTGAAGAGGATCTTTCTATTCGTGTGGGCAGCAGCAAACATATCCACAACTTGTTAAAGATCTAACGATTTAGCAATTTTCTTCTCAATATAAAGCAGGGTGGATTGATTTAAATCAGACTGATTTAAATCACGATTTTAATCAAGATTTAAATCACTTGATTTTTTAAATAAAAATCGTTGATTTAAATCAAATTCCGAAATGAATTCATTTAAAGTGAAAGTAAGTAAAATCCCGTTTGTCTTCTGTTATTTCAATTATGGAAGATAATAATCATAATACAATGAGACTCAAATATATGTAAGCACAGTATGAAAACAAGTATCATGTAGAGAACGATCAGGGAAAATCCCATTTCAACGGGTAACGAATGAACCCTGCTTTCTTCTCTTTGTAACACAGGGTTTTAAAATTTCTATTCCAACGGGGAAATCACCATGAACATTTAAGATGAAAACTCTTTTGTGTCCACGTCTATTTGTTTGTTTCCAGATAATAGGGGCGTATTTAGAGGAGCCCGATCCCCTCTGCGAAACAAAAAAAAAAAAAATTAAAATTTTGGGCGAAATTTATGTAATAAATACATAAAAGTTCCTCGGGATCGTAATACGACAAATTTTGGATGCGTTAAATTATCGAATAATACTTTTGATAAAGTGGACACTTGACCCCATTGCAGAACATGTCGCGATCTGCGATGCGATCGCAGAAAATTTGCCGCGCCTGTGCACGAAAAATTGTCAGGAAATAAAATAGCCAACAGAAAAGTATAAAAACGTGCCTGCTATGTATAGATGTCTTAAATGCACGGACAACTCGCATTTGAACTGTTTTTCACGTCACATAAAGCATATTTTTAACAATCACAAGTGTTTCTCCTGCTAGAACTGATCATCTTGATTTGTTTTTATTTTGGAATTCCTGCAGAAAATTTTTGACTTACAAAAGCTCATTGCATAAAGACAAAGAAAGTTCTGCCATCGGCTAATACATAGGATCAGAAAACGATATTCACGAAGAAATTAAATATTGACTAAAAGCAGGGAATTCGTGTTATTATTCAGTTCAAAATCTCTTATCGTCGCGAATTATGTCGAGGAATTTGAAGCTTTAAAATATATAAAACGATAATTATGCCTGTTGTGATGTATGGTTGTGAAACATGGTCGCTTACGCTGAGGGAAGAACGCAGACTGAAAGTATTTGAGAATAAAATCCTGAAACGAATATTCGGAACCAAAAGGAACGGAAATGAGGAATGGCGAAAACGTCATGATGAGGAACTGCGTAATTTATATCGTTCACCAAACATTGTTAGGGTCATCAAATCTTGGAGGCTCAGGCGGGCAGGACATGTAGCGAGAATGGAAGAAAGTAGAACGCTTTCAAAGTTTTCACTGGAAGTCCAATCGGAAAAAGACCATTAGGAAGACCTAGGCACAGATGAGAGAACAATATTAAGATGGATCTCGCAGATATAAGAGTACAAAATAGAAACTAGATTCAGTTGACTAAGGATAGAAGTCAGGAAGCTTTTGTGAACATGGCATTGAACCTCCGGGTTCCATAGGTCATAGAGTTAGTTAGTTAATTTCAGGCAAAATTTATGTACTTTATATGTATTTCGTGCCGCTAGCTAGTTCCAATTGTTTAAAAATACGCCCCTGCCAAATATCAGTAACTGTCGTGAAAAGAAAAGTGTCATGTAGATATACATTGCTGTACTTTTTCCTATCCATTGCTGTACTTTTTCCTTAATGCTTAAGAAACATTGTTTGGGATTGAAATAGGTTAACGATTGGGAATTAATTCAAAATTAAAACCCAATACTTTCGCTTAAATGGCATAATTAACATTTAACACTAATTCCTAATGTTTGTTCTTCAGTTCGCGACTTGTATAATACGAAGAAAAAGATTTGATTTAAATCAAAAAAATCGATTTAAATCAAAAAAATCAACAAAAATGATTTTTTTGAAAAAAATCATTATTTTTTTCCACCCTGATATAAAGTAACACTAAGTTTTTCAACCTATCATGAGTCATTGACTTGCGTATACAAGTCTTTAATCTTTTCAAAGAAGAGAATGACTTTTCACATGTAGCACTAGAAACTGATATAATCACAGAGATGATATCTAGCTTGTAGGTTTCTAGGAATGCGTTATTGTAGACACAAAGAAGATCAACGAAATTCGTTAAGGAATCAGCTTTCGTTTTCTTCTCGTCTTCATACAACTTAATTGTTAGAGCAACCCACATTATGCTTTATTTCTTGTTTAATTATGCTTTTTTAAAATTATGCTTTATTATTAATTTCAATGATTATTTTACATAAATCGTGTATAATGTATATTTATCATACATCAAATATTCTAAATATCTTGATCTATTTATTGATATTTTTTTGCAACTAGTTTCTCTCATATTTAATGAACTTTCTACTTAATTCATTGTAAAGAGATGTGCTTTGCTCGAATAAATTTTTTCTATCATTTGTGTGCGCCTTACAGGTACATATATACAGAAAGGGAAAGTAAAAGATGCCACCAAAAAGTACAGAAAATGCTTAAGTTCAAAAAGAAAACATAACAATACAGTGATGACGCCAGAGGGGGGCAAGGGGGGGCGAGCGCCCCCCCTAGTAGCTACTTCTGCCCCCCTGACTGCCACCTAGACTGCCCCCCCCCAGACTCGTACAATCTTTAAACATTCTTTATGTAGTATTATATGTCAGTATCATAACCAATCTCATTGACAAATTGTAGTCTACTTTCCATGAATTGACTATGTGGCAGATTAATCCTCAAGCTTTCTTCTTTGAGCGTCTGGGTATGCACGCATATTTCTGTTTTCTAATTTAGCCCCTTTTGAGGTAAATTTTAGTTATACTTCTTTCTTATGATTTTTAATAATTGTGCCTAGCGAACAATAGTAGATTTGGTCGACTTGTTTTCTTCTCATTGGATCAACTTCGATTGGAAACAAAAGAAAGGTAAAACCAGTTACGTAACTTGTTTGTATTTGTCCAGGTTTGAAGTTTTCAGTTTCATATTTTGTTTTATTTAAAACTTCTTTTTTCTGAAACATTATTCTCGGCTTCCAATATTCAGAGGATGTGCTTATAATAGCTTAGTTTGCAACTACCAGGGCTTAATTTTTTGAAGGAGATAAAAAGAGTTGTGTTTTTCCTTCCTGCAAATGATAATAATAAAATTATGGAATGAAATTGATTCCCAATAAAATGTATTGTCAGAGTGCTGATCTTTAGTTAGTAATTGGTTTATACTAGTGCTCCTTTACTTATTTTGTTTCAAAGTACTGACGTGACGTCTACCATATTGACTAGGAACTGCTGAAAAATTCGTAGCCCAACCCAGAAGGAGTGCACGTGGATTGGTGAAGTTTTACTTCTTCTTCTCTTCTCCCGAGAGTCAATATACTACCTTGTACAGTGCTCCAGCTTTTGCAGAAAAGTTAAAAAAAAAATCTAGATTTCCTCGCACCACTGTTCGTAGCACTACCCCTATCTGATCTAAAATGGCGTCTTTCAAGTGTTATTTAAGTTTGGGAAATAAGTACACGTAATAGTTAGACGGAGCTAAATCTGCGGAATAAGAATGATGATCTAGACATTGAAATCCTAGATTATGCAATGTCAGTTATGTTCGCAGGAGCTTGATGGACAGGTGTATTCTCCTGAAGGAACACAATTCCTTTCTTTTCATTTTCCGCAGCGTTGAACTTTGAATTTTTCTTTCAGTTTTGTAAGTAATGTAGAGATTCTGGATTAAATATCTGACCATTGAGGAGGTAGTCTACCACTCCATACTTATACCAGAAGAATGTTCCAAACAGTTTCTCAACCTACTTCTGTGTCTTGAACTTCTTGGGGCGATGGAGAAATGAGTGCTACTACTCCATTGACTGTTGTTCCGATTCAGGATCATAGTGGTACAACCATATTTCATCTATGGTTACTATTCGTCAGCGAAATTGATCAGCATTACGGTCAAATTGGAAGAATACTTCTCTTAATGCCGTTACCCTTTTATTCTCCTGACATATATTTTGGGAACCCATTATGCCGAGAACTTGCGCATACCCAAGCCATTCTGAATTATGCTACCGACGAGTTCCAAAGAAATGCCCAGAATCCCTGACACAAGTTTTGCTGAGAAGATAAAAACTGAGAAAGCGGGGTGCAGACCTCAGACTATAATAAATATAAATAGCTTAAATTATTTTTGTCACACAAAAACTGGGGTGGCCTAGGCCCTCCGGCCCCGGGCTATATCCACCACTGGCTGAAATGCTGCAATTTTCAAGAATAATGTCACAAATTGCATCCATGATTCCAGGAAGAGTCATTGCTTTTAATCATCCTGGATGTAAAGCATAATTTGTTGAGAAATTGCTACGTTTATACTAAGCCACTTACTTCTTCACCACTATATATAACGGAGGAGAGTCCCGTGGTGTTTCACTGATTTCCTAATTAATTTACTTCGGTGACTTTCCTTGGTGGAACAAAAACGTTATAACAGTAAGGATCTGGATGTTCGTGAAATTATCTGTTTGGGCACACATAATCACTTCAGAGGCCTGAGAAACAATAAGAATTTCATTATTAATATGAAAATTTATATTTGTACATACAGAGATATGTTTTTCTAAACTACGATTTCATTTTTCTACCTAGTACCTACACTCCTTCTGGATTGGACTACGACATTTTCAGCAGCTCCTCGTAAATTTTCTCTCTGTCTCTCTCTACATATATATATATATATATATATATATATATATATATATATAGAGAGAGAGAGAGAGAGAGAGAGAGAGAGAGAGAGAGAGAGAGAGAGTGATACGTAGCATATAGACGAATGTGTTATTTGTAGCATAGGCTTCAAAAGTTTCATTGAAAAAGATTTCATGTGCAGACGTTACTTATTTGTTAGTTACAAATTTTATTTGAAATAAGTTTAATTTATAATCATATAGATCTAACATAAAAACAGCAACGAAATACACAATGTAATGTAAAATAAGTCAAACGTAATAAATATGTTATTTTTGGTATGGCAAATAGCCGCCCCAGAAAATGTATCTGCCCCCCCCCCCTTTGTCCCCCTAACAACTTAAAGCTGGCGTTGTCACTGTAACAATATAGTATGGAGTTCTTGCATACTATTCATTGTTGGCGGAAAAATTTCTTCTTTTACTTTCTTTTCTCCACATCAAAGGATTACACCGAAAAGTTTACAGAAATGAAAATAAGCTTTTCATTGTTGCATTGTTATGTTCTCAATGATTTTGCATTGTAAATATTGGCTTTAAAAAATATTAACACAGTATGTTAAACTTTCAGTTAAAGAGAATTTTCCAAGAATTGTGCTATATATTTTAAATTATGCTTTATGCTTTATTTTCTAAAATTATGCTTTTAAAACTAGTTTCCCAATGTGAGTGTATTTTGGCGTTCACCCAGTGTCGTGACCATAGTGCTCTCAAACGGGTCGGGTTGACCCGACCCGACCCGTGACCCGACCCGACCCGACTCGGATCGGGTCAGTTCGGGTCGGGTTACGAGTCGGGTCGGGTCGGGTCAACTCGGGTCGGGTTGTCGGGTCGGGTCAGTCGGGTCAGTTCGGGTCGGGTTGTCGGGTCACGCTACTCGGGTCGGGTTGTCGGGTCGGGTCAGTCGGGTCGGGTTGTCGGGTCGGGTTATTCGGGTCGGGTTGTCGGGTCGGGTCAATCGGGTCAGCTCGGGTCGGGTTGTCGGGTCGGGTTATTCGGGTCGGGTTGTCGGGTCGGGTCAACCGGGTCAGCTCGGGTCGGGTTATCGGGTCAGGTCAATCAGATCGGATCACGGTTCGGGTCAGTCGGGTCGGGTCGGGTCATCGGGTCGGGTCAGTCAATTCGGGTCACGGGTCGGGTCGGGTCAGTCTTCAACCCGACCCGACCCGACCCGTTGAGAGCACTATTTGTGACTCTTGAAACCAGATGTAAGCCTCTGCCAATGGTCATCGTGACTCCCTAGAGGTTTGATTTTAGTAGACTGCGGATACTTAGACACTTCAAATAGGAGCCATAGGCACAAAAGTCAATAAAACAGTCACTTCCATTCTGGAAATTTCACTCTCTAAGACGGTTCTCACGGTGGGCGACCAATCACAGAGAAAGTGGATGATATTCTGACAAACGTTGGGTAAGATCAGTGTGTAAATAGTCATGACATCGATAATGGCCTAAAACTTCCATTGCTAATGTTAAATCATTTGGAGAAAACTGACTGAAAAGGTGTTCTTACGTATCTCACGGCTTATAACCCGTCTTATTCTGTCGAATTTCTGGTTGCAGTATATTTTAGGATAAGTTTTTTCGTTAGGTGTTGCAGGAATTGCTTGATTTTTCATTATTATTTATTACTTTTTGTAATATTTATATGCATAAACTTTTCTTGGGATTAGGTTATTCGATTAGTGAAAACCACATCGAAATATGACTAAGGGTTCATTCGGATAAAGCGGGCTGAAAAGTGTTCTTGGTTGTATGCAGCCCACCTTACTTTGTTGAATTTCTGGTTGCCATATATTTTAGGATATTTTCTAAGCGGTTCTAGAAATTATTTGATTTCTAAAACTTAATTTTTTTCGAATTTGTTACATGTATAAACCGTTGTGAGGAATAGCTTATTCAATTAGTAAAAACCGCATCGAAATATTATCAATGGTTCTCGAGATAATCACGTACATACATACATATATACATACAAACATACAAACCTACAGATTAAACTGGGAATCTCCTTTTTTAAATCAGCTGTGTGTCACCAATAGGTAGCATTTTTTTAAAATTAAACTTTTAGTTAACTTACATTGTGCAATGAAAATTAACATAATTTAACATCCCATGTCCATGGAACTGAATGATTATGAAACTTTTAGTGGTGCCGAAATTATACATACATAGGAAGTTTGATCTTAGCTTGAACGTACTCTAGTGACATCTACATGATATGACATATCACATTATCACTACCATTATTCCCGGACACATGTTCCAACCATTGACATTAAACAGTGTAGTATCTCGGACAGTGTCCAAGCCCCTGTCATAATCCCCATCTAAACTAATAAGCCAGTTAAATTAGCAATGCAAGAATAGAATAATTAGATAGAGTCAATCTAAGATAGCGCTATCCACTAAGATGAATTAGAGATCCGGAAGTTTCTTAGCGACATATCTTAAAACGGAAATTCCTAATATCTAATAAAGGGTACGAGACATGAATTTTCTCACTCCATAAATTGAATCATGTCATTGAGTTGTAGTTATTACGGAAGCATTAAACCTCCAGAACCATATCCAAATAAAACTAAACCTCAGGAGTAAAATACTTCTTGTGAATCTTTCAGGAGAAATGACTTTTATAATATTGTAGAGTTACTAAAGATTTACGTTTGAAATATGAATAATGGAACATATATTTATGATTTGGAATCGATGTTTATTTGATATATCGATTAATACTCTTATTTCGCTCTACTAAAACCGGAAATGGTACAAATCCATTACAACTTCTGGTTTCAGTGTTCATATCCATAGAGCAAAACCGGTAAAAGATATCGAGAAGATATGGATGCTGCGACTCAAGAATAAGATTCGTCACTAGTTATTTTTGTTCCTCTATTCACATTTGAAGTGGAGGAAATCTAAATTGGAAGTGGAAGAAATCCAAATTGGAAGTGGAATACATCTAAATTGGAAGTGAAGAAAATCTAAATTGGAAGTGGAAGAAATGTAAATTGGAAGTGGAGGAAGTCTAAATTGGAAGTGGAATAGTTCTAAATTGTAAGTGGAGGAAGTCTAAATTGGAAGTGGAAGAAATTTAAATTGGAAGTGGTAGAAATCTAAATTGGAAAAAGAGGAAATCTAAATTGGAAAATAAGGAAATCTAAATTGGAAAAGAAGGAAATCTGAATGGAAAGTGGAATAAATCTAAATTGTAAGTGGAGGAAATATAAATTGAAAGTGGCGGAAAACTAAATTGGAAGTAGCGGAAATCTAAATTGGAAGTTTAAGACATCTAAATTAGAAGTGGAGGAAATCTTAATTGTAAGAGCAGGAAATCCAAATTGAAAGTGGAGGAAATCTAAATTGGAAAAGGAGAAAATCTAAATTCGAAATGGAGGAAATCTAAATTAAAAATGGAGGAAATTATTATTCTGGTTTTAATACTGATTGCCATAGTGAGAAAATGGTAGTAGATAGCAGGAAGCAATTTTTCATGTCGATTCAGCGTTCGAAGAAGACGTCCCCTAATCTGTAACCAAAACGTTAGATCTACTACTCTCGGTTTTTAGTATTGGATTCGCCTGGTTTGGAAGTCTTCCGTAATTTTACGCCGTGAAACGAAATAAAACACTTCCTTTATTCTACTCTTTGGATGTATCCCACGTATTGGATAGAACAAGATTTTATTCCATTGGCAAATACAACTCACAAACTCAATTTATGAACAATATGTTTAGACTAGATTACATAACGTATTTGCGTATTGACAAAAAAATAACAAATGAAAAACGAAACACGAAATGTTTGATAAATGTAGATGTTTTAGTATTACTTTTGATCTGTGCTTTTCTCTAGTTTCATATAAGATCCGCAGCACGTACTGAACATAAAAAAAAAGAGCCGAGATTTTTGTGTTTCCTAGCACACAACACACGATCAGACGGATAAGAACACGTTCCGTCTTTTCTATCTTTGACGAACCAAGTAACAGCAACGAAGGAATAACGAATAGAAGGGAGAGGGGGGAGAGTAGTAACCTTCTATGCCCCCTTCTTTCATTTCTACGAACAACCGCCGCAGCAATTCAGCTCCGAAAACAGCAGAGGGTGATGGAGCGTTTCCATAGCAACCGAAGTCTCAAAACGAGTCACGAGATATATAATAGCGTGGCTTCAGTTAAGCGGGATTACCAACCGTTTGCTGTGAATCCATGGTTACAAAAGAAAAGTTTTTTTTATATATAGATTTAAAGAAAATAAAGTATGTAGAAACATTTTTATTTGTTATTTGTCTTTAGAATGTCAAGCTATTAAACTAAACGACAGAAACAACCTTACAAAATGAAGAATTAACTTTCTTTATGAGATTTTTCTTTTATGTAAATTTTACGAAACTTCTACGAGTTCCCTCTAAAGAATTTCGTTTCACCTAAGAGTAGTTATGTGGAAAGAACAAGTAACAATAGATACCAGAGATTGACATTTTCCCTAAGCCTCACTCACACTCATCCTCAATTGACTCCCTCACATACACACCCTCTCGTTCTCACACTCAAATATTATTCACGCTTCCACCCTTACACAGACTCAGTGCTGGATTTACGAAACAAGCTAGAGCAGCGGTTCTCAAACTTACCGGTAACGCGGACCCCTTGTTCATTAGGAAAGTGATTTGTGGCCTCCCCCTTGCAATGGTATCTGAAATTTTACGTGGTATTTAAAAAAAATACTAACTCGAATTACCACTGACAAAAAAATTGATCAAGAAAAATAATCCAATAAGTATTTATTCTAAAGAAACAATGATTGTTTCCTAGTGAACGAAATTTCAATTGAAAATACAGTAACTTTCAAGACTGAATTTTTTTTTTTTTTTAATTCACTTGATAAGCAATATTCTCAAATGTGGGGTCACTAATATGAGGAATGAATTCTTTGTGTTTTTTCCATAATTGCATTGAAATCCGGAATAAGTTATGTCACCATCAATCTTAGATCGGATTCCACACTAAGACGATTTGCTTTAAGATTTTAATACTGCAAAGAGCAGAAAAGATCTGTTCACATCAAAGAGGTAGAGAAAAGCATCAAATTTTGCAATGCCTTTTTAGACAACTCTTATATTCATGAAACAGAAATTTAGTAAACTAGGAAAACATTTAAATTTAGAAACGTAGGAATAATTTCTAATTGCTTTCTTTTTAGTAACTGAAAAAATACTTCTTCCATAACAGCTATAAGTTAAATTTTAATACAACACATTTAAATTTTTAGTCGTCGCGGACCTCCTGGCTAGGTCCCGCGGACCCCACTTTGAGAACCAATGAGCTAAAGCTTAGGACCCCACTATCTTGGGAGCCTCAAAAAATTAAAGGAAAAGAGAATTGGATGCACAATTCCAAAATATACAGTAAGATTTAAAAATTAAAAATAAAAATAAAAGTAAAAATAAAAATAAAAATAAAATAATACCTACAAATAGCAACAATAATTTGAGCTGTGTAGGCTCTTATGATTCAAGTAATGAGGCCCCCCTTCTGCTAACCTGTTCTCTAAAACATTACTAGTTTGCGTATTTCCTATCCTAACTATATAAAACTAGATGAACTGGCATAAAATAACAGGTACTTCCAGTTGACGTGAAAAAATGAAATTTGTCATGATTGTAGTCATACGGGCTGCCCATAGGAAAAGTGCCAAAAGTGTATTTTTAATTTTTAGGGGGTCTAAAGGGACGATGAAAATATTATCCATCTTATTTAAATAGGTATTTTTTTTTACCTATAATTCCATATTTTAGGCACTTGGAATTGAAATAAAATCTTGGAATTCCGCATGCTTCTGCGTTTTTGTTAGATTTACCTAAGTGAATCACCAAAAATAAAATTTTCTAATTGTAGAGTGCTTTTATGGAGAACTGAAAAAAAAATGCATGTTATTTAGATGGGACATCGTCTACACACCAAAATGTTTAGGCACTTCCGGCAGGATTAGAATGATGAAATTTGGCATAATTGTAACCTTCCTTGACTAAGCTACAGGAAAATTGCCAAAACTGAATATTTTTAGTTTTCAGCTGTCCTAAAGGGTAAAATGAAGAAAATTCCCATGTTATTTAAATAGGCATTTTCTTGGGATACAAAATCCTATCTTTTAGATAGTTGAAATAGGAAAAGGAACTTAACAATTCGGTAGAATTGTGGTTTAAGAGGTGCGAGGTCGTAGGTTGAGGGAACATGGGGGTTTGGGGGCAAAGCCCCCAGAGTGTCAAGTTCAGGGTATATTAACAGCAAATGCAGAAAATGTACTCTTGATGCAAACGTTGATACATGAGATGTGAGGCCATAGGCCTGGAAAACGAGGGAGTTTGAGGGTGAAGCTCCAAGCTAGCCAAAGGCTGGTCTGTATATAGTGTCCCTACGTCCTGCATGAACTGGTTGCACAGCTGAACATACCAAGGGCCCCATTAACTTCAATGTCTTAGGGCCTCATCAAACCAACATCCGGCTCTGCACACAATCACCCTCAATCAACTCCCTCACACTCAAATGTTATTGAGAGCTCCTCCGTGGCTAAGCGGTTAGCGTACGCGCCTTTGGCGCGGAAGACCCGGGTTCGATTCCCGGCGGGAGCTCATGTGGTTCGGATTCCACGTTAATCAGTAGGTCCACGTCTCATATAGCCTCGCTGCTGAAAGGGACGCTAAACTAAAATCAACTCAACTCAAATGTTATTGATGGCTCCACCATCACTCACCCCCACATTCAAATATTATTTGATGCCCTTACCCTCATGAAAACTGGAATTATTACTTCGCAAATTTTCACACTTAAGTTAATTTGAATGAATTATAGTCCAAATTAGAACATTTCATAATAAAAGAAAACAACATAGGAAGGAAGAGGTTTTGAAACTCGATCGGGAACAAATCGATGGACCTTTTCAATGTGAATCAACCATATAATTAGCATAGCACGTTACATTTCTAGAATTTTGATTATATAGGGTGTTTCAAAATGAATATCGGGTGTTTTAAGGCTTTTTGTAGTATTTATTACAATTTACTTACAATTATAAATAATACATTAAATGAGAGATAAATTCAAATAGTTTTGTACGCACTCATGAACATATACTGTTCCCTCTGTCTACCGCTAGAAGAGATTTGTTAAATGATGATGTATCCGACCGCTGGATTGCCCGAAAGGGGACGAATGACAGAGCTTGTTTCGCATGGTCTCCACGTTCACCAGATCTGATGACGTGCGATTTTTGCCATTGAGGATTCATTAAGAATTATATGTACTGCTACCAGACTTAAGAAACATGATTGAAACAGTTACTACCAAAATTACTCCAAACACACTGATCAAGATTTGGGAAGAACTCGCGTATCGACTCGATGTGTACTGTGTCACGAATGGTGACACAGTACACATTGAACAGTTGTAGCAAAAACTGTTTGAGTTGCTCTTTCATTTGATGTATTATTTCTAAATGCAATAAATATTGTATGTTAAGGGGGCAGACTACTAAATATTTTTGAAAAGCTAACAAAGTTTCTTTTGCCCGTTTTTCGTAAGTGAAAAGAGATAATGAAATGTAATTTACCACAATAATAGATAATGGTATTTTACATCCGAAAATACGAATCGGAAGAATTATCAGTGTTGTCATCCATAGAAATTACAGTGTGTCCAAAATTTGAATTACCCAAAAATCTAGGTTAAGACAGCGACTAGAAAAATGAACTCAACGGTAGTTGATTAATTATCATGTTGCCTTGGTTCCTTGTTTACTACTTTTTAAATAATGTTTGTATTTATTTTGTAAAAACTTGCAGAAGTTATTACAAGATAATAATATATATCTTTAACTCCTTTCGTTCCAGGTGTCATTTTGCTGTCTGCGTGCTGTAATACCGGTTTCATTTATTATTAAAAGACTGTCTAAACCGTTATATAAGGCATAGTTATTGTTCGCGTGTGAGGAGAGCATTCATATTACTGATTAAAAAAAAAACAATTATTTGCATTGTAGAACATTTGGACTGAAAAGGGGAAATTCTGATGCTCTGAAGGGATTTTATGCTGTTTCAGGTTGGCAACACTGACCAGAGATCAAAGACAACGTGTTTCCTTTTCCGATATCGATGTTTATCGTAAAAATAAGCACATATATGTTATAATTGAATGCTCGTTTAGGCTTGCCATCTCTTGAGACAACATTCTTTTGTCTTTTCTGTCCGTAAGGTGCTGTCACCTAAGGAGAAATAGTAGAACTAAGGCCCGCCTTGCATCCACTAACAAATTTCATCATCTCCAGGAATAATACAATCCTAAATAAGGGATACGTTTTCATGACATCTACATGGATGTCATTGGTGCGCAAGGGGTTAAAGGAAACACTGGGCTTTTCAATTGTACACTCTGCAGCAAAAATATATATGTCCTATAAATATACTATTCTTCTCCATCAACCTAGTTCCCAGTGCGCTCGTGTTTCGTAGACGAGTCTCGGTAGAAATCCTTAAAAATTTGACACATTGCAGTGGTTCCGAGTTCCAATCCCACGCCAACTGAGTTTGTAAAAGACATCAACGACGTATGTAGATTTCCTCAAGGTTTTCCCATATCTTTCCTCATTCCACCAAATCTTTCGCGATCACATTAACGTTTTGTGTACTGCTATCTGTCGACAGATACGTCCAGTTCGTTCCAATTAAACTCCCTGTATTTAAGCATAGCATAGTTGTGCAGTGGCGAATCTAGTTCGGGGCCGTTGGGCCTAGGTCTCCCAGTTGTTTGAATCACAAATATAATTTAAGCGGTTATTTATGTTTTCGAAAGTTTATAGTAAACATGATAGTCTGGGTTCTGACTGACCCCCCCCCAGATTTTACCTTCTAGATCCGCCTCTGTACCATAACAGCACAATTACATAGCAGGCATATGCCTATCATGTTCCCTCAGGTACATGGGAATGTGTCCAGTATGTACCTTATGTACCTCTGAGAGAGAAATCACATGGATGGCAAGTGATAGTCACAGTCTATGTCCGCCCTTCTGGCACATGCCTGACATGTACTTGGGGAACATGCCCAGAATGTTCTAGGTATGTTCCCCATGCCGTAAGCATGAATGAGCCACAAAATTACTCTCCCAAAATATGTTAAATCGCCTATATGCGTAATGTGTTTACATTAAAATGAGTCTAAACAACACTTTAAACAAGTAAAAAAAATACCCCATGGTGGACACGAACCACCAACCTTTGGATTACTAGCCACGTTTTCTTCCGACTTGGTCACAGAGGCGATGAAAAGAACGTCGCTTGTAGAGGGATAAATTGTTTAGGTCTTTTGAATTTGGCTAATCAGAGTGCTCCTTTAACCGCGAATATTCGACGATAACCATTTGAGATCAGATAAAATCTACTCGCCATGTAATTTTATAACAAAATGACGACGAGTGTCTATTTACTTTATTTTATGGTTCTTCCATATTCGCTTTTAAATGATCGGCGACAGTTGTCATCTAATAAAAGTGATGCGTTTGTTGCTTCTAGTACACAATCGCTTAGATAACGAAGCAACAAATGCATCAAATGTAGGAGATGAATTTAGAACACGTAAATGGCACATGTCTAGCATATCTTGTGGTGTTAGGGTATCTGAAACAGTATGTACACTCATGTCTATAATTATTATCGCATGTCTAGAAATATGTTGTTGTAGGAATATAATTTGATAACGAATTCGCCCGGTATTTCTTATAATGTTACTATGTGTATAATTGGCAAAGACATGTATGTGGCAAATTTCATGTCAAAAGAGCAGTAAATAAGAACAATAAAATGAAAATAAAACTTTCTTTTCCATTTAGCAACATTTGGTTTTACTCACTCTAATGTTCGTATTTATAATTCTTTTCCTATGAAATTTACCACAAATATACATTTTCCGATTATACACATAGTATCAGTATTAAAAGTACCCTGCAAAATCATTATCGAATTATATTCTTACAAGAAGACAGTTGTAGATATGCCACAATCATTTTGGACATGAGTGTATCTAAAGGACGTACCTAGAACATGACAAATATATGTCCCAAGTGACGACATAGAAACAAATGACTGTTAGAGTGCGAAGCTGAGCCAGGTATATAAATGCTATATTTGTGGTACATAGTTGTAAATATCAACTAGGTGTCACAAGTACCTAAAGCAGTAGGTAGCTGAAGTACATACTTAGCACATGAATATCATATGTACCAAGTGTCGAGTACCTTAAAAGTAGCTGGTACACCTAAATGGCACATGCCTAGCACATCTTGTGCTGTTAGGGTAGTTGTGTAAATATGAAATTGATTACATTTTAAATTTAAAAATGAAGTCTAGCGTCCTGAACACATCATTTAACCCCTTTCCAAAGACATACATAATTAAGGCAAACTTTTATATATATATATATATATATATATATATATATATATATATATATATATATATATATATATATATATATATATATATATATATTACAAATGCAAATCATTCTCTAAAGAACTTGCACGCTCACTCATACAATCTCTCGTCAGTAAATCTAATTAGAAACTTCTGAGAATAAAATCTCAGACGTTTTCTCACGCCGCGTAATTACATTGATTTCTCTTTTCAACCGGTAGATGGAGCTAAAGCTGTTTACTTCTGATCTTGCTAGCCAGCTGAAATAACAACGTATTCTAACGAAGGAAGAGTTCCAAGAGGGAGTTTATTGCTTCAATCTACACGGGAAAAAGGAAAGAAAAAAAAAAAGAATTCGTTTTAGTTCGTTAAAATTATACATTCAACATTTTGATTAATTTGAGCCTTGGAGAAGTTATTTAAGCGTTTATAATTAATTGACTTTGTTTGGAGTTACAATCAACCTGCCAGGGTATTTTTTAAAAAAAGAATACTTAGTATTTAAGAAATATTTTTCTACATTGGAGGCCCTTTGCATCTTATTCTGTATAGAAAGAAGTCTTATATTGCGTTATAAAGTCGCACTTAATGTACAGTAAGAGTAATAAAACTTGGACACCGTTTATTGTTATTTAGCACAAAACTTCATTCTTCTTTTTGGGAGTCTCGATGGCTCCGTAATAAGGAGCTTATCTCTGGTGCAAGGGTTCCCTGGTTCGATTTCAGGCTAGAGTTGCTAGCTCTGGAAATTAAAAAAAAAAAACCGGCACGCCCTCAAAATTCCCTAACATGTAGGTCTAAGTGTGAAGTATCTCTGTGGGGAGGAAATGTACTATCGTGAACAAAAGTGCATTAGCACCTGTATTCTGCACATCCTTAGTAAATTCGCTAATAAGCTTCTGTGCTATAAACGAAAAACTGAAATCGGCATTGATCTTTTTATTATATTTACCAGTAACTGCCACTTCTTTAAAATTATCGAAACAGATGAACAAAAGTATATGAATCTTTACGTGACAATTTTGGATTTGAAAAATGAAATTTATTCTTTAAACTTATACTTCAACTACGGAAAATTGCTTTAAGAAGTCCTTTTTCACTCTCAATAAATGTATAAAATATTCCTTAAAAGTAAATTTCAAATTTTCCCTGATACAGTCTGTGTCATCTCTTTAAAATTATCTAAACAGATGAACAAAATATTTTAATCGTTGATAGATGGTGAAAGGTGAATGTTTTGGATTTACAGAATGAAAGTTACGTTTTAGATCTATACTTCGAATTAGATAGAAATCTGTGATAACCGCTCATAAGGGGACTGGTAATAAGTTTGTACCGGTCACCGGCTTTAATCAAAATAATTAACAGTAATATTTCCGGGCAGACCGGTAAAAAACCGGCCACTTGGCAACCCTATTCCAGGCAACATAAGTTTCTGGTGATCAACATCATATCTATGGGTTTTCCCGAGGTTCTCCAGTTTTCTCTCATTTGTCATTCCACAAATTATTAAACTTGTAAACTCTGCTTCGATAACAGCAGCAGAAATCGTCATTTATTGAGACCATAAAGATCGGAAAGGATTATTGGCAGCTCTTTCTTAGGGATGGTCAAGTTCGGAATTTTTACTTTCCGGAATCCGGAAAGTAAAATCGAAAAAAAAAACAGATTTCGGGAAAAAAGCCGGAATATTTCGAAATTCCGGATTTTTTTAAAATTCCAAAATTTTCTAAATTTCGAATTTTCTTCGAATTCCTGAATTTTTCTGAATTCTGGAATTTTTTAAATTTCGGAATTCTTTGAAATCAGGATTTTTCCGTGAGACTGAATTTTTCGGAATTCGAAAATTTTCTCAAATCCGGAAATTTTCCGAATTCCGGAAAATAAAATTTCCGATTCTGAGAAATTTTAGCGATTCTTACTTTTATTGATTGGGAAAATGGTGACAATCAAAGGTGTCGTGTAAAATTGTGTGTGCTAATAGTTTTTCGCCATAAGGGAAGTATTATAAAATACTAGGCTAGATACTCTCAAACTTGCAGAATAAACAAAGGTAGTATCTAAATATAAAATTCAGATTCTTACAGCTTCAGGAAAATATCTGAAAGGTTCTGTTTGATCGCGTGACACATCCGTTCAGAGCTAGAAAGAACATCCACTAAAGCCGTCTTTGTGTTTCAGAAGGAACACTCGTGCTTCTACTAAGCTGAGACTCTGCTACCAGGAGACAAGGATGTAGAGATCCAAATTACGTTGTCTGAGTTCGACCAATCGAGCAAGAGTTTGTCTCAAACTTAATAAGACGAGTGTTCCAATATAAGCATACAGCATGATGACATACATCAGGGAAAACCTCCAACCCTCTGCCACTATCCTGTTACTTTTAAAGTATTCTCTCCCTTCCACAAAATGGGTCAAAATAAGAAAGGAATTAACGTTTGGAGAACCACGTGTTGCCTGCTGCCATGTCGTGAGTATTCTACTGATGCGTCTACTATGCTCGTTTCATTTCTGAACATGTGTTACAACGTGGCAATGTTGTAAACGTTGATCTTCGTTTGTGCAGAAATACACTTCAGTTATAACTACCGTGACGTTTATGATTGACCCTTTTCTCGATTAACTTAATAACCCCGTGACGTAGCTTCCCTACCTAACATAAATTTTCACTTGGCTTTGAACTGTCAATTCGTTTCTAATTTTGATCAGAGTCTAGTTTGTGTTTCATTCCTCAATTAAATTCGCCCTTTCGAAACAGTTTACGAATGTTTCTCCTAAAATCAGGAAACATTTCTGATTGTTATGCAACCCACTACTCCTTCAGGTTGGTTGGGTTGATTATCGTCTCTAAATATAACCATTTATACCAAGGGGTGTGGAACTTACGGTCTACAGAACAGAGTTCGTAGCTTAAGAGAAATTTCTCTAATCTAGGAAAATTTTGTAGTAAATTTAGCAAAGAGAGAAAAGGGATTTTTTTCTATAAAATGTGAAAATCCGGGGAAGTTCTCGAGGAGATTAGTTGAAGAATATAAATTAGTTTTCTTTGTTCTTCAGAAATGAACCAATATAATAGGAATAACGTGTGTGTGCGTGCGTTCAAAATAGCATAATTTGAATTTAATCTTGGTTGGATGTATTTGTGTGTGTGTTTTTGTAAAAAAAAAAAAAAAAAAAAAGTTAAGTAAAAAGTAAAAGAAACAATGAGCAAAACAAATGTGGTTGACACTTCCTATAACATAGCTAAATTAATCGCATTATATAATATCTGTCATAGGAATAGCGTTGTCTATGATAAAACGAAGCATAACTGTTATTACTGCAGAGAGTTCATTAGCTTTCAGTTTCGTGTGATATTCCCTAACTCCCATGCTACCTGCACATCAGAAAAGCATTGTTGGTTGCCTATATTAAAATTATGTATAGCTTTTATTATGGCAGAGTCCATTAGCTTTTAGTTTCGTGTGATATTCCTAACTTCTATGCAATCTGTGCAACAACAAAGCTTCGTTGGTTACCTATGATAAAACGATTCATAGCTTTTGTTACTACAGAGAGTCCATTAGCTTTTAGTTTCGTCTGATCTTCTTGACTCTTTTATCAGAGTCTGTTACCATATTATCATTATTTGATCATAATCATTACCCCAAATTGTTTTCATTTAGGTTAACTAAAGCAGAGCCAGAGTCTACATTTAAAAAAATCTGGAACAAACATAAAACTAGATTTATTCATACGTCGCAGCCATAGACGCCGACTTTTAATTTTTTCAATAGATCCTCACACATCAGTACTTACAAAATGGGGCACGTCTCGTATCGTTTCTTTGAACAGATCCAATCATCAACTAAACCAGTGGTTCCTTAAATCGGGGGCAACTCCCAGAAATCTTGAAAGACCTTGAAGAGGATATAAACCACAACAGTGGTTTGGTTCTTATGTTATACAATGTACGAACAAGCAGCATCTGTCCATTGGAAGAATTACATTTTGCATTGATAAGTTGTCGTAGAAAAAAACAATAAAGTGTTATATCTCGACTGCAGGCTTCTTAATTGTCTCTTTAAAATTTGGAAAATAATATAGTTAGGTTCTCAAAAATATCACTTCCTCAATAAAAAAGAAAATACTTCTTTAACAGGAAAATGATTGAAGTGGCACGAAAATTTGATCTTGTATTTCATGTGTACTCTTTCTTTTATAAAAACAATCTAGTTCTAGCATTTTCTTCTCAAAATATAGGTGGAAGTATTTTACACTTACTTATCGTATTTTCGGGTGAACAATATTACATGCTCAATACTACATAGACGAGGTGGTTTGTAGTATTAGATCCCCCTATTAAGCTTGGACCCCTCAAAACAAAAATTTCTGGGTGCACGCCTGAGCTAGAAAGACAATTTTAACAAGCTGTCTCGGAAACCAGGGAAATTTTAACAATATATTCAGGTAAACTGGACGAATGACACCTCTGTATGTACTAATGAAATATATTAATAAACATGCTAGGAATTACCTCGATGAGCGGCGTACGCAGAATTTCATCTGGGGAGGAGTTCAAACTTCTAAGTTCACGTCGTGATGCGTATCTTAACATGGTAATTGTTTATTTTATCATAATATTTTGGTCAAGGAAGGATTAAATTTAAAAAGAAAACTCCTTACGTACGCTACTGACTTTGATAATACATAAACATTAACAAGCTATACTGTAAATGTGTTTTATATAGGGAACCAATATGTAATCACTCGAAACGTAGCAATATTCGAATTAACAATATCGCAATATCCCCTTAGATTAATAACAAAACCACACGCTTCGGCACAAGCTCCAAGCAGCCGATGGAGCACGAGGGAATACGAAGAAGACACGAAGAACTACGAAAAGGACTCCTTCAACCCCTCTACAGACTCCACCTCCACAGACTAGGGATGGCAAAACCGGTTTCTAGAAAAACTGAAACGCGAAAAATCGGCATTTTGGTTTTTCCAAAACCGGTTTCGGTTTTCTCCAAAAACCGGTTCGGTTTCCGCAGAACAACGAAACACTATTCTGGTTAGAAATAGAATAAATTTTGGAAAAAACCGGAACCGGTTTTGAAGAAAAGCGAAACCGGGTTTTTGAAAATTTTCAAAAATCGGATTTTCTAAAAACCAAAAACCGATAAACCGATTTTTCTGCCCACCACTACTTCAAACTGGCTATAAAAATGGAAACTTCAAGAGAGAACACATCAGTCACCAACTGACCATATCCCACTTATCTCTCCAGGCTGCTCTGGCCGAGGAAAACTCCCTAACCTTATCTCTGCGCTGCTTCGGGCATGAGGATCCTTTAGACCCAGTTGCTTCGGGCAAAGTCGTCCCTAACCAACGACCCTAAACGACGCTGCTATGGCAGGTCCAATTTATTGATGGAAAGAATTATTAGAGAAATTATTCATTTGTAATTTAGTGTATAAACTGTACAGAAACTTCTATAATAAAAAGGCGTACCGTTTCTCTACCGAATATTATAACATCAAGACGGCTCCGTCTGCTACTCATGCTCCGAATAGTTCACAGTCAGACTCATAGTTGCCGTTAAGCGCTACTTTCTACTTGACGTAAAGAGATGTCGCTAGCGTGTGGAACCACTAGCAATAACAAAACAGCTTTGGAAACTTCTAGAATAATTTAAAATCTTGATTTTGCTTCTGAAATTTCTGAAAGCACTGTGAAATTAAACTTTTGGTATCACAATTCAGTAAATTACATTGTTTTAAAGTTAGACAACTTACTACAATAGCCTATAATATGTTTATCTTAGGAAAAGAAAGGAAGTTTCTAGTGGAAAGATCTCAAAAAAAAAAAAAAAAATGGTAAGAGAAAAGGGTTACTCTTGGACATGTCAAAAGCAATATCCTAAATTGGAGAGAAAGTTTTATCCAATAGTGGATAGATGGCGCCAGCGAAAGGATACGAGAATAATGAAGATAGATGGCACCATGTCAAGCTTTTGTGTTTGGTCTGTTGTGTACGAATTTATGGTCGTTGGTTCCATTGCAGCGCTGTTTCCAGAAACAAGTAGTTTGTAATTTTGCTAAGAAAATCGAGAGCAATGACCAACGCGTTCAGTAAATGAGTTTGTTTTGTTTCACTCCACACCTCAATGAGATTAACTAATTCTGTAAATTTCATGGGTCATCTAGTAAACAAAATAGTCCAGGAAACAGTGGTGGATATAGGAGGTAAAAGCTAGGGGGGTACACACTCAGAACCCACACTATGATTGATATATCATGAGTATACAATGTTTCATGAGCCCTACTGAAATTTTCAACTTAACTTTCCTGATGGATATTATGGCTGGGTTAGACCAGGCCCGTATCCAGGGGGGTCTAGGGGGCCGGGCCCCAATAAATTTTTGGTGTCCCCCATAAAACTTCCAGGGTAGACTTGCAAATGAACTATAATATGGGGATGAACTATAATAAAATTCGATCAGGCCCCCCTAACTTCAGCCCCCCTTACATTTTTGAGCTGGCTACCGGCCTTGTTTGGACGTTGACATTGCGGACCACAAAGATTGTTTTACACACTGTACAACACAAAAGCTTCAACTGAAACCAGGTCCGTATCCGCGGGGGTCTAGGGAACAGCCCCCCTAAAATTTTGATGGACCCCTAAAATTTTTACGGTAATCTTGCAAATGAGCTATAATATGATGATGAACTATAATATGGTTGGATTGGGCCCCCCTTAACTTCTACCGCCCCCCCCCTACATTTTTGGCTGGCTACAGGCCTGACTGAAACTATACCTAATGTATCAAAAATTTTCCAATAAAGAATAAAACGTAACGCTTACAATAAACTTACAAAATTAGCTTCAATTATTTTTGTCATTCAAAAAACTGGGGAGATTAGCCCTCGGCTCCGGGCTGGACCCGCCACTGTGAGGAAATTATTTCATTCCTCCTGAAAAGACGGTAAAACTATTTGTGGAATACAGAACTAAATGACGATTAAAAAATTAAAAGCAATCTCTGTGTATAAAATAAGTCGTAAGAGATTAATCAACGAATCGCCCAAAAGGGTTTCTCAACCTGTGTAATGCATACACTGATGGTTCGCAAGCCACTGTTGGTAATACAGAATTAATAATTAATGTTTAGATGGTAGTAAAAGTTGAGAACTCCTGGCTTGATCTAGAAACTTCAAATTTGGACAGTTCTCAGCCTTTCTGACGTATCCTATGGTATAAGTAATGATTTTTTTAAAAATTTGACATAGAACAGGATAAGTAGCAGCTATTATTTTTATATTAACATTTTCAGTCCCAAATCCGATCTTAGTCGGATTTGAATTGAAATGTAGTCTTTCATATCCGACAGAAGTCCAACCATATTAGATCATCATCTGTCAGTTTGTCAAAGTTTCAGAGTTTTCTCAGTTATATTATAGAGGTAAAACCAATTTCAGTTGAGGGAGGTGGTAATAAAGAATGACTGGGATAACACTTAAATGCTTTGTTCAACTCAGTAGAGTACGCAGGATTTTTTTTCGGGAGGGGTCCAAACTCAATATGAGGTTATTTTATATTAAAATTCTTAAAATTATCCCTAACTTAGGCTCAATTTATACAAAAGTCGAAATTTCGGGGGGGGGGGGTCCGGACCCCCAGGACACCCCCTGCGTAAGTCCTTGGTTCAACTCTGATAAGTAGTGTCAAGGTCTCTTTGTCCCAGAAGTAACACTTCGATCCTTCAAATCCGGAATGGCGGAATGCGACACGTTTCCTGAAAAAGCCGGCCCTAATTAAGATGCAGATGGATTTCAAGTGTCAGTCAGTAACGGATAGGAACGGTGAAAGAAGCCTTTAGGGGGAAGAAAAGTCTGTTTTGTGGGTACCATGAATAAAGAGTTGAGAAAAAGAATCATAAAATGTTTCTTGTGAAGAATTGTACTGTATGGGGCAGAAACATGGACATTACGCAAAAAATGATGAAAAATGACTGGAAGCTTTCGAAATGTAGGTGTGGAGAAAAATGGAAAGAATTAGTTGGGTGGAAAATGAACGAGAGGATGTTTAGAAACGGTGAGAGAGAGAAAAAACAATTTTAGATATTATTAAGAAGAGGAAGAGAAACTGGTTGTGACATTAGCTAAGAAGCAACTGTATCATAAAAGACATGCTAGAGAATATGGTGGAAGAAAAAAGAGGGAGAGGTGAAGGAGACAACAATTGATGGACGATATCAAAACAGAAAAATTGTACGTGAAAACGAAAAAGTTAGCTGAAGGCCGTGATGTATGGAAGCTTCTCAGTTGCTGCAAGTGATCTGCCAATAATAGCAGAATACCAATAATAATAATAATAATAATAATAATAATAATAATAATAATAATAATAATAATAATAATAATAATAATATGTCCAAAGAAAAAACGCATGGAATATTAAACGTCTAGATTACATTAAGCCGAATAAAATAACATGCTTGAAGGTCAATTCTGATGCGTAATTTTTGACAAAATCGAGAAAAAAGTAATTATTAGGGATGGCCACGAAGTTCCGGTTCCGGCGGAACCGGTTCCGCGAGGAACCGGTTCTCGGAGATCCGGTTTTCAGAACCGGTTCCGGACTTGGATCCGAAAACCCGGTTCCAGAACCGGATCTTAGGAACCGGTTCCAGACCTGGATCCGAAAACCCGGTTCCAGAACCGGATCTTAAGAACCGGTTCCAGATCTGGATCTGAAAACCCGGTTCCAGAACCGGATCTTAGGAACCGGTTCTAGATCTGGATCTGAAAACCCGGTTCCAGAACCGGATCTTAGGAACCGGTTCCAGACCTGGATCTGAAAGCCCCCAAACACCCGTAAAGGAAGCACAAAGTTCACCTTCAAAAATAATGCAAAGAGGACCATGCACTTGTGCCTTCCCCGCCCAGACCCGCTTGTGCCCCCCAAAAAAATTTTGGTCCACCAGTGGGTGTTTAGCCAAATGAGTTGGCCAGTTTGCCTGTTTAGCCAATGAAAATGAAATGAAATCTTTAAGTTTAACGTCCCACGGTTATGCCGGTTAGGCTAAAGGAGACGGTGATAATGAGAAATGAAGGAATGGTGGAATGAAGAAAGTGGGAGGAAACGGGAGAACCCCGAGAAAACCCACGAGCACGGTGTTTGTCCACCACAAAGTCCACACGGCGCGAGCTGGGATCGAACCAGGGACCCCAAGCACCGGAGGTGAACGCTCTACCATTGAGCCACCGCGCCCCCCTGTTTAGCCAATGAGTTTGCCAGTTACCCGCTTTATTTAGCCAAATGAGACAAGCTGCCGCCGCCTGGGCGCCTGCCTGTCGCTTCCACCATTTCATCTAGCACATTCTTCACAGCTTGCCAGCAGCGCGCGTTTAGCGTAGGGATGGTAACAAAGTTTCGGTTCCAGCGGAACCGGTTCCGCGAGGAACCGGTTCTGTTTTCAGAACCGGTTCCAGACCTGGATCCGAAGAACCGGTTCTAGACCTGGATCCGAAGAACCGGTTCTAGACCTGGATCCGAAAAACCGGTTCCAGACCTGGATCCGAAAAACCGGTTCCGGAACCGGATCTTCAAGAACCGGATCCGTTCAGACCCGAAAACCGGTTCCACCAGGAACCGGTTCTGGCCATCTCTAGTAATTATTATGGCAGCGAAATGAACGTCAATAGTAGCCAATAATAATTTGCCGTTTTTTATTTTGCTGAAAATTATTGTCATTTTTTTGTGAATAGTGTATGTAGGAAAATACCTTGTTAACAAGGAGATTGTGTATATAAATAACGTTGTTTGTCTTTGTCAGCGGTGGCCCACATACTCCTTTACATGCGCATTACTTGTAATATGCATTTTTTTACAGGAAATTTTCTTTCTCCAGATTTTACGGTGGAAATTTCAACAAAACATTCAATTGTTTTTTTTTCTGTTTTTAGTGCATTAGTAATGCATTGATCGATATAACGTTCTCTGAAGCTCTGAGTGGTATGTGCGATATTAAATTCTCTGTACCTTGTATTGGGATGAAATATTTACGCCATGCACCAGCCCTTATAGCTCATCCCTTGTATTATTTATTATTATTATTATTATTATTATTATTATTATTATTATTATTATTATTATTATTACTATTATTATTATTTCTCTACAACATCAAAAACTTATTTAATCTTCATCAGTCTGCAGCCCCTGAAACTCTTACGGTTCTCTAACACGCAACCCTACAGGGAAAGAAGAAAAAGAAGCAGAAAACCCAGACGAAATAAATCAGTGTGGGACTGCAATTACATAGCTGAACAGGTTGGCCAACGCTTGGTGTTACAGCTGCTGCGAGTGATCATAGAGTTTTAGGTTTCGTTGCTATGGAAACAGAATAGCAACCACTTTTTTTCTTTTAAGTTGATGCAGCTGCGGATATTTTTTCTTTCTCCTTTTAGAACCATTTTTCTGCATTAGTTCCTCAGAATATGAAGCTATTTCTGTCCTTGATATATATATATATATATATATATATATATATGCTTTTGATCATTAGCGGTTCCAGAAAACTCGTTTGTAGGGGGCGGATTACCACTTGGGAGATAAATGTACTATACGCTCAAAGTATGCGGAAAAATGAAGTCTTTAAGTTTTACGTCCCACGTTTACGCTGGCTAGGCTATAGGAGACGGTGATGATGATAAATGAATGAAAATGGTGGTGGAATGAATAAAGTGGGAGCAAATGGGAGAACCCCGAGAAATCCCACGCACACAGTCAGGGCCGTGCCATGGAAAATCTGCGCCCGGGGCGAGCGTATACGACAGCGCCCCTATATATATATATATATTCCAAGTAATTTTGCCTATTTCCTTATTTCTCTCCCGAATTTTGCGCCCCCTAACTTCGGCTCGCCTCCCCATGGCACGGCCCTCCACACAGTGTTTGTCCATCACAAAGTTCAGTTGCCACGGGTTGGAACTGAACCAGGGATCCCTATGCATCAGAGGTGAACGCTCTACCACTGAGCCACCGCGGCCCCTCAAAATATCAAGTTTTACATCGAAACCTAATAACGTAGTGCTGCCCATGAGATGAGACGAGCCAAGAAATAAGGTTTTCGGCCATTTTTTTCACGTCTTATTTTATAAATCTTTGTACAAAATGTATACTCTGAATTTTTCTCTTAGTTTCATCTATAAGCTATCAAAATCCTTCCCGTCATGAGAGGTCCATGAAGAGTGTGGTATAACAACATTTAAATGACATTTGTTATTGGAATAATGACTTACGTGTCTTTTATAGGTTGCACGGTGGCTCAGTGGTAGAATGCTTATCTCTGCTGCATAGGGATCCCTGGTTCCATCCCAGCCAAAACCCAGCCGTGGGTTTTCTCGGGGTACTCCCGTTTCATTCCACATTCTCATTCGACCAATTCAGCCATCATCATTCACGGGTCTTAATCATCCATCTTCCTTGGGTTAAAGTGCATTTAGGTGGGACGTTAAACTCAAAGATTTCATATATTTTTTTTTACTTACGTATCCTTAAACGATGATAAATGGTCTTCATTATATTCGTACAATCTCTTTATCAATTTATAGTGTTTAGACTATAATTCTAAAACAGTGTTAGTAATCTAAGAGTTGGGTGAACTAATGTTATCGACAAGATTCCTGAATTTTCTTGTTTTGTATCGATTCTAGTGGCGAATTTAGAAAGATGGCTCTGGTTTCGATTACACTGAGGGAAAACAACGTATGTGGCACACGTAAAAACGTAGGTTACATGCGTAAATCCTGTAGTTTTTTGGACTTAACGTAAGACCATATGTAACATACTACAGCTAATCTATAACTGAAGACGTATGTTTTATACGTATTTTACGTGTATGTGTTCCGTATATACGAACTTTTTGTAAGAAACAAAGAATTGTATATGGACGGTCAGAATCTCACCTACAGATGGACGTATATAATATACAGCTGTAATGTACATATCCGTATGTAACATACAGAAGACTGTTTAATGTCAAACATCCTGCAGTGGAATGATGTAATATCTAAACAGGAAAATGAGTTGAGTTTAACTTCCAGTTCAGCAGCAAAGTCATATGAGGCGGAACCTACTGATTAACGTTGAATCCGAACCACATGAGCTCCCGCTGGGAATCGAACCCGGGTCTCCCACGCCATAGGCGCGTACACTAACCGCTTTGCCACGGATGAGCTCCTAAGCGGGAAAAGGGCAGTATATATGTAGCACACGGATTTCCGTAGTAATCAAACGGATGCCGTATATTTCTAGAATATACCGCTGTCTGGATAACGGATTTTCCTCAGAGTGTCTTTTCGTTTTCCATACTATTACCATAAAAGATACAGATAGTGCCTTCATTCCAATATATATGATTGGGTGTATACATGTATGAGACGTTCTTTACGAGGAGGAAAAAGAACTTTTCAAGGTTAGCACAGAGAGAGAAAGAGAAAGCAGGAAAAATATTCAATGGGATCTCCATTTTCACATTTCCCCACACTTTTTTTTTCATTTCCATTTTGAGAGAAAAAGGTGAAGCAAATGGACATAGCGGAAGATGCAATCCACTCTGTATGCAAATGTGAAATGCCTTCTGTGGCGTGACACGAGAAGGAAATATGAAAGGACGGTTCTGTAGAAAAGCTGAAGTATTCGGTCAAACTGAGATCAAATAGAGAGCGCGAAAGGGAGAGATTAAAAGATGAAGAAGCATAGTTTTTTTTTTTCTTCCATCTTCATCTTTCAAAGTTATCCAAGGAAGAAATGGTAATGGAGATTCTTTTTGGAAGATTACGTTCCTTCTACTTTCATACAAGAAAGGGTGGAACGCAAGAGATGGAAACCTTCAACATTACTTTTTCAATTTCAGTACACTACCTTCGTTCTCGTTCATCAACTTGTGGACATCTCCTGACCCCTCAACCTCACTTAACCTCAATCTTGTCACTCATACTTTTATCCTACAGCCTCCTTCAGTCTCACATAAACTCATAAAACTTATTCTCACACTTTGATCCCACAACGTTCTTCAACCTCCTTGACCTTCATCTTGCCATATTGTTAGAACTTATTCTCACACTTGTATCTCACAACTAGAGTTTGTGTCACTCGAGAAAACACGAAATTGGGTGCCCCACAATTTACATAAATATTGTCCTTTTAGGCGCGGCTCCAACCAGAGGCACGAGCGGCACATGTACTCCTTGCTCCTCCCCAGTTGCAGCCCTTCTCAATCTTATCATAGTGTTAAAACCTACTCTCATACTTTCAACCCCAACGTCATCAACCTCACTTAACCTCAATCTTGTCATAATGTTAAACTTATTCTCAGTTTTATCCTGCAAATTTTCTTCAACTTCACTTAACCTCAATCTTGCCATATTGTTAAAACTCATTCTCACACTTTCATCCCACAAATTCCCCCAACCTCACTTAACCTCAATCTTACCATATTGTTAAAACTTATTCTCACACTTTTATCCTGCAATTTTCTTCAACCTCACTTAACCTCAATCTTACCATATTGTTAAAACTTATTCTCACACTTTCATCCTGCAATTTTCTTCAACCCCACTTAACCTCAATCTTGCCATATTGCTAAAAATCATTCTCACACTTTCATCCCACAAATTCCCTCAACCTCACTTAACCTCAATCTTGCCATATTGTAAAAACTTATTTTTATGCTTTCATCCATCATCTTCCCCCACCTCATTTAACCTCCACCTTGCCATGTTGTTAGAACTTATTTTCATATTTTCATCCTGTGGCTTTCCCCAACCTCACTAAACCTCCATCTTACTATATTGTTTCAACTTATTCTGACACTTCCACTCCGCAACTTCCCTCAACCTCACTTAAACTCAATCTCAGGCTTGCAACTAGGGTTTTTGTCACCCATAATTTATGTAAATATTATTCTTTTAGGCGCGGCTCCAACCACGTGCGCTAGGGGCACATGCACTCCTTGCTCCTCCGTGGTTGTGGTCCTTCTCAACCTTGCGATATTATTACAAAATATTCTAACACTTTCATGCCGTAACTTTTCTCAAGTCTGTTTCGGCGTCCCCCACAGGTGACATAAAATATGACGAAATTATTATTTCTTTACAACTTTAAAATCAGACTGACAACATTGAAAACTGTTTACAAGGAATGATGCATCTATGATCATCCCCTATAAACAATTTTCAATGTTTCCAGTCTGATTTTAAAGCTGTAAAGAAGTAATAATATCGTTATATTTTATGTCACCTGTGGGGGACGCCGGGACCGACATGGTTAATTTTGCTTTCTACGAAAACCACGCGAGTAGTGCTCTCAAACGGGTCGGGTCAGGTCAACTCGGGTCGGGTTATCGGGACGGGTCAGTCGGGTCAGCTCGGGTCGGGTTGTCGGGTCAGGCTAATCGGGTCGGGTTGTCGGGTCGGGTCAGTCGGGTCAGCTCGGGTCGGGTTATTCGGGTCGGGTTATCGGGTCGGGTCAATCGGGTCAACTCAGGTCGGGTTATTCGGGTCGGGTTGTCGGGTCGGGTCAATCGGGTCAGCTCGGGTCGGGTTATCGGGTCGGGTCACTCGGGTCGGGTTATCGGGTCGGGTTGTCGGGTCGGGTCAGTCGGGTTATCGGGTCGGGTTGTCGGGTCGGGTCAGTCGGGTCAGTTCACTTTGGTCAACTGAGTTTAGGTTGAGTTTAAACTCGGCTGGAGTCGAAAGCTGCTGTTTTTCACTAGCTGCCTAATTAAAAATAGCAATTTTCAATTGATTTTATAGAAACCATAAATCTATTTTGAACACTTGCAGTTAGTGTTTTTATGATAAATGCTTATTTTTCTACTTGTGTGTACTTTAATTTTTAAATGTGGAAGATTGATTTTACCAATCGACTGTAATATTAATATCTACGCCAGTATGGAGTCTGGATTTAGAACAAAACTAGAAGTTGTTTAAGCAACGCCAAAAGAGAGATTGGATATGGACGATCAAGCCCAAGCAGGGCCGCTGTGGCTCAGTGGTAGAGAATTCATCTTTGGTGCATGGTGTCCAGTAGCGTAGCTAGAGTTTTTTCAGGGGGGGGCAATGAAGGGCCCAAGAGGATTTTGAGGGGGACATCTCCAATATATATATATATATATATATATATATATATATATATATATATATATATATATATATATATATATATATATATATATATATGTGTGTGTGTGTGTGTGTGTGTGTGTGTGTGTGTATTCAAGGTGAATGTTTCCATCTTTATTGTTCATGATTTTACTCTTTGGAAAACAGTGAAAATATAAGAATTTAGTACCTCAAACAACTAGGATTCATTAATGCAATTGATTTCTAATATAAGTAAATAGTTATTTAATCATGGCGTTTAAAATATGTGTAGCTGGTTGACTTAAGTGGAAGCAAATACACTTTTACAGGTAAAGAAAATAACTTATAGGTTCATGCCTCTACTGGAAGAGGACCTTTCTATTCGTGTTGGCAGCAGCAAACATATCCACAACTTGTTAAAGATCTAACGATTTAGCAATTTTCTTCTCAATATAAAGTAACACTAAGTTTTTCAACCTATCATGAGTCATTGACTTGCGTATACAAGTCTTTAATCTTTTCAAAGAAGAGAATGACCTTTCACATGTAGCACTAGAAACTGATATAATCACAGAGATGATACCTAGCTTGTAGGTTTCTAGGAATGCGTTTTTGTAGACACAAAGATGATCAACGAAATTCGTTAAGGAATCAGCTTTCGTTTTCTTCTCGTCTTCATACAACTTAATTGTTAGAGCAACCCACATTATGCTTTATTTCTTGTTTAATTATGCTTTTTTAAAATTATGCTTTATTGTTAATTTCAATGATTATTTTACATTAATCGTGTATAATGTATATTTATTATAAATCAAATATTCTAAATATCTTGATCTAATTATTGATATTTTTTTGCAACTAGTTTCTCTCATATTTAATGAACTTTCTACTTAATTCATTTTAAAGAGATGTGCTTTGCTCGAATAAATTTTTTCTATCATTTGTGTGCGCCTTACAGGTACATATATGCAGAAAGGGAAAGTAAAAGATGCCACCGAAGTACAGAAAGTGCTTAAGTACAAAAAGTAAACATAACAATACAGTGATGACGCCAGAGGGGGGCAAGGGGGGCGAGCGCCCCCTAGTAGCTACTTCTGCCCCCCTGACTGCCGCCTAGACTGCCCCCCCCCAGACTCGTACAATCTTTAAACATTCTTCATGTAGTATTATATATCAGTATCATAACCAATCTCATTGACAAATTGTAGTCTACTTTCCATGAATTTACTATGTGGCAGATTAATCCTCAAGCTTTCTTCTTTGAGCGTTTGGGTATGCACGCATATTTCTGTTTTCTAATTTAGCCCCTTTTGAGGTAAATTTTAGTTATACTTCTTTCTTATGATTTTTAATAATTGTGTAGCGAACAATAGTAGATTTGGTCGACTTGTTTTCTTCTCATTGGATCAACTTCAATTGGAAACAAAAGAAATGTAAAACCAGTTACGTAACTTGTTTGTATTTGTCCAGGTTTGAAGTTTTCAGTTTCATATTTTGTTTTATTTAAAACTTCTTTTTTCTGAAACATTATTCTCGGCTTCCAATATTCAGAGGCTGTGCTTATAACAGCTTAGTTTGCAACTACTAGGGCTTAATTTTTTGAAGGAGATAAAAAGAGTTGTGTTTTCCCTTGCTGCAAATGATAATAATAAAATTATGGAATGAAATTGTTCCCAATAAAATGTATTGTCAGAGTGCTGATCTTTAGTTAGTAATTGGTTTATACTAGTGCTCCTTTACTTATTTTGTTTCAAAGTACTGACGTGACTTCTACCATATTGACTAGGAACTGCTGAAAAATTCGTAGCCCAACCCAGAAGGAGTGCACGTGGATTGGTGAAGTTTTACTTCTTCTTCTCTTCCCCCGAGAGTCAATATACTACCTTGTATAGTGCTCCAGCTTTTGCAGAAAAGTTAAAAAAATCTAGATTTCCTCGCATCATTGTTCGTAGCACTACCCCTACCAGATCTAAAATGGCATCTTTCAAGTGTTATTTAAGTTTGGGAAATAAGTACACGTAATAGACGGAGCTAAATCTGCGGAATAAGAATGATGATCTAGACATTGAAATCCTAGATTATGCAATGTCAGTTATGTTCGCAGGGGCTTGATGGACAGGTGTATTCTCCTGAAGGAACAGAATTCCTTTCTTTTCATTTTCCGCAGCGTTGAACTTTGAATTTTTCTTTCAGTTTTGTAAGTAATGTAGAGATTGTGGATTAAATATCTGACCATTGAAGAGGTAGTCTGCCACTCCATACTTATACCAGAAGAATGTTCCAAACAGTTTCTCAACCTACTTCTGTGTCTTGAACTTCTTGGGGCGATGGAGAAATGAGTGCTACTACTCCATTGACTGTTGTTCCGATTCAGGATCATAGTGGTACAACCATATTTCATCTATGGTTACTATTCGTCAGCGAAATTGATCAGCATTACTGTCAAATTGGAAGAATACTTCTCTTAATGCCGTTACCCTTTTATTCTCCTGACATATATTTTGGGAATCCATTATGCCGAGAACTTGCGCATACCCAAGCCATTCTGAATTATGCTACCGACGAGTTCCAAAGAAATGCCCAGAATCCCTGACACAAGTTTTACTGAGAAGGTAAAAACTGAGAAAGTGGGGTGCAGACCTCAGACTATAATAAATATAAATAGCTTAAATTATTTTTGTCACACAAAAACTGGGGTGGCCTAGGCCCTCCGGCCCCGGGCTATATCCACCACTGGCTGAAATGCTGCAATTTTCAAGAATAATGTCACAAATTGCATCCATGATTCCAGGAAGAGTCATTGCTTTTAATCATCCTGGATGTAAAGCATAATTTGTTGAGAAATTGCTACGTTTATACTAAGCCAATTACTTCTTTAACACTATATATAACGGAGGAGAGTCCCGCGGTGTTTCACTGATTTCCTAATTAATTTACTTCGGTGACTTTCCTTGGTGGAACAAAAATGTTATAACAGTAAGGATCTGGATGTTCGTGAAATTATCTGTTTGGGCACACATAATCACTTCAGAGGCCTGAAACAATAAGAATTTCATTATTAATATGAAAATTTATATTTGTACATACAGAGATATGTTTTTCTAAACTACGGTTTCATTTTTCTACCTAGTACCTACACTCCTTCTGGATTGGACTACGACATTTTCAGCAGCTCCTCGTAAATTCTCTCTCTGTCTCTGTCTCTCTCTCTCTCTCTCTCTCTATATATATATATATATATATATATATATATATATATATATATATATATATATATATATATAGAGAGAGAGAGAGAGAGAGAGAGAGAGAGAGGGAGAGAGCGAGAGATACGTAGCATATAGACGGATGTGTTACTTGTAGCATACGCGAAAGTAATTCAATTTATGTTTAGGCTTCAAAAGTTTCATTGAAAAATATTTCATGTGCAGACGTTATTTATTTGTTAGTTACAAATTTTATTTGAAATAAGTTTAATTTATAATCATATAGATCTAACATAAAAAAAGCAACGAAATACACAATGTAATGTAAAATAAGTCAAACGTAATAAATATGTCATTTTTGGTATGGCAAATAGCCGCCCCAGAAAATGTATCTACCCCTCCTTTGCCCTCCTAAGAACTTAAAGCTGGCGTCGTCACTGTAACAATATAGTATGGAGTTCTTGCATACTATTTATTGTTGGCGGAAAAATTTCTTCTTTTCTTTTCTCCACATCAAAGGATTGCACCGGAAAGTTTACAGAAATGAAAATAAGCTCTTCATTGTTGCATTGGTATGTTCTCAATGATTTTGCATTGTAAATATCGGCTTTAAAAAATATTAACACAGTGTGTTAAACTTTCAGTTAAAGAGAATTTTCCAAGAATTGTGCTATATATTTTAAATTATGCTTTATGCTTTATTTTCTAAAATTATGCTTTTAAAACTAGTTTCCCAATGTGAGTGCATTTTGGCGTTCACCCAGTGTCGTGACCATAGTGCTCTCAAACGGGTCGGGTTGACCCGACCCGACCCGTGACCCGACCCGACCCGACTCGGATCGGGTCAGTTCGGGTCGGGTTGTCGGGTCGGGTCAGCCGGGTCAGTTCGGGTCGGGTTGTCGGGTCGGGTCAGTCGGGTCAGCTCGGGTCGGGTTGTCGGGTCGGGTTATTCGGGTCGGGTTGTCGGGTCGGGTCAATCGGGTCAACTCGGGTCGGGTTATTCGGGTCGGGTTGTCGGGTCGGGTCAATCGGGTCAGCTCGGGTCGGGTTGTCGGGTCGGGTTATTCGGGTCGGGTTATCGGGTCGGGTCAACCGGGTCAGCTCGGGTCGGGTTATCGGGTCAGGTCAATCAGATCGGATCACGGTTCGGGTCAGTCGGGTCGGGTCGGGTCATCGGGTCGGGTCAGTCAATTCGGGTCACGGGTCGGGTCGGGTCGGTCTTCAACCCGACCCGACCCGACCCGTTGAGAGCACTACACGCGAGTTATTGACATGACACTGGTACTGAAGTATTCACTAATGAAGCAGCTCCTTATGACACCAGTATACGATAGTACTCACAATGATTAATAAGATATTTTAAATTATGACTAGCGCTTAAAATTTAACTTTTGTATACCTAATAACAATTTTGAAAGATGAGACAAAAGTATGAAGCAATAACGTCACTGAACTTAATGTTAATTCTCATGTGCACTTTTTGAAAAACAATGGTAAAGAAACACAAATGTTTATGGCCTACAAGAGTGTCGTTTCTTGTCAATAACAATTAATATTTTTTAAAAAAATGCTGGAACAGTTTTTAATGTACATGTAAGAACTACACTTTTAGCTACATATATCAAGTAATATTTATTGATTTTCCTCTTGTAATAGTGACACATATACGAGCGTATTTCCAAAAGTTTCCGACCTTATTTTGTGCCACTACTAATAAACCGTTCATGACATACAAGTACCCTCTATGGACGAAATAATGGATTAGTTTCAACTGTTTATCTGCGTCAGTTTATTGAAGGTAATCATGTGAATCAATCACTGTGCCTTGAGCTCATTCATGGTAGTCCTTTGAATCAGTCGCTATGTGTTGAACTCATTCAAGGTAGTCATTTGAATCAGTCGCTGTGCTTTGAACTGATTCAAGTAGTAATTTTAATCAGTCGCTGTATGTTGAATTAATTCAAATTAGTTATTTGAATCAGTCAATGTATGTTGAACTCATTCAAGGTAGTCATTTGAATCAGTCAATGTGTGTTGACCTCATTCAAGGTAGCAATTTGAATCAGTCACTGTGTGTTTAGGTCGCATGACTACAGACAAAGACTGTGGTTTCGAGGAGATTCAACACCCTCCCTATAGCTCAGATTTAGCACTGCAACCGTGGCAACAACACTCGTGTGAATTGGACCATTGTCATGCAGTGCGCAAGCTCAGCGCAAAGCGATTAATTCAAAGTACTGTCTTGAACGAACTGACGCAACTAGACAGTTGAAAGTGACACATGATTTCTCCTAAAGATGGCACTACATGTCATGAACGGCTTATCACTAGTAGCGCGATATTTCAGCTCCAGACCAGAAACTTTTCGAAAAACCCTCGTACTCTCAACAGTAAAGCCACATACTATTTGCAAAGAAAAAAAAAGTCACTAGTCTGAAACCGAACGTTGAGTAACTCGAAAAAATTTATTATGTTTACAAGGTAAACATCCAACTAACATATTTGTTTTATTTTTATTTTTTGCAGTAAAAGCCAGCACCAACTTGTCCTGTTATCAGTGTTTGGTAACTTCGAATACGGAATGTGACGATTCTTATCTGAAACCCTGCCCACCGAACAAAGCTTACGACAGTTGCGTCATCCAAATCAGCCAAACAGGTAAGTGAATAAATAATATACAGTGTGGTCCATAATTTTTAGGACTAGGACACAAAAACAAGAACAACATATACAGTGCAATTTTTTTCGTGTATATTCAAAATGCATGTGTTGTTTGTTTATTGAATTTTAGTGTAGCTTTTCAGCACTGGGGTTATTTGAGACGTGGTACTACATAAAGTGCAATTCAAACCACCGTTCTAATTTCGGACTCGGCAGCATGGGCATGAAAGGATTGCGGCCCATAGCCACTAGACCAGCAATGGGAATGATAATTGTGCTTGTAACGAGATATTGAATGCAACGCCCAATATGTTACTTGTCAAAACACGGGAATACTGATGAAGTAATCAGTCAAAGCTGTTTGGACGTCTGCAACGTCATCAAACAATGCTCGTTTTTAGCCCCAATTTTACTTTCAACAGAAGAAAGTAGTTAGAAGGAGACAGATCATGATAATATGCTGGACATGGAGCAGAACAATCTCCTTGGAGGCCAAAAGCCGCTGACTTAATGCATTGTAGATCGAAAGGGATCAGGAACGTACGCAACGAATGGGTCCTGGGGAACTGGCCGGACATCCCTCCATGAAATTTGGCTTTTCTGTAAATTTACTATAATTTTAGAGGTAATTTTAGAAAATTTAGTACGAGATATACAATAATTGCACATTTGAAGCGAAGCAATCGGACTTTATTGATTAATCCCGTTTTTCGGTTATTATTCCTCAATGGTACGTCCAATTGGGATATGCGACTCCTTATGACACTCAGAGCACGCTCGCAAATCACCATGTTAAATTTGATTAAGAACTACAATATGTCAAATTTGGTTAGGCATTCGGAGAAGTATTCCGTTAATTGAATACCTAAGTCAATGAAAGAAGAGCTTGGCTCGAATCGCTTTGAAAAGTATTGTTATATATACAAAATAGTAGTTTCTTTAAATATATTTGACTAGAATCTGGGGGGACGCGTCCTCCCCGACACCCCTGCTAACAACGCCCATGATCTAACCAGCTTGTATTAACGGGTAACGGCGATTTTTACAGTGGCTTTCTACAGGCCCATATCTTATAGTTGTAAGCGATTTTTTTTAAAAACCTGTATTGTGAGCCGAATTCGTTAATCCGTTAAGGTATTAACGGATAACGTTTGGTATGTATAGCCTATATCCCATGGATGTAAGAGAATTTCTGAATTCTGCTTTTTACAGTAGATTGCTAGAGAGCAATTATCTTGGAGACGTTCGCTAATGTAGTATATCCATTAGCGGGTAACAGTGGTAAACTATATCCCATACATACACGTAATTTGCGTGATCTTCTCTACTGTCTTCACCACTCTTGGGAGCCGCCACTGGCTGCATTTGAACAGGGGCGATCGGGGCAATGCCCCCCCCCAGAAAAGTAAACGTTCTTATTTTTATATATAAATAAAACCCATCCCAGAGTTTGGGGCTCTTAAAAGTAGTTGTAAGTAGCAGTATTACAACCTACCGCCCCCCCATCAGAAGTCCATCCTGGATCCGCCCCTGTATCTGAGACAGTTTGAGGTTAAACAAACTGTAAAACCAGCTGGTTCAAATGTAACTGTGAGGCCTTACACAGGCATCAATGTGTTTCAAAGATGTGAGAAAGATTTCGTTTCAGATATTTTGAAAGAAAATGTTTTTTATTTTTTTTATCTCTTTTGATTTCTTCCTTCTTTGTTGTTGTTTTTTCTGACACACTCAATTTTTTAAAAACGTCTTAGTCTCACAGAATTGAATAATGTTGACCTAGAGGGTTGCATTTACTTCGTAAGGATTTACGTTGCTTCTAGATATAAAAGTTCCAACCACTGTTTTTTATTTTATTTCTTACTTAGTTTTTTCTTAACCAGAAAAAATCTTTAAAGAGAAAAAGAGAAAAGTCTCCAATTTCTAGCTTCCTCTTTGTCCCATCTGGGACACAAAAGACACCGGCTGGAAGAAAGGTCAAATGTACAAAGACTTTATCCAGAAGTTACTTTATATGATGTTACGGCTCCAACAAACTCTCTTCGTTCGTACGGAAGTTTCGAATTAAGTTTTTGAAGCCCTAAAGGGTCCCTTAGTTTCAGGATTTCTTTTAGGTAATTTTCTCCTGAGGAAAAGGACCTAATATAGGAAACAAAAGATTTCTGTAAGCTTGAAAATAAATCAAAAAATTTAAGGGAGGGCTGTAGTTATGTGTTTTCCACTTTATATTTCACGATATTTGTAGGGACACTGTAGTCTGGGGGGGTTAAAGTTTTGGATTCATGTCCGCGTGGTCCTGGGTTCGATTCCCGGCTGGTGCTTTCCCAATTTTCGGCGTCTACCCAGCGTCGTGAATAAAAGACGTGACGGTCACTAGGTCTAGAAAGCTCCCAATACGCTGGTTAGCGATAGGGCGACACGACGTGCTGACCACGTGTTTTCGTTGCTAGACTGGACGTATTTCTACCAATAGCTAACAGATGGCGTGGAGCGGCTCAGGCCCACAAATCGGGCCGTTGAATCAAGTGGTAGGTAGTATTTCACTATATTCAATTATTTAAGACAAAGAATGTTCATGGCAATGAGAAAAGTGCTCACACTCAGTGTTTGTAGATTTCATTAAGAAAATTTCCCTCAACTGACACAAAATTTTCTCTTCTCTTACCAGATTTTCCCTAGTTTGTTGAGTGCCATCAGTAATTATGTATAACGATTAATTTAGCTATATTAAAGTGCAACGCAACGACATTTGTTTTATTGATTTCCTTTTTGCTTTTTTTTTAGTTTTTTCCTTTACTTTTTTTTTTACAAAAAAATACACACAAATACATAAATAATGGATGCAAATTATGCTACATTGAACAAACATGCACATACACACTATTGCTATTGAATTGGATTATTTCTGAAGTTCAAAGAAAAATTTAAAGCTTTATATTGGTGAATCAGTTATGAGTGGTACAGGGTTCGAAGCTTATTTGTCCCTGTGAGGTAAAGGCCATATATAAATATAGCGATTCGATAGTTGCTATTCAATAGTTTCAGGTAACAAAGCCAAATATTACATTATCGGAATTCGAACATAGTATGTCACTGGGGGAGAAAACCCAAGTTATAACATCATTTAGTTCGAAGAGCTTATAAAATTAATTACTGAAGGCTAATGAACTGAAATACCAGTAATGACGAAAGAAATCCACTCTTACGGTCCTTAGGTTCGGGCGTTTTGAAAGATTGAGAATATACGCTGTGTACCCACCGTCACTGTCTAGTCATGCATGATGCAAACTTATCAACACCTGCAAAAGAGAGCTCGGAGCGGTAACGATGCGCATAATTAACGCCAGATGGTTATCGAGAGATAAAATAAATATTTGCATTACACTACTTTTAAGATATTTTACCTGGACTCTAATCCTGGTTTAAATTATACACATATTTGAAATGATGCTTTTCTTTCACCGACTAAAAAGAGACACATCACTAATTATCGCACATTGTGATATTTTTGGAGATTACTTCATAATTAATAAAATGGATTATCCACAAAATATTTTATATTTAATATTTTAACTTTCACGAACATAAAACGTATATGCATGTATAACACCACAATAGTACTTAAGTATTGTAACCAACATATCAAATGTAATGAGTGGCCCAATGAAATTCTTTCGGACGAACACGGGACGATACCGATAAATATATGAATTTCACGACCGTACGACTGTGGTAAGTTTCATGGTGATTGTGGAGTTCACTTCAGAAACACTTCATTTCCATCGTGACACAAATACGATTATCTTAATATCTTCCAGGATCAGGATCCTCGTAGCATAAATTCTGATTATACTTTTCTTATTTTAAACTTCAGCTAGGTTGGATGATAAAGTTTGTTGAGAGTGCGTAGTCCTCACATGTTGACGCGACGAGATTTTTAGAAGCACTCTGGATTTTTATCGTACCACTAATACCATGTTTGCTTAATATTTTCCAACACTAGAATTTTCGTTAAAATAACTTTCATAAAAATATTTATTCATTTTGGATTTCATTTGTGCAAGTTGCTAAAATCCTTTGGGAGTGCGGTTGCATTACGTTTTGTTGCCGAGAGGTTTTGGAGAGCACTCCCCCACGCCTGTTATTAGCTTCACTTTCTTGCCTGTTATCCAGCGCAGGAATACACTACAAGAACAAAATATAGTTCATATAAAATGTTTATTTTTCACTTCACTGTTCCAATAATAAAGGATAATGAATTAATTATCTTCCAATTGAAAACACATTGAAAATATTGATGCACCCATTAATGTAAAAAATTGATAATTATGGACAAAAGTCACATTATCACGTACAATTCAGGGCAGTTGCTTGAAGTCTATTCTGCGTGAGTGTCAGTGAGGAGACAAACAAATTCCTTGCCAAATTAGGCCTGACGGGAGATGCAGAGCTGTCTTGAAGAATGAGGCACCTTTTGGGTAAAAAAAAAAATTCCAATGTTACGGTCGTCTGCGAATTCTGCCGGCTACGCATTGTTTCTAAGAACTGACGTTGGAAAATACGAGGGTTGATTTAAAAGTTGATACGACAATATCGTTACACAGTCAGCGCGAGAATAATCCTGAATTTTCAAGTTTTATCCAAAAAATATTCCTTTTTGCTACGAAATTTCCCTAGACTAGGGAAACTTGCCTCCAACTATGAACACTGCTTACACTTGAATACATTTTTCTAAATGCATTTCTTGTACTAATTTGAGTTTGCTGAATTAAATGAAAAAGTTTCAGCCATTGCATTTTCATGACTGGAACAAATAGCCTTGGAATTGATGTCCATATTGATACGTCAATCAACTAATGACACAGACTATATCCATTTTTATATGTATCACCCCAACCAATTCTCAACATACATTTATTATAAACATCGCAAGGAGTCGTAAAGCTTGACTTAAATCCACCAATTTCATTGCCCAATAGAACGCGAGGGTGTGTCCCGGTCGTCAACCCTCATCGATGAAATTTTGCTAGTGTTGCCCCTCGCGCTATACGGAGAAAATTTGCTGAGGACACAGTGTTGCCGGATTGTTTATTTTTCGTTTTGTTTATTCTTATTGTGCAGGATGGTCCGTAAGTGTCCGTGCCCCCTCCCTTTAGTTTCAACAGTATAGTGCTAGTTATGGTAGAATGTCTGTACACAGTTACCTTGAAGCCTTAAGAATCTTAAGAACCATAAACATCGATATGATCACCATCCATGTCGTAAAACAGTTGAATTCTGCGCCAATTTCTCGCAGATGTTTTGCGGAGATCCTCCGGAGTCACGAGGGTGAAGGCGTGTTCCACAGCTGCTCGTAATTCCTGCGTTGTGAGATATCGAGTGTTTCTTACTTGTTGCTTTATGAAACCCCAGAGAGCATTGTCTGGTGTCGTCAGATCGGGACTTCTTGGAAGCCAGGCAAAGGGAGCTGGTGAAGATGCACAAACTCTTCCAATCCAGCGGACAGGAAACGTCTGATTCGGGTAATAACTGTTAACAAGTAGTAGGGATGGGCACCGGCGAGTTCGAGCGAGTTTTCATTGAAACTCGACTCGACTCGAAACAGACATATTTGAGCTCTACTCGAGAACTCGGCTCAAAAATTTTCCTCCAGCTCGACTCGGAACTCGACTCGAATTTGACTCGAGTTTCGAGTCGAGTCGAGCCAAAACGAGCTAAATTCTGTGTGTAGTTTCAAGTATTCTTCAAGTATCCTACACTATTGATCTGAGCCAACAGCTCACCCAACCGAGCCGACTCGAGCCGAAACAACCGAGCTGATGGCTCACCCCAACCGAGCCGGCTCTAGCCGATGGCTCACCTGAGCCAAGTCGGTGCCTCATCTCAACCGAGCCGGCTCGAGCTGTTTGCTCAGATGAACCGGGCTTCCGCTTCTTCTTTTTTTCTCATAGCTTTCGCTTTCTAGTCTAATCAGGCAATGACTTCAGAACGAGCTAAACGAGTGAGCCATTTATAAAACTCGACTCGACTCGAAACCTCACCTTAAAACAGTGACTCGGCTCGGAACTCGACTCGAGAGTATTACCTTTGACTCGACTCGAATTTGCTTCGAGTTTCGAGACGAGCAAGTAGAAAACAGTAGAAAACAAATGAACATAGACAGCAATGTTGACAGACAATGCCAAGCAATGTTACCAAACAAATGTGGGTAAAACCTAAAACCGTCAGAAAACACCAATTAAGGATACGCCCACTTCCGGACCACCCTGTATATTTTACTATTGTTATTGTTACTGTTTATTTCGAATAATTGTTAGTGTTGGTGTTATAGTTCTTTAAGTGCTGTTTCTCTGTCGCTCGTTCGCCATGTCTTCTAAATTTGGCAACACTGTTGTTGCACTTCTACTGTTTTATGTTTTCTCAAACGTGCGTTCGGAAGGCAGCTACACGAATCGTACCGAATTCTTCCGATGTATCACACGTGAGGCAAAGCAATTATATGATTGTTGTAGAGCTGTCTTTATAACACAAGCAAGAAGGATTTACAATATTGTAATATTGATATGTACACTCATGTCCAAAATGATTGTCGGATATCTATAACTGTCTTCTTGTAAGAATATAATTTGATAATGATTTTGCAGGGTACTTTTAATACTGATACTATGTGTATAATCGGGAAATATATGTTTGTGGTACTTCATAGGAAAAAATTATAAACATGAAAATTAGAATGAGTAAAACAAAATGTTGCTAAATGGACAAGAAAGTTTTGTTTTCGTTTTATTGTTCTTATTTACTGCTGTTTTGACATGAAATTTGCCGATTATACACATACTAACATTATAAGAAATATGGGGCGAATTCGTTATCAAATTATATTCCTACAACAACATATTTATAGACATGCGACAATAATTTTCGACAAGAGTGTATGTTCGTCCGTTACTTTATATGATAACGCTTGAACAGACGACTAACTCGGTAATTTTGTTAATGAAGTGCATCCGTTAATATATTAACAGATAACGGCGATATAAGCGTTACTCCACATGGCAACTTTTGATCAAAAGTGAATATTTGAATTTTGTTTTTGCAATAGATAGTTTGAGCAATTATTTTTACTAAATTTGTTAATGGAGTCAATCAGTAACGGTGACTTATGTTTGTCCATTACTCCTAACACAATAACTCTTGGACGAAAGCAAATTGTTTAATTCTGTTTCTAGCATTAGATAGGTAGAGCGATTATATCGACTGATTTAGTTAATGGAGTGAATCGGTTAATACATTAACGGATAACGGTGGCATAAGTTTACCGTTACTCCTCAGTACAACTCTTGAATTCTGTTTATTGTAATAGATAGCTAGAGCAATTATCTCGCCAGAAGGATTCGTTAATTGATTCAATCCGTTAACATCTTCAGCTAGAGCGATTATCTCGGCCGAGTTCGTTAATCGATTTAATCCATTACCATCTTCAACTAGAGCGATTATCTCGGCCGAGTTCGTTAATGGATTTAATCCATTACCATCTTCAGCTAGAGCGATTATCACGGCCGAGTTCGTTAATGGATTTAATCCATTACCATCTTCAGCTAGAACGATTATCTCGACCGAGTTCATTAATGGATTTAATCCGTTTACATCTTCAGCTAGAGCGATTATCACGGCCGAGTTCGTTAATGGATTTAATCCATTACCATCTTCAGCTAGAGCGATTATCTCGGCCGAGTTCGTTAATGGATTTAATCCATTACCATCTTCAGCTAGAGCGATTATCTCGGCCGAGTTCGTTAATGGATTTAATCCATTACCATCTTCAGCTAGAACGATTATCTCGACCGAGTTCATTAATGGATTTAATCCGTTAACATCTTCAGCTAGAGCGATTATCACGGCCGAGTTCGTTAATGGAGTCAATCCGTTAACATCTTCAGCTAGAGCGGTTATCTCGGCCGAGTTCGTTAATGGAATCAATCCGTTAATACCTTAACGGGTAATAGTGGCAAGTTCAGCCGTTTCCCCAGACAAAAACAAAATAGAATTTTCGTATTTTGTTTTTGCAATAAATAGTTAAAGCGATTATGTCAGCCGGGATCATTAATGGAGTCAATCTGTTAACTTTATTAATGGGTAACGGTGACTTTAACGGAATATGCTTCTATTAATGGATAACGGTTACTTTAACAGTAGTTATCTGTAGGCCGTATCTCATGAATGTAAGGGATCTTTAAAATTTTGTTACTTACAATAAATAGCTTGAGCGATTATCTCTATTGATTTTGTTAATGGAGTCAAATCTGTTCATTTTATTAACGGGTAACGGTGACTTTAACAGTGGGTATCCATATCTCATTATCTATTTTGAAACAAAGGTGGTAAAAGTTAAACATCTCGCCGTTAGATGGCAGCAAGCATCCATCCAGTGGCTGGCACCTACCGGACAGAAATCAAACTTCAGGCGCGTAATCCTTTTCACTGTCAACTGTCAACCAGGTTTATTCAATATTGTACGTACAAGTAACTCACAGTCAGTGAATGAGCACCCTGGTCTAATTGTTAGAGTACATAAGTACCTTTAGTGCATGTGTGTTTTGAGTTTAATTATCGATGGGATAACATCGAACTCACTACAATGCTTCAGATTCTCCTTTTAAATTCTAGGTTTCACTCTATCAAGCATACTGTCTATGAGACGAGACTAGAGAATAAATAAGTTTTTCTCGTCTCCTCTAGGAAATTTTGTAGAAGTCTCGTCCAAGGGCGACCCTACGCAATTTGCCGCCCCGTGGAATGACATCATTTACCGTCCCTCCTTTCTCCAGAAAGAACAAATCTTAAAAGCCACGATTTTAAGTGTGCTACCCCATCATAAACAACAAAGGGGAGGGAAAGAGCACTCGCACTCAGAAAGGCCTAAACACTACAAATACAACCTCATTATATATTATTTTCTTTAAATAATAATTTATTATGTTAGTCAAAGATGAAGCAGACACACCTACATAGGAAAGGTGGCAATTCTTTTTATAGAATTCAATATCAAATTTCAATCTCAATATATTAGCTTTCAATTCCAGTGCAACTAGCTCTTTTACCTTTGTTTCTTGATTTTCCTTCTACATCTGTAATTTAAAAAAAAAAAAAAAACTTGTTTCAACTTTCAATGATAAGGAACTTGCTTGTGACAAAAGATAAGACTAGTTTTTGTTTCAAAACTATAACTAACTAAATGGAACAGGTGTTTGCTACTGTGTAAGAATTAAGTTCTTATATTTGACAACAATCAAGCAATTCATTTGCTTTAGCACTGCCCATGTGACTTTAAACTAATGCGACCTAAACATGATTTATGAACGTAGTATTCAAATAGGTCAGCTTAGTAAATTTAAATACCATTATCATGAAGTCTGTTTCCAACCAGAAATATTTATTTTAAATAGTATATTTATGGCAGTTTTTGCCGCCCCGTGGAAATGCACATTTTGGACCTATGGTAGAGCCGGCCTTGGTCTCGTCTCGATTCGATTTTTCAAGAATTCGTTCTTGCGTCTCGATTCTGTATGTAAAGTGAACTCAACTTATCCCTCCACAAAGAGAAAAATCTTCGCTACTCTTAGGGACCTGGTTTCGAAACTAGCTTGATCCCTAGATAGTGTTCAAACAAGCAAAACAGTACCTTAAAACCTGAAGAAAAATATAGGATCTAACATACATATTTGAGGTCATTGCATCTTTTTGACAACAATTTCAAGAACTCGTTCGTTGCCATATAGTAAGAGAACGTGTCTTTGGCGCAGGAAAGGCGGGTTCGATTCGTGATGGGGGCTTATCTGAATCGAAACCCAGTTGAGCTGTAGTTCTACGCCTCCGCTTAATGTAATCCTACTGCAGGCAGGAATGTTGAACTCTAATCAATCTAATAGATAATTGCTTCAACTATAATTAACTCTATCAAATCCATTCGAATTATATATATATATATATATATATATATATATATATATATATATATATATATATATATATATATATATATATATATATATATATATATATATATATATATATATATATATATATGTGTGTGTGTGTGTGTGTGTGTGTGTGTTTGAGGTGATATTCTAAAGTAATTAGCAAAATTAGAGACCGATATTCGATTCTCACTTATTTAAACAGGCCAGGGAAAGCAAAACGATTTAATTTGCTTGTCAATGTGTGGTCTTGTATACATATGCTGTACATTATTCCAGAGAAATTTTGCCACACGCAGAGACATTTCAGGTATTGATTTTCAACTGTTACCATAGCTTAATTAACAAATGAATTTTATCCGGGTTTTATTGCAAACTGTTGCAGCTGACCTTTCTCTCTCTGTCTTTCTGTCTGTCTGTCTTTTTCTCACTCTCACTCTCTCTCTCTCTCTCTCTCTCTCTCTGTGTATGTGTGTGTGTGGTGGGCAGTGGCGGCGATTGGACGTTAAAAGTGGGGGGGGGGGGCAATACATGATCTGAATATTTGTGTATCATTGTTAGTATTCCTAGTTGTTTCTAACACTTTATTAGACAAAAGATTGTATAACTAATAGGATTACTAACTTTTTCAGTTAAAATACCGTATATCGTATTTCATGTTTTATTAAGTAAATTGAAAACAGTAACGCAAGTAGCCCTTTGTACTCTTAAACAATGAAAGTGTAAGAAGAGACTTGATTCCTTGCTCATGAACATCTTAAAATTCTTTCTAAAAAATTGCGTGATCAGATTATTTAATAACAAATTTGCAAAACAAATAAATAGAAAGGATAATATTAATCATAGTAATGAATAATGAGGCTTGTTTAATAGAAGTTACATTAAAACTGAGGATTAATGAACAACTTATATTTTTAATTCCACACATGCAATTAATTGTATGTTAGTACTCTTAGAAAAAGAAAGACATAAAATACTACAAGCATATGGTACGACATTTCAAAAAATACGCAATTGCAATATTAATTTCTTTGAATTGCGATTAAAATGCAATTCCTGTAGCTTTCTTAACTCCACCGGAAGACAAATAACCACCTACTCACGCAACGACAAATATCATATGGCACCATTTTTTCCTATGAATCAGTAATACATACAAAAACCACATTTCCAAATGAAACTATATATATTAAGGGGTCACTTCAAAAAAGTGTAGGTGCAACTTGCCCCCTCTTTCCCCCCTAATCGCCGCCCATGGTGGTGGGTGTTTTTACTTTTTTCCTTCACCGTTCCCATGATCACGCCGTCTTCAGCTTTTATACAATCACTCATTTCTATACGAATAACTGATAAGAGAGATACACACATATATTATGTTATTAAGTATAAATAACGCATTACGAGAAAATTATCAAACAAATATTGTACGGGGCGTTCAGAGCACAAGGAAATTAAATTTAATTATCAGCATTGTGAGCAAAAGAAAAAAAAATGAAATGCAATCCTTTAGCTTTACTACGTCACACGTTTATCGTGTAGGTTAAAGAAGACAGTAATCATGGCAATGAATGAAATAGTGGTATGAAGAGAGTGGAAAGAAACAGTAGAATCCCGAGGAATCCCGCGCACACGGTGTTTGTTATCCACAAAGTCCACTTGGCGCGAGCTTGGATTGTATCTGAGACTCCCATGCAGCAGAGGTGAACGCTGTATCCCTGAGCCAGCGCAGCATCTGTGAGAGAATATATATATGAAGTTCGTACGATACACTTACAAACGCGAAAAAGTTAATAATGTATTCGAAAAGTTATTTACATATCTGAACATGAATCTTTTCAGGTGTGAAAGGAGCTTCAGATACAGATCTTAAAGATAAAATGTGTCCGAAATGACCAAAAGTAGACTTGATTTCCTTGTTCACCGAACGAGCCATAATTTGTAATACACACCTACACTAACGCGCCAACCAACAATTCCTTTGTTTCTTTAGAACGAAATTTTCCTCTTATTTTCTTACGAATTCGAACACCGAATGCAACATTTCGATATTATCCTATATTTACATTTCTAACTATTGTATCTAATGTAGTCTACACTGCATTCAATTACCACATGATCTGTGAGTAATCTAAATGTAAGTAACCTCTCTGTAACGGAGACCTTTCATTTATGGGCATATAATCATGTTGCACCGATGTCCGTTATTGAGAGGTTTTACTGTATTAGTACCAAGGATTGGTTCTGTATCACTGCATTACTGTACTATTTTGAGGGCTCTTAACGCATTTTACAAACATAATGAATCTTATGTAGATTTGTATCGAAGTGTGATTAGCGCCATACTAAAAGTTTGATTAACTTATGTTTATCAGAAGTCTATTCAGAATCTATGATAAGCATGTAGTACTTGACTAAGTTAATCACATGTGACTAACTAATTTAGAGCAGAAGTTATCGTGGTCTAGCCAATATAAACGTACATTATGAGAATACTGTTAAGGTTAGGTTAGTGTATATTGGCTAAAGTGTATGATATAGCACTTATATCCCAACATCTTCCCCGTATAACAAATACAAAGGCAATTAATTACCTGGCTTCCTTTCTTGATTTACTTTCACCTCATCGGGTGAGTTAACCATGAGGCAGATATTAAGCAAAGTCCTCTACAATAGCAGAATTGTTTCTTAAAGTGAACAGTAAGAAATGAGTAGAAAATTGAAAGCTTTCTGAGGGATACATACAACTGATCGATAAATTATCTTCTCTTATAATTACAACATAATCCTTCTATTGTCGCTAATATTAATTGACTTCTACTTATTCCGGTCATAAATACATCCCTTAGAAATGAATACGTTAATTATACTTCGATTCCGTAACTATTTATAAGTTGTTGTGATGTCAAACCACAAAGAAAACATTTCGAATTTCGTATTTGATATATTTTCATTTTTTTTATCACAATTCAAAATTATTCAACATTCAAATAAAATAACAACAGCATAAATGAGGAATGGAACAATAATTGCTAACAGAATAACATAAAAATATAATAATTTGAATAAAATTGTAACAATTGCATTAAATAAATTTATGAAATAATTGCGAAAAGATAATTAAGTCAACAGGAAATATATTTCGATAGTCAAACCAAAGGAAGGGGTAGGAAACCACCTATCAACGCATCATATCTAGTGTTACTATCTGCTTTTCTACGCCATCCAATGATATTACATCTTATTTGTATAGCATGTCGTCCAGTTGCGTAAATGTTTAGTGTTGTCCTTTGTGTTAGAGAAGAAACACCTAATCTAGTTCTTTTCCATGTGGTAAGGTGCCAAGAACCGAAGTCACGTTGCCACGTTAAATAGCAATAGATATGCGTTGAATTAGGAAAAATGTTGAACGAATATCTTCAGTAACGATAGAAATGGGTCTGCCTACTTCTCTAACAAAATCAAGGCTTGCAGATCCCTAAGCACCACTAGTCTCGATGGCAATTGGAGCAAAAATAAATTTATCAAGGAGGTTGTTATATTTCCTTTGCTTTTCTACTTCTCTATGACTAGCAACAGCTCCAGCATTCATAACAGCTAAAGGGAGACTTAAATGGGCAAATGTATCTGAACACGTAAAGTCCCATACTAGTGATTTGCCTTTCAACCAAGGAACTAATGTCATGCCATCAGGTCGTTTACCATCTGAACGACAACATCCTGAAGGTTCATGTATGGAATTCCAGCTGTGGTAAGGGCTCGTAAAATGATATCATTCACAGAGGGGTGTCTAGCGTGTCTACCCATGCTCTTCATGCATGAAAGGCCATGCAGGCCACGTTGGTTAACTTGATCCCCGCAAGCTGGACAGCGATGTGACTCACAAATATCTGCACCTAATCTTAAGGCGACAGAAATTCGAAATGCCTCATTAGTCATATGAAGACCTAATGGTGGGGAGGGTATTGCATTCAACCATGCCCCAGCATGTAGAGATGGGGCAGCACGAATGCTGGCTTTATCCTCTGGAGCAATAACTGACTCTAAGAGAAATTCATGAAAATGCGCTGCAATTGGTTGTGTAGCAAGATGCCTCTGAGAACCTCTTTTGTTAATTTCTGGAAGATCTGTATCTGTTAAATTTTTCCATTTGGTAGAACCTTCTTGAACTGTGCCATCTGGGTCTAGGTGGTAACCTTGCGGAAGAAGAGCCTCGACTAAACGGGCTCTTCATTTTTATAGACTATGCATGGGCATGTCTAGATTTCTGTAGTTGCCACATCTATTTTTCTCACCTGATGTATTGTGATTATATTAATTAATCGTATCCAATCAAATAGCTGAACTCCAAGCAGACCCTGAATATCAAAAAAATACATACTCCTTACTGCAGTGCTAATACAATACTAACTAATCATTTGACTAAAGTTTGATTAACGAATTCTCTCTGATTACCGCCTTGTGTATTTTAACTGATAGGTATACTTTAAAATCATCTGCAAATAGAAGGGCCTGTAATTTTTTTTAATGCAATGTGGTAAATCATTTACAAACAAGGATTAATAAGGACCTAAATTTTATCCTTGAGGTACTCCTGATAACTGTAAATATTTTGTCAATCAATAGCTTTATATATGATATACTATTTTTAAAAATGGTTTTAAATTATGAATGAAATTTAACTGAGTTTGTGAACTATTACGATTCATACTATCGAAGGCTTTGGCAAAATCTAGGCTATATAGATTACATTTATTAATACATATACAAGGCGCGTCTGGAAAGTAAGTACCCGGTACCGTTTTGAAAAACAAACCTACTAAAAAGATTTGCTCAAGCAAAATTTATTTTTACTTGAAAGAATACACCTTAAACTACAGGGTGGCCCAAAAGTAGGTATACAGTACAGTATATCATTTTATATCATTTCTTATTGTTATCCATCAGATAGACTTAGTTCTTTATTATTTATTCTTAATGTGTTTTTACTTACATCTTAAGCTCGGAAGAGTCGAAGCAAATAAACTCATAAACTAGAATGTTATACTTGATCAATGCAGGGGTATATACCTACTTTTGGGCCACCCTATATTTTAAGACATAGTTTCCACCAATGTTCAAACACTTGTCACAGCGAGTGAACAACTTGTCCAAACTTCTCTCAAAGAAACAGCTCGTCAGTAAAGACAACCACAACGCCACCACGTTGTTTGCGTCGTCTTCATTTTTAAAGCACTTACTGCCGAACTCGCCCTTTAGGTGTGCAGAAACAAGTGGTAGATGGCGCAAAGTCGGGGCTGTACGGAGGTTGATAAAAATACTCCCAACTGAACTGTCGAATTAACATTTTGGGTGGCACCAGGAGTGTGGGGACAAGAATTATTATGGAGCAACGCAACTCCTTTGCTGAGCATTCCTCTCCTTTTGTTTTTGGTTGCACGCCCGAAGTTTTCTCAGAATCTCATAGTATCGTTTTGCGTTGATAGTCACACTCCTGGACACTGGCGGAATGTTTCGTTGAGGAATGTTTGCACAAGTTGGTCACCCACTGTGACAAGTTGAACATTGGTGAAAACTATGTAAAAAAAAAAAAAAATAGTTTAAGGTAAGTTCTTTCATGTAAAAATAAATTTGGCCTGACCAAACCTGTTTTATTGTTTTTTCAAAACGGTACTTATTTTCCGGACACGTTTCGTACATAAATTATACGCATATACTTTTATTATATTATAAATATATATACTTTTCCTTATAAACTAATTCAATATCATTTTCTTATTTTGGCAGTGCAAGACGGTTTCACCATTAAGCGGGAATGTGGCCTGCGACCCTGCAGCTTCTCGGATGACATGGTCAACAAAGGGCTTGGATTGGATAACTGCGATATGAGTAAAAAAGAATTCTCTTGCATTTCGTGCTGCCAAGAGAGTGGCTGCAACAAAAATTCCGCCATGCGTCTATCAACACCATCCACAGTTGTTGTACTTTCAGTAGCTGTTGTCACCAGTACCTGGACATTGCTTCGACACCTCTACAGTGCTTTGCAGTGAATTTACAAAAGAATATTCGTCTTTCATAACCATTTTTTTTCGAAAACAAAAATGCTTTTTGTTTATTTGAACAAGTGATAAAAAATGTACATTAACTAATAACTATTAAAGAACAAGTGACTTGTGTTTTTTTCGCCCTACGTGTTATAGCGGGATGACAATTCATTGGACTTATTTCTACAAAAGAAAAACTTCTGCAGGGGTGATTTAGAAAATAATGTTTCATTTCTGAAGAAACAGGACAATTTCAACTACTATACTGCACTTAACGTTATCACTGCATCATTGTTGTGTATCTTGTTGTCAAGTTTAGAGAAATATGTTTTCATATTCTCTGTTATATGATACAATACAAGGAAATGCTTTAAAAACTTTCGTATCCGGGCGTACTTCCGAATGGTATAGGATAACGGTTTCTGTGAAATATTGGCGAGTAGCTTCATAATTTTGGATTTCCTTTTTCCCTCTCATAATGGCAATAGGAAGTAACTTTCCTTTCGAAATGAAATCTTTGTTTAATGTCTCACGTTAAAACCCTTTAGGCTAAAGGAGACAATGATTAAGGCAAGTGAATGATAATGGAAGAATTAGTGGCATGATAGTAGGGACGAAAGAGGATGTTGTCCACCACAAACTTACTTGGCCGGGGATCGAACGAGGGACCTCACGTATCAGAGATAAAGAATAAAATGAAAGAAAGTTACAGGATATTTGAACCAAGATATAGTTACTTACGCTGTCTTATTTAGGGCGGATTTTCATGCAAGCGTCCGTTGCATGCAAGGGCGCCCATCAGGGGGGGGGCAAGGTGGGGCGCTCGCTCCCCTTAGAGGAAATTGTACTCCGGAATATCGAAAACCCTATAGATTTTTTAGAATAGTTACAGCAAAATTTGAAACTATATTTGAAATTTTTTTTTTAACAAAAGAGACACTGACCAAAGCTTAAAATTTTACTTTATTTTAAATTATAAATAAAAGCTTTGGTCAGTGTCTCTTTTGTTAAAACAATTAATCCAAAGCCATGAATAGTCTTACTATATTTGAAATGTCGATTTTTCTTGCCCCCCCCCCCTTGGAAACCACAACATGGGCGCCCTTGGCTGCAGTGATTCTATGTGTAGCCAACAGAAAATTGCGTTCCACGTAGACTCGTACTCAAACAACTTTCTCAATTGGCTATTCAGCCACATCGCAAGCAAAGGAACGCAACAGATGCTTGCATGAAAATATTTTTTAGTCTGAAAGCTGTGATTTAAATTTTAAAAAAATGATATTTGAGGGAAAATGTGGTGGTTGTTGTGAAACGGCTACCATTTATGCTTATATTTACGTCCTCACCTCCTCAAATAAAAGGAAAAGATCGAGTTTACATGCATATTTTTACAATGGAAGAAAACTAAAACAGTTTTCCTACAGTCAGACTTAGAAGTTCCATTCTGATTTGTCATCTGATGCAAGAAGAATGAATTTTCGCAAATTAGGCCTTCCATACCTGTGTATAAAGCTCATACTTTGCTAAGTATTAATAATAATAATAATAATAATAATAATAATAATAATAATAATAATAATAATAATAATAATAATAATAATAATAATAATAATAATAAAGAAATACGCTTCATAGCAAAGCTAACTTCCTATATTAACAGATTTTGGAAAAGAGCAGGAGATTCTTAATTCAAGTAATTTATATGTAGACCCCTATGTTCTGAATATGTTAACAGTATACACAGAGAAAAATCCGTTCTCCGGACAGCTTTATATTGTACAAATATACGGTATCCTCTTGCTTTCTATAGAAATCACTACGCAGCATACGTTATCCGTATGCTACATAGGCACTGCCCTTAGATGTTACATCATGCCGTTGCAGGATGTCTGACATCTAACAGTTTTCCGTATATCACATGCATATACTTATGTTACCTTCGTCAGCTATATGTTATATACGCCCATTTGTATGTGAGATCCTGACCGCCTACATTGTTTCATACAGAAAGTACGTATAAATGGAACACTTATACAGAAAGTATTATAAAACATGCGTTTTCAGTTATAAGTCTGCTGTATGTTAAGTCCAAAAACTATAGGAATTACGCATGTAACCTATTTTTTAAATACGTCACCTACAATTTTTTTTCAGTGTAGGTTTGTCGGAAAGAATTTACCCTTTAATTACGACAAAGTAACGGCTTATAGGCAACCATATATTCTTTAACGTGATTATGATTGCATTACAGCACAGGGGGGCTACACTAAAATTTCGGAAAACTATTACATTAAAAAAAAAAAAAAAAAAAAAACTGGTTTGCTTGTGTGAAGTCGGTGAAGAGCTTTAAATATATATATAATAGCTATAATAAGTTATAATAAGCCATAATAGCTATATAATAGTTATAATAAATATAGCTATAATAAGTTGCTTGTTTCAGTGAATGAATATTGTTAATGTAGATATTGAAAATGTTATAGTTAAATGTGCACGACCTAATATTTCGGAGTAACAAGGGGTCCGACTACTCGGATTTCACATTTAATGCTGAAAATCCTTCATTAGTGGGTTAGTAATTAAATTTCGCAGCCAAAACTATTACATAGGGCGATGGAATCTTCCTTGAAAGATCGAAAATGAACGTTATTGAAAGTTGCCACACGCACTTCACCGAAAGAATGAGGGAGACATACACAACAGAGCTACGTCCAAGGGCGCCCATGTTGTGGTTTCCAATGGGGGATGACAAGTATAAGCGACGTTTCAAAAATAGTTTCAAATTTTGCTGTAACTAATGTAAAAATTCTATTGAATTTTCGATATTCTGAAGTACAATTACATCTAGGGGTGAGCGCCCCACCTTGCCCTCCCCCCTGATGGGCGCCCTTGGTTACGTCTTTTTTTTTTTTTTTTTTTTTTTTTTTTAGATGGTGCTATGAAATCATTAGATAAGGGGAACGCTAAAGTAGAAGGCGACGTGATGTGTGAAAATATGATTTCAACATTGCAGCAGAAATTCGCGCACTGCCTTGTGCTTGAAAAACTTTGATCTAAACGCGTACCAAGTTTAGAGCATTAAAACCAACAAGAAGATCGCGTCCGGATACGAATATTTTATACATCTTCCTATTCAGATAATATTCTTCACACAGTTTTAGAGCAATTCATGCTTTTCGTTTTTTAAAAAATAGATATAGATCATTTACAAATTTAGAATGATTAAGTCATTTCTAGTGAAGCAGCTCCCATTAAAAAATGTTTGCCGAAACTGTACAACAAAGGAAAGATGAATTTTCAGAGCGTAGCGTTCTACAACTTTAAACAGATTGTTAAGCAAAAGTTTCTGTAATGATGTTAACAATTAATCACATTTTTTTTTTTAATGTCAGACTTATCAGATGTAAACGTAACCTAAGATAAATTATAGTATTGCATTTTTAGGACTTTTCTAGTATAAAAAGCACTTAAAAAAAAGCTCGACGATGACCATCGCCTGTTTCCCCAACTCAATTATTGTAATTTCATTTGATTACTTGAATCTGTTTTTCTGTGAAACCAGAATGAAAATATTTCCCAGAACTCAGTCATTAGCAGTGGAACTTTCCGCAACGAATAAAACTTATGGTTATTTCAAAAATATGCTCTGAGTTCTAGCACTAATTGTAGAGCTAAATATTATATTCTTTAGATAAAAGAGAATTTTGCAGTCAATGTCTGGCGTCCGAATTTGTCAGTTTTTTTTTTTTTTTTTTTTTTTTTTTTTTTTTGTAAATGTTCATATACACATTTCCTATATCTAATAAGGTGTAGACTTACTGTACAGATCCATATATTTGTAAAAGTTACAGGACAAAATTGTAATATTATCCAAATAGATCAGTGTGTAAATAATCGAAATATCCCAATACCGTAAAGTCGCCAACACCTAGCGGCCCACTTGCCGGTTAATGTCGATCGCCGATACAGCGATCCGTCGAAGGATTGCAGCTACTGTGCCACTGGTGGCAGGGTTTCGTGGAGTCGAAACAGATATCTAGAGTCGGCGTAGCAGCGAGGACTTCATTTTGGTCCGCGCTCTTTCGATTCGTCGCGGAAAATCGCGAAGGGACCAACACGAACTATCCCAGTCATTTGCATGCAATTATTATTATATATTTTTTCCTGACGAATTGTTCCTACGGTGAGCTCCGGAGATCAGCAGTAACTCATGCCTTTACATCATGAAGTGAAAAATCTTGAAATGAGTGCGTATAATTGTATAAATTTAGATGGCAACTGCCGCCGATCATTAGAAAGTGAATATCGGAGAACTATGAAATAAAGTAAATAGATGCGCGTCATTTTGTTATAAAATTACATGGCGAACGCATTTTATCTGATCTTAAACAGTTATCGTCAAATATACTTTTAACAGAGCACTCTTATTTTCCAAATTAAAAAGACCTCAATAATTTATCCCTCTACAAGGGAGGTTTATTCAACGCCTCCGTGACGAAGTAGGAAGAACACGCTCCTAGTAATCATGAAGTTGGTGGTTCGCACCCACCCCGGCGTACTTTTTTCTTTTTTTAATAGTGTCTTCTAAACTCACCTTAATGTAAACAAATCACAGATATAGGCGATTTAACATATTTTGAGGGGATCATTTTGTGGTTGATTGGCGTTTCGTCAGATCATGGCTGCGGGGTCGCCAATTTTGGGTGAGATGTTGCTAGTTGCCTATCGGTGATCAACCAACGCTTACGGCATACGGATATTGTGTTCTTATCTGTGAAATGGGTATCTACGTAGAAATAAAGTATTGAAAGTCGCCCATGAGGTAGCCATTAATCACGGTATACAAAGTGAAGTACCTACTTGAGTCAGTCTGCTAACTCATGAAGCGCGTTCATAGAATTGTATGAGAGTTAAGAGATCCACATATTTCCGAAATTAACGTTAGTAATGTGTTATTTTAGAACAAACCTATGCAAGGAATGAAAACATGTTTTTTATAATGCATATAACGTTCTTAGCAACATACAAATATATCATACAACACGTGAAGTAAGTATTTCTATGCCATATATAGTGTTTTACGCTATCCTCGTTTATACGTACCCACCGTCGCCGATACGCCTGCTCCCTACGGACGTACCTCTGCACGGCCCCTGCTCTGACTTGGTTAACCCTGGTGTACTACCATGGGGTCTTTTGTGCCCCCAGATTTGTTTATCAAGATACATCTTTTAAACAAGTGAGATTACAGTTGTCTTTTCTTGCATTCTATCTCGAGTGTATGCTAAAGATGCCTACTAAAAATTACAGTTGTCTGTTTGATGGTTCTGCGTAGAGAATATAATTAAATAGGATTCTAGAAGACACCATGGTAATTCCTGTATAATAATGTTCTTGGTAGTACACAAGGGTAAAACAGCATTCGTGCTTTTTAGTGCACACCTAGCACAAGTTGGCTAGTGTCTTTTGCACAATGATTCTTATCGTGGACGTACACTGAATTCCTGCTAAAGTGAATCTGCACGGAGCAATGCAAGTCCACACTTCAAAAAATATTGTTTAAAATAGAGAAAGTCGATTTACTAAAAAAAAAAAAAAAAAAAAAAAAAAAAAAAAAAAGGAAATGCATATGCAATGAATTTATGTATGGATCCGTACAATAAATCTGCACCTGTCAAAACACATCTTTCAAAACACTTCTTTAAGAGTTAAATGTCTAGAGTCACCGGTAATTATTTACCTTACGTGCTATACATCATTTCTAAGCTCTTCACTATACCTTTGTAATAAGCTTTCTATTAGCCATCTCCTTATTATTGTTTTTAAGATATGTGGACGATATTTTTTTCTCACTGATTTTCGATTGACTTGACTTTGCCGTGTTTCGTTATTTTTTTTACTACGTTCCATCCATTTAGGACAATTTCTTTGTTTGAATGTAGAATTTGCATAGTCTGTTCTATGTTAATCTAATTTTCAGCTATCTTCCTCTTTAGGTTTTTGAGATAAGTGGTGGAAGTACTAGTTTTCTATTGATTTTCCATTGACATTAATGTTGATATTAAATGCTTTTTTGACTAATGATCCATCAATTTTAGAACAATTAGCTTTTCGAATATAGAATTTACATAGCCTCTTCTATATATAAGCTGAATTGTATCCACTTCCTGTTTTGGTTTCTTGATATAAGTGGATAAATTAATTGTTTTTCATTGATTTTTCGTGGACATGTTCATGTATTGTGTGTGTGTTTTTTTTAAAGTATGTTCCATCTATTTTCCAGCTGAAGGACATTCTCAAGAGTGAATTTGGCTGAATTTTTATGCATGCGATAAAAGCGTGCTTTGCTTGCGATTTGGTAGCGTCTAAAGCCGATCTTAGACATTTTTGGCGGTGAATTTTAACGTTTTATAGAACAAAATTTTCCAGTCTCTGCTTATATTTGTACAGATAACAAAAATCATGACAAAAAAGATAAATTTCGGGATTTTTTTCTTGACTTTCAAGATCGTTTCCATGAAATTTGTGATAAATAGACATCCTGCACATGGGAACAGGAAAAAAAAAACTTCAGTGTTAAGATTGACTGACTTGTCTGATACTTAACTACAGAATTAGGACAGACGGATCTCTGTCAGAAAGCAGGTGGAATTACAATCACAAAAAAAAAAAAAAAAAAAAGTATACGAGGGACTAAAAGTATACCTCGTGACCTAATTTTTCTTGCAAGAAGTAAGATATTCCATTACAAATACTACTTGACCGTGAGTTTTTGCCCAACTAATATAATTCTTGTAGATCAGAAGTATCTGCACTTCAGCAAGAGTTGTTTTAACATTTAACAATAAAAATATATTAAAATACAGTCACTGTGTATATATAGTTAACTACATTGTTTGTGCTTGTGTGAGAAAGTTGTTATTATTTAGTGCTAATTTGGGTAAGAATTAGTGTAGCAATAGACATATACATGTGGATAGATTGCAGAATCAAACTGTGGGAAGGTTATAGACAAATGCGCCGAAACAAAATTCACTGTGAACAATATCCCGACCTTCTTTCATCTTTAAGGCTTATAAATGCTGTACAGTGAAGAAAAAAGAATGACAATTATTATAATTCAGCACCGTAACAATAATTGCGTGTGTGTGATTGCTTTATTTTATATATATATATAAGCCTTGTTCCAGAAAATTTTGTAAAAATGGGGGCAAAAATTCCTGATCTAATCCTTTTTGAAGATTTTTGTCGTATGTGTATGATTTTTGACTTCTAGGCAAGGGGAGTAAAAAGATATATATATATATATATATATATATATATATATATATATATATATATATATATATATATATATATATATATATATATATATATATATATATATATATTCCACAAAGTATTCAGGAGGGACAACTATTCGCCTGTCCTTCCGGATCCGGTGCCGCAATGAGCCAAGAGAATAATAAATATATTGGATACAATTGTGAGGGGGACACACTTGACCTCCTGATGCCCATCTTAACCTCTGCCTATCATTGTAATATGTATTGAAAATAGAATATCAGACAATCCAATCAAAAAGTCTCAATGTTCAGAGCGGGACACTTTGTAGCACATATCGGTATTTATTTCTACGAATTAAACCATTGTTCACCTCAATATTGAAAAAAAAGGAATATATCTTCCAGTTGTAAATAAGTGTTTATATGGTGCCAAACTTATCTTCTTATCATTTCTACGTTAGCTGTCTAATACATTGTAAAGAAAAATACTACTCCATGTGTTCAAAAAATCCTTTTATTATAATCTCTGTATATACATACATACTTTATATTTCATTAAGTATTCATGTTTGTTAAATAGCAGAATAACCTATTATTGTGTATTAAGAATCATGTATTATGAATAAAGTTTTAATAATAGTTATTATTGCATATTGCATTGAGTTTATTTTTATCCCATAAGAACCAAATCGTGCTATTGCGTTGCTTGCACAATATCCGTCTACGACTAGCCGCATGTTGAGCAGAGGGATAAGGAAAACTGGAATTGGATTCGGAAGTGACAACATAGACTACCGTGTCACTTTAGATATTTAGTTTACACGTGCTATTTAAGTTTTCTTAGTGTTGACCACGGATGTTATAAATAGAGGATCTGCCCATATGTATCTTCATCCTATTAAATCAATGAAGCCAAAAAACAATCGAGCATCGGCACATCTGATTGGCTACTCTCGTTTCCGCCATCGTCTGATTGGCTACTATCGTTTCTGCCATGATTGTTGTCTCTAAACATTGCGATCCTATTGGGCGGAGTGGGCAGAGTAGGAGCGGTGAAACTGTGACGTATGGCTTCAAGATTTTGTTGTAAGGGCAGATCCTATATTTTATAAGATCGTTGGTGTTGACAATAACAAAAGTTTCTTTTCTGATATACTAGTGGAGTGCAAATTGACATAAATTAATCTAGTGTAATCAGTGATCAATTATTCCGCCTCATGGCGGCGGTATCAGAACGTACTTCTTCACCACCATCGATAGTAACAGTCCAAATTATTACTAGTAGAAATGAAGTACACATGGACGATACCATTCCAGTAGCTAACGAAGTTATCGTCAATTCTACACCGGCTCCTAACTTATATTTGCCTCATCATGCCCCACCATACCTGGTACCGGTCTCTATCACTGATAATAGTGTAATAACGGTGCGTAAACACCCGCAAGTTCTGAGGAAAATTCTTTTCTAATCTAAAGTGGCCGGTATGAAATCTTTTCACCCCACGGGAAAGAATCTAATCAAAATTGAATTGCATACAGGCCAACAGGCTAACGAGTTTCTTCATCATGAACTGCTTAAAACACACGGTTGGTCGGCCTTCGTGCCCTATTACACAACTCGATGAGTAGGAATTATTCCATGGTGTGCATCCGGAGTTCATGGAGGAAGAAATACAAGAAAATCTAGTATGCCGTGCTCAAGTGCTAAATTAAAAAACGGGTCGATTCTGACATCCGCCCTATTCACTCAATAGTAATAACCTTCGCCACCCAGCGTCTCCCGGACTTCTGCTCACTTTACCACGCAGGACATACAATACATACATATGTACTGGTTGTTAAACAGTGCAGGGAGGGATGTTACCGTCTAGATCACATTCAGAGGGTGTCTCGCTCGAAACAAAATCTTTGTTACCGATGTGGAGCACCTCATGACGCTAATTCATGTACACAAGATCCTAAATGCATCAATTGTTGACGGGGGCACATGGCCACGAATCCTCAGTGTTCGGAAAGGAAACGACATCAACGCATTAACCAACTCATGGCGACGGAAAAAATTATGTATAATGAAGCTCAGAAACAGATACCAACCAGGAAACAACCTTCTCCCCAAAGTTTCTCTATTCCTGTTAACTATTCATCCCCTCTCGCTCATATTCTTGACCTCCACTTCCTCTTTCAGGGGTCGTCAACTGCTGCTACATCCGTTCAGCCCAGATTTCCCCACTTTAATTTTCTCAAACCTTCGACGCCAAATAACGCACTTTCTCGGCTTGCGAGACGGACGCCGGAAATAAACAAGAAAACGCGGAGCTCCACGTCATGAAGAAGAGATCGGGACTATAGGTAATTCTATACACACGAATACCACAGGATCTTATCTCAGTATACAGCACAGGACACAACCAGATAAAGTTGATCACTATTGGGAATCCACACCCACATTTCAATGCAGGACGTCGCACCAATCAAGCCCGTCCAAGGACACAGATCACCACTTTCTAAATAATTATATAGTATTGAAAAATATGCTGCTGTCAATTATGGTTTCCAACCCTCATCGCAAACCACAAAAGAATCACCGATTTACCAACTTCTACACGCATATTTTTAGAACACTAGAGAATGGCCATTAGATCGGCTCTCAATATCCTACAATGGAACTGTCGGAAAATAACCATTTTTATGGCACCTATCTCGTATCTTCACTCCCACCATCATACTACTAGAAGAAACTACTGTAGACTACCCTCCAAGGATTCCGGACTATAGGTTGTACGCGCAGCATACAACCAATGGATGTGGAGGAGTGGCAGTTGGCTTCTACAAACAGACGTCAAACGATGCAATACAACAAACGGTTCTTCAACATCCCCTGTTGAAATCCTCATTTCAATTTTAACGTTTTCGATATAAACAGATAGTCATCATGAACGTTTATTTTCCTCCAGACCAGGAGACCCTGAAGAATTTATAGACCTACCTCTTCACTCAGTGCAGGGCACCATGTATCATTGCAGGCGACCCGAAAACTCGGTGCCCTATGGGGTTGGTACCAACAGGGCTGCGGACCACCTCATCGCGGCACTGGAAGCCCAACCACTACTGATAGCAAATGGTGGAACAGCTACTCGTCTCCCTAGTCTAAACTCACCCCCTTCTGTACCAGATATAACGCTTCTCAGTGTAGACATCTTACATCACACCTGGAGTGTTTACAGTTACACGGAAGGTAGTGATAATTTCCCTATTATCATCACTTTGGCACACTTCAAAGGCGTCATTTCAACCTATCAATCCGAACACGCTTCACTACCGCTTCCACATGTTACCCGAAATTATGAACACGCTGTCACTTCTCTGCAGCCTACGGATGGTATCTCCTCAATACAACACCTGACGGAGCACATCATCGCAGGAGAGCAACGGGCGGACCGAGGAAGAGAAATTCGAAGGGAAAGACACAGGAGATAGAAATAACCGTGGTGCGATACATATTGCCAGAAACTGCTTAATAACAGTAAAGCGGTTCAAAAACAATACTAACATGATAGAACTCCTGAATCATATTTTCTTTCAAGACAGGCGCAGGAAAAACTAAAACATCATATACAAAGATGGCCTAGAACACATTGGCAACAACAATTCTGTAACAATTTACAAGAAGGAACTAGTGTTTCATTCATCTGGAAGTACATAAAGAGTAACCTGTCAACTCTCTCTCCTCATGCTGCTCCACAGTCCAACCCTACCTGGCTGGAGGAATTTCGCCGTAATTTAACGGCACCGACAATCTTATCTTCACGAGCAGCCTTACTGTCAAACCTTCTTAGATCTACACTCTCTCCTGCCCTTTCAACTCTTTTCCAAGAGGAACTATCAGAAGTTTTATCAACAGGACGTCATACGAGCTCGGGCGCAGACCAAATAACCTTTCAGCACCTCAAGGACCTCAGGGTCATGCGAACTGTTATCGACCTATTACAGTGCTTCCTTGCCTCAGCAAAGTTCTAGAAAAAAATCATCTTAAGGAAAGTGAAATGATACGCAGAATACCATAACATCCTTCCAGCTACAATCATGGGAGCCCGTAAAGGTAAGGCTACACACGATGCGCTATCCACGTTTCTCTTAGTTATCTGGCACGCATTTCAACATCGACAATAAGTTGTGCCACTTAAATTGGACTTTGATAGAACCTACGACCATATAGAATTAGACAGATTGGTGCATCATCTCACTAATGCAAAAATGCCGTCTCCATTCATTAGATATGTGCATAGCTGGCTAGTTAACAGATGTATTAGTATCAAATACCAAGGGAAAATATCAGACTCGTGCATTACTTCTCAAGGACTACCCCAAGGATCCTACCTCAGCCCGCTGTTATTTAATATTTACATATTCGAATTCCACCTTCCACTGAGACAGCAGGTACGAATTCTTAGCTACTTTGATGACCACCTATTATACATACGCAGCGCATCTCTAATTGACGCCAAAAACAGACTTCAAGCCGCTCTAAAATATATCAAAAAATGGAACTTGATCAATGGAATGCACGTCAACTGGGAAAAAACCACAAATATCATCTTCACACGGAAACGACAATTGGGAAATATTCGCCTGCACATAGACAATCAGACACTGGACCATCAGTCACAGCTTTCTTACTTGAGAAATATTTTTGATACCCGCTTATCCTGAAAGCCACAACTAACATCTGTTCAGGTGGAGATCCAACCAAACATTAACATCATACGAAGTGTCAGCAACAAAAAATGGGGACGGACATCGGACCACTTCCAAGAATATCACAACAATGTATCGAAGCATATTGTACTATAGAAGGTATCTGCTCGCTCCCGCTCCTGCTAGACTCTTCGCCTTCAAGCTCTCACACATCGTACATTTTTTTCGTTACCTCAATCTGCGCCAATCAATGTTCTATTAGAAACAACAGGCACAATCCCTTTCCCGGTACAATCAGAGCACACTGCTTCTCGTTACATCATGAGAAGATTAGGTACTACTTTATCTACAGTTATTCCCAAATTGGAACTTATATACACGCAAAATAGAAACGGTTCTTTACTGTATTATCAGTCAGGAAAGTAAATGTACACCTATTTTTCGAGTCTGGCATTCCTGCGCTCCATCCGTGGAGAGTATGAGAATTAAATCAATCAAATTTTTACTGAGGGGCAAAAAGAAAAGTTTAATCTGAATAAGACATTGCAAGGGGCACAAGCTGTTAATACGAATAGTGCATAGTGTAAATAAAGGACGACACCGAAAGAAAATGCCAGAAACAGCTGTTAAACTTAGAAAAAAGAGTAAAAATTGTCGAAGTGGGAACATAAAACGCAAATATAACAAATACGCCGACAACTAAACATTCACCATAGCATGATATTGGTGTAGTGGTTAAGGTGCTGGCTTACAAATGAAAAGAACGATAGATCGGATCTGCGTCAAGGACGTTTTTAAACATTTTTGTTAATAATACATACAGCTCATGAGAGATGGTAAAAGAGGTCGTATTTAGTTTTTCGTAGCAGTTATTATTGGTAATGTTCAGTACTGATAATACTTTTTGTCTTTGCGTATTGCTTTTATTCTTTTCTTCATTTCAAAAGAGAAAAATATCCGAACAAATGCCACCAAAATTCCTCATATTTTGAATGTAAACGCCATTTGCAATTAGTAAAGAATAAACATTGAACGTTCCGATGTAGCTGCAAAAAGTAAAAAGAAAAACATGGAAGTGGAGTGTTCGAATCCATACTCATGGTTATTAAAAATACAATTTCTACATGCCTTACACCTCCCGACCACGTTTCTACGTTAGCAAGTAAGAGGTTTGTGTTTAGGTTAAGTTGGTCAATACGTTTTGCAAAGGGGCCCGGTTTAGCTCTGACGCACCACAGGTGCGAGAAGGGAGCAAAATACTTTTTCTCTCTCCCTCTGTGTGTCTATTTATCTATCTATCTGTATATATATAACGCTATTTGTGAATGCCATAACCATCCTAATTTTCAGCGGATTGAGACGAATCTTGGCACAAACATTAATTATTGAAATATCTTGATGAATTCGTTAACCAGAATAATCAGATGAAAATGTTCAAAATGGCGGCCCTTCAAACTCTTAAAAAATTTCAAGGGAACCAAATTTCGCCCATAAATAGGTATTCAGAACGTTTGAATAACTTTTCATCTTTTACTGAAATATTTGTGTGCAGGGACTTATTGAAATATTGGACCCGATTAATCGCATAAAGAAGGTTCACGCCCTTTCGCTACGGTCAGGCTTTTTTTTTTTTTTGGAGGAAGGGGTTATTTTCGTATCGGAACAAGATGATTGTTAGTGATGATATGAAATTACACATTGAAAGTGAAGTAATTTGTGAAACGTGTTATTTGAAAGAATAATATAATAAATTTGCTTTCCCCTAACACAGAGAACTGTAAATCATATATTTCGAGTTCGGGAGCGTGAATGGCGAGGAGTGTTATTTGATTTGCTTTTTAGTAACACATTGCATTGCAAATAAAGGTAGGCAAAATTAGTGGTAATAATAATAATAATAATAATAATAATAATAATAATAATAATAATAATAATAATAATAATAATAATAATAATAATAGGTGTTGTTTGTGGCAAGGCAATATCTTCCTCAATTCTTCTTCAAACGTAATAATTCTAACGCCATATCTCCCTTACAAACAAAATATTAGCAATTTATATCGAGAGAACGGGAAACTGTTGAGTGGTGGGAGCAACGTTGGACAGTATGCACTCATAGTACTGAGAAAAATAAGCGATTTCAATGCAAAATGAACGAAGAGTCATTGTCATGGGTAGTCATGGAGCCACGACAGAGCCCTCTTTAGGCAAAATGTCGATAACATATCGAAAGAACAGGAGGCGATAGTAAGATGGGACCAACGTTGGACACCGTGGACCCATAAGGCGCATTGAAAAATCTTAGGGAGGGGGCGCCAGCCAGCATTACTTATTTCCACATAATAATATAAAATTATATTGTCGAAATACACACACGAGTTAGCTAGTAATATTTCATATTATTATTATTATTATTATTATTATTATTATCGACAGCGTCTTTTTATTACGTGTGCATGTTTGACATGAAGCCAAAGAGAAGATCCATCATTCGTAGAAAGAATAAGAATAGTCCGTTACTTTAACTGTGAACGACAGCGAAAAATACGAAAAGAGTGATTACCTGTAGCGAAAAGAAACAATACTTTATCTCAAATAGAAAAAAAATCAAGCCGAGGTAGATTCGAACTCGCCTGAACGGCGCGAACAGCCAATTCATTGTCAACTTTTTTTTAACTGACTCACCGAACGTGTTTTAGTAACTTACTTATTGCTAATTTTACTTGCTTCACTCGTTTAACTTGCTGTTTGTAATAACTTATAACGACAGGGACACAAACATAGAAACATAAGGAACAGTCAAAAATCATAGATGCTCTTCCGCCGCGAATCGAACCCGGGACACTATACACCAAAGGCGCACGTGCTAGCCACTAGACCAGCGGGGAGGGCACTGCTCACTCTGTGTCGTTAGGGATTACGACCACTGTATTGCCAGCTATCACTTCTGTGGGTTGTATACTATGATCACATGTTTCTTCTTTGCTGGAAGAGTTAAACCTACATTCTATGTAATACATGAGATATTTAGACCTCCATGCTCTTCATATAATGTAATAAAAGGGTCATGCTGAGAATAAGAAAAAGAACATTCCTTGGAGAAAACGGAAACTATTGGCATTAGAAATATTTATCTACGAGGCATGCGCAGTAGTATATTTCAGAATAGTTACTGTTTAGTTCAGTAAACGAAGAAAGGGGTATAAAAAAGCAAATATGTCGCGTCAACGAGATCGACCAGAGTTGACAGAGGCGGAAGCAGATGTGTAATAATACAACAACTTGGTTAAATTGATAATTGGTTCTTTATTCTGTAGTAGATCGTATCATAACTTTACGGGAGAGCAGAGACTTACTAACGCTGTCATATAGTAAGCTTTAGTAACACGATCATACAGACACAAATGGATGTAACTGTCAGTACTACAACTTGGATTTAACGAAAGCCGTTTAGATATTCAGTGGTTTGCAGGGTTGTATAAGACACAATACAATTCTTCATACCTCATCTTCCAGTAACTAGATATATGGAATTTCTGGTTAGATACTGAAACTGCTGTCGGATTTTAATACATGACGTATTGCAGGGTACAAAATGCTTTGCATTACTTGTTTGTTTGTAGACAGCTACTAGCTTAGTGTTCTGAAGGTTGTGTATAAACTAGAGATAGCCAATTCCGGAATTATTACTTTCCGGACTCCCGAAGGTAAAACCGGACAAATTCCGAAATTCGGAAAATTCCGATTTTGGAATAATTCCGGAATTCGGAACAATCCGGATTTTTTCGAAATCCGGAGTTTTTCTCAATTCCTTAATTTTCTAAATTCCGGATTCTTCCCGAGTTCCGGAGTTCTTCTGAATTAGGGAGTTTAACTGAATTCCACAATTATCCGAAATCCGGAAAGTGAAAATTCCGCTTCCAAAAAAATGAATTTATTTTGGCTAATATGAATCGTGGCGGAAATAAGTCTTTGACCAGGTAATGGCGACTGCTTTGAAAGAAATAGAGAGTATTAGAATTCAATCGATCATATTTGTAGCTTCGTGTGGAGAAAAAGCAAATTTGTGAACCAGCGGTTTAAGAACAACTCAAGTTATTAATGTAAACTTTTCCGACTTCATAAAAGAAATACGAAAGACATTTTGAATCGAAGAAATATAACATACAAGTTTGCAAGCGGAGACAAAGAAACCTAACGTAACCAGACTAAAAACGAATCTTTTACCGCATAGCGATCGCGGTTCAGTGGTCAAGGTGCTTGTGCGAATGCACATTGTAATTTTTTTAACTTTAGGATTTTTGATGGCGATTGACATACTTTTATTATATTCAGATATTTGAATACTCGGATGTTTCAATACTTGAACTATCAAATCTTCAGAAATAATAATAGTAATAATAATTATTATTATCTCGTAGAAGATTAAAAGCTAGGAGCTAATTATCGCTCAAGTCATACCATTACAAGCAGAAACGTGACATTTGGAAATAATATTTCGGTTTGGTTTAATGTTGCTCACGAGAAGAGGAGTTTCTCATCTTGTTTCTAAAACAAATAAAATAACATGACAATTAACATTTTACATTCGAGACGTGTCAAGGCTAACTTAAAATTTTCGTCTCTCTTTGGAGATGAGAATCGAGACGAGACGAAAAGTATGGTAAACATTTCCCGTCTTGTCTCGATTCTCGAAATAGTGTATGTCCATTCTTTAAGTAACAATTGCTCTGTAGACTCAATCGCATTGGCTATTTCGTTACATTATATTTCAGAACTCATTGAATTATGCTCTGTGTAGGTATTTTGTAGCAAAACTTTTATATTTACCTCTGCATATCCTAAATATTAGTTTATTATATGCTCTACTGTTGCGTGATATTCAGTTATATTTATTACAGTTATTTTCCTTAAAACATACAGTAGAAGACTTTCTACATGAAACTTCAATGGAACGTTGTAGTTTAAAATTTTGGTAGTTGCTGAGGTGTCTTGAAGGTACGGAACACTTTCCCCGAAATCTCTACTTTTAAGTAAGTTTTGCCAAATTTCAACGGCAAGTTTAAATCTTTTATTATTATTATTATTATTATTATTATTATTATTATTATTATTATTATTATTATTATTATTATTATTATTATTATATCAACACCGTGTATAATTTTTAAAAGATATACGGTTTGTATCTGAATAGTAAAAGCTAATTGACTGTCGATCTCGGTCGTCCAGAAGTCTTCAGGAGAGAAGGACATCGGTCACGTTCTGGGTTTGAGTTCCGAAGGGGCAAGTATTCGGGCTCGAGCCAAAAATTGTTAAAAGTTATAGGCTTCAGCCAAACATGTTCAATACAGCAGGGACCGGGTTTAGACTTCTCAACGGCTCGAGCGGCTCGGCTTACAGCTCATTCACTATCGAACCGAACCGAGAAGTGAGCCGAGCCAACAGCTCACCCAACCGAGCCGATTTGAGCCATCAGCTTAGTTGAGCTGAATCGAAACGTGCCGATGGACTAGTTTCAACTTAGCTGGCTTGAACCGGTTCACATGAGCCGAGTAGGGGACCCATCCCAACCGAGAAAGCTCGAGCCATCGGCTCAATTGAGCTGAGTCGATGGCTCGTTCCAACTGAGCCGGCTCGGGTCATCGGATCATCCCAACCGAGCCGACTCGAGCTGTTCGCTCAGTTGATACGAGCCGAGTCTGTTGATATCACTACCCGAGTTGGTCTTCTGCTTGGGCTCAAGAATTCGACAGTGCAGGTCTCAGCCTTGATTTTAAGAACTACAGTATATACTTATATTGGTGATTACGATATTTGAGGCTGTCTCGTAATAATAAAAAAAACTCTTGTCTTCTCGTTATCTAGACAAGACGAGATACACTAAAATTGCCCCACGAGATGCAGTAAAATTACGAGACGAGACACACCCCTGCCGCGAGCAACACTAAAAGTATTCCACATTACTGCTTACATTTCTCATGGCTTTCGCTTTCCAGTCTAATCAGGCCATTATTTCAAAGCGAGTTAAAACGAGCTGAACGAGCGAGCGAGCCATTATCAAACTCGACTCAACTCGAAACTCGTCCTCGACAACAGATTGACCTTGATCGCTACGCGGTAAACGATTCGTCTTTAGTCTGGTAATGTTAGGTTTCTTTGTCTCCGCTTGCAAACTTGTATGTTATATTTCTTCGATTCAAAATATCTTTCGTATTTCTTTTATGATGTCGGAAAAGTTTACATTAATAACTTAAGTTTTTCCTAAACCGTTGGTTCACAAGTTTGTTTTTTCTCGACACGAAACTACAAATATGACCGATTGAATTCTAATACTCTCTATTTCTTTCAAAGCAGTCGCCATTACCTGGTCAAAGACTTATTTCCGCAACGATTCATATTAGCCAAAATAAATTCATTTTTTTGGAAGCGGAATTTTCACTTTCCGGATTTCGGATAATTATGGAATTCAGTTAAACTCCCAAATTCAGAAGAACTCCGGTTCTCGGGAAGAATCCGGAATTTAGAAAATTAAGGAATTGAGAAAAACTCCGGATTTCGAAAAAATCCGGATTGTTCCGAATTCCGGAATGTTAACGAAATGAGAAATTTCTAAATTCCGCATTTTCCGAATTCCGGAATTATTCCAAAATCGGAATTTTCCGAATTTCGGAATTTGTCCGGTTTTACCTTCGGGAGTCCGGAAAGTAATAATTCCGGAATTGGCTATCTCTAGTTTATACACAACCTTCAGAACACTAAGCTAGTAGCTGTCTACAAACAAACAAGTAATGCAAAGCATTTTGTACCCTGCAATACGTCATGTATTAAAATCCGACAGCAGTTTCAGTATCTAACCAGAAATTCCATATATCTAGTTACTGGAAGATGAGGTATGAAGAATTGTATTGTGTCTTATACAACCCTGCAAACCACTGAATATCTAAACGGCTTTCGTTAAATCCAAGTTGTAGTACTGACAGTTACATCCATTTGTGTCTGTATGATCATGTTACTAAAGCTTACTATATGACAGCGTTAGTAAGTCTTTCTCTGCTCTCCCGTAAAGTTATGATACGATCTACTACAGAATAAAGAACCAATTATCAATTTAACCAAGTTGTTGTATTATTACACATCTGCTTCCGCCTCTGTCAACTCTGGTCAATCTCGTTGACGCGACATATTTGCTTTTTTATACCCCTTTCTTCGTTTGCTGAACTAAACAGTAACTATTCTGAAATATACTACTGCGCATGCCTCGTAGATAAATATTTCTAATGCCAATAGTTTCCGTTTTCTCCAAGGAATGTTCTTTTTCTTATTCTCAGCATGACCCTTTTATTACATTATGTGAATAGCGTGTAGGTCTAAATACCTCATGTATTACATAGAATGTAGATTTAACTCTTCCAGCAAAGAAGAAACATGTGATCATAGTATACAACCCACAGAAGTGATAGCTGGCAATACAGTGGTCGTAATCCCTAACGACACAGAGTGAGCAGTGCCCTCCCCGCTGGTCTAGTGGCTAGCACGTGCGCCTTTGGTGTATAGTGTCCCGGGTTCGATTCCCGGCGGAGGAGCATCTATGATTTTTAACTGTTCCTTATGTTTCTGTGTTCGTGTCCCTGTCGTTATAAGTTATTAGAAAAAACAAGTTGCACTAGTGAAGCAAGTAAAATTAGCAATAAGTAAGTTACTAAAACACGTTCGGTGAGTCAGTTAACAAAAAGTTGACAATGAATTGGCTGTTCGCGCCGTCCATGCGAGTTCGAATCTATCTCGGCTTGATTTTTTTTCTATTTGAGATAAAGTATTGTTTCTTTTCGCTACAGATAATCACTCTTTTCGTATTTTTAGCTGTCGTTCACAGTTAAAGTAACTGACTATTCGTATTCTTTCTACGAATGATGGATCTTCTCTTTGGCTTCATGTCAAACATGTACACGTAATGAAAAGACGCTGTCGATAATAATAATAATAATAATAATAATAATAATAATAATAATAATAATAATAATAATAATAATATGAAATATTATTAGCTAACTCGTGTGTGTATTTCGACAATATAATTTTATATTATTATGTGGAAATAAGTAATGCTGGCTGGCGCCCCCCCCTATTTTTTTCAATGCGCCTTATGGGTCCACGGTGTCCAACGTTGGTCCCATCTCACTATCACCTCCTGTCCTCTCGATATGTTATCGACATTTTGCCTAAAGAGGGTTCTGTCGTGGCTCCATGACTACCCATGACAATGACTCTTCGTTCATTTTGCATTGAAATCGCTTATTTTTCTCAGTACTATGAGTGCATACTGTCCAACGTTGCTCCCACCACTCAACAGTTTCCCGTTCTCTCGATATAAATTGCTAATATTTTGTTTGTAAGGCAGATATGGCGTTAAAATTATTACGTTTGAAGAAGAATTGAGGAAGATATTGCCTTGCCACAAACAACACCTATTATTATTATTATTATTATTATTATTATTATTATTATTATTATTATTATTATTATTATTATTATTATTATTATTATTATTACCATTAATATTGCCTACCTTTATTTGCAATGCAATGTGTTACTAAAAAGCAAATCAAATAACACTCCTCGCCATTCACGCTCCCGAACTCGAAATACATGATTTACAGTTCTCTGTGTTAGGGGAAAGCAAATTTATTATATTATTCTTTCAAATAACACGTTTCACAAATTACTTCACTTTCAATGTGTAATTTCATATCATCACTAACAATCATCTTGTTCCGATACGAAAATAACCCCTTCCTCCAAAAAAAAAAAAGCCTGACCGTAGCGAAAGGGCGTGAACCTTCTTTATGCGATTAACCGGGTCCAATATTTCAATAAGTCCCTGCACACAAATATTTCAGTAAAAGATGAAAAGTTATTCAAACTTTCTGAATACCTATTTATGGGCGAAATTTGGTTCCCTTGAAATTTTTTAAGAGTTTGAAGGGCCGCCATTTTGAACATTTTCATCTGATTATTCTGGTTAACGAATTCATCAAGATATTTCAATAATTAATGTTTGTGCCGAGATTCGTCTCAATCCGCTGAAAATTAGGATGGTTATGGCATTCACAAATAGCGTTATATATATACAGATAGATAGATAAATAGACACACAGAGGGAGAGAGAAAAAGTATTTTGCTCCCTTCTCGCACCTGTGGTGCGTCAGAGCTAAACCGGGCCCCTTTGCAAAACGTATTGACCAGCTTAACCTAAACACAAACCTCTTACTTGCTAACGTAGAAACGTGGTCGGGAGGTGTAAGGCATGTAGAAATTGTATTTTAAATAACCATGAGTATGGATTCGAACACTCCACTTCCATGTTTTTCTTTTTACTTTTTGCAGCTACATCGGAACGTTCAATGTTTATTCTTTACTAATTGCAAATGGCGTTTACATTCAAAATATGAGGAATTTTGGTGGCATTTGTTCGGATATTTTTCTCTTTTGAAATGAAGAAAAGAATAAAAGCAATACGCAAAGACAAAAAGTATTATCAGTACTAAACATTACCAATAATAATTGCTACGAAAAACTAAATACGACCTCTTTTACCATCTCTCATGAGCTGTATGTATTATTAACAAAAAAATTTTAAAAACGTCCTTGACGGAGATTCGAACTGTCGTTCTTTTCATTTGTAAGCCAGCACCTTAACCACTACACCAATATCATGCCATGGTGAATGTTTAGTTGTCGGCGTATTTGTTATATTTGCGTTTTATGTTCCCACTTCGACAATTTTTACTCTTTTTTCTAAGTTTAACAGCTGTTTCTGGCATTCTCTTTCGGTATCGTCCTTTATTTACACTATGCACTATTCGTATTCACAGCTTGTGCCCCTTGCAATGTCTTATTCAGATTAAACTTTTCTTTTTGCCCCTCAGTAAAAATTTGATTGATTTAATTCTCATACTCTCCACGGATGGAGCGCAGGAATGCCAGGCTCGAAAAATAGGTGTACATTTACTTTCCTGACAGATAATACCGCCAGACTTCCCTGGCTGTATCATGCATATGTGAACCTGCGCTGTTGGACCAATGTCATACACCGGAACCCTCGCTTCCCATTTTATAACATACAATACCGTAATACATTTCAATCTGTGGAACTGGAATTTCTGATCAGCACCAACAAAAGAACGAATCAATTATATCCCGAAAGTGTGGCACCAAGATGAGAACACTTCGCATCATCCCCACCGTATCCTAATATATACAGATGCTTCTAAACGAACACGTGAAGGTCTGGAACATACAGGAGCAGGTATGTACATACCCCACACATCGCAATTTGTAATACAACAACTCCCGAATCATAAATCTATTTTTCATGCGGAACTATGGGCTATTCGCACTCGCTTAAGACACGCCATAGAGCACAAATATCAATGTTTTGACTTCTGTAGTGATATCCTCTGTGCTTTATAAACCCTCCATACAGCAGCTCTTTCCAACTGTCTGACATGGATTCATAGCAACATTAAACAACTCACAATTCTTAGGGAAAGAAGACAATGTGTGAAATTTTTTCATGTCTTCGGTCACTTTGGTATACTTGGGAACACTGCAGCCGATATCTTCGCAAAGGAAGGAACGCGTCTGGATCACATTAATAAACCTCTTCCAGTCGGAGAGCCTACATGCTCACCATCAACAGCATCGACAACAAAAGTGGAGACGTTACCAAGAGCAAACAAGGTACTGCGAAGGTAAACATTTCTGGGCTATATTCCCACGCCCAGCGAGACCCCCCCCCAAAAAAAAATCGCCTCAAGGTTGGACGAGAAAACACATCTGTTTACTTTTTAGGTTATATCTAGGTATAGCTCAAACGCCGTATCGATCATATCAGCCAAGATACCGCAATACCCCTCTATGTTATTGTGGGGAAGAAGACGGAAGATTATCTCATCTCATCTTCCAGTGTAAGTTAACTCCAGTTTATCGCACCACTCTCCTTACAGTGATACATTATTTCCACCATACCACCCCAGTGACTGTTTATTTTATATTAGCGAACAATATACGCACAGTTATTACCTTCTCCAGTATATAATAGTGAACATTTCGCTCTAACTATACTTTCCACAAAAGCTCACTCAACATCCTCAATCACGTCATTATTCTCCGAGAGGGTTGACTAAAATTCATCTATATTATCATTCCCATATTTAACTATACTTAGTGCCCAAAAGATAGGAACCGGGGCAAGAAAGCAAGAACAGAATAGAACAAAACAGAGGGACAAGACAGCCAAGGAAAGCAGTATTTGTAGGTTTAAGAAAATTTCCCTCGGCTGACACAAAATGTACCATTTTCTTATCAAATTCTCTCTAGTTTGTTGAGTGTCCAATTTCTAAGACAGAAGTTATGTGATAAGATTTAGGAAGTGTCAACCAAGTTTTTTTATTTATTTACTTTTTGCTTTTTTTTTTACAGAAAAGTACATACAAATACATTCAGTTCATAATGGGTGCAAATTATCCTACTTTGAATCAATAATAGCAAACTGAAAAGTTATAAAATCCACCCTCGAGAATCAGAAAGTCCAAATTTTGCTTTTAAATCTCCCCCGTTGCACTAATTACAAGGTAGGGATTATGACAGTAGTAAAAATATGAACATGAAACTATTTGGTCTTTCATCTATACAAGATAGTTTGGTGAATAAGTACTTCCTTAATCGAAAAAGAGTATATTTTGTTGCCAGAAATACAGTGTCTTCATAATGCCTTTGTACGATCATCTTATACTGAGCCTAACGTTACTATTTTGGTTCTTCACATATTTTGTATGGCTCGTTTTGGAAATTGTTTATCGCTTGAACAAGACCCAAATTTAGTATTGGTCAAGACAGAAAAGGTTATAAGCAAAATAGTTACTTGGTTGAATGCAAATAACCTTCTCCTAAATACAGATAAAACAGTCGCAATTAACTTTCGTTTTCCAGGAAATAATCCATCCTTCCCTTCGCTAAACATTAATGGAAAACAAATTGAGTATTCTAATGCAACAAAATTACTTGGTGTTTACATCGATGATGATTTGTCTTGGCAAACCCATGTTAAAACATTAAATAAAAAATTGACTACTTTATGTTTTGCGTTCTTTAGGTTACGAGATACAGTTTCACGAAATAGCTTATTATCGATATACTATGCAAAAGTCCAATCACTCCTCAGTTTTGGAATTATCTTTTGGGGGTCAGCCGCATGCAGTCAGGAAACATTTCGGATACAAAAGAAAATACTACGAATAATATTCAGACTAAATAAAAGAACATCATGTAAACAAATATTTAGATCACAAAAAATTTTAACCCTTCCAAGCCTATACATATATAAATGTATACACTTCGTGAAACAAAACAAACAGATGTTTATACAAACAAGAGATATTCATGCATACAACACGCGGCAATTAAACGACATTTACGTAGTACAACAAAATTACTCCAAGTACCAAAAAAATGTTTATTTAAATTGTACGAGACTTTATAATATGTTACCATCACATTATAAAGAGGTAAATTTTAATACTCAAAACAAAATTCGTACTCTGTTACTTTCTAAAGCATATTATTCAGTTCAGGAATTTGCAAATGATAACGATGTATGAATTTGATGTAATTATGTAACAAATTTAACATGTGATGTTTATTATAATTTTGTACTTCAAATGGTGTAATAAGCTGTAATTACAATTTGATTTATATGTATGACAACTGTAGAACTTATAGGAGATACTCTCCATATTGTAAGTCAAAACAGGCTAAATAAATAAATAAATAAATAAATAAATAAATATTTTATTTCATTTATTCATTATTTTATTGCCTTCTTTCTTTAAATATCCGAGTACAATTTTGATAGTTGCTTTTTGAGTAACAGACACTCCATAAATCGTTTCCTCAGTAGCATAAAATTTCCTGATTGATAATGGTTAAAATTTAACAACAATGATTTTACGCTTAGTAATGGCTAGGAACAGTAGATTTAAAAAAAAAAAAAACGGCTCTGTGTACACGAGCATTGTTGTGCACCTTTCTTAGTGATTTGGGAAGCAACTGGAACATGGGCGGAGTTATGGGAGGGGGCATTGTCCCCCCAACTCTTTGACAAAAAATAAAAGTGCCACTTATAAGATGGCCACCTACCAAGATCTTCGAGACCGACCAAAAGGTCTGCCCCTCTCCCCCCCCCCCCAGCAGACAATTCCTAGCTCCGCCTATGAGAGGACTAGCTCGGGAGAGTAATACTCCTGGAAGTAGAAACGAGAAACAGTTCTGATTGGTTGGCGTTATCCACTTCTTGCCACGTTGCAGTAAAATAGCAGAAATCAAACGCTTGCTGCCGTCGGCCTTCGTGGCCGAGTGAGCTAGCGCTATATGCTAGTAATAAAAGTCTCTTTTGGTGCGAGTTCAAACCCGGCCCGAGGAAAGTGTTTTTGTTTTCAACATTTTTATAACACTTATTAAATTAAAATATGAAAATAATACTTAAAAAAGTGATTTATTTATTTTTGTGCAGATAAGTAGTTGTAGTACTTGTGCCCTTGTACTCCATGATATACGGCTCGTTTTGTTCCCCTTGTACTTCATGATATAAATTTTGTGACCAACTTAAAACAACTAGCTAGGATAGCGCGTAAAACAGCTGGCTAGAGTAGCGCGCGGAAAAACGTACTTCCGGGAGTATTACTCTCCCGAGCGGGTCGTCCTATGAGCTGGAATTCGTACTGCTCCCAGCAGCTTTGAAAACAGCGGCTCTGTAAATACGAGCATTGTCGTGCAGCTTTCGTAGACATTGCTGGGTAACTGTTTCTCATCTTAGTAAAACAGAAGAATAAATAGCAGAGCTTTCTGTTTTTTTTTTTATGGTAATAGAGACGATTGAATCATCCAGCGATTGGGACTGAAATATGATGAATGTCCGCGTACACGACACATCAAAATATCAGCATGTCTATTTGTGCTTCACACGACCATGGACTAGCACCTAATATTTGTACAGGCTGTTTTAGGAATTAGATTTCTGGGCTGTCGGTATTTAAGGACATGTAATCCGTCAGTTACATGAGGGATGACGCCCATCGGCGATCACACTATCTGATGGAAGGATTGGGGAAGGAAGCAAGCGACCTGGAATCCGTATTTTAAGTACCATCCCAGCATTTGCCTGGTATGAATGAGGGAAACCCAGGAAAACCACTCAGAATAGCTGGTCTGAAAAAGTTTTTACACTTTCTTCGACCGAGTGTCCCCACCGGCAATCGAACCCAGGACCGTTAACGACTACGCCATGCAGGGCCACTACAGGCTGTTTTCTGTACAGTCAGTTACAATCAGCGAAATGAAAGAACCTTCTATACAAAAATGACAAGACAAAGGAAACGAAACAGATGGCAAGATCAAGTGCGGAAGAATGTGGAAAGAATAAGAGGAAGAGTGAAACTATTATTAATTCCGTATAAGCTGATACGCAATCAAAACAACGTAAAAACATCCGTTTATAAACAGGCAGAACATGTCATATTTAGTTGATTTTGAGTTTAACGTCCCTTTCAGCAGCGAGGCTATATGAGACGGGACCTACTGATTAACGTGGAATCGAACCCGGATCTCCCAGAACGTGACATATGGTGGTTGTCTTCCGCCGTAAGCTCTTGGATACTCCTCCCATATATATTATATTTGCTCTTGAATTTCATATTAACCCTCGCACTACCTAAGTACTTTTTGTAACGCACATTACCAAGGGGATAGGGTCATTTTGTTCTCATCTGATAGAATTAAATATATCTCGCTAAAGAAATAAATTAGAAATTCTCACAAAAATCTACAGTGACTGAAGTCAGGGTGTCGACTAAAATTCCAAAATGAAATTTCGTGACCTTTTCTTTACCAAATCATAAAATTTCCTAACATTTTCAAAAGCGAATTTGGGTGCGAGTTAGGTCGAATTTTCATCCATACGATAGACACGTACTTTGCTTGCGATTTGGTAGCTTCTAAAACCCGATCACAGACATTTTTGGTGGTGAATTTTGACGTTTTATAGGACAAAATTTTCCAATCTGTACTTACATTTGTACAGTTAAAAAAATAGTGACCCAAAAGCTAAATTTCGTGACTTTTATAACTGTTTTCTGATTTCGTGACCGATAGACACCCTGGAAGTGAACAGTACACGGGATAAAACTTAACAGCTATATATTATGCTGCCATCTAGGAGTGGATATTCTAAATGTTATGTCCAACCAACGGGAAGTTACTTTGTGCCCACCAACTTAAAATAGCAAATTTATGAGGCACACTAATGTTCAATTTGTACCTCCGTAAGATATACGCTTTAGCTAAACATGTTGATCTTTTTTTTTTTTTTTTTTTTTTAAATTTTGAAGAAACGATTAGAAAAGTAACTACAAAAAACATATTGTGGTAGCCACAAAGTAACACCCCCCCCCCCCCAATGTTGGTAGTGCGAGGGTTAATATGAAATTATTGTATGAATACAGTATACATCAATTCAATGTCATTATTGCTTCGACTATCAAAAAAAAAAAAAAAAAAAAAAAAAAAAAAAAAAAAAAAACTACAGTTGTTCATTTAAATTTAGTATTATACAAAAAGAAGTGCTACTTATCTCAGCAACACTTATCAGATAAATATAATTGCTTTAAAATATGCAGTGAAAGGTATAATTATTTTTAAAAATATATTCTATACCACGAGTGCAGAAATTCATTGAGGAAAGTGGAACGCCAAAATTCACGTTTATCAAACCAAATGCGTGAGCGTGGTGGGAAGAAAACTTGGTTTGGTTCTTTATCAGCTTATCTGGAATTAACCTTAGAAAGTGTCCAGAATGAAAAAATAGCGGAATGAAACACGTCGTTGTTGAACCCTTGTACACTCATGCCCAAAATTATTGTCGCATATCTATAACTATCTTCTTGTAAGAATAGAATCTGATGATTATATTGCAGGGTAATTTAATACTGATACCATGTGTATAATCGGGAAATGTATATTTGTTGTAAATTTCATAGGAAAAGAATTATAAATACAAAAATTAGAATGAGTAAAACAAAATGTTGCTAAATAGACAAGAAAATTTTATTTTTGTTTTATTGTTCTTATTTACTACTCTTTTGACATGAAATTTGCCACATACATGTCTTTGCTGGTTATACACATACTAACATTATAAGAAATACCGGGCGAATTCGTTATCAAATTATATTCCTACAACATATTTATAGACATGCGACAATAATTTTGGACATGAGTGTACATACCTAGACACGGCAGGGTGCTGGAATCGGGGGAATTCTGATGATGAACAATATTTCACACCATCATGGATCAATTCATACAAAAGGAAAAAATAAGGACGTTAATAAGTTACAACTAATTATTAACATAAATAATTTATTCAGATCACGACCTATTAAAAGAGTTCTTTCTTTTACAATTCAAAAACATTCGAAACAACAATTTCAAAAATTGCAAGCAATCTTCAAATTATATTTTATAATTACTTTTCTTTTCACAAAGAAAATAAACTTTACGAATCTTTTGACGATTAAAAAATCCACCAAATCTCATACCACTGAAATTTTTATCATCAACAAGCAAACAGAAAGGAAATAAGCGAATTACTTAATACTGTACTGTATAACCACTCCAATCGGTACGACAAAGTATGAAGAAAAAAAAAAAAAAAAAAAAAAAAAAAAAAAAAAAAAAAAAAAAAAAACACGAAATAAAAATTAACCATTTTGTTTTCTTTGAACATGAAGAATGAAATATTTATTTTTGTTTTCCTTCTTTTAATCGCTAATTATGCAATAAACAATAGTAAGTAATCACCAAACGCAAGAACTTGCTTTATACAGAGTCAAAAATTACGCCGCATTACAATACGTGTTTCTATACGCTTTTGTTTGTTTATGTTGCACTAAAAAAGATAATCTGCGAGAACAGTCTTTATACTAATAATAGAACTGATGTTTTATTAATGGTTTTATCACAATTTCTTTGTGGTTCACGCACTCAAAATTCTAAAACATACAATATTTATATACACAAAAAAAATCCATATGAGAAATTGTAATTTTATACATAGGTAATTTGAACGGTATTAGGAATTAAAGAACAAGAAAAGTATAAAGAAACAACATGTGATCAAATAAACGAAGTGAAATTTATACTTACATACACATATATATATATTAAAATTTCTTCTCGAGTGAGCAATATGACAAACTTTATCAAACTTCCTTTCTTTATCCCTCTTATTCTGTTGAAATTCGAACTATTTTCTGTTTTACACACACACACACACAAATATTACCAAACATGTTATTTTTGCAGGTGCATCAAATAATGGTAAAAGAGTTACTAGTGTTTCATTGTGAAAGATAACACAAAGCAGAATTTCACAATATAACACAAAGCATATGTACATAAAATAAAGTTTATTATTTAAATATGCTAAAGACAAATATTAATCAATAAAAAATAACGAAACATGACGGTTTAAACTCCAGGAATAAGGTACGATACAAAATAATGTATTACTTCAAGGTACTTCGAAAACAAATGTAAGCATTGTTACCCTTGTTTTCATGAATCATGCATTTATTCCTTCGACTTATGTATATAATTTCGGATCTTAAATTGTACGTATTAGCACATTTATTGTTCTTAAATGAAATTACAAAATAAAATTAAAACTAGAAATCTCTAAGCAAGCAAGGAAAAAAAAGGTCACATCTTTCAACTGCCTCAGTCATTTATTGAAATAAATTGAAGACGCAAATATTTTATTCAAACATATATATTAAATACTTTTTTTTACAAAGTACTAATTTATGGAATGTTGTTAGGGTAAATTTGGTAAGTATACACTCTAAGAAGGACGTATTAACAAAAGAAGTGACAAGTTTATGTAAGAAACAACGTTACCGCTAACTTCTTTTTAAAACAATTACGAATGCAACAATATTGGTTTACGGGAACACATTCTGATAACAAGCCGTTTCACTCTTTACAAACGTTCAAAATAGAAAAGAACCCCATAAAGAAGAATCAAGTTCAAGCAGTTTATATCGTACTGATGGATGTTAAAAAGTAGTTTTTTTTTTTTTTTTTTAAATATACTTTAAAAAAATTTGGTGTAATACGTCTTGAAGTTGTTTATATATGATTTCAAAATATTAATAGTGAAACTATTAAATTGGCGATTTTCCTGAATTGGCCATTTGCTTAACAAACATGCTGCCAACACTTGATCGACGGAGATTGTTTTTTAAGTATAATTTTCATTTAGTACAACGAATGTTGTATACGCGCAAGGACACTGTATGGAAAGATCGAAGAAAAAATAGAAAAAAATTCAAGTACATACACTCATCCTCTCGTTTTAACAGATAAAAGAATAAAATGGTAGAATGAAGAAAGTGGAAGAATACGGGAGAACACCGAGAAAACCCACGCACACGATATTTGTCCACCACAAAGTCCATTTGGCACAAGCTGGTATCGAACCAGGGACTCCATGCAGTAGAGATGAACGCTCCATCACTGAGTTGCCAGGACCCCATTTTTAACAGATAAAAAGAGAAAAAAACAGCGACGCGATCTTGCGGATTGTCCGTTAAGTTCCAACATTTGTAATGGCTAATAAGCACATTTCCATTACGAAACAAATAATATTAATATGGTATTGTACATTTAATCCTTTGAGTACCAAGACTGGGTCAATTTGACCCAGATGATCTTTTATAAAGAAATGCTATAATTTCAAAGAGCCGTAGTGGGCTAATATTTTAGGTATTCCTTCATTAACAACCATTTTTACTTTTGGAAACCATTTCAGTAGAATTCATATATAAAATAAACACAAAATACCCAAAAATATGGTAGAAAGTGTAATTGGGTCAATTTGACCCAGCCTTGGTACTCCGCGGCACGGCACTCAAAAATAACGTTTTATTATTATTATTTTGCTGATTGAAACGGTAATTTCTTCTTTTACCTGCAACAATCACTTCCCCGTTCTACTGAGCTTTGATTGGGGTGAGAGTAATAGAAAGTTTTGTTTTAGCAAACTTTTTCCCCACCCTTTCCCCCCTCCACACTTACCGCTGTACATTTCTTTCTCACCAATTGCTACATTGTTGTTCAATTCCCTACAATATCTGTTTTTATTGTTAGCAAGCCACGTGATTCTTCACCCCTCAAAATTGTGCAATGTGCCACAAGTTTGCTTGCAAAGTACACTGCACCAGCGAAGAGCTCTGCAAGGACTGTCAGATGTAATCAAAGTACCATATGTGACAGGAATTACTCCTAACAAAGACAGCACATTTCTATGTATAAATTTCTAATGTTACAGTACTATAATTCAAGAATTGTTTGAAAGCGTCACGAGCCGCCACTGACAATGTATACAGCGTATAAAATTTACTGTAATATAAAGAACGATCAGGCACATTGCCCATTTTATTGTACGTAGGAAAGTTTAACTACCTGAATCAATCTTGATATATTTAACAAAAAACACGCCTGAGTCAAAATGACCCAGGCTTAGTACTTTACGTAACATTTTATGCTTAGCATTCTAAACGTTAATTAAGTACACTATCCAATCTGGTAGTGTAAAATATCTGTACATTGTAAATATGCTCTATAATACACTAAAGTCAACATCTTTAGTTTCAAATTAGGAATTTCAAACCATATCCATTGCTTTCGATTTCTTGTTAAATGGAAATTCGTAAAACCGAGAGATGAGTGTATATAGCTTAAAACTGGAAATGAGTAGAACAATAATAAGAAAAATATTACATTTTATCCAGATTAGGTATGACAACACTACTATAATTTTTAAGCTTTGCAGCAAAGGATAAATTTTAATTTATCTGTAAAACTAACAGACAGCAGCCACTGTGTATGTACAATGTATTCTCAATTATGTATTACCAAACATTTTAGAACAAAAAACTATAGCAAATCTAGTAACCAGCACTTGATTAGAAAAACAAATCTCAATAGTGCAAGTACAGGATATGAACATTTCCTTTTTTGTAATTTTCCATTCACGATATCATTTCATGTCTCGAGCAGTGACTTCCAACTGGGCAATGACGTTAGAATACTTTTAAGCACGAAGAATAGAGAAGTAAAACCACAACGGTAATTACAGTCTATGAACAATCAACGGCTTCCACAATGGATGTGTGTCTACAAGACGACTAACACTGCATTTGATATTCTTGTCTCCCTGCCAACATTGCTTCCACAAGTTTACGTAACTGTTTCCTGTATAACGTCATAAATAGCCAAGTCCGGAATGACCGACCCACAGGCGAGTCGTAAGGGGAAGTTACATTGGTAGAAACTGAAATTTTTCGCTTGAAACTACAAGAAAACTTTCTTAATGTATTAATTGTTGTATACAACAATGAATGCATTAAATAACCTTTATTCCATTGGTTTTACGAGTGTGACTTCTCTCACGAGCCGCTTCCGAACTGATCTAAAGTTGACGAATTTTTCTAAAGTAATATTATCTCAAAAATGCTCATCACGCTACAAGAATGTAAACTTCATTTTAAAAAAAATCTGAAGTACAACCTTACACAATAAAACTTAAAGAGGCCCAATTCCGTAACTTGGCCACCTGCTTCAACCTCATCCACTTCCCCTTTCCTCATAGTGTTTCTCTTTTTCTCAATCTTAAAAGCGTCTTCTACATCATATCCTCCCCTTCTCATTGTGTTTCTGCTTTTTTTTTTTTTGAGATTATAAAAGCGGTCTCCTAGGTCATCCCCTCCCCCTTTCTCATTTTGTTTCTCTGCTTTTCTCAGATTGTAAAACCACTCTCCTACGCCATCCCTTCCTTCCTTCACTGTATTTCTCTGATTTTCTCAGGTTCTACAACCGCGCTTCTACGTCACATACCGGCCCGTTGGAAATGACTGGTGTAAATATTACTTTGACAGTTCAGCCACTAGTACTTACCATCCGTCTGTTCAAAAATCTAGTAAATTAAGTTCCAAATTGAATATCTTAAAAGTTTTTATTTTATTTTGTACTATACGCTCTTATGCATAAATAACAGCAAAATGATGTATGTATCTTTCGTTGCGTATACATACTTATTATATGCTATATATATATATATATATATATATATATATATATATATATATAATCCCCATAGCAGAACATGCCGCGATCTGCGATGTGATCGCAGAAAATTTCCCGCGCCTATGCAGAAAAATTGCCAGAGGAGAATGGACAGACTACTCGCATAAATATAGTTTGAACTGTTTTTTACGTAGCGTAATTTTAAGAATCACATGTGTTTCTTCTGCTGAAAATTTCTGCAGAAAACTTTTGACTTACAAAAACTCATCGCAGAAAGACAAAGTTCTGCTGTCAGGTATACTATATATTCCCTTCTAAGACTATACCTTCGGCATCTGCAAGGATTCCTGGTACCCTTTTCAAGTAATTTTACCTACTGTCACTTCAATTTAGCATTGCTTCCAGTTTTCTCCCTTACAGGAGATTTATAAAGGAAGTCCCGGCCTTCGAGCCCTGTGGGCTGCTTCACTAAATTTGTTTTAAATATAAATTGTTTGAAATAAGAATATGTACTAAAATGGCACGAGCCAAGATGGCCAAATTTGTCTGTTTTAAATATATAATTGTTCATCACACTATTAAAGTAATAAAGAAGGATAAGCGGCGCATGAACATATTGAAAATGAAAAATAGTATATGAAGATTGTAACAAATAACAAAATTGTCCAAAGTAATGAATTGTAAATAGTAAAAATTGAATAAAAAATGAACGCAAAGCTCCCCAATACTTAGTGTTTACAGCGTCATCTGTCTTATTTCCTTAGCATTGCTTTCCCACCTATCCTGAATTCTTCTGCACTAAGTTACACTGTAACAATGTCACACTGAATTATTGTTTGAATTTCACAGTTTTTAAAGGAATCAGCGCAAGAACCAGTATATAACCCACTAATAATTTAGTGTGACATTATTACAGTGAAAATTAGTTCAAGTTAATGGAGAATTATTCAGAATAAGTGGAAGAGCAACGCAAAATGTTGGCGACAACTAGGATCTTCCTCTTTGAGGTAAAGTGACTTGAAAAAATGCACCAGAAATTGTCACAGTTGCCGAAATATATATTCGCAAGACAAGATACGTACATCAATTTTACTGTAAAGTTCCAAATTCTTGCTGAACTTTTCTTCTGGTATGTTTAATAGTAAACACACACCCAGTTTTATGTATAAAAACTCACTGAAATGTAGTACAATACTTGCACATTCTTACATGAATAGCAAAAAGTAATAATATAATATTTGAAGGACAGTTCAAGAAGAACTTGATACGCAGAATTGGATTTTGAACAGATGGCTCGATTTTGAAAAGTTTAACATTCGTTTTCAGCTTGATGTTATGGGTTTAGCATCCATTTCAGCAATGAGGCTGCTGGATGTGGGATCCGAAAGGTGCTTAAGTATTCGGGTTTCTGTCCGAGAATAGAACTCGGGTACAGATGCGTTAGCCGTTTGCCCACGAAAAAGCATATGGTGATTTTTTTTTTTTTTTTTAATTGAGATTATAAAGTCATCCGTTCTAAATAATCTAAATGGTTCCATCGTATTTATCACATTTCACATATAGTGTCCAAATTAAGCACGTGCATTAAAATTAAAAAAAAAAAAAAAAAAAAGTCTTACTAAAACAACTTTTACTGTCGGAAAAGCTCGCAAATTCTCACTATCTTTAAAAAGAGAAAAAGTGCTTTACATTTAAATTTACTCAACACACACAGTGAGTTGTAATTCAAAACATGAATAATAACCTTTAGAAAGTTTTTGATTCTGAATTATGCATAATTAATACCAGCTTAAGTAACAAAAGCTTGCATATTTCCTATTACTGAACACACAGTCCATTATTTAAAACTGCATAATCCTTATTTTATTTCGAAGCGTTGTACAAATATCAGTGAAGCTGTTGGAACAGTTCGGATCTACAGTACGAATAAAACCACCGGCCGAAAACTGTTTTCACCTATTATTGTAATTTAAGACCAAACATATCCTTTACATGCTAAATTGCAGAGAAATATACGCTTGGCACGAAAAGAAACATAATCATTAAATCATTTGTATGATTGGCAGCATCATTTCCAGTTCGCTTAGTTTTCTTTCTAGTTGTAACATGCATTATTATGTTGTCACCACGAGACACGTCCACAAAATAAGTGTGCTAGGGCCCTCGCGAGCAGAGAGAAATTAATATTGCTATGTTGGTCACACTGCCGTGTAGCTTAGCTCCTACCCTTTCCAGCGAGTCCAATCACGCGTCAGTACGACCAAAACTGTGGCCATGGTAACCTGTTCCCTGAAAGATATCGATATCTCCCACCAATTGCGAGATTCGCAGCATTATTCCGTACCCTATTGTGAACGGAAAATCTTCATCTGAAGTTTTTAACGAGATCAAAACAATTGAAAAGGGCAAAATTCAGAACAAGAGGAGGGGACTGCTGACGAAGGGACTTTGCTTTCTGCACGACAATGTCAGACCGAATACGGCCAATACAACAAAGCAAATTTTTGGAGACATTCGGGTGGGATATTTTGAACCACCCCGCGCATTTCCCAGACCTGGCGCCTTCAGACTATCATCTGTTCAATCCCCCCTTTACCCCGTGAAAATACCATTGGGTGGGGAAAAAAATCAACTAACGAGAAAGTGAAAGTGGAGGTGAAGAATTGAGCAAAAGAGGTGGGGGCAAACTTCTTTGACCAAAGCACACACACACACACACACACACACACACAAAAAAAAAAAAAAAAAAAAAAAAAAAAAAATCCCTCGTCTCACTAAGCGCATCGAGAGGGATGGCGACTAAGTGGAAAAATAGTTTACATATGTACTGATATAACAATGTAAGAGTTTTGTTTTAAATATTTTTTTTAACTACAAAAATCTAGTACACTTATTTTCTGGACGTGGCTCGTACATTGCACATAAACATTATGATTGTAAACTACATGAACACAAAATGATTTATTAAAAGGAACTTTCTGAAATAGTTACACAACGCACGAGAAGCATTTCTGCATACTAAAATATCGTTGAGTAAACTTAGACGGAGGCAGAAGCCGAAAATTTAAACTGACAAAGTCAAGCAAGTGGACGCTTGAAACGTGAGATTTCTCAGGGTATCTTTTTGTAACATGTAACACAATGGTCCGCGTATATTTCAAGACATATTTAAACTGATATATTAAGCTGTTTACCAATACGTAAGACATTTTCATTACTTGCTCCCGCGGCTTAGGAAAGGTCAAAAACTAACCTTTCACATGTAATGGCTTCAATAATCCGTTTTTAAAATTAGTTTCATTATTACGTTATAATTTAAACAATCTTCACAATCAGAATGCTAGCGTTTGCAATGAAAAACACCATCATATATTTGAAATATTGGGTATACAGAACGAAAATTATATATGTTACATTTTCGGAATCATAGCAAACATATGATCGTGACTGAAATATTTAGATCAAAATTTTGCATTAGAATAATAAGTAAATCTCACTTCTTTCTCCCTTATACTGACTCAAAGAATTGGTATCTTTACTAGAAAAAAAAAGTCGCTACTGTTTTTCATCACAGGCACGTTTTGAGTACCATCAATTTCCCATCTTCACACAATGCAATTACCACCATTTACAGAACAGTTCACAAAAGAAACAACAAAGAAAAAGCTTTTATATACACACAGAATGCTATCCAGGCTGTACACAATTACTAAATATTATTATTTAAATTTATAGTGCAAAGAAAAAAAAAGTTTTGGTTCCGTAAAACAGGCACAGAAGGTGCGTATTAAAATTTTCTCCCCCATTTGCACAGTACAAAAAGATCATTCAAACCTTCAAGATTTCGATTCCCATTATCTAGAGAGAGAGAAAAAAAAGCAACAGCTAGAAACTAGAAAATACAACCATTATTCACACTGCTTGAACCCAGAGTAAAATCCTTTACCTGTTTCCGCCATCACTGCAACCTTATCATCAACAATGTGTAAAAAGATGGAATGCGAGTAAAAGCAATCACATTACCAAGACTCATTGACAAATATAATCATTATATCGTTATTATGATGATTTGTGTTTTTGCACATTTTAAGAATCCCAGCCACCACCAACAAAAAAAGATTTATTCAGTTTATCATTTTTTTTTTTACTTTCCTGCAACATTAAAAAAATCACACGTTGATTTTATCCCCCCTATTATTATTATTTGCAGGAAGTTATTTCCGCTCAGGAGTTCGCACAGCGAAGTGTACAGTGATGTCCACACACTATGAAAATCTTCAATCACTGACTCATATTTTCATTAAGTTTTGTACAAACTTTCTTTTTTTTTCTATATCGCTCTCCCCCTCTTTCATTAAAGCTTCACAAAAGAAATGTCTTATTCCAATTCAACTAAAACTTTTTTTTTTTTTTTTTACCTGCTCACAAAAAATCCGTCATTAGAGCTCATCTTTTAACAAGGTATATCTGTTTTTCGAAGGGGCTAGTTTTTTAAATGTCGATTCGGGAGGTGTTGTGGGCACCTTTCTCACCTCTTGCGTCGACGGCACTGTGTTGTCACCTGTTTGATGTTCAATTTGTTTCGGAGGATCTGTCACTGGATCGGGTCCATAATGGAATTCCCTATGTAATTTCCCCGAATACAAATCCTGTAGGAACTGTTTAAGCTTGCCGGGAACTTCCATTTCCTTAATATCCGGGAAAAGGTACATATGTCTGAAACTATCAATTGCAATGACTGGTAAATCCTTCTGCGTCTTGCCCAGGTGATGGAGAGGATGAGCAAATTTTTCACCGTCCGCCGTCAGGAAATTTACATTCTCTGGAATCAGAAAATATGGTTAATAGTTTCAAGAGCATCACAACTGAACTCGTGCCATTATAAACTCTACTCTCCTAGTGATGTCCCTCGACTTAATCCAATTAATAGGTAAGAAGAAAGTAAAACTGTACAGTATTTTTTTGTACTAAGCAATACACAGTGTATATTCATACAATGTGAGAATTTTATTTCCTGTTTTGATGTCGCAAATATGTAAAAATAAAATCGAACTACACAATTTTGTGCTATTTTCTTTTATTTTAAATATTACGACTTCAAACTATATGGAATGGAAACCAACGTCGAAAAGTCGAATATCCCGTAGAAACGCGCCCTTATGGATCCGAGTAGAATAAAGAGAACTCGAAGAGATCGATAATTTCAAGTATCTGGGAAGTATTTTGACAAGAGCCAAAGAGATCAGGTCAAGAATTACCATAGCCAAAGAAGCATTCAAGAAAAGATCACTCTTAACTAGCAGGCTCAATATTGGACTTAGGAACAAGTTGGTCAAATGCTGTATATGGAGCATGGAGCATTAGACTGTATGGTTCAGAAAATTGAACATTATGGAAGTAAGAGGAGAAATAATCAGAGAGCTTCGAAATATGGTGTTGGAGGAAAATGGAGAAGATTAAATGGACAGAGAGAGTATCAAACGAAGATGTTTAAAAACGGATAGGAGAGAAGAGGACAATTCTAGCCACCATCCTTCGTAGGAAGGCCAATTGGGTTGGACACATCTTCCGAAGAAAATGTCTTCTTCATACCTCAATAGAAGCAAAGATAGAAGGAAAGAGAGGAAAAGGAAGAAGAAGAATCCAACTGATCGATTATTTGAAAACAATAGAAGAAAATATTGGGAGTTAAGAGAGATAACCGAAGATCGAGAAATCTGGAAGAAACATTTTCAGGCCGAAACCTAAAATTCAAAGTAACTCATTAGCCCCAGGACCCGCCAAAAGGCAAAATACTTAATAAAAATAATAATTAAATATTAACAAATCAAAATCTGTAAAAACGCAAAACGCTTTATGAATAATTTGGAATGTGTAATTAACAGTTGAATTTGGAATCGATTGCAACACGTTTCGTAACATTCAATCAGAGATTTCACCAGGATTTCAATTTTGAGTGGCTGTAGACAGGTATTGAGTGAATGTAAAGGGAGGGCAAGGTAACTTTTTTTCCGTTGTTCTCATAAACTTTATTTCCTCATCATGGGGGGTTTTGATAAAAATCAAAACTGGAGTTGTGCAAGGGGAATGTACGGGAGAATCGGGAGTACTGGCACAATTTCTGCATTCATATTTCCTTAGCAACATGTGGAGACTGCGCCATAACCGAAAGCAGAAAAAAAAAATAGCTATTATTTTTTTATAAATTATCAAAAAATATTAAGTCTGCTTTAAGTAAATTCAATAAGATGTTTCATTGTGTCATAAGATTTGTCTAATCATAAGCAGGCATAAAGTAAGCGAACTCAAACATTACATTATATTTCAGTTATGGACTTCGCAAGTAACTTTAACAAGTTCTGCAATCCCTCGGTGAAGCGAAATTTTACAACTAACTAACTAACTCTATGGCCTATGGAACCCGGAGGTTCAATGCCGCGTTCACAAAAGCTCTCCACTGACTTCTATCCTTAGCTAACTGCATCCAGTTTCTACTTTGTATTCCAATCTCTGCGAGATCCATCTTAATATTGTCCTCCCATCTGAGCCTAGGTCTTCCTAATGGTCGTTTTCCGATGGGTCTTCCAGTCAAGACTTTGAAAGCGTTTCTACTTTCTTCCATTCTAGCTACATGACCCGCCCACCTAAGCCTCCTAGACTTGACGACCCTAACAATGTTGGGTGAACCATATAAATTATGTTCCTCGTTATGAAGTTTCCGCCATTCCCCATTCCAGTTCCTCTTGGGTCCGAATATTCGTCTCAGGATCTTGTTCTCAAATACTTTCAGTCTATGTTCTTCCCTCAGAGTAAGTGACCATGTTTCGCAGCCATACAGAACAACAGGCATGATTATCGTTTTGTATATTTTAAGCTTCAAATTCCTCGACAGAATTTAAATCCAAGTATCCTCAACACTAGTGAACTCCGAATCTTCTAGAGCCGAGAATCTATTCGAAACTTCAATCTGGTATTCCTTTCTTACATGGCTCTCTTCTAATTTCTTTAAATTAAATCTCTCCGTTTTCGGACAATGAATATTACCTTTATTCAACGATAACCTCTCTCGTATTATCGCTGCTACCAGGTAGTGGTCAGTGTCACAATCAGCCCCTCTAAACGATCGGACATCAATTATGCTAGATTGCCTTCTTCTATCTACTAAAACGTGATCAATTTGATTATGTGTTTTCCCGTCTGGTGATGTCCAAGTGTATTTATGAATGTCGCGATGTGGGAATTTTGTACTCTTTACGATTAGGTTTTTGGATGTTGCAAAGTTCACGAGTCTAACACCGTTGTCATTACTTTCCTTATGGAGACTTTCGTTCCCTATAATCGGTTTGAAAATATCCTCTCGTCCTACCTTCGCATTGAAATCCCCTAATAGAATTTTCATATGGTATCGCGGGAGTTGGTCAAATATCCGTTCCACTTCTTCGTAAATCTGTCTTTTATATTATCATCCTTATCTTCAGTTGGGCCATATGTACATTTAAAACAATAATATCACACCACCGTCCTTTAAGAGTAATAAAAGAAAGTCTGTCAGTAACAAATTCAACCCGTTTAATTGCTGGTAATATACGTTTATGAACGAAAAACCCTGTTCCTAACTGGTGATTTTTATTTCCTTCCCCGTAAAAGAACGTAAAATTTCCGGAATTCACAGATCGATTTCCTTCCCACCTAACTTCCTGAACTCCTACTACATCCATCCTGCATTTCTCTAATTCACTCGTTACGGATTTTAACGCGCCTTCTCTATAAAGACTCCTAATATTCCATGTTCCAAATCTCATATCCATTTTCTTTTGCTGAGGTCGTGCCAAGTTATCAGTCCTTGTCCGAGGCTTTTGTGAACACTTCTGAACAGTTTTTATTATTATTATTATTATTATTATTATTATTATTATTATTATTATTATTATTATTATTATTACAGGATGAGGTTGTTAGCCCTACCCAAACCCCCAAGCGGGAGGACCACTCCTAGTCGGCTGTCCTCGACTGCTTATTCAGTATATTCGCAGCTAACCTCTATATCTAGAGGCCTTCTACTCGATCCGCAACCTGAGGACGCGCCACGCCGTGGTGACAGCTACAAATATTTATAGCGAAATGTAGAATAGTATCAACTAATAACCAATCAAACGACGGAAGTTCACAAAATTTTTAAATAATGTGAAGACATTTCACTAAATGATACATCTGCATCTAAGGATGTGAACGTGTGTCATTCGTCATGCAGTAACTATTATAGAACGTGATTAGGATTAGAAATTAAGATTTCTGGGTTTTCGGCATCTATGGCCCTGTTAGCCTGTCATGTATCAGGGATGAGGTCCGTCGGTGATTGCAATGTCCGGCAAATTGGGAAGGAACAAAAGGATGGGAAAGGAAGGAAGCGACCTAGGACAATTATGTTAGGTACCATTCCGACATTTGCCTAGTGTGAATGAGAAAACCCAGCAAAACCTCACTCAGAATCGTCAGCCTGTACAAGCTTTTTACACTTTTCCAACCAAGTGCCCCACCGGAAATCTAACTCGGGACCGCTCGCACCGAAGGCGAGAGCGCTAGCGATTACGCTATGCGAGGTCATTATACGACGTGATATTTAGAGCTGCTGCTACGCACTTTTCAGTCAACAATAAATAAACAGACATTTGTTTATGATTGAAGAAGTGTGCAGGAGGGACTATAAAACTTTTCAAATTGTTAAATATTACAGTATATTATGCTTACTTGTTCTATTAACAAAAAATATGTCAAGACACTTTCTTTACCACATTTAAATTGTTTCATTATCTTTTTTCTGAGTCAAATAAGGACATTTCAAGGCTTCTTCTACATTATCTGGTAAGTTTATTTTTTTCAAATTACCTCGGCTTTCATTGATGATAGAACTAAAACCTCCCTCTAAAAATGAAATTAAATCTTTCAGTGTAACGTCCCACGATTATGCCCTTTAAGCTAAGGAAAACGACGATTAAAGCAAGTGAATGATGATGGAAGAATTGGTGGAGTCATAAAGTGGAGTACTCCGAAACAATCCACCGACACGACGTTGTCTACCCAAACTTATTTCCTCGGGGATTGAAGAAGTGACTCCACGCACCAGAGGTAAGCACTCTACCACTGAACGGATCCCCTAAACCGCAAAAAAAGCTATAGTTAGCAATAATAATAATAATAATAATAATAATAATAATAACAATAATAATAATAAAGTCCAGTAAAAACTTACGTTTCTCCGAGACAAGTTCTCTGTTCACCAAATCATTAAATTTTTTGACAATCTCGTTATCGTTTGGATGATGAAACAGAATAAGAAACGGCAGTCCTTCCTCTGTGAGTTCTTCGGCGTTTTCAAACGTTATTTCTCGTACTAAGGGCACACACTTCTCAGACGCCCAAATATTGAGGGCGTCGTAATTACTAAGATCTCCCGTGAATGTTTCATCTTGTTCGTTGGACCTCGCTTTGTCTGGTCGGAATACAATGATGGGTTGTCCAGGTGGATGCATCTGTGCAGTCACAGTCCTGGAAAGAATAAGAAATGATTTTATTAATTCACGCATTCATCTACATACGAGGGATGATCCGAAAGTAAGGTTACAAAGCCTGCAGTGAAACGTGTATGTATATTATTTCACACAACCAATACAGGCAACAGATAGTACATACATAAGGTTATTTTTCGACATGGTCTCCATATCAGTTGACGCTCTTGTCGCATCGTGGGATGAGTTTGAAGATTCCCTCCTGGTAAAAATCCTGTGCTTGTATGTTCAGCCACGTTGTCACGAATAGGGATGGCCACAAAGTTTCGGTTCCGCAAGGAACCGGTTCTTGGAAAGCCGGTTTTCAAATCGGTTTCGGAGCCGGTTCCAGACCTGGATCCGAAAACCCAGTTCCAGAACCGGATCTTAGGAACCGGTTCCAAACCTTATCCGAAAACCTGGTTCCAGAACCGGATCTTAGGAACTCGTTCCAAACCTGGATCCGAAAACCCGGTTCCGGAACCGGATCCGTTCAGAGCCGAAAACCGGTTCTGGCCATCCCTAGTCACAAAGTTTTTAACTTTGTCTGAAGCGAAGCAACGGCCTCCTATGTGCTTCCGAACGACATTCCCAATTCTGTCATCAGATGCCGTAACGTGATCCTTCTGTTGTCCTGAACCAGCTGTTTTTTTACATGAGCTGTGTTCAAACCTGTTGATGCCGTGTTGGATCGGCCATTGCGCTCCTCGTCGGTGACGTTTGCCCTACCAGTCGTAAACTTTCGACATCATTCTGTGACATGCTGATCGAGACATTACAGTCTCTCCGTAAACGTCTACCAGTTGCCGGTGAATTTCAGCCGCGATTACACGTTTCACACATAGAAATCGAATAACTGAGCGGATTTCTTTGCGAGACCAGTTTTCCAAACGAGCTGCCATTTGTGAAATGAAATCTTTCAGTTTTACGTCCCACGTTTATGCCAGTTAGGCTAAAGGAGACGGTGATGATGAGTAGTGAATGAAATGGTGGAATAAAGAAAGTGGTAGGAAATTGGAGACCCCCGAGGAAACACACGCACACGGTGTTTGTCCACCACAAAATTCACTTGGCGAGGGCTGGGATCGAACCCGCGACCCCAAGCACCAGAGGTGAACGCTCTACCACTGAGCCACCGCAACCCCCGAGCTGCCATTTGTGTTTACCTACAACTAGAGCAGTAGTGGCGGGTGGCTGAAACTTTGCACAGTTGCCAACTCCATATATTACGGTTACCGCACACACTTCATTCCTCTATAACAAACGAAACTTAAGAAATATCGGTTTTGTAACCTTAGTTTTTGATCCTCCCCCGTACATCAAAACTCTCAACGAGTAAATTTATACAAAGTGTAACCAAAAAGTTATATCTAGACTTCCAAACTACGCACAGAATAAGAATGGACTACCATCTTCTCTCTTAACATCTATCCAAATCAAGAGTAACAGAAATTAACCACTTTCGGTTTTAACGGTAATCACTATAGAGTTAAAAAAAAAAAAAAAAAAAAAAAAAAAAAAAAAAAAAAAAGATAGCGAAATTTTTTTTTTCTCAGATCAATTAAGCATCCTGAAAACATATCCCATCTTCACTTTAATCTCTCTACTAAAGCCGGAAGTGATAGAAACCTACTGCAAGTTTCAATTTCAATATTTTTCTATGAATTTTTTAGTGATAGAAGTAAAAGTTGCTTTCTTAAACGATTACTCATAGTACAAATACAGTTTGCCTATGTACACTCATGTCCAAAATTATTGTCGCATGTCTATAAATATGTTGTTCTAGGAATATAATTTGATAACGAATTCGCTCGGTATTTCTTATAATGTTAGTATATGCATAATCGGCAAAGACATGTATGTGGCAAATTTCATATCAAAAGAGCAATAAATAAAAACAATAAAACGAAAATAAAACTTTCTTGTCCATTTACCAACATTTTGTTTTGCTCATTCTAATTTTCATATTTATAATTCTTTTTCCATGAAATTTACTACAAATATACATTTCCCGATTATACACATAGTATCAGTATTAAAAGAACCCTGCAAAATCATTATCAAATGATATTCTTACAAGAACACAGTTATAGATATGCGACAATCATTTTGGACATGAGTGTACATGTTATATAAACACAACAGTTCGGGTACAAAACCTTGCAGGTCGCAATCTCACCTGACTAGAACAATGTGGAACAAAAATTTTGGCTACGGGTTCGATTCCCGGCGGGAGCTCATGTGGTTCGGATTCCACGTTAATCAGTAGGTCCACGTCTCATATAGCCTCGCTGCTAAACGGGACGTTAAACTCAACAGCAACAAAATTTCTCTAGAACACAACCTCGCCATGAAGACGATTTCTGTGCAGAATGTTCAGAGTATTCTGTATGTAGACACATTAAAAATAACATAGTTAAATTAAATGATAGTAAAAGATAATTTCCAACAAATGATTGGACAATGATAATTATTATAATAAAGGGCCACACACACAAAATATAATAAGCAATTTCATTAGACAAAAAAAGATTAGCAGTTACTTAGCGTAAATTAATATATAACACTTTGCTCGAGAGAGAGAGAAAAAAAAAAACCTTCGCAGTTCACGCTCATCATATAATTTAGCTGAAATAGATTCGACGAATAAAATTTTCTTCAATTTGCGTTTATTTTACAATTATATGTCCATTTATTTTCAACCCGTCAAATGTGTACGCTCCTAGTGTCTAAAATAAGCATTTCTGGTACCATGTTCATTAGGTCTCCCTAAACCAGTGGTGGCCAAACTTATGAAGCTTCACAGTTACCGAACCGTACCGTTTTTAAATCCAACTGTGAGCTACCAACCAAAACAAAAAACAACTTTTTTTTTAAAAAAAAAAAAAATCTTACATTTCTTTATTGCCTATACAGTTATACTAGTAGTAAATATGAAATAAACTATCCAAGTGAGCAAATGTCTAATATACACAAGAAAAACAAGACGTTTAGTAAATGTCTAATATCACACGAAAAACATAACGTTTAGCAAATGTCTAATATACACACGAAAACATAACGTTTAGCAAATGTCTAATATACACATGAAAACATAACGTTTAGCAAATGTCTAATATACACACGAAAAACATAACGTTTAGCAAATGTCTAATATACACATAGCAAATGTCTAATATACACACGAAAAACAACGTTTAGCAAATGTCTAATATACACACGAAAAACATAATATGCACAACCCCACGCGTATACAATCAACTGAGACATGAGGCTGACAATGGTAGTTGCGCGAGGAAAATAAGTTGTTGTCGTCAGCGCCCCCTGTCGTTAGCGTCAGCTCAGTGGAGGAATCAAGGTTAGCCAACCGGAGCGTTAAATCGATCTATCGAAAATGTTTCCACGAGCTACTAGTAGCTCGCGAACGACGGTTTAGCGATCACTGGTCTAAACATTCAGTAATGAATAAATTGTTATGGTGAGGTTTTGTCCTGCCGTGATTTTGTGGCCGTGGGAATTTGTCCGTATACTAAAATCAACTTTGCTACGTTAGGTGTTTTCCAGTGGTACACGTATCCGTAATTTCGTTCTGGAATGAATTTCTCTGTGCAAGTGTGACCACATGTTCGTGTATTGTATTAATTAAAGACAAAATTAATATGTCTTTAATTAACACAAACATTTTCATTTTAAGGACTGAACAAGGTAAATACTTTCGTCTGTATATATATATATTTCTCCATCATCTAGTAGTTGAAGGTAACTATGCAACGTGACTGAATAGGCAGCTCTCGTTTTTCAGTCACTCTGAAAAGAAAGTCGACAGTAGTCCGACGACATTTTGGGTTTCTACATTTCTTTTAAGGATGATTACAGGTAAATTTTCAGTTTCCTTGAGAGAAGGTCACGTGTCGTGTAAATTCATCGATATATATTTCTAACTTTGACCTCTGACTGAGGAAGGGAGTTGCAGACTCCTGAAATGCCTCTAGAATAGATTTTAAAAGTACATCATCGTTAACTACGTTATTTATATTTAAAGGTCAACAGAAAGTGAAAAAAGTATTTTCTAAGGGACATTACTTTGAACCTATTTAAGTCATATAGTGCGATATCACCAAACTAACACAAAAATGAAGGGCATTCAGCACGTTAACTAAAGTCTTTCCAGCCTTAGAACAAAGTAGATGTAAACAAAGCGAAATGTATTTCTCCGCGGCTCACACGTGTTTCGGCAGTGAGAGACGTGAACAGCAAAATCGTCTGCTAGCTTAATGTTGTCGCATAATTTCCAAAGTGAAAGGCTCCGTTGGTTGTTAAATAATAAACGCACTGACACTGACTACTGCTATGTTGGAAACAGCATTTTCTTAAAACGTTATATAAACGAGATTGTCTCTGTCCCTGTTGTCCTCTTTTGTGGTTTACAGCATAACACGAAGATGAATTATTGTCACTCATCGTCACCAAGAAACTTTATATTCTACAATTTCAAATGAACGGAGTCGGCGCGCGAACGTATATGCATGCGCAGTAAATACTATATGTCCAAGTTGGTTGAGCTTGAAATAAAGCTACATTTGTTGTTAAATATTACATTTACTGCGTTTCTTATCACAAAATAAAGGATAAAGTCAGATATTTTTATTCAAATTAATATTTTAGTAGGGATTATATTGCGGTAGGATACTAGTGCAGTGAGATCAACAACCAATCACTGGTCATCGATCCATTGGTAGTCAGGTGGATTTGTTTACATCTACTTTTTTCTAAGGCTGGAAAGAGAATACATAAGTATGACTGTACTGACTGACACAAACGAGGAACACTCAGCAAGTTAACTACATCAGACTTCACTGCCTGACACAGAAACAAGCACTCAGTAAGTTAACTGTATCAGTATGACTAAACTGACTGACACAGAAACGAGGAGTACTCAGTAAATTAACATCAGTATGACAACATTGACTGATATGCAATAATTTTTTTCACGCTTGTGTGGATAAATCTTGTCTTGTAGCACATCCTGTTTACAGATCGGTTTGTTGAAGGAAAAAAAAAAAAAACTGAAAAATGAAAAGGAAGAATTTGTAGCACGACAATAAAGAAGAAAAAAATGGTCGCAATATATGGTAATAATACGTCTCTATTATCAACTAAATTTCAATAAATTTTAAATGGGAAAGGGAAGTCTTTCAAACTTATTCTTGCTAGGCAATCAACTGCAAACATTCACACAGGAAACGAGTCAAATAGTGGAGGACCTGATTAGGAAGGTCGTCATGCAAACATATATGCTAAAGCCTATGAACCTGACATATAAGTTGGTACATTTCTCTTGATCATTCATGAACGTTTGGTAGTGTCGACAAGAAGTACCTAGTAAGTGTTTCGAGTGTTGAGAGCAGATCAGAAGCTTTTTAACTGCAATATCAGTAAGAAGAAACAATCTGTTTCCAGAAAATCCACACGGATTTTTCTTAAGAACAATGACGGGAGATGAGATGAATCCATTACTCTGACTTAAACGTTAAATAGGAATATATGTATTGGAAACAATGAATCTTCTGACCCCAAGATGTCGAACGGAAAGATCACAACAACAATTTTTGCCATCATCAAGAAATAATGTCGTTAAAATTGTCGGCAGGTTGTTGCTTCATGATAAACACCTATGCACATGAAGCGCAAGATGGATTCTACTAATCCAGCCTCTAACAAACTATCTATCCTAAAGTCCAACCTTACACCCGCGACTTCATGCTGCTTTGAAACCTGAATTAGTAAGTTCCCTATAGCGGAAAAAAAAAATTCTCTCTCATTGATTTCACGTGATTGATGAAACTCATGCAATCTTCATTAAACTTGACACGGTGAAAGACCTGTACGCTTAGTATATGGATGAAATAGTATAGTGTGCTTATCGTGGACTCCGTTAATTTTATATATATATATATATATATATATATACAGGGTGGTCCGGAAGTGGCCGTACCCCCTCCTCCCTTTAGTTTCAACACTATAGTGTTAGTTATAGTAGAATGTCTGTACACAGTTACCTTGAAGTCTTAAGAGTCTTAAGAGTCATAAACATCGGTATGATCACTACCCATGTTGTAACAGCTGAATTCTGCGCCAAGTTCTCGCTGATATTTTGCGGAGATACTCGGAGTCACGAGGATGAAAGCGTGTTACCCAGCTGCTCATAATTCCTGCTTGTGTGATACTGAGTGTTTCTTATTTGTTGCTTTATGAAACACCAGAGAGCATTGTCTGGTGTCTTCACATCGGGATTTCTTGGAGGCCAGGCAAAGGGAGCTGGTGGAGATGCACAACCTCTTCCAATCCAGCGGCCAGGAAACGCCTGTTTCAGGTAATTGTGCACGTGAATCGCGAAGTGCGCTGGTGCACCATCCTGCTGTATCACAACCGTGTCTTTGATACAATTTTCGTTACCATACAATGCCAAGCAATGTTAGCAAACAAATGTGGTTAAAACCTAAAACCGTTAGAAAATACCAATTAGGGGTGCGCCCACTTCCGGGCCACGCTGTATATAAATGTAGATTGGGTGTTCTAAAAATGGCACCCACGGACAACAGAGTGTTATTCCGCAGGTCAAAAAAAAAAAACCGAAAAATATATGTAATTCTATATTTTTCAGGTACTCCCCTGGGGATGAGAATTGCATTATGTGGCAACGTCGCAGCTAAAGAACCACAGAATAGATCTACTGATCCATCAATTAGATACGTCGATTTTTTTCCCGATGACAGTTAAGCCGATAGGCGTTAACACTAGCATCACTTATTAAAGTAACAATCACTGTAACTGCTTGATGGATTCGTGGAGCAATGCTAATGGCTTCAAGTTATCTGCAACGTTGCCATATTGTGAAATTCTCATGCCCCATAGCGACTGAAGGAAGCACCGGATATATATGAGTTGGACAAAAAAAAATCTAAAACGTTTGTAAAAGTGTGAAAATCATACCTAGTATAGTGTGGGGCCTCCTTTTGCGTCTAAAACAGCTTGTAGCCGACGTGGAATGGGAATATACCACCCTGAATCGTGGTGTGTGGAATTTTGTACCATTGTTCCTCCAAAACATGCTCCAGTTCCTTAAGGGACGCTGGTGGAGAGAAATGAGACCGAACACGCCTTTCTAACTCAGAACACAATGGATCAATGATGTTCAGATCTGGTGATTGTGGGACCCAGGGGAGGTGTGATAGCTCCTGGTCATGGTCCTCAAACCATGATTTCACAGTTTTTGCAGCGTGACAGGATGTCAAATCATCTTGGTAGATGCCATCACAATCAGGGAACAATATTTGGGCCATGGGTAGAACCTGGTCCCCCAAAATGGCCTCATACACCTTAGCATTCATCATTCCATGCAGGACTATGGTGGGACCTGCGGAAAACCACAATATCACTGCCCATATTGTAACAGAATCATCCCCATGCTTTGCAGTTGGGAGCAGACAGTCTGTATCCTAGGCCTGCGACGGTGTTCTCCATACGTAAACACGACCGGTTGTTGGAAACAAGGTGAAGGTCGATTCATCGGACCACATTACGTGTTTCCACTGCTCATGAGTCCACGCCTTGTGGTCCTTGCACTACTGGATACGCCTCTTCGCATTTACTGCTGTAACCAGGGGTTTGGCCATACCGACCCTGCCATGAATTTTCATTTTACAAAGTTCCCGTCGCACTGTTTTCGATGAAACCGGGTTCTTAGGCCGGAATTGAGTTCAGACGTAATTTTCATTGCAGTGGTTTTCTTTTTAGCTGCTACAATCCGCTTTAATGCCCCCCGGTCCCTATCTGACAGGACTGTCTTTCGACCACTGTTGTGCTTTGCAGACGTCGTTTGTCCATGAATTGTGTATGCCCTCGTGACATTGGACACAGTGCCTTTCGATACCCCCACAATGTTCGCCACTATTGCCACTGAAGCTCCAACCAGACGGACACCAACGATCATGCCTCTTCGGAAGTCTGTCAAGTCACTCATTTTACCGCACCACTTTCGCACCACGACACTCACAGGTGAACGGGTTACTGCTGACGGAAGAGAAAGCTCAACATGACACATTGAAAAAACAATTTGCAACCGCAACACGCGTTGTACAGTGGAGGGCCAAACTTGTGTGTCCTGTATGAAGTGTTTTTACATTTTTTTGTCGACACCTATATATATATATATATATATATATACAAAGCCTAACTGAGAACCAAAGGCCTGTATGTATACCATGATCTTTCATATGCTTACCAATACAAAATTTGGTTAAAGGCAAATCTTTAGTTCAGTTATTGGCCAGTAAACTTGGGCTTTTGGACTTAGTCAATAGGTCCAAGCTTAAATTTTATGGACAATATCCCGAGAACCAAAGGTGAGTTCACCATAGTATTTCAGACTAAGCTCTCCATGGTCTACCAACACGTTAAGCTTGGTCAACACCGAATGAATTGCATCGATCGCATACGACATGTACCCTTTATTTTTTAGTAAAAAGCCTATGTATTTACACTGTTGAACATCTCAAGCCAATGATGATCAACTAACTTAAACACACAAAAACGGTGCATTCCATTATTTTGAGGGGATCTGAACCCTCTAATCAAATGAAAGTAATACGATGAGGTCGATAGACGTTGTAACGAAAAGAAATAGTCAAAGTTTCGTTGTTGGATTTGATTTCCTTGTTTAGTTAGAAAACTCACTGAACGTCCCTCACAGTTCGATACTTGACTTACCCAAACCCAACATAGAACTGACAGTCATCTTTCAAATTCGTTGCTACTCGACGGAAATTATTGTACTCTGGAACGTCCTTCGTTTCAAAGTAACCAATGATTGTTCTCTTCTTGTCCTAGAGAAAATAAAAGAAAAATGTATTGACTATTTGCTATCACAATTAGAAGGAATAACAAAATGACATTGCTTTGTTTTGATTATACAATAGGGTAATCGGGTTTAGAAATTAAGAAAATAGGAAACTCAGTAAACTGACATGATTTGACAACCCACCTAGGTACAATCACGGCATAATTTAACAATCTACCTAGGTACAATCATGGCATAATTTAATAATTCACCTAGGTACAATTACGGCGTAATTCGACAATCTACCTAGGCACAAACATTATTATGTCTCTACCTTTTTCAACATAACCAGTTTTTATTTATCCAACCTTGTTCCAATTTTAATTTTTACATTACGTTCTAACATTTACTAGAAGTCAGGATTAATGACCGATTGTCTTTTGAACGTTTTTTAAAGACTGAATTTGTTGGAAAAAGGTTATTTTTTTCCTTCAAACAATGTAGAAATTCATGCAAGGATACTAGTATGTTACGTAACTATCAGCCAAAAAGGGACGCTTTACTTGTTTACGATTTTCTGGAGAGACCGGAGGATTTTCTATTATTTATAAAGTCAATTTCGTTAAAAAATGGGACACCCATCACCCTACTGTACAATCACAGCCAACACGAATGCATAATTTTAGAAGAAAATCTAAGGTTTAGTATCTTACTAATTGAGAATAGTAATCACCATCAGAGGTATTCTGCCATTATTGGTAGGTCGTTTGCTGCAATTGAAAAGCTTCCATGCTCCACTGTCTTCAAATAACCTCTTCAAGTACAATTTTGCTATTTATTCTTATTATTGTATTGGCTTGATTACTAATTATTAATGCAAATAAAACATGTGCCTTAAATTTTCATAATGTTAAACGTAATCAGGCCAATACAATAATAAAGAATAAATAATAAAACAGTTAAATATGTAGAAACTGTTACCTTTCTCAAAGTTAAAATATCTTATAATTTCACCTGGGAACCACATATAGAACATGTAAGAAGTAAGTTAAGTAAATTATGTTATGTGATTAGATATAAAAGACGTAAGATTAATGTAAAAACAGCTAAGTGTAAAATATTACTCAAATTTTCATTCTGTAATAATATATGGATTGATCTTCTGGGGATATACACCTAAAAGTCTTGTCATCTTAGGCTACAGAAGAAAGTGGTAAGGATACTAGCAAAAGTAGAATGGAACTCCCCTTCCATAAATGTTTTAAGGAACTTGAAATAATGATTCTTCCCTCAATGTATTTGTTCGAAATATTAATATATATATAAAAAAAAATAGTAGTGAATTTATTGTGAACAAAGACATTCAGTGATACAGCACAAGAAGTAAAGAAGACATTCACTTGCATACACATAGAACAAACATATACAATAAATCAGTTACTCACAAAGGTACTCTATTATAACAATCTACTTCCATCATGTTAAAAAAAAAAAAAAAAAAATCAGATCTCCGTTAACAGCTTTAGAATCTTACTTAAAAGGTACTTGATAGAACAATGCTTTTACTCTGTTGAAGAATATGTGCATCCTTGTAGTTCGCATTCCACGTTAATTACTAGGTCCCGTCTCACGTAGCCTGGTTGCTGAAAGGGACGTTGAACTTAAACTCAACTCAACTCAACTCAACTCGATTCGTATGCGTAAAATTAAATGTATATTAAGTAAATTAGTGAATCTATGAGAATCCACATGTAACAGTAGTATATATGTTTATGTACACCAGTATATATATATATATATATATATATCTGACATGTCTAATTTCGTTGTATGATGATGAAAGGATCAATAAATTGTGATTATGATTACTGTTTTGATACCGTCTATCAACTGTAGTCTTCACCCCCTCCCTCTCTTCCCTGCCACAATACCCTCTAAAACGTCCCTCCTGATACAGTTCCATTTTCGCCGATCTCCCAACCAGTTTCTCTTCCTCTTTTCAGTAATATCTACAAATTGTTCTTTTCTTTACCACCATTTCTAACACCATCTCATTCGTTTTCCGCTTGACCCACTAATTTTCTTCATTCTTGTTCACACCTACATTTCGAAAGCATCCAGCCATTTCTCATCACTTTAGCGTAATGTCCATATTTCTGCCACATACAGTACTATATTTTAGAGTTCAGAATAGGGTTGTGTTAAAAATTTATTAAGTTTCTGAAGATTTTAATACACATAATGAGAAAAACACGGTTGTTAATAGTAATAGAACTGAAAATGTATTAAATAAACGTTTAAATTCAGTGCTTCCGGAAAAGAACTGAAATACATTTTGATATCATTTGCGCACATAGTTAACCAAATATCGTTACAAGATGCAAATGACGTTAAGCAATTGTAAAATGATAACTTAAAGGTACTAAGCTGCAAACGATGTTAAGTAACTGTGTAAAGATAACTTAACGGTACTAAGTTGAAACGATGTTAACTGTGAAATGGTAACTTGTCGGTACTAAGTTGCAAACGATGTTAATTGTGAAATGGTAACTTGACGGTACTAAGTTGAAACGATGTTAACTGTGAAATAGAAACTTGACGGTACTAAGCTGAAACGATGTTAACTGTGAAATGATAACGGTACTAAGTTGAAACGATGTTAACTGTTAAATGATAACTTAACGGTACTAAGTTGAAACGATGTTAACTGTGAAATGGGAACTTGACGGTACTAAGTTGAAACGATGTTAACTGTGAAATGGGAACTTGACGGTACTTGACGGGAACTTTACGGTAGAGGAATCGAGTTGCGGGTAGAGACAGTGTGCTTGATAGAGGATGTGAAAATATGTGTATATGAAAAGTTATAGCGACTGAGCGCCATAAGAAACGGACGGGGAACAAAGTTGATGGGAGAAGGGCTATGCCATGTTATAGAAATACATCAAACTGTTGAATCGTAAAAATAGTGAAAGACAGACAATGCAAACAGTGTTAGTTTCACATATTAGCAAAAGAAGAATGGGACAGTAGATCACGAACCTCCGCCGCCATCTTGAAATCTGTGATATTTTTTGAAATGGAAAGATATTGTCATGTGATGTATCAGTTAGGGCCAGAATGTTCTTAAAAGGTCAATTATGAACTTTACTGATCGTTATCTGTACGTATTTGGAACATTTAGGATTATCTTTATAGTTGTTTTCGAAACTGATAACTCGGCTGTTGAAAGTTTGTAGACGAAACTAGCACGAAAACACATGTAGACCTAAGCTAGACATATTTACAAGCCAAGAAAACTAACAGTGAAATTTGATATCCAAGTTGTAAATTATTACATAATTATTTATGACTTTCAATTATCTTCATATAGTGCCGAAGAGAGCTGTTCCGGTCTGGAAAAAAAAACAGTTTTTTCCCCCTCCACAGGGCAGTCATTTCGAGCATGTGTTGCAATGGTATCCACAGGGATAAAACAGGCTATAATTCATCAGTAATTAGTGATATGACAAAACAGACAGCAGTATTGTATTACTGATCAAAACACAGTCTTAACACATGTGCCGCATGACTATCTTTCCATTTCAAAAATTATAACAGATTTCAAAATGGCGGATTTCCAGATGGCGGCGGCAGTTCATGATCTACTCTCCCATTCTTCTTTTGCCAATATGTGAAACTACCACCATTTGCATTGTCGGTCTTTCAGTATTTTTATAATTGAACAGTTTATTTGATGTACTTCTACAACATGGCATAACCCTTCTCTCACCAACTATGACCCGCTCCGTTTCTTATGGCGCTCAGCCGCTAAAACTTTGCACATACACATATTTTTACATCCTCTATCAGGTGCACTATGTCTCATCCCGCAACTCTATTCATCCATTTGGACCCTTCCCTTGTGAGATTCTGAACACTAACGCCATTTCATACGCACGAAAGTTACTACTTTTCAGACTACCTAATTATTATTATTAAATAGATTCTCTCATACTTCACCCTGAAGACAAGAACAATGCTGTCGGTTCTAGAAACGTTGAACGACGCAGAATTCACTTGGATAATTGCCTGAGAACAACTATATTCAGAAATGTACCCAGCTGGAATCTCATTTTTTCGTTGAAGCTTCATCCCTAGACAAAAGTTACAGTCAAGAGTTGCTGAAATATTACGTAAATAAATAAATAAAAAGAGTACAAAGGTAAACATTTTACTTCATTATAAATATATTATTTATTTATGTATTTCCAGCCTGAACCCATAGCATATTTAAAATAAGGCTGTATGGTCTTTCAAAATAAAACAGCATGCGACACTTTAGAAGCTTCTATCAGAACTTACATCAAGCTCTTCCAGTTCCTTCAGAGCAGAAAATTCTTTGATGGGATCCACCATCTGCTTCCTAATGAACTGTACAAAGGCTTCTGTTGATCTTTGTCCCCTGTACTCTCTTTTCGCTGGCTGGCCATTCCGAATTACTTTCAGAGTTGGATACTTCGTTATGTGAAATCTTGTCGCCACAGAACCTGAAAACAAATTTCAGCGTTTATACATCGTACTGTAACAAATCAGCAAAAAATCAGAAAACAAGGACAGTTTAAAAAAAAAAAAAAAAAGTATACACAAGCTAACAAATGGTATCTGTGTATTGCTGTCTCCGATAAACTGAATTATCATCACCGCGTGTCTACACCGCGGTGCCTATATAAATTAGTTATCCAAAGTACGCACTGATTGTGAAGAAACTCTATTTGTAACAGTACCGTTTTATACCTCCATAAATACAGGATATCTTCAAATTTATTGCTGCACATCATTTATTTCCAGCTGTTAATTTCAGATCCTGGTACTAGTGGTGCCACTGTTTCTTTATTTTCCCTAGTATTGTACCAGTCATTATGGAGTCATATACGGGTGCAGGGCGTGCACAGTGTTGCTTATGGTTTCAGGAATCCCAATCGCTTATAACCGTGCAACGTAACTTCAGGAGACGTTACTACAAAGAGCCATCACAATCAAGGACTGTCATTGCATGGTACAGTCCACAGCAAAAAGCTTGCAACATAAGCATTACGCCTAACAGCGCAGGGAATCAACATAGCGTCTAAGTAGCACGAATCACGCCAGGAGAAACCTCGACGTCCTCCACTGCACATTTATTTTGGAGCAAAAGACTTCGTCGTTTCACAATAAACTTACACGCTCATGCTGCAGGTTTTTTGCTGCGGACTGTACAATCGTCCTATTGATACCAGCTGTGTAGTAAACAGGACGGTGGGTCAAGATAGGCCGCCACTTTCTGAAGAGACGGTCGAACAAGCGAGGCAGAGGCAGACATTTTTGTGTAGTCCACATAAATCAACTAGGAGTGTCAGCTTAGAATTGGGTGTTCCTAGATCTATAATATGGAAAGTACTGTGTAAGCGACCATACAAATCACAACTTTTGCAAACTTTAACCGATAGTAACAAAGTTCAAGCGAAATTTTATGAAGATATGTTGTACAGGTGTGAAACTCAGGATACTTTTATGAACATGATTGTGTTTAGTGACGAGGTCATATTCCACATCAGCGGTTAAGGTCCATAGACATAACGTTCGGATATAAGGTGAGAAAAATCTTAATGAAGTGATCGAACATGCACGGGACTCGAAGGTAAATGTGTTTTGTGTTGAAAGCGCGAGGAAATTGTACGACCTTTTCATTTTCGCTGAACCCACCGTCACAGGCATATCATTCCTGGATATGTTTGAGAACTACCTAATGCCATAGCTGGGGTAAAGAAGGGTGCTTTCATTTTCCAGCTAGAAGGAGCAACCCCCAAACATCCGATTTATCATGAAGTTACCACCTATCTTAATCGTGAAGTACCGACTTGGATTGGTCGTAGTGGAACGATTCCGTGGCCTTCTCGTTTGATAATTTGACCTCTGGATTTCTCTATCTAGGGTTACATTAAAGAACGTGTGTTTGTTGCCTCTCTTCCAAGCAACGTTGAATTACATTTATGAACATATTAACTTCCGTAACTTGGATTTGATTTCAATACCCCTTTGCTGATAGATTAAGTGCTTAATACCGTGGTCCAGTTCGACGATGGGTGTCGTGGGTGCAAGGGGGAGCTAACCCCCTTACCATATAGTCGTGGCAATGATCATGGAGCTAGAAAGATGGAGCAAAGGCCACTCACAAGCTTTTGCATAACTGAACACAAACAAATGCGGACCTAATTGCTGCACCATGCATAGTTTTTGAGATCTAGCATGAAACCTATCCAAATATTTAAATTTTTGCGAGCTACGACCATCGTCACGCAGGTGCTTTTTTTTTTTTTTTTTTGGCGTTTTTTACCATGTCCTCTCTTGTCACTCCATGTAATATCAGTTATGATTTTTTTTTTTGCAATAGTTTATTAACATACAGAATTACTTTGTGGCATAAGCAGCAATTTTTAGCACTTTGCCCTCCTGAGATATTACGCCCCAAAAATGACATCAAAATCATAAACTTTAACTTTCGGACCTCCATAAATCTACGGTGCCAGTAGTATCATAGCTGTGGATATTCCTACAGAATCTTTACATGCAATAGTATTCAGCACAAAACTTATGAACTGCCCACTTTATGCCATTCCAAAATACAGCCCCTTTAAAAGTGTAATTTTCTGTACTTTTTCTAGTGATTTCATTTATTGGTTTGCAACCCTGCATATTTATTCAGACGCAAAAGTTCCATGATCATATTCACCGTGTACCTTAGTCTCTATTGTAAAGATTCGTTTTTGTTTGGTGTTCGTCTGATTCGTATGTCCTGAGCAACTGTAGTTTTTGTAAACGCTTGCAAATGCAAAAATTGGCACTCCACCGACAACAAAGATGGCCGCCATTCAGGAACACTCGTACATACAACAACGTGAATCATGTTACTGACCTTCTCATACACAAGATTCGTCACACTCAAATTTTTAGAATTTTCGAAGATGGTCGAGCAACCATTTTCAGAATTTCTGGACCACTTCAGATGAATTGACCCTATGGCAATTCTCGACCTGATCTCTTTGGTGCAGTACGCGTCTTGCGTCAAAATACTTCCAAAATATTTGAAATGGTCAACCTCTTCAAGCATTCCTGTACCCTGTTCTACTGTACCCTGTAAGGGCGCATTTCCACGGGATATTCTCATGACTCGATTTTTCGATGTTGATTTCCATTCCAAATAGTTTCCAATGTCAACAATTTTGTCAATCATCTCCTGTAGCCCTTCTTCGATTCTAACTATAATAATCGTATCATCTGTATACCTGGTCTTGTTAATGATCTGTCCTCTAATCTTGAAATCTACCATTCCCATTTATGCTTCCTTCATTAACCATTCACTGTATATGTTGAATAATTGTGGTGACATAGTACATTCTTGTCTGGCTCCTCTTCCACCTCCACACTATTGGTTTCTCTTTCATTCAAGTGTATATTGACTCGCTGTCCTATGTACAGGTTGCGAATGAACTGTCGGTCTCTCCAGTTGACCCCAATTTCTTGAAGTATTTGCAAAAATTTCGTCCAATTGACCCTGTTGAAAGCTTTTTGCCAGCTCATGAAGCACAAACACAACTCTTCCTTTACGCCCAGAACTCGTTCTGAGGTAATTCTTATCAAGCCAATGGTATCTTTGATGCCTTTTCCTTGCCGGTAATTGATCTTCGTCCAACATTTCTTCTATCTTGTTTTCCAGCCGTCTGTTCAGTATGCGCGCAATTATCTTTCCAGTGTGGGAGAATTAATCCTAGAAGCGACAGTCCTATTAGCGATAGGAACTGTTATCTGTCCTATGAGCGACCGATTCATTTACATTGCGATGATGGAAGACGATATGATTCCATCTCGAAATATGTTTGCCTCTGGCGTTGTTAGCGTCTGAACAACCTTGGTATGAAATATGTACGTGCCAGTGATACTGTTCGTCAAATATATTTTTCCTCTAATGTGAGTGCAAATGAAATATTTTAATTTTGAGTTAGATTTGACATAAAACATATGAAATAACTTAACGAGACAACAGGGATATTTTCATGAAAAGTATATTCCTATGTAATTATTGAAAATCCAGTTGTAACATCCCCTTTCTTCAAAAGCTCTGCTTTTTGTACTTAATTTGATTCAAATCTAATTACTCACTAATCACAGTAATATGCCAGACGTGATACAGTAACCATGGAGATGCCCCTCCCCAAAATGTTTTCTTCTGGCGTCCCTACCTCTTTCTGATTTCTCTCTTATGCCATAAACATATTCAAGCTAAACTTCTGCTCCGTATCATTTTAACATGAAATGTTTAATTATATTAGAATCATAGACAAAAGCGGAACTACTCTAAATATTTAGTTAGTTTTCCCCTTGATATAGTCAGTGTATTCATAGAAATTAATTCAAAAATATATTAGGCAAAACGTATAAAAGATTGTTAATGTAATGAGAAAATTCTCACATATTAAATTCAGGTAGAGTGAAATTTTTCATAGTACATTTTGTTAGGTTCTAAATCACATTAAACATGCAACAAGTTAAAGAGAGAGAACTTTATCTTCTTCCATTATCTTAGTATGAACGAATCGGTGACTCATAGGGCAGTTAACAGATCGAATTAGTCGCTCATAGGACAGTTAACAGTTCCTGTAGCTAATACAGGGTGTCTACTAAAATTTCAAAATGAAATTTCGTGACTTTTTCGTGACCTTTTCTTTACTAAACCATAAAATTTTGTAACATTCTCAATAGCGAATTTGGGTGCGAAGTAGACTGAATTTTCATGCATGTGATAGAAAAGTGCTTGGCTTGTGATTAGGTAGGATTTAAAGCTGACCATCGACATTTTTGATGATGAATTTTGACGTTTTATACAACAAAATTTTCTAGTCTGTACTTATATTTGGACAGATTAAGAAAAAATCGTGACCCAAAAGCTAACTTTCGTGACTTTATCTTGACTTTCGTGACCGTTTTCTGATTTCGTGACTTTTTCATGACTTTCGTGACCGATAGACACTCTGTAATAGGACTGTCGCAAGTGGGACGACACCGTGTGGGAAATAGGGCTAATGGTTCTGTGATCGCTGCACTTCTTTGTTTCCTTTTTCTTGGGTAATGCTATCATTGTAACATCAAGAAAATACTTTGACCATTCGCCACTCAGACCAATCCATCAAATAGTAACATAGATTCTTTCCATATAGCAGTAGTTAAAAGTCGATCGACGTTGACACTTGCACCATTTATTACCGTAACAATCAATGTAACTCTCTGATGGATTGGTAGACCAATGCTAAAGGTTCTAAGTTAATATACGACGTTGCAACATAGTGAAACTTTTGATTCCCTATAGTCCCTATAGCTGCTGAAAGAGCCCCCCCCCCCCCGGAGGCTGAAGGATTTCATTATATATATTTTCGCTTTATTTTGACCTAAAGAATAGAGCTCTGTTGACCGTGGGCGCAATTTTTAGAAGACCCAATATTCCTATTTATAGGTGATGATGTCTAGATGTCATTAGGTCTAACCACTAAGCCTAATACATATTATGAAGTGATACCGGTTTTCGATTAGATATTTCCGTAACGAAGATTTACGAACGTTTTATTTATTTAAGATGTTGATACAGTGAAACCTGTCAACTTGGCCACCTCTCTAAGTTGGCCACCTGCTTATCTTGGCCTGGTTAGTCTTGAACCTGCATTTTCCCATAAGACATTCGTTACTTTATACTCTATAAGTTGGCCACCTGTCTATCTTAGAAGTTGGCCACACTGAAGCAATGTTTACCCTATGATGATAATGATAAATTTACCTGCGTATCTTGGCCACGAAAAATATAGTTTTGTTATTTTTCTTAGCTCTTTCGAATTCCCATATGAGAGGCAGATGTTCTGTATTTGTGACTGGACATAAAGAAGCATAGATTCGCAAGATTTGTTTTTAGAGGTCAATGGCCAGAACACTACCCCCATAAAAGGGTGGTGAAGGAAGGTGTGAATAAGAAAAAGCACGTACAGGAATTCAGGAAATGGTTGTACGTATTTGATTATCCTGTCTGTTTTGGTAAAACCATTAGCTATATCAGTGGGAAGCTTTAGTAATTCCGGAAAATTCTCAAGGTTAAAGCTCAATTGTCATTTATTGGCACCTGACTGCATGTCAAAAGGTAGCGGAGGTTTTGAGACATGAATTCCCTCAAGATTTTCTCAAAACATCTTTTGCTCCGAGGGAAACACTTCTAGCTTATTAACAGAAGGTAGTTAACTACAATATTAGAATGTGCATATCTGCCAAAAAGAATAAAACAAATACGTCTAGAATGAACCACCATTCAGTAACAACTGAAAAGAAGTCATGTAAATTGCATACGAATTTCTCAATTTTTAACTTAGCTTTTTGTTTTCAATCTGAATAACTCAGTGTGCTATAATATCAATTTCAATAAACTGCGTACATACGCTTCTATTTCATGGTTGTTTGTGTTATTGTGTTTTCAATCCGAATAATCCAATATACCAAACTAGTTTTCAGGAAGAGAAAAGTATGCATATATATTAAACATACTATCAAGAGTGCCGATCCTGGGGGGACCGAGGGGGCCCGGGCCCCCAAAGCTCATGTGGCCCCTATTTTATTTATGAATATACAATATTTGGTATAATTTGAGTGCAATTTGTCTTAAAATCTTCATATATATATACCTTTTGCATCTGAATGCCCCCCCCCCCAAATTTACAGAGAAATAGGCGCTCTTGCATACTATAGTAATATTTTCTAGTACTGTATATTTTTATGATTACTCTATATACATTATTTATAAGTAGCTGTCGTGCCACTGCTTACTAAAATTTTACAATCGAGTAATACTAGAAATCCTATTCTAAAAATACACAAATCACACTTATTTTCTGTAAGTTGGCCACCTGTCTAAGTTGGCCACTTTTCGATGGAACCGATGGTGGCCAACATAGACAGGTTTCACTGTACTATACTCAACAGAATATACATAAAGAAATATACCTACACAATCCACGTGAAATTTATAGATGTAGCAAAATATATTTATTTTGTATTGGGAATTGGTAGTTATTCACTTTCGAATAGAACTGATGGTGGCCAAATGTTTCACTGTATTTTCAGTAGTTTTCGTAAATTTCCAGTACATTCTCAAAAGTCTAAATTTCCAATACTTTTCCAAGCCTGTGAACTTCTCTTTCAGAGCGCTGTAAAATGAGAAACTCAACAACAACAACAAAAAAGTGTGACAGTTTCCTACCTTCTTTATCACAATCCACTTTACCCATGACTACTTGTCCTGCGGTGGGGAATTCCGAGGAGATTTTATCAGCAGCTTCGTCGAAGATTGGAGCAAGCATATTACTAAACCGACACCACTCAGCATAAAAATTTATAAATACAAGTTCATTGGAAGCTGAAATGAAACAAACAAATATATTAGTCTATATTTTACAAAATAATAATAATAATAATAATTCATGCATAACTAACTCACTCACTCTATGGCCTATGGAGTCCGGAGGTTCAATGTCGCGTTCACAGAAGCCCTCCACTGACTTCTGTCCTTAGTCAACTGAATCCAGTTTCTACTTTGTATTCCTATTTCTACGAGATTCACCTTAATATTGTCCACCCATCTGTGCTTAAGTCTTCCTAACGCTCTTTTCCTGATTGGATTTCCAGTTAAAACTTTGAAAGCGTTTCTACTTAATTCCATTTTGGCTACACGACCTGCCCACCTGAGCCTCCTAGACTTGATGGCCCTAACAATGTTTGGTAAACGATACATATTGTGAAGTTTCTCGTTACCAAAGTTTCTGCTATTCCTCATTCCAATCCCTCTTGGGTCCGAATATTCATGCAAACATACGTATTATACAAAGATGCTCACCCTCAAGCTTCATTACGCATCTCCCCACATATACTTCCGACATATGTCCTAGCAAAAGTGGTATCTACTTTTGTACTTAAATTACACACTTTCTATACATAAATTTTTAATCGTTCATTAATACAAATGTCTAATTCTCCTTAAACTGTCAACAACGCATTTTGAGGCACGAAAATTAAATGAAATAAAATCTTTAACATTCCAAGGTTATGCCCTTTAGGCTAAGGGAGACGGATGATTAAGGCAAGAAAATAATGATGGAAGAATTGGTGGAATGAGAAAGTGGAAGGAAACGGGAGTACCCCCGAGAAAACCCACGGACACGATGTACTCCACCACAAATTGACTTGGCCAGGGATCAAATCTGGGACCCCACGCACCAGAGGTAAGCGCTATACCACTGAGCCTCCATGCTTTTTTTTTTTTTTTTTTTTTTTTTTTTTTTGGCATGTCTAAGGCTACAATACCGTCTCGATTTGGTCGGAACAGTCCTTGTTTTTAGTCTTAGTCCCTACTTTTTTTTTTTTTTTTTTTTTTTTAATTCTCAACTGAAGTTGGGATGTGAAAATTCACCCTTTTTTCCTTAAATAATAATCATCAGTTATTTTATCTTACAAAGCCTTTGTTATTTTCTTTTCTTACAAAATTTGTAAGGCTGATTGCCAACACGTTTAATTTAATAGATAAATTACCAATAATTAGGTTCTTAATTTAATATCATTCAGTTGAAAAGTTTCGGAAAAATGTCCCGATTTTACGCTCTGGAAATATGGTAGCCTTATATTATACAAGGTGTTTTAAAACAACACCGACAACATTTGGGAGGCGATTCCTGACAACAAGATAAGACAACAAGTATAGACCAACTTGGGTGCACAAGTGCTTCCTTTCGGAGTTTTAGGATGCCGAAAACAAAAAAAAATGAACTTGGATGGTCCATAGCTCCAAAACTATATAGGGTCTACCGTAGTCGGGTCAAGACTAGAATGGGCACTATCAAAACCTGCAGGTTTCAGAATTCTGTGGTACTTCTGCAACAATTTTTACAGAGGTAGTTGGTAAGTACTTCAAATTATATACACGTAGCCAGACTCCCTCTATAAAAATTATTGCGTGAGTACTTTTGAAATCTGAAACACGTATTTTTGGATAGAGCATATACTTGTTCCCAAGTGAAGTCTTGACCCGAGTACGGTAGGTCCCATAGTTTTGGAGCTATAGACCTTTAAAGTTCAATTTTTCATGTTTTCGGCAGCCTATATCTCCGAAAGGATGCATTTGTGTACCCAGATTGGTCTATACATTTTGTTTTATGTTGGTGTCAGGAATCACCTCCCAAATACTGTCGGTGTTGTTTTGAAACACCCTGTATAATCATTAATGCTCCATAGTCATTTTCAATTGACTGATTTATGTGTAGGGGTACGCTTTTACGATTGGTGAACGGTTGTACTTTGTCGAACTTATCACCGAATATCAAGAAACTTGTGAAGGAAAAGCAATGTCAACAATCACGCTTCTTCCTCTGCCTTTGCTTGGTAAGTTTTTGACTTTACCTTATACACTGAAATAACATTTTGTACTCATTTTTTGTAGTTTTGTAAAGAAAGTAATTTACATAATTATTTAGTTTTTAATAACGTAGAAATTTTGAATAGAAATACAAAAGACAAAATGTCAAACAGGCAGCGTTTTGAAGTTTGCTACAGCTACAGTGTAAACGGTGTCATTCTCACCTAGGGTGTCATCTTCCTTCACGACAACGCGTGCCCCCATACAGCCCAGAAGACCACTACGCTGTTGAAGCAGTTTCGCTGGGATATCATTGCCCATCCTCCTTACAGTCCGAACCTCGTTCGAAGCGACTTTCACCTGTTTCCGCATTTGAAGGAGCACTAGGAGTCCGTCGCTTCACTTCAGACGTGGAGATGAAACACACTGTTACAACGTGGCTGAACACGCACGGACAGGATTTTTTTTTTTTTTTTTTTTTTTACCTAGAGGGAATCTTCAAACTCATCCCACGATGCGACAAGAACCCCAACCGATATGAAGACTATATCGAAAAATAACTAATGTATGTAGTATCTGTTGGCTGTATTGGTTGTATGAAATAATATATATATACACGTTTCACTGCAGGGTTTGTAACCTTACTTTCTGGTCACCCCTCGTAGGTCTGTCAGAGGAACTGGAATGATTGACGAAGTTCGAGATATCATTTTCAATGACTAAAATATAAGTCTCAGAATAATAAACTGGGGTATGAATAAGGAGACTGTTCAGCAAATAATAACAGAGGATTTATGAACCAAAAGCTGTGCTCACACTTCATGCTGCATTCTTTGCATGGGGAGCCAAATTTCATCCCGAACTTCACTGCAGACAACAAAGCATAGGTTCTCCGATCCGGAAACTAGCAGTAAAGGGCTTTCTGACGATGTTTTTATTATCCAGAAAGCAATGACAAGGATCTTGAACGCCACTGCAGCCCAGGACTTTTAGGACTTACTAGATCACGCAAAATTATGTTGGACAAGGAGGTTCCTACTTTGAATAAACCGAAGAAAGTTGATCCCACTTCTTATTCATTTTTTTTTACCGAGCTAGTCTCATTTATTAATTGCCACACTATACATATAACTAAAATAGGGTAATAATTTGTCTTTGAAAATTTAATGAGTTAAAAAATCTTATGAGAAAAGTAATCATTAAAGTGAAAGACATTTGAGAAGAAAATCATTTACTTTATTAGTCACACTAATAATAATCAGCTCTTGATTATTCTTACAGTTAGAAATGAAAAGCAACCGTGAAAAAGGAAACAAAAGAAATAATACATAGTGTATATATATTATATGAAATTAGATACAGTAGATCATAATGGCATTTTATTTTATGTTCTTACGATGTGACCAAATACATAAAAGCAACAATACACTGCTTAACAAGTAACTTAAAATCATATAATGTACAAGAGACTTTCAGAAATTAAAACTCATTTTAAAACTTAAAAAAAAAAAAAAAAAAATGCCTTTTATCAAAGCTTTTTAATTTGAATCTTAAATAGTTTAGGCTATTTTCTCATAAAGCCATCCTGAATATATAGGGAAATATGCATTTTATGACAGATTTCTGATTTCTAGAAATTCCTGTTCCAACTAGTATTATCTGGTTCCATCATTCTTCGTCAATTATATCGCCAAGCCTAACCTGTATAAGGTATGCTTAAGAGTCTTTATCCCGACGAAATTAAAATACCGCTAATTTTACAGTAATTATGTGATATCTTCAAATAGATCAAAGATAACCGAAATGTGGAACAAGAGCGCCCTAGACAATATTATTTTACATAAGAAACCGTTATCACGACTCACTTATCTGCTTTCGATTTTGAGCCATTTTGAAAATCGGCACTTACTTTCGCGTTTCTAAACGGCTGAAAACGAAAAGCCACTAGGTGACTTGTGATAACGGTTTCCACGCAAAATAATATGGTCTAGGGCGCTCTTGTTCCATATTTTGATTATCTTTGATCTATTTGAAGATATCTCATAATTACTGTAAAATTAGCGGTATTTTAATTTCGTCGGGATGAAGACTCTTAATTACAGAACAAAGACCTTACACAGAGTCAGTGATATATATATATATATATATAAGGTCATTTGGCCTGCAATATCAGTTCATAAGCCTATATCTAAATAGAAAAAGATCTTCAGGCAATTGTGGATATTGATATTTGTAAATGTTATAATAGCAATAAGTCTTACTATTTGACTTTCGAGAGACAGTCGAATTTTATACTTTTTTTTTTTTTTTTTTTTTTTTTTTTTTTTTTTTTTTATCTTTACGTTGACCTACTTTGCTTTGATTTGGGAATAAAATTTTATCCTATTTTTCCACTGAAAAGTATCTGTAATTCAACAAGAAAATAATGATTGAAATTCATTGTAATTTGGCCAATGACAAAAACTTTACCATTTCATATCGTAAAGGTCAGATCATTTGTATTATAACAGCGGTGCTTGAGCGATTGACCGTAGAAATTCAAATTCCGATTAGTGATAATTTCATAGCTAGAGTGGCCAGATGTCCTGCTTTTGGCCGGACAGTCCGGCTTTTGGAAGTCCTGTCCTGAGTCCGGCTTACAAGTCGAGCCGGACGCTCATTTGTCCTGCTTTTCAGTTGTTTCATTATAAATGTTTGACTTTTCGTTATTCTAATGGGTCGATGGTTTCCGTCTCAGGCAGTTCAGAATTTGCAAATTATCATCAGTACATTTTTGTAAGTTACGAATTTACTCGCGAAAGTGATACTTGTACTATTACAACACTATTCAGTGTTGAAAGATCAAGGTAAAAAGCTTACAGATAGAATAACAGACATTTTCTTTAAATATGTTGTTAATTCTAAGATAAAATTATTAGTTCCTTGTGATAAAATGCAAATTTGATTTTTTGAACTTTTATAAATGGGTTCATTAATACATTCGCGAACGGTATGATTTCAGTAAAACACGTTTACATAAGAGAGACTTTGTTGCATTAGCTTGAAAATCCCGAGTGTTCGTTTGAAGATTTTGTTAGTTCGTTGAGGCGTGTAATATTAAATCCATTGACATGCATGGATTTTTACGAAGAATTCATCAAGATGTTTCAAGAAGCAGCAGCCTAAGATACGTTCAAGAACTATACAACTGTTGAAGAAAGGTATTTAAAACTTTTCGAACGTGCTAAAACACTAAGCGAAAAAGGTTTTGAGAATTTGAAGAAAGTCCATTTATATATTCTTTCCATATAAAGTAATAATGCTTTCTGCGAATGGGTATTTTCATTAATGAATGCTGTTTGGATAAAAGAAAGAAACAACTTAATATCTCCACATTTAAGCCTGTTTCAGCTTTGAAGGAAAACAGTGACAATGGAACGTGCAGAGACATATTTAATGCATTTTGCAGGACAAACGTCTATTGAAAGCCGTTCGAGGAGCAGAGAAATATCAATGAGGTAAGAATTTTAACATGTAAATGTAGCTTTCCCAGCTTGCTTGAGCTAAAGATGCCTAAACACAGTTAATGAACTCAATTGTCATATGTGGGGAAAAGGTTTACAAATTCATAAAGTCCGGCTTTCTAAGTCAATGTGTCCGGCTTTTTAATCATTGCCTTCTGGCCACCCTATTCATAGCCTAGTGTAAACTCTTTAGTAAGTGGAGAGGAAAATGAAATGAAATGAAATCTTCGAGTTTTACGTCCCACAGTTATGCCGGCTAGGCTAAAGGAGACGGTGATGATGAGTGATGGATGAAATGGTGGAATGAAGAAAGTGGGAGGGAACGGGAGAACCCCGAGAAAACCCACGCACACGGTGTTTGTCCACCACAAAGTTCACTTGGCGGGGACTGGGATCGAACCCGGGACCCCAAGCACCAGAGGTGAACGCTCTACCACTGAGCCATCGCAGCCCCTTAAGTGGAGAGGAGGTCGTGGATCATGGGTCAGAGTTGATGACGATGGGTTTTGGTGATGGTAGTTCAGAGTGCGTCATGATGGGTCAAGTTTTCATTGAGCCATACCATTTCTGATGGTTTCAGTATTGAATCCGCATAGTTAGAAAGTCTACTGTAATTTCGCAATGTAAGACGAAATTCATTTGGTTCAGTCCTTAAGAGTCTTCATTCCGGCGAAATTAAAATACCGCTAATTTTACAGTAATTATGTGATAATCTTCAAATAGATAAAAGATAATCGAAATGTGGAACAAGAGCGCCCTAGACAATATTATTTTACATGAGAAACCGTTATCACGACTCACTTATCTGCTTTCGAGTTCAAGCCATTTTGAGAATCGGCATTTATTTTCGCGTTTCTAAACGGCTGAAAACGGAAAGCCACTAGGTGACTTGTGGTAACGGTACCTCATGCAAACTAATATTGTCTAGGGCGCTCTTGTTCCATATTTCAATTATCTTTTATCTATTTGAAGATATCACATAATTACTGTAAAATTAGCGGTATTTTAATTTCGCCGGGATGAAGACTCTTAATGGCCAGCTGCCAGTACAGCTCACAGATGACGAGAAGAACCCTAAAACAGGGGAAGCGGGAAAAGGTCAACGACACGGTCAAGTCCATTTTGGGTTTTTGAGGTGTGGTCTATACTTAGATGTCGTCTGCCACTCCGGATAAAGTTATATGTGTGCTATTCCGTGGTGTCATTTGAAACCCCCGTGCGAAAAGTGGGCGAGCCCATACCTACGTCACACTACTTCTGCTAGGGTTCTTATCGTTATCTGTGAGCTGTACTGGAAGTGGTAAAATTTACCACTTTATATATTCTAACCAAAATCCTTCACGTGATGTACACATGACACTCTAACCAAAATCCTTCACGTGATGTACACATGACACTGCTACTTGTTCAAACATAAAATTGGGCGATATACATATGGAGCAGTCTTTGCCATTCTCATCTACCCAAATCTACAGTTTAAATCTCAAATATTATTCTAAGTTCCCCATATAACTCCTCCAAGGATAAAAACAAAACACTAGTCTACGATTTAAAGATTCTTATCTTAGATGTCAAATAAAGCCTCGAAATTACTCAGCACTTTACTTACCTAACGTTGTATCCAAATTACTTTGCGTTAATTGGACTGCTCCACTATCTGTCGGATTGTTAAAAAAATACGAGACCTGTGAATTAAAAAAAAAAAATAGAAGAAAATTAAATTGTGTTAACGAATATACTCGAATCAAGAAGGCATAAACAACATATTTTAGATCTCCTACACTAATCTAACAACTCCAGTCCAAATGTTTCTGTAATATTTACATCGACATAAAGAGATTACTGTTATTATATCTTGTATTATATTCCAGTAACACGAGACATAAGACGCGGATAAGAAGAAATATGTCTGCCCTTTTGGGAATTCATTGTTGTTCCGAAGAGGAGAGAAGAGAGGAACCTCAGCTCACATTAATATTAATCGTACTGAAATGGTCTTAAGCTAGGTTTGTACAGTATTTGCAGGCATATACGAACTAACACAATATTACGTTACTGAGTCCAATTGAAAGGAAATTCGAACACACTCTTGCCATACATCTAGAACAGTCATTTTCAACTGGATGATGTATGACGTGGTAGCGAAGTCTTGCAATTTGAGAAAAGCGGAGAAGAGAAATATGAAGAAAGAAAGCGACAAAATGACGTAGAAAAAAAAGTGTTGGCAATGCACACGCAGTCATAGATCCATAAGGAATGAAACTATTGAGTAAGGTTTCGTTGCAAATGTGGATCCACGAGTAGTAAAACCATTGGCTAAGCTTTCGGCGCAGTCGTAGATTCACTAGTAAAACCAGTGGCTAAGATTTCGATGCAGTTATGGATCCACGAGCAGTAAAACCACTATTTTTTCGATGCAGTCGTGGATCCACGAGTAGTAAAACCATTGACTAAGCTTTCGGCGCAGTCGTAGATTCACTAGTAAAACCAGTGACTAAGATTTCGATGCAGTTATGGATCCACGAGCAGTAAAACCACTATTTTTTCGATGCAGTCGTGGATCCACGAGTAGTAAAACCATTGGCTAAGCTTTCGGCGCAGTCGTAGATTCACTAGTAAAACCAGTGACTAAGATTTCGATGCAGTTATGGATCCACGAGCAGTAAAACCACTATTTTTTCGATGCAGTCGTGGATCCACGAGTAGTAAAACCATTGACTAAGCTTTCGATGCAGTCATAGATCCACGAGTAGTAAAACCACTGACTAAGCTTTCGATGCAGTCATGGATATACGAGTAGTAAAATCAGTCACTATACTTTCAATGCTGTTGCTTGTCTGTCACCATAGTTAACATTCAACATAGTTGTAGAAATATATATATTTTTTAAAAAAAGGCTAATCAAACTGTTAGTGTGCAGTACTGTTACTGTACTTTACAAAAGCAGAACATGAACATTACGAAAGGATGATGAAAAATGGAAGCTTAGGCATATGAACATGGAGAAGGAATGAAGAGACTTGACTAACAGGAATTCAAAACAAAAGACTGGAATCAAAAGAGCAATACTTGAGGTACTCACGAAAATAGTTATCAAACATTATTTAAAAAAAAAAAAAAAAAAAAGTATTCTGTGGAATATAATAGATCAGGCATAAGGTAAACGGAGGAGAGTAAGGATGTAGGATATAAAAATGAAACAAAATTTCTAGCTGTAAGCTAAAGGAGGCCAATTGGTGGAATGAGAATGTGTGAGGAAACGGAAGAACTTCGAGAAACTCCACAGATACGATGTTGTCCACCACAAACTCATATGGCCCTCGATCGAACCAATGACAGGAGCTGAGCGCTCTACCGCCAAGCCACCGTGTCATCGGGAAGGATGTTAGACAAATGATATTAAACAGGCTAAATGTTACATCAAAATGAATATATCTACGAAAGATTACTGTAGATGTTTATGTCTGTGTGTTCTCTCAGGTTCTAGCCCACTTACCATAATGTAAATATAAGTTCACTAAATCAACAGAAGTAGGGTGTCCAGTTCGTTTCCCATGGTACAGAAAAGGTTAAACTAAATTGGAAATTAAAGAGTTGGACTAAGGGATAAAAAGTAAGGATACCAAGAATACAGACGGTGACTCAATGATGGGGCGTTTATCTCAGATGCGTGAGGTCTCTGGTTCGATCCCAGCTCTTGACAAAGACTTGTGATGAACTAACATTGCGTGCGCTGGTTTTCTCGGGGTTCTCCCGTTTACTCCCACTTTATTCATTCCATCATTTCATTCGACATAATCATTAGCGCGTCCTCTATCTTCGGAACATAATCTGGGACATTTAACTAATTATTACAATAATATTAACTCTGTTATTACGTCTTCACTGCATAGGCTGTGTACAGAAGCTTTTAAATGTGTAACAAGTGACCATTAAATACTTACAATGGTATTTAAATACTCATTATTCCATACTGCAAAAATATTGATGTCATATGGAGAAAGATCGGCATTAAATCGTCATTTGATTGGCAATGCATGTGGCAATAAATCGGCTATAAACTAAAGCGCTTAATGGCTCCATCTATTGTCGCGACGAGCATCTCGGCTGGTTTATAGCCGTATACATTCTAACAATATTGCAACCAGAATGTAGCATTTCTCAGCACGTTATTTTCACGACACAGAAAATTCCCCATAAAAGAAACTGTAACTACATCTGGAGCAATTTGCTCGCTCACTGATATGCTACAATCATTCAATATAGAACTATCAATTTCGTTCTTGTAATTATAAATCTCTTATGGATTGTGGAGAGGTATTCTGTCATTTATTTAAATGCAACTCACAGATTCATTGTAACAGCACCGATACATCAAGCAGCGCAGGGAAACTGTTAAAAGCTGTAGTTTCGTACTCGGAATAGCCCGTGCGCCGAATAGTAAAAATAAGGGGCATCTCATAAAGAATACACCTTTTAAAATTACCGCCATTTTTGTTCTGGTAAGTTCGCAACACGGAACGTTACACGATTTTCATCTGTTGTCTTTGTGGGTAGTACCCGTTCAAAAGAAAGTGCGCTTTTATGTCCACTCATGAGATGAAACTGTTGTCCACTCATTGTTTTGCAAGCATTCAATCAGCAAATGCTCTGCGCTTTTCGTGATCGTTTGGCTTCAGTTATGCCATTAAATCTTTAAAACATCAAATAATAAAATATATTTAATTTACTTTTGTATTGAACGAATATACTCGGGATTTTAAAATAAGCTATTTTTGAATGTCTATATTCTGTATTATATATTATATAATATATTCACTTATATTTTCAATCTATTTAAAAAATTAAAAATCAAATAAAACCACTTCAGAATGCTCCAAGATCACTGCCAGATCGAACTCAAGAATGGAGATGGTGCGGGAAAGAACTGATTGTTCCTACATGTAAATCTTTTATTCCGCACCTCCTTCTGTTTCTCGCAAAAATTCGCAAAACATCATCTCTCTATGACTTACGGGTCCCGAGATATGGCTCCTTAAATCTCCGGAAATCGGCCATTTGTTGGCCAATATCACGGGAAAGGTAAGAGTAACGCGAAAAATTCCATCACTTTCTCACAATTTTTGATGGTCTGTCGAATGGAGGGATCAAAATTGAAAAAAAATCGCAAACAACAGAAAGAAAGACAGAGAGAGAGACAGACACACACACACACACAGAGGGGGAAGGAGAGTGTGTATGTGTTCAGTAACGAACGTTTTATGTCATACCTTATACAATCTTCATACCTTTCCAGCAAATATAGGCCTATATATATATATATATATATATATATATATATATATATATATATATATATATATATATATATACTAGCTGAACCTGTGCTCTCTACGATGCGCATATGAGTATAAATCTCCTTCTCATTCCTCACAACATATGTACTACCATGAGCAAAATAAATGACGCGTCTCTTTATTTTGAAGTTTTTTGAAAATATCTCCGTTTTCTTTATATGTTCGAAATTTCGGAAAGTTTCCCCAGCAGGAAACGTTAATAACAAGCCCGTTTTAAATATTTGTGTTAGATATTAGCTTAAAATAAATAAATTAGAAGCGAAAAACATTAAATCGACTGAAATTACGGGAATTACCAACTCTGCTAAAGTGGGAAATTTTCAAGAACGCGAGGGAATTCTGCAGTTCAACACGAAGCAGCGACATCTATGTCATTGAGAGAAATGTGGATTAATTCTACAAACGAAACTTTTAACGAAACATTTCTAATATGTCTTATTACGTGCATTATCTGCAAACTCCAAATATATGAATCTATACTAAGTATTAACGTATAGATAGAGCATATAGTTGAAATTGCCTATGGAAAAGGACGAATTGGTAGCACGATCGTAATGAAAAATCATCTTTACCGTATAACATGTTCAATTTACGTAAGAAAACAAATAGCTCAGTTAGTTAAAGCAACGAGTTTGTATGCCGAAGGTAGCTGGTTCGAATCCCCACAGAGGTGCAACTGTCATTTCTATTACTGTGGTTATTTTATTTACTTTTTATGTGGGAAAGAATCAAATTGTAACATATGTGTAAAACTCATGACGATACAAAAAAAAAAAAAAAAATGTTGTCGCACTTGCATTAGTGTCCCTAAGTTTTGTTTGTAAACAGTTACGTAATTATTTTCCCTGTGCTCACTGCTCACAATATGCTCGCTGGTGCATAATGAATGTTTCCCAGTAAAAGCTAATTCTAATTTGGAGATTTTTATAAAGTTTCACAAAGTTTATCATTAAATAGTCTTCTATCTACTTGTTTGGACACTTTGATACCAGATTTCCCTATTAAATGTTTAATTTTCAGTAGATGTTTCATTACGGAAAAGTTTTACAGTGTATTTGTCTTGAATTGAAATTGTTTTGAATTTACCCCACGAGGTAAGTAGCCCGGAGGAGGGGAACTGAAGTAGCTGATATTCTACGTAAAAGCAACCAATTTTAGATTGATGACGCTTCTTACCTTCAGCACATAATCTTTACGTTAGAGAGTCAGAGAGAAAAATCATTTTTTTTTCTCCCCTTTGACCACTCATCTTAAAGCTCTACATGTAATGATTCGTGTCACATAATTTCGTCTCTCCAAAGATATTCATATAATAATAATTATTATTATTATTATTATTATTATTATTGGCGTAAATGGCGCCCCCACAACCCTGTGGCGTGGGGACCGCACAAGCTGCAAAGTCAAAAAATATATAGAAAGTACGCAGGGACGGACCAGGCCAAATTTTCACCTGGGCAAAGTGACTTTATGGCGCCCTCCCCCCTAGTATTAGCCTATATTTTACATTTTATCCTAGTGTTTTTAATAGTTTAAACCCATTTTTTCAAAAAGACATTCATTACCTAGGAAAACTTCACAAAAAATATGGCCTGCTATAAACAATACGAACAACGCCCCCCCCCCTCCAGCTTGGTCTAGTGGCTAGCATGCCTGCCTTCTGTGGTCCCGGGTCCAATTCCCGGTGGGTTACTGTTGAACGATAAACGTGGTTCGGATTTCACTATAATCAGTATCCACATCTCCTTTGGCCATTAAGGCATAACTGTGGAACGCTAAACTCAAGCAAAGAAACAAACAATACTTACTACCCCTCCACTCTTTATTCTACATGCCATCTCTCAATTTGTCGATACAGTTCCCTTAGTGCTATGAAACTCTTCTTCCATGGTGAAATGGAAAAAGATTATGTAATTGCCGCTACTTTACAAGAATATAAACCAAAAAAGTCAGTAGGAAACACATTATAAAATTTACTTTTTGAGGCTCGTTTTGGCGTCCCTCTGACTCTTGCCCCGCCCAAGGTCCGGCCATGAAAGTATGGACGCATAACTAAGGGCTGCGGACGTGAGGTTAACCTTCATGTTATGCGACTGGTGTTTGAAATGTTCAGTAACTGATGGGTTAGTAAAATAATTTCGACAGTTACTGATATTTAAAGTTTAGCTAAGACAAAGTTACCTAACCAAATACATTTGATATCGCGATGTTACAATTTGATTTTTCCTCACATAAAAAAAGAGAAAAACAATAGTAAAAAAAACTCTTACTCGTATTAGGCTCCAACTAACAACCTAATTCGTACAGACTAGTTGCTCTGACCAACTGAGTTTCGATTTCTTACGCGAAAGAAGTCTGTTATATTACGAGGCATGCTTTCCATTATGATCGTGCTGTTAATTTATTCTTTCGATAGGTAATTTCCACTCTTTGCTTTACCTATATAAATAAATGTATGGATTCATATATTAAGTGTCTTTGGATAATGTGTGAAATAATTTCGCGACATATATACTTGCTTAAATGTATTGTATGCTATGATTTTCCCTGATTGTCTGTTGATATGCTGGTTGGAAAACACACGTCAAAACTATTCGAAGTAATACCAACACAGCTTAAGAATAGGGACTGAACTGAATCATCACTCGATTGACCTTGAGGGCAAAAAACACCAAAGGGTAGCTATAACGAAAGTTCAGCATGCATTTCTGTGGAGCTCTGTTCAGTATCACGGTTCTCTGGCAAACACGTTTGTTCTTAGGAGTATATATTACAAACCTAACCTTTCGATACAGCGCAATTGCAGAGAACCAAAGTAAAGGAATTCTTGCCCTTGTTAAGTTGGGGTACCACCATGTGCAATAAAAAATATCGCGTCTCCTTGAAGTGATACTTTATCGAAAATAACTCGTTTTCCTTTATATATTCGAAGTTTCTGAGGGTTTCAAAATGAGGAAACATTACTGAAAAACAAGGACGCATTTAGGGGTGGGTTCAGGGGGTCCAGACCCCCTCTGAAATTCCAACTTTTCTGTAAATTTAACCTAATTTTGGGGGTTATTTTTTTTTAAAAAAATATTATAATTTATCCTAATATTGAAGTCGGACCCCCAGATAACTTTGGACCCCTCCCGAAATAAATTCCTGCATACGTGCTTGCTGACAAAGATATTTTCAATATATTCGTTAAATAATAAAGTAAAATAACTAAATTAGGAGCAAAAAGCTTCAACACGGTCTAACTTTTGTCCACTGCCAATATTGTTAGAAGGTATATTAATAGCAAAAACTTATAGTCAATGCTTAACCTTGGAACTTCATCCCGAACACAAGCATATTTTCGAAACACACTAAGGCCTAGCCAGAAAGCATTGTAAGCGAGTTACGTTTGGCAACATCGCACGGAAACAAATGAATGCTGAATTGCATTGTAACCCGTTTCTACTACTACTATTTTTATTACTAACTTCGCTATGGATCTGTGGAACTGTATAGTACAACTTATTTTAACGAAAATAAAAAAATAAAAAATTGTTAAATCACTTTTTGAATATTATTTTAAATCTTTTTTTTTAACGAAAGAAGTGTTATAAACTTTTTTTAAAAATAATAAAAATAATCGTCCCTAGTCAGGATTTGAACCCACGCCAAAAGCAATCTTCCTTACTAGCATGCTGCGCTAGCTCACTCAGCTACGAGAGCCGACAGCGTTTATCGTTTATTTTGTGCTATATTCATGTCATGACTCGTGATGTCACCAACAGGATCACGATATAGACGTCATTATTTTTCCTACATTGCAGAGTCCCCCGAGAATTGATCATTGTCTACTCGGACTGGAATTGTCATTTGGAACAAACACTTGAATATGAAGCCGAAAGTTCCTTTCAAATAGACGAAAACTTCGAAAGTTTTAAGAATTTTAATATTTTTGCCTTTTCCCATAAGGGGGTCATAGCCTCTACACCGAAAAGCCCCCCAAGATTTGATCATTGACCACTCGGACTGAAATTCTCATTTGAAACCAAAACTTTAATATGAAGTAAAAAATTAAACTTTTACATCAATTTGAACTGACTGGATTCCGGTTAACCACACCATTATGTTTAGTTTAGTTAAGTGGTAATTTGTGACAGCTTCATATCAACAAAAGAATCCTTCACTTCACCGCTTCCCCCCCCACTCAGGAATCCGTGCTGGATCAGCCACTAGAATCAATAGACACTTTTCCTATTCTTTTTGTCACCCTTGGTTGTGTAGGAGCTCCCTCGAACAAATAAAGAAGCGGTAATATTACAATCAAGGGGAGCTATGTATTAGGTATCTCTTTAGTTACTTACCCCTAACCGCACAGGGTTATCTTCAGTAGAATTAAAAATGCTACGTGATATTCCAATCATGAACGGGGAGAGGGTGATATAAATATATTTTCTTATTCATTTTGTCTGCCCTGCTTATCAGAAATTACGTAACGTTGTCCCTGTTTGTCAGTAACGTTGTCCTTGTCTGTTGGGAGGAAATGAGAGGGGCAAAAAACCGTCGTGCCGCCTCCCACATGGTTGCTCAAATTATTACAAAAGAAAGCATTTTAAACTAAGATGTCTAAGGTTACTATATTAGGTAAGTATGGTATCATGGGCGGCATTAGGGGGGCAAAGGGGGCATTTGTCCCCCCACTTTTTTGAAGTAACCCATTAATGTATATAGTTTCATTTGGAAATGTAATGTTTTTGTATGTATTACGGTCTCATAGAAAAAATGGTGCCATATAATATTTGTCATTGCGTGAGTATATATTGGTTGTTTTCCCGTGAAGTTAAGAAAGCAACAGGAATTGCGTTTTAATTGCCACGGAAAACAGCCCCAAAATTAACCTATTGAAGCACAATAATTCCAGCATACTTTCAATTCAGTGGTATAGAAGCAAAACCTGATAAATCCATTATTCAATTTTGTCAGGAAACGAAGAAGTGACGCCCTTATGCTTCAGAATTGTTGAACATTTTTTTGTTTAGTGATCAATAATACAAATGAGTGAAATCAACAACTAAAGAAAAAAGTTGTTAAGAAATTCTGAAAACATGAGGGCGTAACTTTTTCTTCGTTCCCAGCCAAAATTCAAAAACGAATTTAGAAGGTTTTGCTTCTATACAACCTTCTTACAACGGCTCGATATGTTAGTCAGCCGCTTTGAAACTAATTGAGAGAACATTTGCAAAAAAAAAAAAAAAGTATTTCACAAGGAATTCTTTAATTGCACAAAAATTGACAGTTCCTAAAATGTCTTTTCTTCTTTCTAAAGTAAGGAATATTGATTAAAAAGAGCGTAATAAGAAACAACTTCTACCTTTTCCATTGTTTTGTAGTGTAATATACGAGTGAAGTGGTGTGTTTAGGGGTGTACGAGTTTATACACAATTAGATTTAGTAAATTCAACATAATTCTAGGTTTTAGAATTATTTTGTATAACTGGAGTGTGAAATGATTCTAAGTGTGGTTGTGTTTTGATGTATTCCAAGTGAGTTAAAACTGCACCTAATGGCAACGAACATGTTTCGAGAAGCTGCACAAGCAAATACATGTATTGCTTTAAATGTTGTAGCAAATGTTTGTTGTATTTACTGGCTTTCATTTTCCAAGAGTAATAACATTCATTTAAAAGCATATGTGGAATCAAAAATTAAGTTGTTCATTAATCCCCAGTTTCAATATTACTTCTACATAGCATACCTCATTATTCATTACTATGATTAATATTATCCTTTCTATTCATTTGTTTTGTAAATTTGTTATTAAATAATCTGATTACACAATTTTCTAGACAGAATGTTAAGAGAAAGAAATGAAATGAAAGTTTTGAGTTTTATGTCCCACGCTTATGCCGGCTAGGCTAAAGGAGACGGTGAAGATGATAAATACTGTAAATGAAATGGTGGAATGAAGAAAGTGGGAGGAAACGGGAGAACCCGAGAAAACCTTACCGACAAGGTGTTTGTCCGCCACAAGATCCACTTGGCGGGAGCAGGGTTTGGACCAGGAACCCCATGCACCAGAGGTGAACGATCTACCACTGAGCCACCGCGACCCCCAGAATTTTAAGATGTTCATGAGCAAGTAATCAAATCTCTTCTTACACCTTTGTTGTTTAAGAATACAAAGGGCTAGTGCCTACTTCTGTTGCTCTTGTCAATTTATTTAATAAAATATAAAAATACGATATACGGTATTTTAACTGAAAAAGATAGTATCCTATTAGTTATACAACCTTTCGTCAAACAAAGTGTTGGAAACAACCAGGGAAACTAACAGTGATATAAAAATATTCAGATCATGTCTTGCCCCCCCCCCCACTTTTAACTTCCAATCGCCGCCACTGTATGGCATATTCAGGATTATTATTATTATTATTATTATTATTATATGAATGTCTTTGGAGCACCGAAATTGTGTAAGACGAACCATGGTATGTAGAGGTGGTTTAAGATGGGTGGTCATAGGAGAGGAAAAAACAGGATTTTTCTCTCTGACTCTCTAATGTAAAGATTATGTGCTGAAGGTAAGAAGCGTCATCATTCTACAATAGGTTGCTTTTACGTAGAATATCAGCTACTTCAGTTCTCCTCCTTCGGGCTACTTACCTCATGGGGTAAATTCAAAACAATTTCAATTTAAAACAAATACATTGTAAAACTTTTCCGTAATGAAACATCTAGGGAAAATTAAACATTTAATAGGGAAATCTGGTATCAAAATGTCCAAACAAGTAGATAGAAGATTATTTAATGATAAACATTGTGAAACTTTATAAAAATTTCCAAATTAGAATTAACGTTTACTGGAAAGCATTCGTTATACACCAGCGAGCATATTGTGAGCAGTGAGCACAGGGAAAATAATTACCAAACTGTTTGCAAACAAAAATTAGAGACACTAATGCAAGTGCGACAACATTTTTTTTTTTTTTTTTTTTTGGTATCATGAGTTTTACACATATGTTACAATTTGATTCTTTCCCACATAAAAAATAAATAAAATAACCACAGTAATAGAAATGACAGTTGCACCTCTGTGGGGGTTCGAACCAGCTACCTTCGGCATACAGACTCGTTGCTTTAACTAACTGAGCTATTTGTTTTCTTACGCAAACTGAACATGTTATACGGTAAAGATGATTTTTCATTACGATCGTGCTACCAATTCGTCCTTTTCCATAGGTAATTTCAACTATTTGCTCTATCTAAACGCTAATACTTGGCATAGATTCATATATTTGAAGTTTGCAGATAATGCATGTAATAAGACATATTAGAAATGTTTCGTTAAAAGTTTCGTTTGTAGATTTAATCCGCATTTCTCTCAATGACATAGATGTCGTTGCTTCGTGTTGAACTGTAGAATTCCCTCGAGTTCTTGAAAATTTCCCACTTTAGCAGAGTTGGTAATTCTCGTAATTTCGGTCGATTTAATGTTTTTTGCTTCTAATTTCTTTATTTTAAGCTAATATCTAACACAAATATTTAAAACGGGCTTGTTATTAACGTTTCCTGCTGGGGAAACCTTCCGAAATTTCGAACATATAAAGAAAACGGAGATATTTTCAAAAAACTTCAAAATAAAGAGACGCGTCATTTATTTTGCTCATGGTAGTACATGTCCCTTTACAGACACAAGTGAAAGACGTCTTGATTTTTTTTAAAAAAAATCGGCAAGGGGTATCATAAAGGGGAGATTTTTTCGATTATTTTTTCTCAATATTTCGCACCGTTTGCAAGATTTGAGCCTACTTCCGGTTAGAGTTTCTAATTGATGTATGACCAGTGTTTTCTTTCTTCTTGCATGCAGTATGTAATAAGCAGATACATTACATATACAATTAATTATAATGTCAGTTATATATGGTGTTCATTGGACAAACTACTCAAAAAATAAAGATTTACCTTAAGACTCGAGAAACGGTTATCCTTCCTTTTTCACTATTATTTGGCCATGGAACAAACGCCTGAGACATATACAACCCCAATATACAATATTATGGTGTTGGAATGTATAACACATAGGATATGATATTTTTTTTTTTTAATTTCAACGCTTCCAGCGTACCCTTAAAAATAATGGCCATGCTTTTTTAAATATTCAATTAGAATTGGACAATCTACGCAAAATTTCCAATCGATCAGTGAAAACGTCATCTTTCTAGAGCCTGTAGTTTCCGAGATCTCATTGTCGAAAGGAAGGCCACAAACATATAAATATAGTTTAAAAGAACTCGGAAGATGGAAGCACAACTCACATGCATTGATTTTAGAGAAGGCTTATTAAAATACAAAGGCTTTGAACAATAATTTTATATCATAAACTTTATGAAAAAGATATAGTTAACTAATTTGGACTATTTAAAGTACAAATACTTAAAATGTTTGTCTTTGTTAAACGTGAAATCACACATAACCGTAAATGAAAGATTTGAAAGCCATAGTTATACGTTGGAGCACGGGCGCTTTTAATTGCTATTGTAGCATTTTAATAGATAGATAGGGTATGTATGTATACGAAACATGAAAATTTACTTTATAGCTTTTAATTATGTTGCGTTTTATACACTTTAAGGTGCCATAGTAGTAACAAATTACTTTGAAACGTGTCTGCCAGGTAGACTTTTAAAAAGTTCAAATCAAGTCGATTTCGCAAACTGTTCTTTTCTTTCTCCTGAGCGACAGTCGCTATCTGGTGAACTTTTTAAACTACGTGTCTAGATATTTTTAACTTCTTCCGTTTTTTTGACAATGCCGGCGTTTAAAGTGTGGAGTCAATTAGTTACTAAGGAGTGGTTCTTCGCTTAGACATCGTGCTTGTCTCTCTCTCTCTGTCTTTTACACCTGCCATGTCTGTACAGCGTGCTTGATCCATTCCTAAATTAAAACGATCGTATCAGAAGATACAGCAGAGACAAGAAACGAGGACAGTTCAATAACCTAACTGTTTCTAACAACAAAATAGTTCCTAAAGAGAAAGTCAGAATTGTAGATATATTTGAAATTAACCGTAAGATACTTTAGCAACAAAGTTGGCCCGTATCGAAGGGGGGGGGGTCGGTCCCCTTAAATTTTTGCTGTCCCCACTAAAATTTTCACGGTAGGCTTGCAAAGGAATTGTAATATAGTGATGAACTATAATATGGTTAGATCGGGACCCAACTAACTTCTACCGCCGCCCCCCCTACATTTTTGGACCGGCTACCGGCCTGCAACAAAGATATCTGAAGTAACTTAACTTTACTCAAGCGGAGCGTAAAAGGTGAAAAGTCAGGTTTTCTGTTTTAGTTTAACATCTCCCAAATATGCACCACGGCTAAGAGGGATGGTGACAATGAACGAAATTATGAATAGTTTAAGTGGGAGAACTCTGACAAAACTCATAAACACGGTTTGTCCACCACAAACCCGATTTGGCACGAGCTAGAATCGAACCAGGAATGTTTTCTCATGTTCAACTCCCGATAGGAACAGGTATAATTTACATTCGCCAGCTGAACAGAGAATTAAAGCTTGGTTCGGAGCAGTGGCGCAGCAAAAAATACCTATAGGAAGGGGTAGTAATAACAATTTAGAAGAATCGCGCTTACAAACACATACAGGAAATAAATCAATATACCGGGTGAACCTCAAAGATGTGCACAAACTCCGGAAGATGGTTCGTGACCTCAAAAGAAGATAAAAAGTCATCTTGCATGTTGTCGAATTCCACGTCGTGTAAGAGTGACAGGGGTGCCAACCTGGAACAGACAATCGAATCTTGACAATTAGAACGAAACAAAAAAAAAAAAAAAAAAAGCAATACTTTAAGAAACAAAATTTACAATATTTTTGACACAAAGACTGAATTTTGACACGATAAAAAAAAAAACGACTCATAAAAAGAATTTTTAACAAGTTCGGACATTTTTAACCCTCCCTTTCTGTACGAAGGGTTAACTCGTGTTATGGAAGGAATTAATACTGTTTACTGAACTTTCTTAATTTTATCTTATTACAATTCAAGAGACGAACGACAAAACTTAATTCTGGCCAAAGCAGGGTTGATTGGTATAAACGAAAAAACGAAAACTGTTCGTAAAAGTGTAAGTGTTCGTAAAATCTCGATGAACACACATTTGTGAGTTATCACATTTCACTTCCGTATATTATTCGTATTACATTCAGACCGACTTCTGGGGGGGGGGGGGGGACGGTGGGTTGTCATACTGCTACTTTTAAGGGCTCCAAATTTTAGGATGGGTTATATATATATATATATATATATATATATAGGGTGACCGCGTGACTATGTTACAAAATTTAAGGGATGATTCCTGACACGGAAACAAGAAAAAAAGTTCAAATAAACTTTTGTCCAACGTACATAATTTCGGAGCTACAAGGTGCCGAAAGCGTGGGAAACTGACATTCAAAGCTCTATAGCTCGACTATGGTGAATGATAGAGCTAATGCGGCATGGTCACGTCAAAGACACCGAAGCTGCTGTATTCAAAAATGCTTAGGTCGAGATCGTGCAATTCGTGCACAAGGCATTCCCCAAAGGAGCGTAGGGATTCCCGGATAATCTGTCAAGAAAGATGGGTCGAAAAGGATACGGGACGGATGAATAGCTGTCCCAACTGCTAGCAATAATGCGTCTGTATTAAGTCGATATCTCGCACAAGCACAAAATGGCGAACAGTTTTATACGTGCCATGTGTGGTTGCATAACGCGCACTAAATAAGAATGGGAAACATGAAATGAAAATGTGAATAATTTAGTACAAATGTTAAATACATGATATTACGCTGTCCTATCATTGAACATACGCATTTAATAAAAGGCAATAGTCATGAAACGTTCTAAAATGTTGTAAAAGGATCACACTATTAGTCTTTCTTCCATGTATTGTTGTCATTGAAAACAAATAAACAAAACTGAGCGAAACAACCATAATGCAAAAGAGGTTGTTTCCTAAAAACAAAAGTCACAAGAATGGGAATAATGTCTTCAATCAACATTTTACTGCAGGATTGAATGCAGCCAAGAACATCAATTACCTGTAAACGAGACAAATCTCCCAATTATCCTACAATAGGTGATGGACATGGCGTCCCTCTACTTCAACACAGGCGTTACAGCGTCGCAGTAAGATCTGACGCATCCGCTGTAACAACCCAGGATCTGTTCTTATAGTATCACAGACAGCGAGTATTCGTGCTAAGTTCTTCTGCGTTGTCTATAGACGTTTCATAGACAAGTGTTTTGACATGACCCCACAAGAAAAAATTAAGTGGATTCAAATCTGGGGAACGTGCATGCCAATTACAAGGACCGCCTCTTCCAATCCATCTATCACGAAACGTTTGATTCAAATACTCTCGAGCACTAGCTGAAAAGTGGGCTGGGGCGCCATCATGTTGAAACCACATCCGTTGACGAACACCGAGAGGGACATCCTCTAATAACTCTGGAAGTATGTCTCGCAGGAATCTCGTATACACTGGTGCAGTTAATCGTGGTGGTAGTAAATATGGACCTATTATCTGATCACTGATAATACCCGCCCACATATTTATGGCGAATCGGTCTTGGTGGCCCCTTTCCACAATTGCATAAGGATTTTCGTCTGCCCATACATGACTATTGTGACTATTAAATATCCCGTCTTTCGTAAAACAAGCTTCGTCGGTGAAAAGCAGGTAGGAAGCAAACTGTGGATCAATTACAGAGCGTTGGAGAAACCACTCTCAAAACCGAACGCGAGGTTGAAAGTCAGTTGGACGTAAGGCCTGAACCCTCTGCGGGTGATGGGGGTGTAACTGTTGCTCGTGTACTACTTTCCAAACAGTATCTTGTGCTACTCCCCTTTCACGTGCTACTTTCCGGGTACTTACTGTTGGGTCTTGGGTGAAACGGTCAAGCACTTGTTCTTCAAAGTTCGGAGTACTTGTGGTTCTTCGTCTTCCTTGGTCGTAGTATTGAGGTTGTAAATTCCCCGTGTCTCGTAAGCGTTGAAAAAGTCTGGCAAACATAGTATGGGCTGGATGTCTTCTTTCTGGATACTTCAGTCGATATAACCTATTAGCTTGTCGACTGTTGCCATTTGCTTGACCGTATACAAATATCATGTGCGCAAGTTCTGCTATCGAATACTCCATTTGATCTCACATTCGAACAAGCAATGCACAAACTGCACTAAGGAACTCGTACGCTACGAACAAAACCACATGAAGAATGACCTTCCACCTTCCACAACACCTTCTAGTAGGGTTGTCTTATACTTTCCTTACCTTCGATTGTTTTCTACGACAGAAGGAAGAACAAATGCTTGTGATCGAACCTGCAAACTGTGGTGTACTTCAGGTGATAGCACCGTCTGTGAAAACAAAATATCTTCTAAACAATAACAATACGACATGTTAAGCATTCTAGACAAAATCTCGGAATCAGTCCTGCAAAACATCGGAAGCAGCGACTAAAACAAACGTCCTGATAAATTGTTTTTCCTTGTTCTTTTTCAATGTTCGGGTAACGCACATTACGGCTAATGATAAGAAACGGATATTTTACTGTTGTTCTCTGGCAGTGGTCAAATTAACATGGGATGGCGGAAAAATCCCCCTCTCGTAAAAAGTATCCTCGGCTCGTATCATCAAATGAAATAAAGTTTCTGCCTGGAAGAAAGCACCCATATCCCCCGGTTTTTCCCCCTTAGTTTTACTTGCTTTCAATGACAAAACTACATGAAAGAAAACAATGATAGTGTGATGTTTGTACAACATTTTAGTACGTTTCATGATTATTCCCTTTATTAAACGCGTCTATACGTACAATGAACAGGATAGTGTACTATCATGTATTTACCATTTGTACTAAATTATTCACATTTTCCTTTCATATTTTCCCCACTCTTATTTAGTGCGCGTTATGCAACCACACATGGCACGTATAAAACTGTTCGCCATTTTGTGCTTGTGCGAGATATCGACTTAGTACAGACGCATTATTGCTAGCAGTTGGGACAGCTATTCATCCGTCCCGTATCCTTTTCGACCCATCTTTCTTGACAGATTATCCGGGAATCCCTACGCTCCTTTGGGGAATGCCTTGTGCACGAATCGCACGATCTCGACCTAAGCATTTTTGAATACAGCAGCTTCGGTGTCTTTGACGTGACCATGCCGCATTAGCTCTATCATTCACCATAGTCGAGCTATAGAGCTTTGAATGTCAGTTTCCCACGCTTTCGGCACCTTGTAGCTCCGAAATTATGTACGTTGGACAAAAGTTTATTTGAACTTTTTTTCTTGTTTCCGTGTCAGGAATCATCCCTTAAATTTTGTAACATAGTCACGCGGTCACCCTATATATATATTTGTATAAAATAAGAAAGCTTCCTCTTCTGGACAATCGCCCCCCCCCTGAATCCGCCCCTGTTCAGACCTAAATTCCCCATTCATTACTCAAGGAGATTATACTACAAAAGCAACTTGTGTTTTTCTTTTATAAGTTTATGAATGTTTCATTTGTGATTTTTTTTTTTTTTTTTTTTTTTGTAGTTTATTATTGTTATGCAATTGCAACCAAAGGAAAGTTCTAAATATTGTTTCGTTTTAATAAATGTTTACTATTGATAAAATACATCGAAGTGCCGTACTTTTTCTTTTTTTGGGGGGGGGGGTGGGGCATACAAACCCCATGAGAGGCGTTTATTGAAATCAGAAGTAACTTTGGTATCTATTTATGTATAAATGGATCAGAGCCAAAGTGGACTCAAATAATTCGTATCTTTATTCACTTTTCTTGCTGATATGCACATTAAGTCGTTCTACTTTAGTCGTCGTTGGACTAATAAAAGTCGTAGTAAACTAACTTAAAGCTAATTAGCTTTCTGTACTCTGCAGTACTTTGAAATTATCCATATATAATTCTGTACACTTGGTTTCACTTGTGCAATTGTTTATCTTTTTGTCCTTCTGATATGACTCTTGACAATTATATTAACAGGTATGTAAAGATCAGTACAACGCATTTTTATCAGGAGTCCTTCGTGAGTGAGTCGACAGACGTATCGCATTTGTGGCCAATTAGCCCCGGTTTCGAGTTCAAATGGTGGGCAATTTCTCTCGGATGTAAGCCGAGAAGCGGTTTGGATTCCGCTTTATGTTCACGGGACCCCTTCCAGCACAATCCGGTTGTTGCATAATAACACCAAGGCGAAACTTATTTCTGTCCATATGTGATATAAATACACAGAGCAAATTATTTAAACCAAAAAGAAAAAAAAAGACTGGTTTAAACCTAAAACACAGTTTTTTTTTCAATAAAAACCATGGTTTTTGCCAACCTTAGGCCAAGGCCTTACACCTGGCTTAATACAGAGTAATTCTTATATTATCATTGAATATAAAAGACACTAACATTATATTATAATCTCCATCAATTCATGTTACAATGAAAGGTATATATATATTCTTTTGTATTGTCTACATCTGCTCACAAACGTAACTGAAACACACACTAGCTATCTTTATCTTTTACTGATAATAAAACGGATACACTTGTTCATTACTATATTTAATCTTCCTAATACGTTATAATTTCAGTGGGAAAACTGAAGCAATGTTTAGAAATGAGCTTGTAATTTTTTTTTTCTCCTTGTGCAGAATGCTTCATAATTTGACGTGACTGATTGCTAAGTATACGTCATAACAGATGTTTTTTTTTTCTTTCTTTCAACTCAACTGTTTGGAAAGGGAATAATGAGTTGCTTATAATATTTGTTTTACTTGTGTGATAGAAAAGGTTGTCTTGTCTGAACATTCCATGGAAGAATCTAGATTTGTAGCTTTCAATACGGGCGGACCGGTTAAAAAAAGGGGGGAGCAGGTCCGTATGCAGGGGGTCTAGGGGGCCGGGCCCCCCTAAATTTTCGAGACCCCATAAAATTTTCACGGTAGGCTTGGAAATGAACTATAATATGGTGATGAACTATAATATAGTTAGATCGCCCCCCCCCCTAATTTTTGGGCTGGCTACCGGCCTGGGGGGGAAGCTGGAAACTATTCAATATTTAATTCTAGTATTTCTTATTAACATTATTACTTTTTATTAAAATAATAAATGCAAAAATTACTTTCATTTTGCATTCGGAATGTCACACATTAATGATAAAATGAAATGAAATCTTTGTTTTACGTCCATCGCTTATGTCGGTTAGGCTAACGGAGACGGTGATGATGAGAAATGAATGAAGTGATAGAAACGGGAGAACTCCGAGAAAATCCATGCGCACGGTGTTTTGAACTCCACAAAGCTCACTTGGCGCGAGTTGGATCGAACCAAGGACTCCATGCACCACAGGTGAACGCTCTACCACTGAGCCACCGCAGTCCCCCACACATGAATAATACTAACAGACCAAAATCATATCCACGGAGAAATAAAATATCAACTACAAGCAAGGAATTCGTATGACACTCTATCACTTGGAAACGTTTAGAAGGTGTGAATGGTCTATAGTAGGGTTTCTTAACCTGGGGGTATCCATATTAAAACTATTTTAAATTGAAAAATTGTAATGTATATTAACCATGTTAATAAATTATAAGTTTCAAAAAAAAAAAAAAAAAGGCATCTAATACCGAAAAAATATTTTGTTCTGATAGTTTTTTTTTTTAAACATACTGTTAAGAACAACAGAAAATAGGTCTACTAAATGCTTTCAACAGGTGTAGAGTTGTTTAAAAATTAATTTAAATGAAAGAGGTACGACATGAAACTAATGAGAACTGCATATTGAAATACCAGAAATATACAAATGCAACAAAACCTCCATGTTGAAATACTATTAAAATTAAAAGCTAATGAGATACCTAAGCATAGTGTGATTTCACGAGTACGGCAATATCCGGTTCAATCTTCATTATCAACTCACTCACAATACTCAAAAACCTTTTTTTTTTTTTTTTTACAACTGTCCAAGTTTTTTTTAAAAACCAAAATTAGAAATCACTTGTTTTTTATCATATGATCCAAAATTAAGGGAATTATGAAGTTTTAAAATTTTCAAACGGCCTCCATTTTGAAACAGCATGACGGATCGGATTCGACATTTGTAATATGAATGAACTGACGGAATTCAGTTTTAATCCATTCGCTTTTAGGGAAGTTCCTGTACCCACTATATACAAGAAATGGATTCTACTATTAATAGAAATAAATGGATAAGTGAGATATCCGCAATAGGCATATTAGAAATCTCACACAAGCTTATTACAAACCAGAAACTGTATAAGGGGGTCGCTGGCAAGAGGATCAGTGGTCGGAGTGAGACGGTATGCGGTGGTATGGTATACCGCCTCTGGTTTTTCAGTGATCAAGACATACCGTCACTGGAGAGTAGATGCTACATATCTTTAATAAATCCATTTTATACACAGGAATTGACAACATCGATATTTTTGTTATCTTTTTCCTATAGCCTATTTCTTCAAAGAAGTCCTAAGTCCTATATATCTATTATTATTGTTGTTGTTTTAGTATTGTTTCATCTCTTAGATTTGTTAGATATTCCAGTGTAAATTGGCGTTCAGCTGTATCTGGAATTGTGTTTGAAAATAAATAAATAAGTTCATCTAGTTTACATTTTGATGTCTCAATGCATATAAATATCATGTTTTGAGCATGGGCGGATTTAGGGGTTGTCTGCTGTGGAAGGAGGATCTTCCGGGGATTTAGAATATTCCTCAGTCGAGTGAGGGTGTCTGGGAGTTTTCTTACATGAAATTAAGTTAAAACCCCGGTTTTTGAACATTTTCGTGCATAATTCTCTCTAATACAACATAAAGGGATATATATTTTTTTTTCAGAAAGTTGTTGGGTGGGGATCAAAGTCTCTCCAATGATTTTCAGTTATTATGTAAATAGAAATGCAATTTTTAGACAACATACCCTCACTGTATTTCAACATTTAGATAGTTGGTATGTCGAGTCAAAATCTAAAACATACCGTCTCTACTTTTCCCCCCACTTCGAACACTGAAGAGGATCTGATAAAATGGGGGTCACAATAGGAATTAGGTTGAGAAACACTGGTCTACAGTATAAAATATATTGATGAAGGAAAAGCAAGATGATGAAGTGACATTTTTATTGAAATTAAATACGGTTGTGTAACACTTCTAGCGTTTTGAGGATTCATCTAACCATGTAAACCTAACTGAAGCTTAATGAAAATGTGTTAATAACTGCTTGAGATACCAGACCATAATAGCAGTGTGATATCCCCGACTGTAATATAAAGGTAACCATGAAAGTTCTGTTGCTTTTAGTGGAAATCTGTGTTTCACTTGCCCTTACACCGTGAGTTCCATGTGAATGGAGATAAGGCGAAGGTCAGTTGTTGGTGTGCCTATATCCAACATACAACCAGGTTATGGCAGTTCAGTTGGATCGTGAACTTAAGGACAGAATGAACATGGGTCAATCCATCTGAAGTGGTCCAAAGATGGGGAAAATGGTTGTTCGACCATCTCCGAAAATTATAAAACTTTGAATGTGATGAACCTTGTGTATGAGAAGGTCAATAACACTATTTACGTTGTTGTATGTTCGAGTGTTCCTGAATGGCGGCCATCTTTGTTGTCGGTGGAGTGCCATTGTTTTGTATTTGCAAGCGTTTACGAAAACTACAGTTGCTCAGGACGTACGTACCACACGAACTCCAAACAAAAACGAATATTTAGAGGAGAGACTGAGGTACACTGAGAATATATAATCTTGCTTCCAAATCAATATACAGGATTGCAAACTAATACATTAAATTACCAGAAAAGGTACAGAAAAGTGCTAGAAATTGCTGCTTAGGCCACAAAGTAATTCTGTATGTGAATAAGCTATTGCAAAAAAAAAAAAAAAAAAAATCATGACTGATATTACATAGAGAAAAAAGTGAAGACGGGAAAAAACGCGAAGAAAGTACACGTGTGATGATGATCGTAGCCCGGAAAATTTTAAAATATTTTGATATGTTTCATGCTAGATCTCAAAAACTATGCACGGTGAAGCAATTAGGCCTGCTTATGTTTGCGTTCAGTTGTGTAAAAGCTTGCGAGTGCTTGGTGTTTGTTCCATCTTTCTAGCTCCATGATTATTGCCACATCTATATGGTAAGGGGGTTAGCTCCCCCTTGCACCCACGATATCCATCCTCGAAATGGACCGCGGTATTAAGGCACTTAATATATCAGCAAAGTATCATTGAAATCCAATTCCAGTTATGGAAGTTACTGTGTCCACAAGGTTGCGTTACACATAACTATTCTATCCTGCTGAAAATGGAGTATTTGTGGAAAAAATGTAAAATGATTGTTGTTTCCCTTCTCTTCTATAGCATTACAGCAACAGTTTTAGTAGCTGTAATTACAACAAGTTCTTACAATTACACGATTTAAGCAGTGTTGCAAATTTCAGCAATGTTTATCATATCTCCGGAACGGTTTGAGATATTGAAGTGCTGTAAACGGCACAATAATTTACACATCCATTACAAACCACACAAGTAACTAGATGTGATACTTATCTCAGCATTTTTTAAAATAAATGCTTTCAAAAGAAATTAAAATTTTCAAGCCCAGGTAACTTCGTTCCTATTAATTTGAAACAAGTCACACCATGACCATGGTATTTAATACTGAAGTACTAGGTACTTTCGATTTGCATTGCGCTGTGCGTCTCCGTTATGCTGCATTTGCGATAGAGGCTTCCGAACTTTGGATGTTTGTGATATTATAACACCCTTAGTTTGCAACACTGAATAATATAAGTGGTATTTGAAGTTTACGTTTGACACGTTAATTTGAAATATGTAATAATCTGACGTAGTGCCATTTGAAAAATATATAACTATTGGGTTGGTAACACTGTATACTGAGTCTTTCTGTCTAATACATACAAAGATATACCACTTCTTATAGTTGCTTCGTGCAAAGTTTCGCTTTTCTCTCTCTTTTGGTTTGACCGTTATAGCAGATGGTCAAGATAAATTAACCACTCTGTAAACGTGGCAATGATCATGGAGCTACAAAGACGGAACAAACGCTATTCACAAGCTTTTGCACAACTGAACACAACCAAAAGCGGGCCTAATTGCTGAAAAATGCGTAGTTTTTGAGATCTAGCATGAAACATATCAAAATATTTAAATTTTTCCGGGCTACGACCATCGTTACGCGCGTGCTTTTTTCGCGTATTTACCATGTCCTCACTTTTTTCTCCATGTAATATCAGTCATGATTTTCTTGCAATAGTTTATTCACATACAGAATTATTTTGTGGCTTAAGCAGCAATTTTTAGCACTTTTTCCTCAGATATTTCGCCTCAAACATGGAATCAAAATAAACTTCAACTTTTGGACTCCCATAAATCTACGATACCAGTAGTATCATAGCTATCGATATTTGTGCAGATTCTTTATAAGCAATAGTATTCAGCACAAAACTTATGAACCCCTCAGTTTATGCCATTCTACAAGTAAAATACAGCCCCTTTAAAAGTGCAACTTTCTGTATTTTTTTCTTGTGATTTTATGCATTATTTTGCAACCCTGCATATTTATTTGGAAAAATGAAAGCGTTGAGTTTTACGTCCCACGGTTATGCCGTTTAGGCTAAAGGAGACGGTGATGATGAGTAATGAGTGAAATGGTGGAATGAAGAAAGTGGGAGGAAACGGGAGAACCCCGAGAAAACCCACGCACACGGTGTTTGTCCACCACAAAGTTCACTTGGCGGGGGCTGGGATCGAACCCGGGACCCCAAGCACCACATATTTATTTAGAAGCAAGATTATATATTCTCCGTGTACGTCAGTTTCTCCTCTAAATATGGTTTTTGTTTGGAGTTCGTGTGATACGTACGTCCTGAGCAACTGTAGTTTTCGTAAACGCTTGCAAATGCAAAAAATGACACTCCACCGATAATAAAGATGACCGTCATTCAGGAACACTTGTAGACACGTCAACGTGATTAGTGCTACAGACCTTCTCATACACAAGGTTCATCACACTCAAAGATTTATAGTTTTCGGAGATGTTCGAGCAACCACCTCTGGACCACTTCGTATGGATTAACCAAATGGGACCTCCACGTTTTCAAACTGGGGTCAAACGCCGCTGCAGCGGGGCGGAAGATATGCGGGTTTCGTGACTACTCGGACAGTGCAGCGGTGGTTTAAAAGAGTTTAAGGACGGTGATGAAACACTCGAAGACATGCCACATGCCGGAAAAACCAACACATGTACAAAATAAAGATCTTCAGGCAGCAATTGATGCGACTGTCAGCATTGAGCCAGACATGGGAGGAACTCGGACTACAATTCAGTGTGAATGGACAAACTACTCGGCAGCACCTCCATTAATTTGGGAAGCACTACAAGTTTGGTCGATGATTTGACTCCAGGCCAGAAGGCAACGCGAGCAGACATCTATGTTTCTTTGCTATCTCGTCTGAGGAAAGAGCCATTTCTGAACAAGGCGTTGATATGTGATGAGAAGTGGGTCCTGTACGAAGCTCCACGGCGCCGTCATCCTTAGTTAGCATCCCATGAACCGATTCGAAAACAACCGAAATCAGCATCCACCACAACGTCGTCCTCCTCGCCGCATCGTGAACTGCTATCAGCTGGTCAGAGCATCAATGTAACTGTGTACTGTCAGAAGTTGAGCCGTGACCAAGAAAAACTCTGGAGCCAGCACTTCTAAATCACAAGGGGATCCTCCTGTTACAGGACAACGCTAAGTCCCACGTGGCTAGGATGACCCGGGATACCATTTTACGCCTTGGGTGGGAAACACTATTGCATCCGCCACACTCACCGGTCATTGCACCGTCTGATTATCACATGTTACATTCCTTGGATAATAATCTTAGAGGACGCCAGTGCAAATCCCTAGTAGAGGAGCAAAATGTACTTGATACCTTCTTCGCTTCACGGCCCACCAAGTTCTACCGCGATGGAATCCATGGCCTTCTACAGAACGTTGATAGAAGGTCGTCTATGCTGATGGGGACTATTTTTAATCTTCCAGGTACGCCTTAGGTGACATATCGATGTTCGAAAGTGGTGGGTGAAAAAGCGATAGAACTTTCTTGGTTACATTTATACATTCATTTCCAGGTATTCTAGAGGGAAACAGTGTCGCACACCGCAACACAAGATCATTTAATGGGGAGGGGACATATATTTTTTTTTATGTTAAAAACGAAAGAAAATCTACAATCAAACAGTTAACAGAAAAATTCTGGCCCGCACTGGGAACTGGATCAGGATTCACTCACACTAATTATATACCGGTATTTTAACGGAAGCACTTAAATATAAGGAAAGTTATGGAAAAATAAACACGAGAACGAATCGAACAAGGATTTCATCATGATATTTTTCACAACGAACGAAGTAATTGCATATGGAACAGTCTTCCAAGCATACAATATTCAGCTACTTCACAAGCACAAATTTTGTTTTGTCTTCTGAATAACATTTAAAGAGTCTGGTGTTTGTATATGCTTACTAAACCTGAACTAGCGACAATTCATGGAAAGTGATTTTTGTTTGCCGTTGTTATTCCTTTAAAAGCTGAGGCTCTAACAAGGTTAACGTTGTTCAACCTCCTTGTAGGTTGTTTTTTTTTTTTTATTTATTTATTTATTTATTTGCTATAGAACCACTACACAAGATCAGTATTTTCGCGCGGTTCGGGTGAATTGTTCATGCACGAAAACTCAAAAATGGAGGTTTTATTAAAACATATTTACTTTCTTTCTTTACTTGATAACTCGTGTTTTGTTAATGAACTATGTCAAGAATTCATATATAAAAGAATGTATGTATGTGTTTGACTTACCAGACTTTCGTATAAAAAGCCACTATAGGCACCAACTTTTGTACACAGAAATTCACATAAAAATCACATAGAGACACCAACTTTGGTAGACAGACTTTCGTATAAAAAATCACATACAAACACAAACTTTGGTACACAGACATTTGCATAAAAAGTCACCTATAGCCACCAACTTTTGTACACAGACAGACTTACACTTAAAATGTCAGCTACAGCCACCAAATTTTGTACACTTTTGCATAAAAAGTCACCTATAACTTTTGAACACAGATATATTTGCATCAGATCTAATAGAATATGAAGCCTTTTTTTCGATTTCCTTCTTGAGAGGGGAGGGGAAGGTCACATGTTCTTTAGGCAGGGGTGCCAACAGAGGGGGACTGTGACGCAAACTGCGTCATTGAAATATTTGGAGGGGGGGTTAAAATCTATATAAATATGTTTGAGGGGGTGTAAAAATTAATCGAAAAGATTTTTTTTTTCATGGTAGAACACCTACGGATAGACAATTGGGGGGGGGGGGGTGCGTCATGGACATAAGGGGGTGGGCACCACTGCTTTAGGTGAGTATCTCTGAAGCTCCTCAAGAGAGAAACCACACTACTCGACGATCTTCCAGGTTGCATACTGTTTACTTTGTGGGAAGAGACGGACAATTCTGCTAGTGATGTAATCGAATTTGCTACGGACATGCACAACAAGCATGGTGGAATTACGAATTGGGTGACGAACTTATGGACACGGAATCAGTCAGACCCACCACAACTGGTCACCCAAACAGATCAGGAGACAAGTCACCATCTTAATACACGTGAAAAAAAAGCGAAATCTTTCAGTTTTACGTCCCACGCGAATGCCGGTTATGCTAAAGGAGATGGTGATGAGAAATGAATGAAATGCTGGAATAAAGAAAGTGGGAGGAAACGGGAGAACCCCGAGAAAACCCACGAGCACGGTATTTGTCCACCATAAAGTCCATACCGGCGCGAGCTGCGATCGAACCAGGGACCCCAAGCACCGGAGGTAAACGCTCTACCACTGAGCCACAGCGCCTCCACTTAATACACGTAATGAATAAGTATGAGGTTACTAAAGTACTTCCAGCAAACGCGATTCTCTTCTCTTCTGTGATCTGTATCTGTTAAAGCATTGCACTGAAAGATAAGTACAAGGTTTATCATCAGAGTATACGAACGTGAGAATCACAGAAAAGAGAAAACTGTGTGCTTGACATGAGGGATCATCCAAGTTTAATCGAGCAAACCTGTAAAACTTGTCGTGTACGAATAGAATATAAGAGATGCCGTTGAGCCCAAAACAGGGCTTTGTTAAATCTTTTACTATAGTCTGCAGGGCTCATAGTGGTCTGGTCTCTTGTAAATAGTTGAAAAGTGATCAAAAGCATACGAAAAAGTGGCCAAAATCTCATCATGCCCCTTTTTTCCTTTGTCATTTCTCCATTACCTCTGTTTGTTGTTTTGTTTCATCTTTTCTTCTTTACTTCTTCTTTTTGAGCTTCCTCCTTTCATAGGTTTTCTAAGTATGCTTTGCAGTTACGGTAAGCAGACTTAGCATATGTACGAGGCTTTTAAGTAAGTGGAACCAGTTCTGGCCTATTTCCGAATTTCTTTATCCCAGACATTATATTTAACTTAGCATTGAGAGTTCTCAAACCCGTGAAATATTCAAATTCATCACCTACTGTTAAGAACATACAAGAAGCATAACACAAGACGAACATGGAGAACCACACAAACACTCACACACAACGTTGAGCGAAGCGTTAACTATTACGAGAGGAAACAAAGACTATTATGATAGAAGAAAGAATAGACACAGAATGGTTCTCAACCCCACCTTGAGAGCTTAAGCATCCACCAACCATCTACTGTGCTTCAGAAAGAATAAAAGCTGAAGTGAGAATAAAGCTGACTGTTTCACATGTGGCAGCAAGTACTAAAGCTTTCAGAAGAGTAATGAGTAGCAAGTTTCTGCCTTTTTCCATTTATTTTTATATTTTTCTTAGAAAACTGCCAATGCAAGATAAATCACACGAAAAAGTTATTTTACCTCCCCAAAAAGTAACTTTTAGTGACAAGTTTGAAAAAAAAAAGTAACTTTTAGTGACCAACTTCAAAAAAAGTAACTTAGTTTTAAAAAAAAGTGACTCGCTATGAGCCCTGTAGTCTGTGATCAAAATCACTGTTATTTTTAAAGTATGGGATGATGAATAAACATGAAATTATATTTGACATATTCCAGACAAAGTACTTGATTAAGAAACGTCAAACCGGGAATCAAACAAATGATTACTCGACCTCGAGTAATGGACATAATTAATTAGGCATAAAATCATCCATTATCTACTAAGGCATAAAATCATCCATCATCTCCATTAGCTGGGGTTGGCTTTTCTGATCGCTGTCCAAAACTTGTTTCTATCTTGTTGGAACAGGGGAGTTATAATAGCCATTGTTTTGATACACTTCTTCAAATTTTATATTCGTTCCATATATATATATATATAAGTATGCTGCCATAATTGCCCCATAGCATCCATAACAAAATAGGAAAATTATAGCACCCTTGATAAATTGTGTCAACTATTGTAATACCTTGTGTGATTTTTTTTTTTTTTTTTTTTTTTTTAGTCCTTTACAATATGGCAAAATAAACATCTCGTATATAATGGTCAGTTCAAAAATTAACGCCAAAATCTTATGAAATCTCCGTGCGGTTGTGATTTGATTTGATTTTGTGTTTAGCGTCTCTTTCAGCAGTGAGGCCATATTAAACGTGGACCTATAGCTTAACGTGGGGTCCGTAATATAATCTCCCGGTGAGAATCGAACCTGGTTCTCCCATGCTAAAGGCGTATATGCTAACCGCTTATCCACGATGCAGCTTGTGCGGTGGATGGAAGCAGTTTTTTTATTATTATGATTCTTGTTTCTTGTACGTGTTATGCTAAACAACACATAGCCCTATTATACTGAATTGAGCTATAAAACTTAGATACACTGAAATAGTATTGCCCCACACACCCCTAACAATAGCTCTTTTGACTTTGTAAGGAGGTTGCAGATAACACCATCTCCAATGACGGTACTCTGCTTCTCATACACCAAGATTTGTCCTAGCAAATTTCATTATATTTGGTCTAGGAATTAATTCGTGCGGGTGGACAAGAGATGGCGCAACGAACGGAGCATCCCAGAGTTCCGTGTATCCACACATGTGTTGCAAACCCCTGTCATCGCGTATCGTTCGTAGTATAGGGCAGTGGATTAAAGCGTCAACAACACCAGTTTGTAGTTAAGTGAACATGGCGCAATTTGTGCCTGATAAAGTGTTTTTGCGGGGTGTCCTGCTGCATTACTTTAACATGCAGGAAAGTGCGACTGAAAGTCATCGTATTTTGGTGGAAGTGTATGGTGACCATGCTCTAGCTGAGCGAACGTGTCAGAAGTGGTTTGCACGGTTTAGAAGTGGTGATTTCGGCTTGGCAGACCAAGAGCGAGCTGGACAGCCAAAAAAATTTCAAGAAGAAGAATTGACAGCATTGCTCGAGCAGGATTCGTGTCAAACGCAGGAACAACTTGCAGCAGCATTAGGCGTTGATCAAACAACAGTCTCCAAACGCTTGAAAGCCATGGGAATGATTCAAAAGATGTCACATTAGGTTCCACATGAATTGAAAGACAGAGACGTTGAAAGACGAAAAACCATTTGCGAATTGCTGCTTCAACGACAGAGCAGAAAGGGGTTTCTGCATCGAATTATTACGGGTGATGAGAAGTGGATCCATTACGAGAACCCTAAACGAAAAAAGGCCTGGGTGAAACCAGGTGAACCAGGTCCATCACAACCAAAACGAGATATTCACTGTGCAAAGGTTATGCTGTGCATACGGTGGGATATGAAAGGTGTGGTGTACTATGAGCTGCTGCAACCGGGTGAAACTATGAATGGAGAACGTTATCGACGACAATTAATGCGTTTGAAGCAAGCTCTGGCCAGAACACGACCAGAATGGGAGAACGGACATGATAAACTTATTGTTCAACATGATAACGCTCGCCCACATGTCGCAAAACCGGTCAAAACCTATTTAGAAAATGTCGGATGGGAAGTTTTACCCCACCCGCCGTATTCACCAGACGTTGCTCCTTCGGACTACTACTTGTTCGATTGCATGAACAACGATTTGATTGGACAGCGGTTTACTTCTTCAGAAGATATCGAAACATGGGTCTCTGACTGGATTGCTTCCAAGGATGAGGACTTCTTTCGCCACGGAATCCGTACATTGCCTGACAGATGGGCGAAAGTGGTGGCTAGCGATGGACAATATTTTTCTTAAGGTATTTATGTATTTTGTGTTTGTACTACAGCTTCAATGTGTGCGTACCAACCGCACGAATTAATTCCTAGACCAAATATTATGACCAATAATTTCATTTTTCTAAGCGAATATCAAGGACCGAGAGCTAATGAAACATCCTGTATTATTCCCCTTGTTTCACACAATACCTGAACTCTATTAAAGTACACACTGATAAAATTGTTATCTAAAAAAAATACCTACTTCTGTTAAGCCTTAATTCATAACAACTCTGCAAAAGGAAATATATTTTCAGATAAAAACCAACAAGGAAAGCAAAGGAAACTATACCACAATAAATACGAATTGTAGCTGCGCAGGTGCTATTAGATGCAATGGTTGCGGTGTTGTCAAACTTAGCTTCCAGAGCAACCCTTCAACAAGATTTACTACAAATATCAGTTTACGCTTGTAAATGTGGAAGACTGGTTCATAGCGCTTTAGAAATGAATAACATGACGCAATGAATATGAGATGACAATATACGTTAGAAAGACAAAGGAATCGTGACTGGAACGAAGCAATCGAACGAACAGACCCCACGTTCGCGTACTCTTTATCTTAGGCTCATGATTAGTACATCATCGTTTTTACCATGAAGTAGCCTATCGAACGATACGATACGCATAGGGATCGTTCGATATGACACGTACGATACGATACATTACGATTCATAAGATCGTATGTCACAGAGTTGCATCCAATTTTGCCCATATTACAACCTGATTGGATAGCGCGCACATAACTATTCGCTGAAGTAGAGACAAGTACTGACAAGGGTTATACACACATCACTAGGAGTCGTTCAAACGATGCATCATCAATCAAAGCGTGACGTTACGGTTAGTGTAAAGGGACAAGTTTTGTCGATAGATGTCACTACAGTCTTCGTATCTCTCCCATGTATTTTTTACCTTTCACGAAAATTTACGATTTCTCCTACAAAATATCAACCTAGAGACTTCAAACTTTTAGAGAAGGAACTTCATAACCTATTAAAGGAAACCATCCGTGCCGTTTTTTATTATTATTATTTAGAATTTTCTTCATTGTTGGAACAGTTCCATTGTTAAAGGTTTGGATATCTATTTCAACAATGAAGAAAATTCTAAATAAAAAATCGGCACGGATTATTAAATTCGATAGATTATGAAGTTCCTTCTCTAAAACTTTGAAGTCTGTAGGCTGAATTTTGTAAGAGAAATCGTGAATTTTCATGAACGGTAAAAAAAAAAAAAAAAAAAAAAATCATGGGATAGATACGAAGACAGTAGTGCCATCTATCGGCAAAACTTGTCCCTTTAAACCAACCTTAATTGTCTGTTCATTAGTTGCCTGTTTATTACCAAGGAGCTTTCCTCAATAAATTTGTCTCGATGTCAACAAGACCATAAATTTTCGTGTCCTTAGATGAATAAATTTGTTTATATTCAAAACCGAGTGTAATGAACATGGGTTCGATGGCCAATGAGTCTTTTATTTGAAAAAATCAGAAAAATAAAATCAATATTGCGCTCAGATTTTTGACCATGACCGTATATTGCCAAGTTCCATTAAAATATTATTAGTAGGTTTCGGATCAAAGACAACTTCTTGTAGCTGACTTCAAGAGGGAGGGAGAAAGGACGATGTGGTATCCGTAGAGAATGTTTTCATAGGTAAACGGTAGCATGTATTTTCATGAGTAAAACCTGTGGCAGAAAAAGAACTTACAAAGTAAGTGCCCAATAACTGAAGACTCGCTGTAGAAAACAATGTAAGTGCCAAAACCAATAGTTGCTCTAACAGTAGAGACAAAAGATTGTAAATTGTGCTCAAGCGTCATAAAATAGAAAATACTATTGCTTAGAAATACAACCTAGCACATAACGAAGTATGAACATCTAACTAAGGCATAAACGTACTGAAAAAATAAGCAATTTCAAGGTGGCTCGTACATGGTTTTCTACAACGAGTCTTCAATTGTTAATAATAATCTTAACCACTATTTGATAAACAGATTTTAAAAGTGAAATCATTCCAGTTTAAGCTGCTCTAGCAGCCTGTACATGGAGGTTTTAAAAATAAATAAACCTCTACTAAATACAGTAAAAAAAAGGACCACGCCTAGAACATTCAATTTTGTTCGGTAGATGTCAGCCGCAAAAGGATGTTTGCTGCCATCTAGTGGGGAGATGTCTAACTCCTACTATTCTGCAGTTGTACGCCTTTGACTAAATAGTAAAAAATGAAACATGCATAGTCGCTATTATCCGTGAAGATGTTAACAGTTTTCCAACCTGGGGGTCGCAAGAGGGTTTCATGGGGTCGCGAAGTGGAACCGATAACTATAATCAGAATCTAATACTGGAAAATATTTTTAAATATTATTTTCAATTTTGTTCTGGTAGGCTTATTTTTTTATTTTTGTGCATACTGTTAAAAACAAAAAAAAAAGGTCTATTAAACATTTTCAATAGATACAGAGTTGTTTAAAAATCAATTTAAATGAAAAAGGTACGATATGAAACTAATGAGAACTACATACTGAAATACCAGAAATATACAAATGCAACAGAAACGTGCATATTGAAATACAATTAAAATTGAAAGCTAACGAAATACCCGAGCATGGTGTATTTTCACTAGTGCGGCAATGTCCGGTTCAATCTTCCTGACGCACATTGTTAGGTCATTTAAAATACTCACTAACTTTTTTCAAACAACTGTCCAAGTTTATTTTACTAAAATTAGAGATAATTTTATTTCTTTATTATATGACTCCAAATTATGAAGTTTTAAAATTTTCAAACGGCCTCCATTTTGAAACAGTATGACGGATCGGATTCGATATTTGTAATATAAATGAACTGACCGAATTCAGTTTTAATCCATTCGCTTTTAGAGAAGTTACTGTATCCACTATATACAAGAAATGGATTCTACTGTTATAGAAATAGATGGATATCATGTGAGATCTCCGCAATAAGTATATGAAAAATCCCACACAAGGTTATTACAAATCAGAAATTATAAGGGGGTCGCTGGCAAGAGGATTTGAGAAAATGTGGGTCGTAGTAGGAATTAGTTAGGTTGCGTTAACAGATTGACACCATTAACAAACTAGGCCGGGATAATCGCTGTAGCTATTACCAAAATAAAATACAATTTAAAATTCGCTTTTATTTGTTATCGTGTGAAGTAACGGACGTACGAACATTACCATCTTATATAAAATCCAGTAGCATGCTCCTAATAAATGAAAGAGATTATGTTTCGGCGTTTGTTTGTTTCCACACTTAATTATAAATCCAGTCTGCTTACGTGAACAAAATTCACTATATTTTCTTTTCGTAACGTACATAGTGTTGGATTAGTCAAACCAAACGTGGGATAAACGCCATTTCAAATATCACATGAAAGACTGGTGCTTTCATAACAGTCTGGTTGTAACTTTATGATGTTTTGTGTTCATTATATTCGTAGCGCATACGACTGAAATAAAAATTGTAATAAATGAAAGATTAAAAAACAAACAAAAGTAAAAGAGAAGCATAAATAATAACTTTCAAAACTTGTTCAGTGTAGTTAACAACTACATATTCACGCCAAAATATACACCGTTACCGTATTCTAGCATAAAAAAAAAAAAAGAAGCAGGAGATTCGGAATGTCAATGGTGTTTCCGAACGTTTTTAAGTTTAACGTCTTATCATATATGTTCCGAGGCTAAGGGAAACAAGTCATGATGGTTGTAATTGACGGAATGGTGAAATAATGAAACTAGGCGGACGCGGAAAACCCTGAGAAAACCTACGCATACGGTGTTTGTCCACCAAAAAGCCCACTTGGATCGAGCTGAGATCGAAGCAGGAAACGCACCGGAGGTGAGCGCGCTCTCACCGAGTCACCGTGACCCCGTCGTTTTCTTCTTGACATAGACGTTAATTTTATAGGATTAATTAATTATAGCTTTTTCTACTTTGTCTTTCTTTTTTCCTTTGGCCATATAGTGGCAGGAAAGAGAGGGAGAGGGCGAAGGAGGTTACAATTCATGGACGATATCAAAATAGAAAAATCCTACGTGAAGACGAAGAGGTTAGAGGAAGCTTCTCATGTGCGACAAGTGACTAGTGATGTCAATCGGCTCCGCTTGGCTCGGTTCAACTGAGCCATCGGATCGAACCGGCTCGCTTGCGATGAGCCACCGGCTTGGTTCGGCTCGGATTAGGTGAGCCATCGGTTGGGTGAGTTGTTGGCTCAGCTCACTTCGGCTTAGTGATGACTGAGCCGTGAGCCGAGCCACTTGAGCCGTTGACAACACTATAAGTGACCTGCCAATAATGGTAGAAACTCTATGATGATAGTGATTATGTATTTTCCATCATATCTCCTTCAAAACAATTGTTACTTCCTATTTATATGATCCACCACTTGTTTTCTTGATAAAACTTAAGAACACTGCACTGAAACCAGAATGAAAATAAAATATATACTTTGGAGAAACGTTTTTATGCAGGACATGTTCAATGTGGCTGTCCTTTTGATTTTAAATCTTCATTTAAGCGAACCTGTTGCTCATGCGTGGAATGAAATTACAAGAAATTTTTGCCGTGTTTGCTCATCAACACACAGTGGTTCATGAAAGATAGTGCAAGTCTCCACACTGCAAACACTGTGTTGAATTCTTACACGAAATTTTCAACATTCAGATCATCTCAGTCGGTTTACAGCCTGGTCTAGTAGTGGACAATCTTGGTTCCTTCAGAGCCTGGATCTAATCCATATGACTATTTCCTGCTGGGGGAGGGAGGATACCTTAAAGAAAAGATTTTTACCAAACATCCCAAAACATTTGATAGAGCTCAGAGGACTTATTGTTCAGGCGTGACGTGAAATTACGGAAAATATATGCCGTCGAGTGATTAATAACGTCCAAATTAGCTTCAACTCAGAGTGGCGGCCATACTAAACATGTTCTGCATTAAAACATTTCTCTACAGTGTATTCTTTCTTCAGATAGTTTCAATCCACTAGTTTTACTACACGGCTTGACAAACATCTTGACATTTGAAGGCGGCACTCCCCGTTCCCTTTAAATGCTGCTAGCAAATGAGAGGCCAGCGGTATTGCCACGTTTATTTTGTACATATCCACGTCTATCCGCTGCCACCTGATCACGCTGTAGTTCGTCTGCTTAGCCATAACCACACCCCTTAGCACTCGGCAACATCGCGTCAAAGCTTGCGTTTTATTCGTTTAGCTGAAATGCCAAGATGTTTGTCACAGGCTTTAATAAAAGTTACATTTAAAAAAAAAAAAAATGCTGGATTGTTTCATGCGTTACCCTATCCTGGATATTGCAAGGTTCTACACGCGCTCCCATCACCACAACCCTTTCAGTGTTTTTTGATAACTGGCCTACAAGAGAACAAAAGGGAGTAAGAGGTAAAAGGGGTCGGAGGTACAATTATTATAGGAACCACAGACGCACACATTTGCATGACCAACATGCATGAAAGATATGTTTCATCATGCATGTTGGAAGATTTTTCCCCCCTACACATGTACCAACTTGCTGTCCAACTTACTAGAAGAATGAATCGGAGGGAAGAGTCACATGATTTCTTCTGCTATCGTGATTGGTGGACCTAAATAGATAACTACCAACTTGTATGAACGAGCACATACACGATAAACATGCATGAAGAACGGCCAAACCATCATGCATGTTTACAGATTTTGAAAACTTTCAACATGTATGAACGAGGCCATACACGATCAACTCGCCTGTGGTTTTATCATTTTTCATGCATGTTGGTAGATTTCATGATGCACGTGTCTGCGTGTATGGGTCCCTTTAAACTAAGATATCCATATCGCGGAATTTCATAAGGTTAGAAACATGAATTTCCGTATTTGGATTATCCATTTTAAATAGATATTTGTTCAACCATTTATTGATATTTGCTCTAGAAAAGAAGAAAAAAGCGGGTAGGAAAAAAGGAGTGGGGGTTACCAACCACTGTTAAAATGACATAGCCATATCATGAAATTCCTTAAGAGTAGAGACATGCTAATTGAACAACTGTTTCAATGTTTTTTGAGGTTTCCTTTTGAAGGGAAGAAATAAGGTAGGGGTTACAACTGTTATAAGATAATCGTATTTTGAAATCTCTTAAACATACATAAACCTATTACTATACAAATTTCTTTTGTGAAGTACCATTGCATTTTACTATTGTTTGTGTATATATAATGTGTGTTAGTTTAAATGAATGTATTGGTTTTTAAAACTGAATAAAGATAAGAGGGGGTCAAAGTGGTTCCTAAGATGCTTAAATTTTTACCAGCTCTGGGAATACCCCTTTGGGCCTTTATGTTAGAGGTATATTGAAGATATAAGAAATGCGAGCCCACGGGGCCAAGCAAATTAGAGCTAATGTATATATATATCGCACATAAACTTTTATCTTCTATTAAGGTCCTGAACATGTATGCAAAGTTTGTCGGTTAGTTACGGAAAACCCTGTACATAAAGTTTTATTATTGTACAACATATTTTATTATCATTTTCATATTCTATAGCGGTCTCAGTTGCTTCCTTTCAATCTTCACTGTTTTTGTCTTATCAAAGCAACGAACGAAAAACAATTGATAACTAAATGTCTGACGCATTACGATGTGTCTACGTTTTTATTAACGACCATTATAATTTACTATTGAATACTGTAGTTCCACTTTTAAACACGTTTTACACGTGAAACTCTTTATCGATTGATCTAAATGTTTGAAATGAAGTAACGGGAAATGAAGGTCGTGTCAAGTTAATTATAGGACAGGGTTTTTCCTCGTTTCTGGTGTCCCTTCACAGCGGTATTTTACTCGTGCAAATCATAGAAGACTTTCTAACTTGTTTTGAATAAATGAACAAAACCTTCCGCACTCCGAGTATGGTATATTAATACCAAGGATATTATAAAATAGAGGATCTGCCAATACGTATTTTCACCCTATGAACTGAGTGAAGCCAAGAAACAATCGAACATCGTCTGAACCAGTACGTATGATTGGCTACTCTAGTTTCCGCCATGATTTGTTTGCTCGAAACATTGCGTTCTTAGTAGCGCGGAGCGGGCAGAGTAGGCATGGTGAAACTGTGACGTATGGCTTCACAATTTTGCTGTATGGGCAGATCCTCTATTTTATAACATCCTTGATTAATACATACATTCGCCGCCATTTATTATTATCAAAGATAATAAATAGAAATTCGACAAATATTAATTTAGCATAAAATATAGTATTCATTTTGTTTCTAAATATGTACAAGATAAGAACCGTTTCTAGGGAGTTTAGGCAACTCAGATCCGAAACGCTACTATCACTGTATTTCCGAATTTCATTCAAATAAATACGTAAGACACATTTTTTTCATATAGTACGATCTAGACATTCGACGTTCTCTGTTCCTAAGTTATACAACAAAATGTCACATACACCTGTAGATATATTTAATTCTGAAGCTGCATATAACTGCAGTAGGATGTCATTTTAATGGATAGACTTTAATCAGTTATTGTCAACCTTCCTTCCTTATTATTTAGATATTATTATTATTGCATTGTTATCATCTCTTCGATATGTTACATACTCCAAGTGTAACTAGCTGTATCTTAAAATTAGTGATGAATTGCACAGCAGAAGCATGCGAACATTTTTCTTCTTACCCTTTTGGATATTTTACACGCACTGATGCTTTCAGAATATTTATCCCGAGGTAAGGGGATATTAATAAGTAGGAAGCGAAAGTATTGATAGTACTGCGAAAATATTGGTAACGCAAGTTGCTAACGACTGGAAAGGGTTCGGGACGAATTCCGGGCTGCTCCTTGTAATAATCACCGTTTATACCTTAGCTTTGACCGAATTCAGCTTCAGCCAATAGGTATAATTCATAAAACTGAAAGAACAACACAATGTGTCATGAATATATAGGCAGGCATGGATCCAACAGAAGAGCTACAGGGGCTATAGTCCCCCCTTGGCACTCAGGTATATACTGGATAAAATGGGCTTCAATTATATTTTCTTTGCACTGGATAAAGCGGCAAACTAGGGTTTAGCCCTTCCCTTGATCATATCCGCGACTGTATATATATACCGTATTTCTGAGGTAAAATATGCAATGCTTATAAATCACAGTGATTGGAGGTAAGAAAAATGAAAAGAAATTGAGTTTTACGTCCCACGATTATGCCAGTTAAGCTAAAGGAGACAGTACAGTGATGATGAGAAACGAGAGAAATGGTGGAATGAAGAAAATGACAGGAAACGGGAGAACCCCGAGAAAACCCACGCACACGCTGTTTGTCCACCACAAAGTGATTAGAGGTAAGAGAATAAAACAAGACGGCATATTGAATAAAGCGCTGTGATTGTTTATCGTGGACCCCCGGGGGAGAGGGGTGTCATCTAAACATTTCCAATAACAAGCAATGTTTTCTCTACATCATTGAAAACATATTGTAAAGAAAAACTTTTGAAGGAAAAGTTTTTCATATGGGTACAGTTTACGAAATGACCACCATTTGATTTTCAGCACTCGCACATTCAGATAAAACATGCAATGGTTACGATGAATCACGCACTGGTGGAGTTAAACCAAGAAAAAAGAATAAGATAGAGAAATGCCAGAATGAAGTGATCAGCTTGCCTTGGGAGACCACTCGTATTATCATTGGGCTCTGGGGAACTTAAGAAAATTTTTAATGTAAGGTATATAATTTGAAACTATTCAAGGGATCATGGAGAAACAACTAACTTTTGCAGGAAGAAGTCTTTCGTGTGAAGCACCGTTCATGAAATGGACTATGTAACTGAGACTGCGCAAGAATTCCCAACTAAATGGTGGCCATTTCAGTTCGCCCCAAAATATGCGTTTGCAGAAATGCATTATTATTATTATTATTATGTATTCTGCTTTTTAGCGTGTCCTGGGTCTATTGAGGGTTTTTTCTTCTTCTTCTTCTTAGTTTTCAGTTTGGGTCTGGAAATGTTTCTTACATATTTCTCGGTTTCTACATTCCACTTTTAAATCAAACTATTTTCTATTTTTCAAATCATCGATCACCTGTGTTCTTCTTCTCCCTATTCCTCGCTTTCCTTCCATCTTTCCTTCTACGGCGGTATGAAGAAGATAATTTCTTCGCAAGATATGTCCAATCCAATTAGCCCTTTTACGAAGGATGGTAGCTATAAGTGTCCTCTTTTCTCCTACCCGTTTTAAAACACCTTCGTTTGTTACTCTTTCTGTCCATTTTATTTTCTCCATCTTCCCCCCAACATCATATTTCGAAGCTCTCTAAATATTTCTTCTCTAACTTTCGTAATATCCAAGTCTCGGAATTATAAAGTCCAATATTCCATATATAACACTTGACCAATTTCTTCCTTAGTCCAATATTAAGGCTGCTAGTTAAGAGTGACCTTTCCTTGTTGAATGCTTCTTTGGCTGTGACAATTCTCGTCCTGATAACCATGGGAGGCGATTATTTTGAAGGACAATAAGGTGTATTCATGCATACATGTACTGCTTTTCCACCAAATAAATCATTCACCCTGTTTATCGATTACAGGTCATATATTTAATATGTCTGTCTTAAAGGTAATAATTCCTTTACGATTCATACAATTTAGTTCCTAAAATAGTAAATATAATTTCTTTTCATTTCCAAATTAGCTCCTTTCCAAAATTAATTCGACTATCTATACTCGAAAATCACAAGCTCTAGAAACGTGTCATTTTCGCTGGTCGATTCCAAATTTTGTGTAGAGTTGGCAGCTCTCATTCAAATAATAATGATTAAAAACTGCTTATTTTTCTATTAAACGGGTGGTTTACAGCCCTAGATTTACAAAATATTTGTCCTAAAATATTACGCAACCAAACTTACAAAACTGATGAATGGATTGCATAACCCACGAAGTCTATCCAAGTCCTTAGGACGTCGTTAAGGTAAACAAGTACTGAGGCGGAAAATTCAGTTTTAATTTCTAAATGATCGTTTTTCCCGTTTAAAAATACCAATTTTTAGCCATTATTGGTATAGCTAATTTTTACAAATGAGGTTAATGCTCGTATTAGAATGATGCGCTGTGTAAGCAATGAAGGTGCAGTTAGTTATTATTTGACAATTTAACTTATCCTTCAGGCTGCTCGACTGTCATCATTAACATGTCAGTGTTTTAAAACGTATTTTTAAATATATATTTAAATTTCTGATAACCTGAACTAGAACTCAATAGATATAATTAATCTATATTTCACAGGCATGCAAACAACAGCACTAATGTATGTTATCAAAATGTTCAACCAACCTATATATATATATATATATATATATATATATATATATATATATATATATATATATATATATATATATATATGTGTGTGTGTGTGTGTGTGTGCGAAGCATAGGACAACTCGTGCTTAATAACGACGACAAAGGGAGGAGGGGGAGCCAGGAAAAAAAAGAAACTTAAGTTTTACGTCTTACAATTATGTCGGCTAGGCTAAAGAAGACGACGATGATGAGAAATGAATGAAATGGTGGAATGAAGAAAGTAGGGGCAAACGGGAGAACTCCGAGAAAACCTAAGCACACGATGTTTGTCCACTACAAACTCCAGTTAGCGCGAGCTGGGATCGAACCAGGGGCCCCATGTACCAAAGGTGAACGCTCTACCACTGAGGTACTGCGGTCCCTGTAGATCAGCATGAATTATATATGCGTATAAATATTCTATTTTAAGTTACACGCACTCAGGTGTTTCTAATTAAGAGTGACTTTGATGTTGTTTTAAATTCATTATTCTTTTTTATTTATTAAGAACGAGTTGAAATGTCTGTTCTTAGCTCAGGAACAACAGGTTTATGTTAAATAACTGAAAGGTATATTTGAACTCCCTTTCCTACTCCTTCCCTCCTGGGAAATGAACTGAAAATATTTTAAAGCCCTATGATTATGCCCTTCAGGCTAAGGGACATGGATGATCAAGGCAAGTGAATACTGATGGAAGAATCGGCGTAATTAGAATGTTGGACGAAACGGGAGTACCCCGGAAAAAAAAAAAAAAAAAACACGAATGCGATGTTGTCCACCAAACTTAACCATAGATCGAACCAGGGACCCCACGCACCAGAGGTAAGTGCTTAATCACTGAGGCACCGTGCCCCCCACCAAGGCCATATGAGGGGTGGACAAAGTTTAAGGTGGAATCCGAATCACTAGTGGCCGTGTGCACCAACGAAGTTAGACTGTTGAACGAGGATCATAGCCAAGTTCAGTGAAAAAGTCTGTTGCACCAACAACGTTCAAGGTTATGTCTTGGTCAAATGGTGGATGAACTTGGTTTTAGCTTGAACGGTCGAATTTGGGGGTTTAAACTTCGTTGATCCAAGTCAGCCTGTTTACATTCAATAATGTCTTTGTATTTTTCCACTAATGAAATTACAATTCTCGTGCTCGTGGTTTCATTATTTTTTCCTTGATATAATGTATATCAATAAAATGAAATAAATGTTCTGAAGTTTTAGGAATACAGTTCTTTTTAATTTTCATGTAAAGTCTGTTAACTAGCAGAAGGAAATAAGGAAGATATGTAGCTAGAAAACCTGCGAGGCTGTAGCTTTACAATAGAGAAACGAACAGAAATAAACTACTATGCGGTTTTTTTTATTATTATTATTATTTACAAAATCAGCTCAGCATTTTTGTATTTTCTAAACAATTTTCCAGTAAAGATTGACGTTACGAGGGCATACAAGTTATGTCTATAAATACAGTATTTTCTTGTCAAAATTCCATGCAAACAGCGTAAAACTTATCCAGCTATTCCTCGTAAAACTCATTATCCAGTTATTCCTAGAGTGTTATCAACCAATTGCGTACAACTGTATAAGACACATAGAAACTTAGCTACTATAGTGAAACCCACACGTCTCAAAACCACGTACCAAACTTCGCAAGCTACTCATTACAAGCTATTTTTGAACCTATTACGGTTTACGCCAAGGTGAAACTGATGGGCTATATTCGAGGTGCGTCCATAGTGAACAGGCAAATTTGCGATGGTAGGTATACGTGTAAGCAAATTAATGGTTCACTTCAGCAGGCAGTTTTACCAAATAGAAAATTTATAGGTAAAAAAAAAAAAAAAAAAACGACGTTAAATATTTTTCATGAAGGAGAGAAAGTGTGAATATAAGTAATTACCATCTATCACAGCATATTGAAGTTAATTGTTAGTGATAAAGAAATTATAGTATGTGTAAGTGTGCTCTTCCACTGTCCTCGTTTATGTATATACCCCGTCGCTGACGCGCCTGCTCCCTATGGACGCAAACGCTCGGGTCTCCCTACTGCGCTCCTACTCTAACTAGGTTAGATAGCATTCGTGCTTTTTAGTGGCCACCTAGCTAACTTGGTTTGTGTTTTATACACAGTAGTTTTTATGCTCTACGTGCACACTTTATTTATACGTCACTGAGCAATCCTAAAGTAATGGAGCTCTTCATTTAGTGCATGCTCTGGTAAAATAAAGCTCTAATCTAACCTGAAACTGTAAAAAAAATGCGTCAAAATTCGGTAGAACCATCTGCTGGAGTGATGAGCAAATTAGTACAAAAATACGTACCAATCTGTAGTATGTGATCACTACAAGCTAGTTTTGCATTATAATTGCATAATTATGAACAATACATTTTAACGCTGTTTCTATAATCACAGATTACTTACATGTGTAACGAATGTATTTTGAGAAATTGCACCGCAAAACAGGAGGATGATATTTTCAACAGTGGTCTTTTCTTAAGCACACACCACCATCGCTAATGTGCCTGCTTTCGCGGACAAAATCACGAGCGATCCCTCAAATTGTGCCCTGCTTCGAATCGGAATAGATACAAACTTCGGTTGTTTTGACCATTTAGCACAGATTCGTACGTGGTTTTTGCACTTACTGTATTTATAACATATAAGTTTGCAAGCATATTATAAATGTGTGGACAGATGAGAAACTAAAAATGCAGAAGTCGTTAGACCATAAATGGAAAGAATAAATGGTAGCGCTCCTCAACTTTACCTACGCTAACTAGGAATTGTAGGCAAACACCGACAGGGAGAAGGATGTAAAAGGCATTAGAATAACATTTTCACGATGAAATATGAATAACTGTTGAAACAATTTTCCCCATCAGTGGATTCCAGAAGTTTTTTCTTTTATTATTTTTTTACTTTCTAGTGGTGGCGAATTTTAATATACTGGGGATGGAATGTATTAGTAACGAAAATACTAGGAATCCACATTGAGGATGATAGGATATATGGTCGATATCGAGATGATAGGATATCGAGAACAGCGTGCAGTTTTACTCTACGTATACCTAGTATAAGTAGTAGTAATAGTAGGAACGGGTTAGAAGCCTCGCAGGGGTTAGTTAGGTTCTGTTCTTGACATAAAATGAGCAAATTAAAGACCTGCCCACATTTCTCTATACATTTTACAATCTGTGTATTCGTATAGTAAAACTGCACCGAGAACAAAACCTAACAAACCCCTGCGGGACTTCTAACCCTTTCCTACTACTACTAGTACTACTACTTATACTATGGATCCGTATAGTGAAACTACACAATCTAATCTAAAATCTACTACCAATATTGCAACACCAAGTATCACTCGTTTATTTCAGGGGGGCGCGGTGGCTCAGTGGTAGAGCGTTCACCTCCGGTGCTTGGGGTCCCTGGTTCGATCCCAGCTCGCGCAGCGTGGACTTTGTGGTGGACAAACACCGTGCTCGTGGGTTTTCTCGGGGTTCTCCCGTTTCCCCCCACGTTCTTCATTTCACCATTTCACTCATTTCTCATTATCACCGTCTCCTTTAGCCTAACCGGCATAATCGTGGGACGTAAAACTACAGATTTCATTTCTTTTATTTCATTACAGGTATAATTTATTAGTTCACTCCAGATGCACACAATCTCGAAAGTCGAAAACCCCGGCACGCGGTATGCTTTCTTCAATTGTCACTTTGTTAAACGAAGGTTAGAGACAAAAGACGACAACCAATCAGAATCGATTTTACAAATTGATCGAAGTTTACTTAAACGAGGTTTAATGAACTTCGATTTTCAATGGTGCAACAAAAGTCCGGGAACCACGTTTAAACTTGAAAGTTTAATTTTGAACGCGTTTAAGTGAACGCTCGTTTAAACTTCGCTGGTGCACACGGCTGCATAACGCATTCAACGTTCTCACACCGAGAATTGAACCAAGGACCATGTGGATCCAAATGTGAGCGCGCTAGCCATTAGACCAAGAATAAGAACAGATGGTAAGGAAGAAAGTATTAAAATGATAATCACATCTCAGGTCGAGAGCAGGTCTAGAAATTGATCGCGAAGTGCTAAAAATAACTGCGATTTTCTTGTGGGAAAGTAGTCTTTTTTTTTTTTTTCCCTTCGCCAGAACCGGTGGTTAAAATACAGTGAAACCTCTCTAAAGCGGACAGCCGTGGGGAATCAAAAATTGTCCGCTATAGAGAGGTGTCCGCCTTAAAGAGGTTTCAATATTTTCTTATGTAAATTAGTAAACAAGGTAATATGCAATTAGAAAAAAATATTTTTGCACGAATCATGTATCTATTTACGAATATTACAAAAATGTTACTATACCTGTATTATTCTCCGCCATCTATGTTCGAGGCACAACATGGAAATAAGATTTTATAGTTTTCTGCACTTTACACTTATCACTACTTATTACATTTTCGGTATGTTGTTTTAATTTGTATATTAATTCCAGTCCACTAGCGTCTTTCTTATACAAATAGAAATTTTCCAAAATCGACAGATGGCTTAGTGTATCAGAGTAATTTTTCACATCGCACGGTTTTTCTTCTTCCTTATCCTCCTCGATGCCTTCCACTTCCGAGTTCTCCTGTAGTTCTTTCACTATAGCACTCACATCAGTACTCGTAGTTTCCGTCGAAATCTGATCGTCGATAAAACCATAATCAGTTGCAGCAACATTGGTGCTCCCAACAATCGTAAGCAAGCTAGCAACATCTTTTACTGCGTCATCAGTTGATGTATCTTCGATTAAATCATTATCTGAAGGAAAGCCTGCTTTGCGGAAACACTTCTGAATTGTTACGTGGTTGACTTGATCCCAGGCGGCTTGGATCCACATTATTGCTTGCAGTGCGTCAATTTTCTTGCTTAATAACTCACTTGACGTCTTTTCAATTTCCGCATTCGTAATCAAACTTTTCAAGACAAGCTTGCGATAGTTCAGTTTGAAATTTTGAATGACACCTTGGTCAAGCGGTTGTGAAGTAGACGTAACATTCGGAGGGAAGAAAACAATTTCAACATTTTGAAGTTCAATATTCGGATGTGATGTTGCATTGTCTACAAATAAGAGCACCTTTTTGTTTTGACGAATCATTTTCCTATCAAACTGCAACAGCCATTCGGTCATAATGTCTTTAGTCATCCAAGCCTTCTTATTTGCTTTCCATTCTACTTGGAGATTGTTCAAATTCAGACCTTTGAAACATCGGGGTTTTGCAGCTTTACCAATAACAATTGGTTTCTCTTTATCGCCAGCCATATTAGAACACAAAAGAATTGTCAACCGCTCCTTTGCAATTTTACCACCGGAACACGTTTCTCCTTTCAAGCACATTGTTTTTCTGGAAGCGCACGAAAAAATAGCCCCGTTTCATCTGCGTTAAAAATGTTTTCCGGACGGTAATTACGAACTATCGAAGGTAATTTATCCAACCATTCTGTGACTGTGGGGATGTCGACATCTGCGGATTCTCCACAAATCGCTTTAAAAGAAATTTTGTGTCTAATCCGAAACTTCCCTAACCACCCGTTCGAGGCTTTGAAATCTGTAACACCCATTTCTGCTGCTACCTCCAAAGCCCTAGCTTGTAGCATCGGCCCTGACACAGGAATTTTTTGATTTCGCACTCTACAGAACCATTCAAAAACTACTTTATCCACTTGCACACCAACACTGTTCAAAGCACTGCGACACTGTTTTTCATTGCCATTTTCACACCACAACTTCACTAACTTGTCTTGGTTTTTTATTATCTCAGCTGCTTGTGTTTTACCGATACGAAAATGTTCAGCAATTCTTCGCACACCACAGTTTTCTTTCTTCGAAAATTCAATCACTTCGATTTTTTCTTTTAACGTTAGCGCTTTTCGTGGCATTTTGAAAGCCTACAACAACTGAATACACCTTATTGCTTATTTGATGCCGAATGACAAAAAGATTTCTTTCTACAAACAGATGCAGTGAGACAATATGCGTAACCGCGGGCAAAAATTACAAAACTTGTCTTCTGCTTGGTTAGAGATTCCAGCGGGACAGTACAATGACGTGTAATCCCAAACAGCGGGCAACTGTCAATCACTTTTGTTTCTGAAACAGGTTGGGTGGGAGTAGAAAGCAAAGAAAGAACATGAGGGTGTTGTAAAACAGAGACGCTTCGTCTGGGTTGTTGAGCAGCCAGTCGAGGAGGCAAAATGTTATCACAATGCTTCCTTGGTAACATATGTATGTATTAAAAAAATGAATTCTAAAATATACTTTTAATGTACTTTTCAACTTGTTTCTAGAAAAAGTGTCCGTAATACGGAGGTAAATAATACCTATAAAATACAAGAAAGACTGTCCGTGTCCGTACTAGAGAGAGTCCGCTTTAGAGAGGTTTGCCAATATGGTTTTTCCTATTATAGTGTACGGGGATTACAAAATATGTCCGTTATGGGAGGTGTCCGCTTTATAGAGGTGTCCGTTAGTAGAGGTTTCACTGTATATCGAGATTGCACAACCATTTGTTAAAGCAAGACATAACAGTAAATTTTACTCAGTTATGCCCTGGAACAGTAAATTTTACTTTAAGTATTTTTGTTTTTAGAAATTCTTACAGGTACAGGCAGTGTTCGAAGTGGAGAAAAAGCAGAGGCGGTATGTTTTATTACAATTTTGACTTGACATACCGGCTATCTAAATGTTGAAATTCAGTGGGGGTATGTTGCCTAAAAGATTGCATTTCTATTTGCATAATAACTCAAAACCATGGGAGGGCTTCTCCGTAGTTACGGGAAAGGGAGCATGGAAATACTTCCTCCTCCCCGCCCCCAATTTTCTCAGAAAAATAAAAAATATATCCTCTTATATTGTATCATAGAGAATTGTAATTCTCTATAATACACGAAAACGTTCAAAAACCCAGTTTTTATTTTCACAATTTCTCATGGGACAACTCCCGGACCCTCATTCGACTCAAGGGTATTCGAGACATCCGGGAAGTCAGCCTTCTTTACAGCAGACAATCCCTAAATACGCCCCTGCTCAAGTTTTCAGATTTGAATGCACTCAGTTTCCTCGTACCTGTACATATAGAAAAAAAAAAATCCACCACGCCCCGTATATTCTTTAAATTTGGCCGTCTCCTTTAGCCTAACCGGCATAACGTGGGACGTAAAACTCAAAAATTTCATTTCATTTTTCTTTAAATTTGAACTCCCATTGTGCTTTAGTAAGATAATGAAGAAATGCAGCGAAATTCATCTCATGAGGATTAACTTCCTGGTAAATGAATATATTGGGGAAGCATGTAGAGTTGCTTTTTATTTTTACTAAAAACTTCTCCATATTGAAAATGTTTAACTTCTACTAACGAACAACACCAGATGCAATTAAAAGCAATCGCCACTAAGATATTAATTTTAGGGATACGCTGCACAAACTAAACCGCGCAAGTACTCACAATGTTATCTAATTATTAGAAAGATGCAAATATATTTTTTAATGAAAGCAACAGATTTTTTTGATTTCATAAGCTTAATTCTGTCTCTTGGATTCAGTTACATATTTCTTTCTTATTGTCGGTACAAAACAAGTCCCGACGAATTCACAACAATACTTTCCGATTTCAGTTTAAACGAGTAGCCTCAATACACTACTTTGGGTAGGAGCAAGGGCTGAACTTTTTTGTAGACGCCTCATTTTAAAAACAAAAAATAAGAAAAATAACAAAAATGTTGGTGTTGGCAACTTAGAAATTATTTCTAATAAGAAATTAAATTTTTGACGTGCAAAGCTATTCGTCAATTACAGTGTACAAAAACTGATTTATTAAAGGTATATTAGAATCTACTTTCCAATACTGTTCGTAGTTTGAGGGAAATTTTATTGGTAAATTTGGCAAAAAGGGAATTTTTTGATAAAAGGTGAAAAATCCAGGGAAATTCTCTAGCCGAGTGATTGATTTAAGAGGCCTCATCCCGGCGAAATTAAAATACCGCTAATTTTACAGTAATTATATGGTATCTTCAAATAGATAAAAAAAAAAATAATGGAAATATGGAACAAGAGCACCCTAGACAATATTATTTTGCGTGAGGTACCGTTATCACAAGTCACCTAGTGGCTTTGTGTGTTCAGCCATTTACAAACGCGAAAATAAATGCCGATTTTCAAAATAGCTGGAAATCGAAAGCCACTAGGTGACTTGTGATAACGGTAGCTCATGTAAAATAATATTGTCTAGGGCGCTCTTGTTCCACATTTCGATTATCTTTTATCTCTTGGAAGATATCACATAATTACTGTAAAATTAGCGGTATTTTAATTTCGCCGGGATGAGGTTTCTTAGTATCAATGCTTAAATTGTTTCTTTGTTGTTCAAAAGTAAACCAATACAACAGGAATAGTTTGTGTGTGTTGAAAGTAGCATAAATTTCAACCATTGTTGGTTGGATGGAGGTCACGGTGGCTCAGTGGTAGAGCACTTGCCTCTGGTGCGTGGGGTCCCTGGTTCGATCCCAGTCAAGTAAGCTCCATGGATTTTCTCGAAGTACTCCCGTTTCCTCCCACTTTCTCATTCCACCAAGTCTTCTATCATCCACTTGCTTTAATCATAGTCTCCCTTAACCTAAAGGCATAAACCTGGGACGTTAAACCGAAAGATTTCACTTCATTTTGTTGGCTGGGTGTATTTGATACTTTTGTAACAAAAAAGTGAATGAGAATAAACGAAAAAATAGAAGCAAAAAGCAAACGAATAAAACAAATGTAGTTGGTACTTCCTTTAATACAGCTAAGTTCATCTTATCACTAACTAAGTTCATAACTTCTGTCATAGGAATTGAACACACAACAAACTAGCGAAAATTTGATAAGGAAAGTAAACATTTTGTGTCGGTCGAGGGAAATCTGCTTAAAGAAACCTACGAACACTGCTTTCAGTGATAGTATGTCTTTATTACTGAGAAAAGAGACGGCATGTCTTCATCACTGAAAAACTAGAGGCGGTATGGCATACGACCCCATATCGTCTCACTTCGACCACTGGTTACAGGGTTAAACATGTGATCTCTCAGGACAAGGTATAACAGCGTGTCTACTAAAATTTCAAAATGAAATTTCGTGACCTTTTCTTTACCAAACCATACAATTTCGTAACATTCTCAAGTGATAATTAGGCCGAATTTTATACATATGATAGAAGCATACTTTGGTTGTAATTCGGTAGCATCTAAAGCCGACCACAGACATTTTTGTGGTGAATTTTGACGTTTTATAGAACAAAATTTTCCGGTCTGTATTTCTACAGATTAAAAAAAATCGTGACTCAAAAGCTAAATTTCGTGACTTTTTCATGACTTTCACGACCGTTTTCTAATTTCATGACTTTCGTGAGCGATAGACACCCTGTATAAGCGTTTATTTCTTAACCTCAAATGCTCAGATATCAAGAATGAGAACTAGGATCACATGAGTGTAGTGGTGAGGGTTATTTACATTTGAAACGGGTACATACCATTATTAACAATAGTCGATCCAGTGCTGGATGAAGTTGTTTTAAATAGTTTTTGACAACCATCTATCTTGGATAATTCATTTCCAAGACATTCACAGTGCTACCTAATTTCGTCACACCACCTTGTTCTAGGGTGCTGTGTAGATCTCTTATTTGTCAGTTGTGGTATCCAGTAAAAGATTTGTCCTTGTATGGTTTTCTCTCTCTCTCTCTCTCTCTCTCTCTCTAGAGAGAGAGAGAGATCCAAGTGTTTCAAAACAACACCGACAACTTTTGGGAGGTCATTCCCGACACCATTTCCTTTCGAACTTATAAGTGCCAAAAACATGAAAAACAAATTTTAAAGGACCATAGCTCCAATATTATGGGAGCTACCGTAGGCGGGTCGACTTCACTTAGGAACTAGCATGCACCCTATCCAAATATTCATGTTTCAGAATCCTGGGGTATTTTTGCAACAATTTTTATAGAGGTAGTTGGTGAGTACTTCAATTTATATTCCCGTAGCCAAATTCCCTCTGCAAAAATTACTGCGTGAGTACCTTAGGATTCTGAAACGTGTATTTTTAGATAGTACACATATTAGTTCCAAAGTGAAGTCTTGACCCGAGTGCGATAGGTCCAATAGTTTTGGAGGTATGGACCTTTAAAGTTCAATTTTCCATGTTTTCGGCAGCCTGTAAATCCGAAAGAATGCATTTGTGCAGCCAGGTTGGTCTATACTTTTTGTCATATCTTGGTGTCAGGAATCATCTCCCGAACGTTGTCGGTGTTGTTTTGAAACACCACATATAACGGAAATAAACAAATTTTATTATGCAAGTGGCCAATGATGAATGTAGGACACTGAACCGATCAATACAACCTACTCAATATTCTTTCATATTTATTTATAGGATTTCTTTTAAAATGTGCAAATAAATCGGTTTCTATTTTGACTAAGATTTTTTACATAGTTTCCAGTCGCCAAGTGAAAAAAAAAAAAAAAAAAGAATGCTAAATTACGGTTTACCAGAAGTCAGAGAGATAACACATTCGTTACAAGACAAGCTGGTCAGCAGGTTATCAACCAAGATAACGGTTTGACTTATATTTGCTAAAGGACTTGTCTACTACTTTTCCATCTGTACACTTGAAATGTTGACATTCAAAAATTTACCAGGTGCAACAATATCTCACAGACTAATGTTACTGCCATTTCTCTCAAGAATTTCTGAAATTGAAGAAAGAAATCCTTTCCTTCATCTAAGCCCTTTTTTTTTTTTTTTTTTTTCAGTTAACTGGGGTCGATTTTTCGGATCGTTGTTCTTCACCTGTTTCTATCTTGTGTCTTGTGAGTGCTGGCAATTGTTGTTACAACCGGCTGCCTACCCGTCGTTAACTCCCACCCTAGAGGACCAGGATTTTCTGACGACGTTTCCTTCCCTAATTCGAAAGTACTACTACTACTACTAAAACTTACTAACATACTGTACTAAAAGTTACAGAGCTACTACTAAATTTACTGATCCACTACTGAAAGTTAGTGGGTAAAAAAGGCTTAAAAGATGATGATGATGCCGCCGAAAGGTAATTTTTTTTATTCCAGAAATACAAAAAAAAAAAGGAGGACGGAATATTTGGAAGGGGATATGGAAAGCCCTGTAATAATATATGAAGGTACGATCAAGAGGAAAATGCTGGCACACTTCAATCCGAATAGCCGGATTCGTGATTCACAGCCGAGACCTCCCGATTGCGAAGCATGAAGATTTAAGCACTAAAGTAAAATCTATGCTTATTGAAAGAATTGGTAGACTTAAAATGTGATGGAATGGAACAACTCCGAGCAAACCCATGGACACGAGGCTCTCCACCATTAACATAGTCTGAGATTGAACCAGGGACACTACACTAGAATTGAAACTGAAATCTTTCAGTTTAACGTCCCCGGCAAGTGAATGATGATGGAAGAATTGGTGGAATGAGAATATGGGAGGAAACGGGAGTACCTCGAAAAAATCCACGGGCACGATCTTGTCCATCACGAACTTACCTGGCCTGAGATCGAACCAGGGACCCCACGTGTACCTGATAAGAGGCAGCAGAACAAATTTAAATTACGCGCAGTCGCCAGTTTCTTCTCAACAATGTAGTTTCCTTCACCCACCATTCACGACTCAAAAACTTTAGTTTTGCCATGGAAATAGACTTTCATTGTACTTAACACTTACTAATGGCGTGATATTTTTTACATTATTATTAAAGCGATGGACTATTATACTCATGGGACTTTAAGAGGCCTAATCAATGCGAAATTAAAAATCCGCCAATTTTACAGTAATTATCTGGTATCTTCAAATAGATAAAAGCTAATCAAAATGTGGAACAAGAGCGCCCTACACAATATTATTTTGCATGAGTTACTGTTATCACGAGTCACTTAGTAGCTTTCCGTTTGCATCCCTTTATAAACGTGAAAATAAATACCGATCTTCTAAATCGTTGGAAATCGGTATCTCATGTAAAATAATATTGTGTAGCGAGCTCTTGTTCCACTTTTCGATTATCTTCTATTTAAAGATACGTGGGTCACTACGAAAGTTCTGAGATACGCATTGTTGTGGCACACTATTTGAATTCCAACAATTGCGTTTGGTAGTGGTATCCAGAGCGAAGAAGCGAAGCAAGTTTCAACTCGCCTCGCTTATCGGCGTGGTGTATCGCCTTCATTTGTTTGTTGATGTGAGCAGTATTCGGCTGTCTAGAGTGGAGCTCGAAAGGGAACATTTTCGGGCAATGATCCTTTACGATTTCAAAAGTGGTTTGAACGAGACAAAGCCTTGACCGTTTGCAGGGGGCATTTGGGGACCTTGCTCCTACCCATGCTACAATTTTTCGGTGGTTTGGTGAATTCAGAAGAGGCCGGACATCGCTTAAAGATGAAGAGAGCTGGACGTCCGGCAACAGCCGTGTCAGATGAAAACATTGCCGCTGTGGAACAAATGATTCGAGAAAATCGTCGAGCAACTTTCACGGACATTGAATTTACAGTGAACATTGGATCGCCAGCAGTAACAAAAATTCTTCATGACCATCTTCGGCTCAGAAAGGTTTCATCTCGTTGGGTGCCTCACACTTTGACTGAACAGCAGAAGCGCATGCATGTTGAATGGTGTGAAGAAATGCTTCCAAGATTTGATGGAGGCAATTCTCGACACATCTCTGACATTGTTACTGGTGATGAGACCTGAATCTATCAATTTGACCCTGAAAATAAACGCAGTCTACAGTTTGGATCTTTCCAGACGAAAATCCACCCACGAAAGTGAAGCGACCGCGAAGTGTGGGGAAGAAGATGGTCGCAACTTTCTTCTCCAAATCTGGCCATGTTGCAACTGCTCCACATGAAGAACAAAGGACTGTTAGTGCTCAGTGGTACACCGCTGTTTGCCTAACAAAAGTGTTCCAGAAGCTTCGCGAACGGCGTCCAAGAACTGGATTGCGTGGGATCCTGCTTCATCATGACAACGCGTCCGCACACACGGCCAACATCACAATTCAGTTTTTAGAATCTACGGAGGTCAAACTTGACTCATCAGCCGTATAGCCCTGACCTGGCACCGTGTGATTTTTTTCTGTTCCCCAGGATCAAAGATCGCATGCGTGGGAAGAGATTTTGCAGCCCTGAAGAAGCTGTAGTGGCTTACGAGAATGAACGTTCAACACTTGAAGAAAAAGATTGGCAACACTGCTTCCAAAGTGGTTTTCGAGAATGCAAAAGTGTGTACAGTGTAATGGTGAATACTTTGAGAAAATGTAAGTGTTAAATTGATTTTAGGTATGTAAGTTATTTCACATCTCAAAACTTTCGTAGTGACCCTCGTATCACATAATTACTGTAAAATTCACGGTATTTTCATTTCGCCGTGATGAGGCCTCTTAATTCATAGCAGGAAACAGCTTCTTGCTATCTATTACTGATCAATATAAAAACAGAAAAGAATTTATGTCTACCACGTCCGGTTCGAATATCGCCATCAGCAATCTATTCCTAGTTTTTCACCCTCTACACCCCGACCACGGGATACAATAGCCTAGTGCTTAGAGAGCTGCACTCATGTCCACGTGGTTCCGGGATCAATTCCCGGCCGGCACTTCCCAATTTCCGGCACCACCCAGCGTCGTGAGGTACACTGAGAAGTCAAGTGAATAAAAGATGTAACGGCCACTAGGTCTAGAAGGCTCCTGATATGCCTGTTAAGAGTAGGGATGGGCAAAACTTTTTTTTTAAATAAAAATCGGAAATCGGTTTCTAGAAAAACCGACATTTCGGTTTCTCGAAAACCTGTTCGGTTTTTCACCGAAACTACTTTCGGTGAAAACTTTTGGAAAACACACAAAACTATCTGTGGAAACGGATTCGGTTTCCGGAGAACAACGAAACACTATTCTGGTCAAATAGAACAAATTAAGAAAAACGGAACCGGTTTGAAGAAAACCGAACCGGTTTTGGAGAAAACATAACCTGTTCCGGTGAAAACCGAAAACCGGTTTTGTGCCCACCACTAGTTAAGAGACAGGGCGACGCAACGCGCTTGACCACGTGTTCGTCGTTAGACGCCTTAATAATTCAGCCGGTCACTAACAAGATGGCGCGACTCAGGCCCCATAAGGCCTGTCATGCTAGTAGTTAGTTAGTTACACCCTTATCAAATATGGTAGTGATTCACGCAGCTCTTGAGATTTCTTGTCTACGAAACGGAAGGACACAACGGGGTAAAAATGGGAAGGAGTTTTGGTAAACCAAACTTCTAAAAAATAGGAGAAACAAGTGTTATTTTATTCCCTCAAAACAATAAAGAAGACAGTCTTCTCTTTTCCCAATCGAAATTATGTTTCATATATTTTAACATTACGTGTTTCAGCAATGAATACAAGATCACTAATAAGAATACTGTTTTATAGCAGGTCGTCACGCAATAAACGACGGTTCGATAATGTTCATTACGAGAGAGCGTCATGTGTGTGTAATCTCACACATTGCGCAAGAAATAAAAGGTATAGTAATAAGAAAGCTATTACATATGCCAACTCTTTGCAAGAGCTTAGGAAGTAATTGTAGTTGTAATTTACGCAATAGTCCTTGGTGAATAATACATGCAGGGCCAGTAACGTAGCCAGGATGTGTATTTGGGGGGGGGGGGGCAAGTGCTGTTACAGGTACATATAGAAAAATTAAACAAAAAATATATAAAAATTACAAACATCAAAGTACATTGTCGGACCTCTTCGGGGGGGGCGGCCCCTCCGGCCCCCCCTTCCCTACGCCACTGTGCAGGGCTCATAATGGTCTGGTCTCTTGTAAATAGTTGAAAAGTGACCAAAATCTCATCAAAAAGTAACTTTAAAAACTTGATGCCAAACTTGGGCATAAATTGAATTTTACATTTTTTTTTTTTAAACCAAAATAGGGCCGGTTGGATCATAGCTGAAATACGCATTATTTTAATAAATTAAAATTTAAAATTATTTTACTTAAGTTTGTCAGTTAATAAAATTGCATTACTTGTGTTTAGAAGTTTATTATTAATTACATACTTCCCACGGTTTTGTATTTCAACATTGATCTGGATAGGGTAAGGCCAAAGTTCTATATTTTCTAGATTACCATTAACTGGTAATAACATTTTATCTTATATAATTGGTTTGATACAAATTCTGGCTTGGTACCACATGATTGGTAAACATTGGTATGGCTTCTACCAACATTCCGCATACAATGAAAAGTAAAATATAAACAGATAATATATATGTCATTCTCCTTTAAGATAATAAGATCAAAGCAAATAATGTCAATTATGTTTATCTCCCTTATTATGAACTTTTAAAATAAATTACAAATGTTAACTAAAAATGCGGTTGCATACAAAATGCTTACAAGGGCTCTCAAACCCACCTTGAGAGCTTACGCACCCACCAACCATCCACTGTGGTTTAGAAAGAATAAATGCTGAAGTAAGAATAAAGCTGATTTGGTTCACATGTGATGTGACGGCAAGTATTGAAGTTTTCAGAAGAGTATTAAGAGACAAGTTTCTGCCTTTCCCCATTTATTTTTATCACATTTTTTCTTAGCAAACTGCCAATGCAAAACATAAATCACACGAAAAAATGACTTTACCCCCAAAAAAGTAACTTTCAGTGACCAACTTGAAAAAAAAAGTAAGTTAAAAAGTGACTCGCTATGTGCTCTGTACATGTCTTACCACTCTACGAACTAGGCCACTTAGGATACAAACTGATCACAAATTACACCCTCCATTCCAAAAGAAACCGAACTTTTGAAAACAAATAGTACCACTAGCGCCATCTGTTGTAATATTTTACCGGTAGATGGCGTAGTCCCTCATTGACAACTGGTATAAATGTCATGACATTTGGATGCACGGCAACAAAGTTATTGCGTTTCAACTGTCAGTGTGTTGTGTACATCGGTCGGAAAATGAGTTTCAAACAACGAGCTGCAATTGAGTTTTGTGTTAAACTGGGTAAAACTTCTAGTGAAACGCACCAAATGCTACAAACTGCATATGGTGATGAGTGTCTATCCCGTACGCAAGTTTACGAGTGGTTCAGGCGATTTAAATCGGGTAGAGAGACGCTGGATGATGATGAAAGATCAGGCCGTCCCAGAACCGGATTATCGGAAGAAAACATCGAAAAAGTGCGTGAATTCATCAAACATAACAAAAAATCGTCGGTGAAAGTTATTGAAATGGAATTAAGAATTCCTCAAACAACCGCATACCGCATTTTGACCGAAGTTTTGGGCCTTAAGAAGATTAATTCGCGGTTTGTACCACACAAACTCACCGAAGACCAAAAAGTTGATCGAACTGCGCATTGCAAAGACATCGTTAAAAGTGCTCGGCAGGATCGAAACTTCTTGAAATCGATTGTAACTGGTGACGAGACGTGGTGTTTTGACTATGAGCCCGAAACAAAGGGGCAAAGTGCTGAATGGAGAGCGCCGGATGAAGGAACACCCAAAAAAGTCGCTTGGTGAAGTCAAAAGTTAAGGTGATGCTGATTTGTTTTTACGATTCAAAAGGAATTATCCACAAAGAATTTTGTTCAGCCCGGCCAGACAGTCACTGGAGAGTTTTACTTGGGCGTCATGAAGCGTTTGCTGGCAAGAATTCGTCGTATTCGGCCCGAATATCGCGAAATTGGCAGTTGGACTCTTTTGGACGATAATGCACCATCACATCGTTCGCGACTTGTAACTGAATTTTTGGTCAAAAATCACATTATTCGGTTGCATCATCCGCCCTATTCACCAGATCTCGTTCCGTGCGATTTCTATCTGTTCCCGAAACTGCATTTGGCGATGAAAGGAAAGTGGCACGCATCGATTGATGCCATTGAGAAGGCGACGACCGCCGTCCTAAAGACCATTCCAATAAAGGACATGGCGAAGTCGTTTGACAACTTGTTGGAGCGTGCAAATATGTGTATCGATGCAGAAGGGGAATACATTGATTAATAAAAATGATTTGTTCCAAAATGTACATTGCTTTTTTTTTAAAAAAACGTTCGGTTTCTTTTGGAATGGAGGGTGTATTTCGCTCTCTTTTGGTCTAAGTTGATACAAAAACAAAGCGAAGGCCACGGTAGCTCAGTGACAGAGCGTCCTCTTCTGGCGCGTGGGTTCCTGGTTGGACTCCATCTCCCGCCAAGTAACTTTGTAGTGGACAACCACTATGTATGTACGTGGATTCTTCCCTTTCATCTCACTTTCTTCATTCTACTATTTCATTCATTATCATAATCACAGTCTCCCTTAGCCTCAGTGCATAATCGTGGGACGTTAAACTCCAGAAAGAAAACGAAAAGGCAGTACTGCTGAGATCAGTAACGTGATTCTGTAACGTGGCTCCAGGCCCGTAGCCAGCCCCAAAATGTACGAGGGCTCGGTAGAAGTTAGGGGGGAGGAGCGTTCCAACCATATTACAGTTCATTTGCATGCCTACCGTCAAAATTATAGAGCGGGCAGTACAAATTTAGGGGGGGACCCGGCCTCCTAGCCCCTCGTGGATACTGGCCTGCGTGGCTCTCTTGGAGGCAAGATTATAGAGTTGGAAACAGCTAATATTTTGAGAGTTGATCTCACATGATGGTTTTTGCACGAGATAATACCGGATTTAAAACTTCCAGCTTAATATCCCATGTATACGCCCTTCAGGCTAAAGGGAGATGGATGAGTACGGCAAATGAATGACAGAAATAATAGTGGAATGAGAATGTGAAAGGAAACGAGAGTACCCCCATGAGATCCCACGAACACGTTGTCCACCACAAACTTACTTGGTCTCCACGCACCAGAGGTAAGCGTTCTAACTGAGCCACCGTGCCAATATCAGGTTCAAGCCGCAGTCATTGGTTCGCAGCAGGGTTGGCAAAAACCATGGTTTTTATTGAAAAAAAAATGTTTTTTTTTTTTTTTGGTTTAAACTTTTTTTGTTTGTTTGTTTAAACCAGATTTTTATCGATTAAATAATTTGATCTAAGTATTTATATCAGATATGGATAGAAACAAGTTTGTTTCGCCCTGGTGTTATTATGCAACAATCGGGTTGTGCTGGAAGGCTTCAGATAAGCTTAAAGCGGAATCCAAACTGCTTCTCGGCTTACATCCGAGAGAAATTGTCCTCCATTTGAACTCGAAGCCAGGACTAATTGGCTGCAAATGCGATACGTCTGCCGACTCACTCACGAAGGACTCCTGACAAAAATACGTTGTACTAATCTTTACATACTTGCTAATATAACTGTCAAGAGTCATTTCAGAAGGACAAAAAGATAAACAGTTGCACAGGTGAAACCATTATACAGAATTACATATGGACAATTTCAAAATACTGCAAAGTACAGAAGAACTAATTTAGTCCAAGTTAGTTCACTACGACTTTTATTAGACCAAGTTAAAGAAATACAACCACGTAATTTGCATATCAGTAAGAAAAAAGAATAAAGATACGAATTATTTTAGTCCATTTTGGCTCTGACCAATTTATACATAATATATGACTGGCTCTGACTTATTTATTTATACATAGATACCAAAGATACTTCTGATTTCAATAAATGCCTCTTGTGGGATTTGTATGACCCCCCCCCAAAAAAAAGTACGGCAATTCGATTTAATCAATAGTAAACAATATTTAGAATAGTAAACAATATTAAAAAAGGAAACAATATTTAGAATTTTTATTTGATTGCAATTGCATAACAATAATAAACTATTAAAAAAATCACAAAAGAAACATTCATAAACTTATTTTAAAAAGTTGTTTTTGTAGTATAATCTCTGAGTAATGAATAGTGAATTTAGGTCTGAATATAATACGAATAATATACGGGAGTGAAACTGATAACCCATAAATGTGTGTTCATCAAGATTTTACAAACACTTACACTTTTACTAACATTTTTCGTTTTTTTTGTTTAAACCATTTTTTTTTTAACCAAGCTGGTTTAAACCAACCAACCCTGGTTCGCAGACTACGTTAACAGATGGTGCCGTCCTTCTTAACTGCTACTACCTAAGGGCATAAAACCCACATAAAATAAATAAATAAAAACTCTCAGAAAGATGTCTTGTTAGATAACTATGTTGTGTTGTACAGATGCAAAAGTTGGTTGCTTGTGTGTTTGGAACACAGACAAGAATTCAAAAAGTGAAACATTTAGAAGAAGATTTGTCGCGTAAAGAGATGGACTAACGGGAAAATTTAGAAAATGAAATGAAATCTTTCAGTTTAACGTCCCACGATTATGTCCTTTTAGGCTAAGGGAAACGGATAATTAAGGCAAGTGAATAATGGAAGAATCTGTGAAATGAAAATATGGCAGGAAACAGGAGTACCCAGAGAAAACCCACGGACACGGTATTGTCCACCACAAATTTAACCTGCCTGCGGTCGAACCACAGACCCCACGCACCACAGATATGCGCTCTACTACTGAGTTACCGTGTCTCCAACGGGTTAATTTAGAAAGCTACACACGTCACACCACCGATAAACGCCTTCCCGATAAACTCCAGGTTTACGATGTCACTTTAAGTGCCAAGTGGGGAGAATTGCATGCTACAGTACAATTTAGAATTATGTCGATGATAGTTCACTACCAGAAAGGCCACTCCTACCGAATTGATGTAAATAAGAGTAGACAGACGAAAAGGTACCGGGAGAAGAAAGCATCTCTGCAGTAGCCGAGTTGGCGGAAATCATAGTAATTGGTATGGCAACTTGAACATTAGTATCAGGCGTGGTCCGAGTGATTTTAACGGCTAGGATACTGTGGGGTGAAAGGCAACGGGAAACCACCACTATTTCTCCCTAGTTTACTGACAGCAGAAAGAGAACATATGTATAATGGTCTTTCGAAGGTTAGAATATAGCTCCGGAGGTAAAATACCTCCCTCCGATTCAAACCTGTGGGAGGGGGCTGTCTTGGGAAGGACTTGGACGAAAGAATAAAAGTGTGGGGAAGATCGCTTAAAAAAAGAAAAGAAAGAAAAGAAAAAAGATTTAGGACAGACATGGAAAGTACGTACCATGTTACAGAGAGGGAAGTTACAAAATCTTAAAGAAGAAATTAAACAAAATTTAGATCTGGTACGAAATTGTGAAGTTTGATGGGAAGGTAATGGAATGTCAAACAGCGAAGGATATAGAATGTTGTACTCAGGTAACGAAAATGCACAAAATACACTGAGTGAAATTCACAGGGACATTCGTGGTCTGTATGGGAACGATTGTATAGACCGCAGTATGTCTCTAGGTGGTGTGCATTCTTAGAAGAGGGCCGTGACAACTTTAGTGATGCGCCACGCTCCGGGTGGCCGGTAACAGCTTCAACACCGCAGAATATCAGCGCCATCGAGGCCGCAATTCTGGCAACGTCGGACTTTGATCTCTTTGGTCTCATTAAGAAATTCCTGGCCGGCCAACACTTTGCGATAGATGAGGAAGTGAGATCAGCAGTCCGCAGATGGCTCTACTCCAACCAAAAGGACTCCTACGAATAGGGCATCTTGAAACTGGTACCACGCTGAGAGAAATTGGGTGACTATGTAGAAAAGTAGATCAAGGATGTAACCATTTATACTTTGTTTGGGTTTGGTACATATTAAACTTCTTTTGAAATATTAAATATATATATATATATATATATATATATATATATATATATATACACAGTGAGTTACTTTCCGATCTGCTCTCGTATTTCTAATGCTATCGTTATTCTGCATCATGACATTTCTATACTGATTTCTCTTCTAAATAAATCAATCATCTGTTATACAATATACCGGTCAATCTGGGAATTCAACACAGCAAAAAAAAAAAGTTTATATTTTTATTTATCAAAATGTACGGCTACTTTCCATTATTGAAGTACAAATGTATGTTTCTTTAAGTCTGAAGTTTCCCACACCGGCTTTGAAAATACGGTGCAGATTAAGATTTTTTTTTTTTTTTAAGGGAACTTTTCTTGCCTTAAAATAAGGTTATGTGCAACAGCCGGCCCTCCTGTTGGTTTCGGCCCACTGAACCCCTTCACCTGGCCTGTCTGATCCGTTATCGGAAATGTATACCCCTCTTAACCTGAATTGAATTTCTTTTTCATAGATAACTTATATCCAGCTTAAGAATATTCTTCGCGTTCGAACATTCAATGTACCAAGAACAAAGAGACTTGTTCAAAACGTGAAGGATCCAATTTCCCACTATAAAATATTTTTCTCTGCGTTTCTTTGTTAAGTAAATATTTTGTTTAACAGTTTTCTTCCATTTTGGCTATTCAATTCTTGTAAAAATGTTATACATTGTCTTGTACGGCCCTGGACATTAGTAAAGCCTTTGTGATTGGTCCACCTTCTGTTCTAACTTGCACATGCCTACCTTAAATGATTCCATCAGACGTAATGGACTCTCAATACCTTGGCGCATGCCCAACTAACTGCGTACAGATTGCTGATATATGTGCACAAGCCCTGAAAATGATTAACTGTTGCTATATTATGTGTATTTCTTTCACCACAAAATTCACTCCTAGCGCTTAACACATAGTTCCTTACAGTAGGAGTTGCATTCACGGGTGCACATTTACTTTACGAAAAATTCCTCGTAAAATACAAATCCATATATATGCCATACACACAACTATGGAAAAACATAAACCAAACTATCCTAAATGGTCACGTAAAGCAAGAATTCTATCTTACCGAATCTGGACACGAGCACAACAAGAACCTCGCGAGGAGGGCGAGTCCGTAGGGAGCACGCGCGTCGGCGACGGACAGTATGCGTATAAACTAGGATAGTGTTAACACCTGATATCGCACTCACTCATTTTACCCCTACTATAGCCTTGTAACGGTTTAATATTACACTTGTAAACATAAAGTGTAAACATTACACTTGTAAATATGTACACATTGGTTTCCTACATTGTGGAGCAATGCTCCGACAGTGGAAATTAATATCCTAGACAATCCTTTAATATGCACTCGCCCAATTTTAACCGTAAAGGTATCATTTTTGAGACAGATCATCCTTAACCAGTACCGAAAATTGTGCAAATGCGGGTCCATAGATTTGTAAAATGTACAGAAGAAATTTCTAGTAGTGTTTTAATAGAGTAGTGTCTAGATAATGGATATACGGTGTGCACTTACCTCAAGAGATCCGTATTTACGTCAAAATATACAAATGAAAGTCAAAGGTGATACAATGTTTTCTCTCATTAGGTAGTTACAGATAAATGTGTAATTTGTGAAATGTTTGTGATAAATTACAACTAATATTATATTAAAGTAGGGTAAATGTTTAGTAATGGGGGGGGGAGCAACACTAACGAAGAAAGAAAACGTGCCCTAGGGAACTCTAACCCGACTTCACTCGCTAACGCTCGCTCGCTAATACTGTCTGAATTAAATACTATTAACCTAACCTAACCGAATGTGAACAAATATTGCAAAAAAAAGTAAAAAAAAGTATGTTAAAAACCTAGCCACCCAAAAGCTAAACAATAGCCTGAAGCAGTTTTTGAGCATTCGAAATAGTTTGTGGTTTTACGTCCGACACGCATTGCTACCTAAAAGGAGTGAAACTGAAGTATAACATTTTAGACAGGCACTCACGTTCAGGCAGTCATTATGCACAGTATATAACTTGATTGAAGGTGAATCAGGTATACGAAAGTGAAGAATTAAGAAGCTGAACCATTGAAATCTTGATGTAGTACGTACATGGAAGAATCTTGTGTCCATTTCGGGAATTGTAAGTAATTTTGGTGATGAGTGATCTAGTGCATGAAAAAATTGGAGCTCCGCGATATTGCGAGAGATAAAACATGGTCTAAATTAAGATAGGAAACAACAGAACCCTGCGGGGCTTTTAATCCTCCTCGCTCGCTAGGCTATCTTTTGTTAAGACAGCATTCGTGCTTTTTAGTACCACTTAGCACAGGGTGGTTCGTGTTTTTCAGAAGACCTCGAAACGTGAATCTGCAGAGGAGAATGCAAGTGCAGACCTCAGAAGTGATTCCTCAAGGTACAGAAAGTAAATGCAGAGAGAAAGAAGTATGTCTTTCATGAATTTGAAAATTAAATGAAATCTTTGAGTTTTACGTCCCACGCTTATGCCGGCTAGGCTAAAGGAGACGGTGATGAAGAGAAATGAATGAAATGGTGAAATGAAGAAAGTGGGAGGAAACGAAAGAACCCAAGAAAACCCATAAGCACGATATTTGTCCACCACAAAATTCACAAAGCGCAAGCTGGGATCGAACCAGGGACCCCAAGCACCGGAGGTGAACGCTCTACCACTGAGCCACGGTGTTCATGCATTTTTGTATGGATCCGTAAAATAAATTAAATCGCACGCCGAAAATAACTTAAATCGGGGAAAGCAATGGTTTTATCAGTTAAGTGCAAGGATACATAGTTAATTTGAACATGTTCTACGCTAGATTGTCAACATGAAAGTATGTTACAAATCATTTCTAAACTGATGTGTTGCATAACATAAACGTCAAAATACACTTCTGCCAGTAAAATCGGTGAAACGAATCTAAAAACTACTATGAAAAGAAACAAATTTTCACGCACTTTGAACACCAACAATTATATTTTAATATTTTGTGTATCAGATCTCAGAGTACGCACAATATGAAATACTAAAATAATATTACATTAAAATTAAATGGTACAACTACATTTACTGCATGAAAATTATCGTCATATGTTAGTGCAGTACCTGTTTGTGCCAAATGCTTCCCATTGGATAGTACAACCCTTCAATCCCGAGCCGCAACGTTTCACGAATATCATAATGTAATAAACTATTAAAACAGGAATACTCACCAATATTAGAAACACTAATAGTATCCTATTATGTTTATAACTATATACAGAGTTCATTGTGCCTAGTTAAAGATATTTTGCCCGGTATTCAGCTTCGTATCATCAAAACCATACACACTTCCTACGTCCAGGTGGAAATTCTCGCAAAAATTTTATCGAAACATGAGCAGTACGCGAGAGATCGATATATTTCAACCTTGGGGTACTTTCTAAATGCACCAATTTTTCGCTCCGTTCTGCACTCAGCTAACTCGCAATTATTTTATTTATTTATTTATTTTTTTAAGGTTATGGTAAACTATTAAGTACTTTAGCGTAGATCAGACGGAAATTAAATAAAAATGAATGATTTTGATGTTAATTTTCTGAGTTCTCCCACCGGGACCATGTATACCAAAAGCACACACAGTACTCCACTAGACCACAGTGGGGGGCTCAGTTATCTCAGGTTTATCCTTGGGGTTAAAAATGAATGATTTTGATATTAATTTTCTGAGTTCTCCCACCGGGACCATGTATACCAAAAGCACACACAGTAGTCCACTAGACTACAGTGGGGGGCTCAGTTATCTCAGGTTTATCCTTGGGGTTAGATAATGATATACCGGATTCCAGAGACCCCATTTTCTATCGGTCTTTGCAAATTTTGTAGTTCGCATTGCAACGTTTAAAAAAAATGAAATAAGCAGTTGTGAGTAATATGCCAATTATCGCAAATTACAATGCAAATGTTGCATTAGGTTGACATAAACACCTATTGAATGAGTCTCTGGTGAGATCGTGGCACCAGGAGCCTGATTCCGCATCAACCAAAGCAACTTATAGTGGCGGTTAGTATACTTAGGTACATGTGTTTGGCATGGAAGACCCGGGTTCGATTCGCAGTGGAACTTATATTGTTCAGATACAACATTAAACTGTAGGTCCAAGTCTCATATAGCCTCGCTGCAGGCAGAATGGAAAGTTTAATCAACTAATCAACTTCCCAGTATATTTTGGAAACCGTTTAAAGCAAATTCGACGAAGTAATGTCGGTTGCGACACTTTATATAGTCGTTCTTTCAGAAAAGCTGTTCCGGGCGGCACTGCTGGTACTATTCTATTTATTTTTATAGTATGAGACGTATTATTTCGGTCTCCTCCGGGGAGGGCAGTGTCCCCAAACAACATGTCTCGAAGAGACACTGACTTTATATTCCACAGAACATATCAGTTTCATTGATGATTTAAAGTTGGTTTTGAACATTATCTTGCAGTATATACGAAAATGATATGATTTCAAGGGGGATGGAAAATCCCCTGGAACTATGAAAGAATTTCTCGGTTCGAGAGCTCAACTTCAGTTATCAGTATTTTGGCAGTACAACTTTCCCTGTTAAATGAAAGTTCTTCATTGAAGGAAATCTTCTTAAATCATCGCTAACAGGCTACACTATGCGTAAGTTGTCAACTGTTTATATTTTATAATGGAAAATACATATAGACAGCTGTTACTATATCTATATGATATCACTACAAAGATCAGATTTCGAATGAATAAAGCCAAATAATAAAATAAATAACATGTATTTGAAGTTTGCTCTTTGAGTGCCTTTACCATTGAGTTCATGGGTTTTGTCAGGGTTCCCCCTTTCCTCCCAAATTATCAATGCACCAATTATTCGCAATCACTGTCTTCCATTAATTATCCGTCTTCTTTAGACTAAAGGACAGAATCGTTTGTTTGAATTAAACTAGAAATTTCATTTCATTTGAGCATATTGTACTTCCTTTTACTGCAGTGTAGCAACAATTCGTATTTCGTGCGAAGAATTCTACAACCATGAAAACATTCACAGGTGGCAAATTTCTAGAATCCACTTTTACAAATCTGTCTCCCATAATTTTATAGATAGCTTTTTTTTTTTTTTTTTTTTTAGCATTTACACTATCTATCCCTACTAGATATAGGTAGATAAAATCTGCTCTAGACACTTCTTACGTATACCAGTAAAATTACCTTTTTTCGCGGTACAAATCTCGAAACATTGAAAAGTATTGTAATTAATATTTTACGGAGCATTGCTACCCATTCAGCATGATCGGAGATATTTTCCAAGAAACCACAGCTCGCATACTCACTTTTGTTCCCATACTGTTTGGCAGTTAATACTAAATCTTTTGCTTTCTGAGGAGAGATAAATCTTAAATATCTTTTTAAAATTATTTTAATAAACATTTCTTTGATTTGGTTGATTTTGGTCATATTGCGTTTTCTAAGATTTAATGGTTGAAAGCTGTGGTTACACCTACCGACGACATGAATAAAAGAAGAGGAAATGCATTCCGAAGAGAAGAATGTGTGACATGAGAGGTAAATGTAAACAAAACAGGAATTGATTTAAAAAAGAGATTGAATTTTCATGTGGTAGTGATGATTAAAGACTGTGAACAATGTATTACAGAATACCAGAAATGAATATTTTATTTCCTTCATTCAAAAGAATATGAAGCAAAGTCTTATGATTTTAAATATACTTTGATAATATGACTGCATTTGATACCAGGTAACATTTCTGTGATTTTAGTTGATAAGAAAATCAGTAAAATTTCAGTGATTATATTTTATGTTGATGATGTAAAAGTCTTAAACAAAGTGAAATATCCATTTTAACGTTTAAGGACAATGCATTTAAGAGAGGCAAATTATTAAAGTGAATGTTTGTGAAACACTTGGGACTTGCAGAATAGTCGATGAATATATATATATATATATATATATATATATATATATATATATATATATATATATATATATATATATATATATATTTAATATCTTTTCTTCTTTCAAATGATCTCCTAAGACGTTATGGATTTATTACCTTGGCATATTCCCAAATAGCTGCGTATAGATTGATAATATGTTTGCAAACTAATTTGCTTCCCCTTACCGGTATAAATACACGTCCCGGCATACGCCATAACAAAAGGACTGTTCAAATAAAAACAAACCAACTTAAAATAGATGGCTACTAAAAGTGAGAATGCTGTCTAGCCCAGTTAGGGCAGGAGCGCAGCAGCAGGGATCCATCCGTAGGTAATAGGCGCTTCAGCAATGGAAGGAATGTGGATAGACGACAATAATACAAAAAAAAAAAAAAAAAAAACTTGATATCGAATAAAATCGCATAGGTTAGAGAGCTTGGGTTAAGTTTAGAGTTACCCCTCCGCTTTTTATAAAAATCAGGAAAATCTACAGGAGAAATGAGGTAAGAAATGATAATTTGACGTTTTTATTTGATGTTTAGGAACGTAAGTTCGGCAGGAGAGTTATGTTTAATACGAGAAAAGATATATGGAAGTTAGTACTATTTGCCGGATGCGGAAGCATTGCGGAAGGTTTCAGCAGCATGGTAGTTGTAAAATATGGCGAATGTGGCGAACAGGTGTAACGGATGCGCAAAAATAATGAAGAAAACCTTTTAAATTTTTGTGAAGCACACGAAGTACTGAAGTTAAGTGAAATGTAACAGTTTTTAATACTTTAAGCACTGTTTTTGTATGTTACAAAGTCCAAGGGCACCTTCAGACTGCAGGGGCAACTCTAAACTTAAGCCGAGAGCTAACAAGCTTTCATACTATTAACTCTGTACTTGTAAATATCAAGTACAGGTTTCCTACATCGTGCGGAAATACTCCGCCGGTGAAAAATTCGTAAGTTACACAGTTGTCTTTCATATGCATTCACTCATATTAGCTTAAGTATTGCCCACGGTAAAAGATTGGGTGTGCCGTCGTGAACCACGTAATCTGGTCACACTTTGGAGTAAGATTCAAATGATGTGCGCAGAAATCCCAGTAGATACTTTGCTGCGAAATATGAAAGCAGTCGTGAGTCGTACTCAGAAATGTATCGATGCTGAAGGCTACTAGCTTGAACATTTACTTAACCAACTATTTGGAACATTAAGTTTGGCCAGAAAGTAGCTTACACTTATTGTCCAAATTGGACTGTAGACTTACTTCTTCCAGAAATTTAACCGGTAAATGTTTAGCAAACGGGGTCCAGAAGTTCTACGAGAGAAATGGAAGATGCAAGATACTTAGACCTAACCAAATCTAACCTAAACTAAACTAAACATACTTATACTAACCTGAACTAACCTAATATTAATAGAAATAAGCGAAATTCTTATCATTTTTTCGAAAATTATGCTGGATCCCTACACTACTATAATCTAACATAAAGTAACCTAACCTAACCGAAACTAGCCTATGTGAACAGAAACTACCGAAATTGTAACATTTTTAGAAAAAATAGCTGGACCCCTTTTGCTGAACATTGTCCATTTACCCTTGTAATAAATTTTTCTATGACAGTAAGCTTTTTTTTTTTTTTCTTTCTTTGTTTTGATGCACTTTGTGTTCAAAGAGTGTAAATTGTACGACTATGTCGGTAACTAAACCGGCTAAGGCACTAGGACAAACCGGAGGCAGAGTTCGTTCATGCATTTATTACTTTTTAATATCATTGAATTACATATTATGTGACCACCTAATCCGTGTCTACTTGATTCGTCACACCTCATATAGCAAGCATATTTTTTTCTTTTCATACTATCAGAAAGTTTGAGTTAGAAATGGATCGGTTTTATATGGGTAGGAGGTTTAGGATCGTAGAATAATAAGTGCAAAGGTGTGGAGAGTTAAAACCAGGGGTGGCAAAAACCATGTTTTTTATTGAAAAAAACCAAAGAAACTGTTTTTTAAGCCGTTTTTTTTTTTTTGTTTAAAATAGGTTTTTTTTTGGTTTAAATAATTTGCTCTCTGTATTTATATAAGATATGGTCAGAAAGAAGTTTGTTTCGCCTTGGCGTTATTATGCAATAACCGGGTAATGCTGGAAGGGGTCACATAAGCTTAAAGCGGAATTCAAACCGCTTCTCGGCTTAGATCTGAGAGAAATTGTCCTCCATTTGAACCTGAAACCGGGACTAATTGGCCACAAATGTGATATGTCTGCCGACTCACTCACGAATTACACCTGATAAAAACACATTGTGCTGATCTTTACATACTAGATAATATAATTGTTAAGGATCATTTCAGAAGGACAAAAAGATAAACAATTGGACAAGTGAAACCATTATACAGAATTACATATGGACAATTTCAAAGTACTGCAGAGTACAGAAGAACTAATTAAGTCCAGGTTAGTTCACTACGACTTTTATTAGTCCAAGTTAAAGAAATACGACGACTTAATTTGCATATCAGTAAGAAAAGTGAATAAAGATACAAATTATTTGAATCCACTTTGGTTCTGACCAATTTATACATAAGTAGTTACCAAAGATACTTTTGATTTTAATAAATAAATAAGTGGATTTTGTATGACCCTCCCCCCCCAAAAAAAAAGTACGGCCTTTCGATATATTTTATCAATAGTAAACATTTTTAAAACGAAACAATATTTAGAATTTTTCTTTCATTGCATTTGCATAACAATAATAATAAACTATAAAAAAATCTCAAAAGAAACATTCATAAACTTAATTAAAAAAACACACAAGTTGTTTTTGTAGTATAATCTCTTTGAGTAATGAATGGGGAATTTAGGTCTGAATATAATACAAATAATATACGGGAGTGAAACGTGATAACCCACAAATGTGTGTTCATCAAAATTTTACGAACACTAACACTTTTACGAACATTTTTCATTTTTTGGTTTAAACCATTTTTTAAAAAAAAAAAAGCTGGCTTAAACCAGCCAACCCTGGTTAAAACTATTTAAAAATTTTAACGATGATTAAGGAGTTCCCTTTGCCAAAAATGTCTTTATATACAAGCACTCTATCTATTCGTTTGTCCGTCCGGGAGACACGAAATCTCATGTGTATTATTTGATGAATCACCCATTTTGGTTTAAATGTAGAGGATGTAAAGTTGCCAATCAACTTTGTTGGCGGATGTTATCTCTCTAGCTGCTCAGCTTTCCTTAGATATTCATCCCTGAAGACGATTTTTCTGAAATATTTGAAGAACAGAGGATCATCCGAGGAACATTTAAATGTATAATATCACTTGTTGATCCTCACTTATACAGGGTGGCCCAAAAGTAGGTATACAGTCCCGTACTGATCAGCTCACTGTATTTCATATCATATCTTATTGTTATCAAACAGGTAGACCAAGTTTCTTTATTATTTGTTCTTAACGTGTTTTTACTTATAACTTAAGCCCGAAACACTCGAAGCAGATAAATCCATAAACAAGAATGTTGTACCTGATCAATGCAGGGGTGTATACCTACTTTTGGGCCACCCTGTAGAGATCAGTTCTTAAGTATTAAACTTTAAAAAATGTTTATGCCAATGATAGAATATAGAAAACTATTTTACAAACGGTTGAAGACATTATGTTCTTCGGTAACTGTTTAGTAACGGGGGACCAACACTAACGAAGACAGTAAACAACGTGCCCTACAGGGCTCTAACCTGCCTTCACTCGATAACGCTTACTCGGCAATACTGTCTGAGTTAAATGTTATTAACCTAACCTAACGGAATGTGAATAGAATATCGAAAAAAAAAAAAAAAAAAAAAAAGTCTGGAACCCCAAAGCTAAACAATAGCCTGTTCTTCTGTCTCTGCAGCGCGTCGTGAGTCTTGGTATGTAGTTTTCTCAGTTTTCTCAAGGCACATATTATTTTATTTTTTACTGAGTAGCGTAGTGGTTCTGGCATTTTAAACCGGAGATCCTAATTTAATATCGACCCAGTCGCTTATTTTTTACCTTAAATACATGCTTCGGCTATATGAGGGATTTTTCCAAATTTCAGAGACTTTGTAAATTACAGAATGTAAGATCATTAGTAAAGGTTATTCACATTAAAAAGTTCTGACAAGTTGCTTCAGTGATAAGAAAACCTCGTAGTATGATGCAACCGCATCTCAAGTAGAAACGTGTTTGTAAGGTTCATTCTGTTGTTAACGTGTTCTGGCCATGTGTTGAGACTGGTGAAATCATAAAAGTTTTCTGACAGCCGTTTCTGAATCTTTTCAGCGATATGGCAGGAAACTGAATAATCTTGCTGTCACATGTAGGGTCTTCCAGCTGCCATACGCTCTACTAGGAATGGTCAGAAAGTTCCGGTTCCGGCGGAACCGATTCTTGGAGATCCAGTTTTCAGAACCGGTTTTAGACCTGGATCCGAAAAATGGTTCCGGAACCGAATCCGTTCAGAGACGAAAACCGGTTCCATCCAGAACCGGTTCTGGCCATCCCTACGCTCTATCCAAGACATGACCCGCACAGCCACTCAAATTGAGTCTGCCTGCGTTTTCCGTCACTTTCTTCGCCAATTGTTGAATCATTCTGGTGTTCGTTGTCAAGTCCCTGGAACGCCGTGTGTGTGTTTTCCTACCAGCCACGGCTTCCTAGTCTCTGTTGCACTCTTGCATTTCGCGTGATATCGCTTTTACAGTGTTCACGTAGCATTGAGCAGCTCTCTTGATTATCGAATTTAGATACTTGCACGAACGGAACTGTCATGGTGCAGGGATTTCTTTTTTTTTAATGTTTCGATGGCTTCCAATAATCCATTGCAGTTCCTTTTGATATCGCTAGTGTATCCGAAAGGACGGAGTAAAACCATATTTAGACTCGGGCAAATATATCCCGACACCGCTTATGTACTACATATAAGGTGTGAAATTTAACCCAAACACCCTGTGTTTAGTCTCTTCAGTGATGTATATGCAAAGTTGAAAAAGTAACGATGTTATGGAAACTGGTACCTTAAGTAATAAGAAATTACTCCATAAGCGTTAAAACGATTAAAGTTGTATTGAAATACTTGCGAACACATCCCCGAGTTTTGTTTCGTACTGTCGTAGTAGGTCGAAATTCTGCCGCCAGGTGGCAGAATGACAAGTTGTAAGATGACTGCCTGTGATGTAGGCGAAGCATTCTGCGTCCTACAGTTTTACCTTAGTTGGTCTGTTGCGAATGTTCAACGTGAGTTTCGTGCAAAATTTCGTAAAGAACCACCGTCATGAAACTCCACTGCATCACAGGCAGCAAGAGTGCATTACTGCTGCAGTGCAAATTGTTGATGAAAACATGTTAAACTGAGTCTAGGAGGAATTGGATTACCGAATTTCTGTAAGCAGGGTAACAAAGTTGGCTCACATTGAGTATTTGTGAGTTACTGTATTACAATTTTTACCATTAAAATTTGGATAGTTATAGTACATAAGTGTAAAATCTTAAGTAATTTCCTCAATTAATTAAAAGAAATAAATGTAGGGAGTTGAAATTATTCAAATAACTTCGAAATTTCCGTAACAATTTCAGGTTTCCATTATTTTCCAGGCATAATTCCTTCCTCCAAAGAAGAATGGATAGAAAGTCTTACCCGTTGTATAACGTGCTTTGATAATTTAATTTAGAAAAAATTAAGAAATCTTAAAAATATCTATATAGCCAGTGTTACTGTTCTTAATTTTATTTATTTATTTTCTCATTCATGCCGTATAGGTAATGCATTGTAGGTAACATACCGTAAATTTCGGAAATGTCCCTATTCAAAGCTCGTGATTGGTGGTCAACTCAATGCGGAACAGATGAAGAGTTTGACCAGGGATGTTTGCTGTTGTCCAACATAGACGATGAACCCAGTATTACAGACAAGATAATAGTTGGAAGTCACAGTGGCTATTTACGCATCTATCGACCGTCCTCGGAGAAACGAGAGGAAGATGAGGAGGCTTCTACTGCATTTAAACCAACAGACTTACTGATAGAAAAGCAATTTAATCAACCTATTTTACAGTTAGGTGTTGGAAGGCTTGTATCGTAAGTATTTCATTGTAGTATTTGTATATTGTATAAATGTACAAAGATTGTCGCAGAGAAGGTGAGACCAATTCCTGTATAGGAAAACAGTGACCTCTAATGGGTAGCAAGGTACCGCAGTGGCTCAGTGGTAGAGCGTTCACCTCTGGTGCATGCGATCCTTGGTTCGATCTCTGCTCGCGCCAAGTGGGCTTTGTGATGGACAAATACCGTGTTCGTAGGTTTTCTCGGGGTTTTTCAACTTTCGTCATTCCACTATGTCCTTCATTTCTCATCATCATCGTCTCTTTTAGTCTACCCCGGCGTAAGTATGGGACGTAAAACTTTAAAGATTTCATTTCATTGGATAGCAAATGTACTAGGATGAAAATTTGGTTCATTAAGTTCGCAAAATGGGTGCAGTAAGTCAAACAGTCGTGACTGTGCAGCAGTGAAAAAGACAAGAATGTACATGGACCCTTCCAAGAATCATTAAAAAAAAAAAAAAAAAAAAAAAAAAAAAAAAAAAAAAAAGATCGCGCAAAACTCGGTAGACGGTGTCCTTCGATATGCCTGAATATACACAGCGCTCTCACAGACATATGCTTATCATCAGGAATAATTTCTGCAACAGTATTCACTTGCGTCTCATTAATCACGGACAGCCTTTGTACATGATGCGGAAGCAAACCGCCTGATTCACGCCCATCTTCGAACAACTTACGTCATCGGTACACTGTGGTTCTACTCTGTCTTGATCAGCGTATGCTTGTTGAAACATTGTATACATTTCCGGAGCACGTTTCCCTAAACACCAACAAAATTTTATGTCGTGCCTTTGTCGTGTCCTTGAATATTCATTGCGAAAAGCAGTCTCATACACAAAATCCTGGAGAGGTAAAGGAAGCACGTCCACATTGATCAACAGTTGCTTACTAACGTGGTTTAGAAACATGTGACAACTTTCTACGATTATAGAATTAGTTGTCCTACACGACGAAATTAGTCCCGAGACTATAGGTAGCGTTGCCAAGCCAGTTAAAAATCTGTTTCACTTTCTTTGCGACAACCTTTGTGTAAGTAAGTGTGTAAGTTCTAGCGTAACTCTGGAACGCTTCGAGCAATTGCAACCAAACTTAATACACATATGGCTTACAAACAAAAAGAGAAAATAAAAACTGGTGGTAGGACATCTCTAGTACCTTTAGAGGTGGAATTTGGAAGGAGTGACATGTAGAAATAATCGAAAATGACTGATAGTATCTTCAGATTCATAGTTTTCAGGGTTACTGAAATGAATAATGATATTCTCAATGTCATCTAAGTCCAAGTTTAGCCCTATTGACAAGGAGTGCAAAATCAAATGTCCAGAATGACTGGAGATTAGTGTTGAATCTCTAGTTTTACGGGTCGATAAGCTGATTAGTGACAACCCTGATGACATTTGAGCCCAACTTTAGTCAAGAATGTGCGTGTCAGTTGACTGGGACAACGCCGAAGGCGTTGCTTGTCTTTTTTTTTTTAAATTCTGTTCACATCTTCATTTTCTCACATGGGCAATGCCTCTGCGTTTCTATCCTACTCAATTCCTTATTTTCAAATATTGTTCATGAACATTCTTCTTCCCGTGCGAAGCCAGATGCTTGTGCTAATCTTTTACATACAAAGGTGAATGTTTGCTTTTTCCCCGTATACATGTCAACATAGTTGAACCAACTTATGAATTGTGGAACATTCATACATTGTACTTACCTGGAGTCAGGCGATTTAGAATCTTTTAATGCTTATCCTAAGAAGGGAGGATATGGTTCACATGTACAGTATTTGCCTTCTGAATCGGAATGCTCCACAATTAGAACAACTTGAAATCCAACGAACCGGAATCGGAACGCCCAGTACGTTGGTGTATATTTTTGTGGGTACGTTTATTCAGCGTTGCGGTTATCCTTTACGCTGTGTCGTTCAGTTCAATTTGTGACCGGAAAGCTTTAATGAAAGCATCTTGTGTGATGTATCGGGTCATGCCATCGTATTTTTACACTGTGAGGAAAAGAACGCTAACTTACCTGAAACACTACCGTTAGTCAGGAAAATAGTCTGTATCGAACTTCACAACACTCGACCAATGTCAACCAGTTGTTGAATCTCCCGCAGAAAGAAGTCACCGGTTTCGGAGGCAAAGAATTGTGTTACTGTTCGTCGCACTTCACTCTCATCTTGGAGTGTTATCCCGGAAAGGTGCTTTTGCAGTCAACGAAAAAAGACAGTAATCTGTTAGTGTAAGATCTGGTGAAAACGCCGGATGAACGATTTTCTTCCAGCCGTATTCCTCGGCCGGGTCTTTCTTGCGGTGTGTAGGCGCACGTTATCACCGTGGAGTATACCATTACAGAGCAGGACGTTTCTTTAACAATCCAATCTGGAGGCGTTTATGCCTCTAACAGTAGATATCTACATTGGTTGTCTGGTTACGTTGCAAGAGTTCAAAATGGATTACCCCATGGATATCCCATCAAACACACAACATCACTTTGCAGGGGTTCAGGCCCAGTTTTGGCACAATTCCCGTCCCCCTTTAGGTACCCACTAACATTTGCGTGTAATATTGTGGTAGAGGACTCACCTTTTATACCCATGCCTCTTTAAAAATGACTCACGTCTGTGACGAGTGAGCAGGGAACTGAAGATATCCACTCACTTCTGCTTCTGTTTAGGCGTTGATCCATGGAGAGTACCCATTTACCGAGTTTTGACACATACCCAAGGCCCTACAGATTGCGATGAACGGTTGAATGGGTGACATGGAGTTCGCTGGCCAGTTCTTCAACAATTTGCATTGGATTTGCCTCCATCGCAGTTCCCAGAGCATCGTTTTCCATTTGCATATATCTTCCTTCTCGTGGCTTATCGTTCAGTCTACTGTCCCTAGACCGAAACCTGGGAACCATCTCTGGCACTTCCGTACATCCACAGCATCCTGACCAATAGCCATTATTAAACACACACACACAATTCGAAAATGTGGAATAGACTGTTCTCCTTGTACACACTGCTGTACATTGAAGTTTTTTTTTTATGTGCCACAGCTATGGTACATATCGTCTGCTTCAATATTCTGGTTAGATGGCGTCATCGGAGCAGTCATCGAAAAAAAACTACTTTGCTTATGGGATGAGCAGATACGATGCTAATGTTATGCTTTTCTGCTTGTTTTAGCTTATTTTACCTTAAAATCCAGTGTATTTGCTGTTAAAATTATTGTGAAAATTCGAGTTTGCGGGACCAAGGAGTGGATTAATCAAGTTTCTGTTGTTGTAAAGGGGAAAACTTGTCTTGCAACTTGACGGTATTCTAGAATGGATTAAGGTCGGATTCCAAAGTATCAATATGCCTTTGAAAAATTTTACCATAAACCTTGGGCTTCCCGTCCGAGGAACGGGCATTCTGCTACATCATTATGGAAAAATGAATGAACCATAAATCAACATAAGAACTAACTCAAACTGATTTTGCATCAGGGCTGTGCTCCTAGTAGAGCGTTCACCTCTGGTGCTCGGGGTCCTTGGTTCTATCCCAGCTCGCGCCATGTAAACTTTGTGGTGGACAAACACTGTGCAGGGGTTTCTCTCGTTTTCTACCACTTTCTTCATTCCACCATTTCATTTATTTCTCATCATCACCGTCTCCTTTAGCCTAGCCGGCATGTCCGTAAGATGCGAAACTTTACGACTTGAATTTTTAACATGTTATTTTAATTCAAATGTTTATCTTAAGGTTGGGAGTCGAGGGGTTTCAGAATTTAGGCCAAAAAAGAGAACATCAGCAAAGCAGAGAGGTAAGCATGGGGTTGCCATACTTCTGCTACTACAAATCAGAATACCTGGACGGGAAGTTTACTTTCACTTCTTTCATCAGTAGGAAGTACCTAACCAGTATAGGATTAATTCTTATTTCATTCCTGTAGGTTGTATCAGTCATGGTGGTTAGGAAAGTGATACGCATCTTAGATTTAAATATTTTAAATTAAGTGTATGTCGTGACGTAACGGGCTTTACTGATATTCAACCGTACATATAGAGCTGTGAGTGTAAAAGTATGTTGTAATGTTCGGTACAGTAACGGTACACGAGTTCTTTCGCCTCACCTTTTATTATAACAGATGTGTTCCTTCTACTAGAATACTTGATAATTTCGATGCCTGTTGCAGCAATCTGGCAACTTCTAAAAACGTAACCCTGAAGTGTTTAAGTCGAGTCTTCACATGATGGTTTTCTCCATTAGTTAACAGATAGAACTTCAGGGTCACGTCCTAGAAGAAGATATCAGTTTGCTATAACGGATATCGAAATTGCACAGTTCAAATAAAAGGAACATATGCTAGGTACTCTCATGTCCAAAATGATTGTTGCATATCTATAATTTCTTGTAAGAATATAATTTAATCGGGAAATGTATATTTGTGGTAAATTTCATAGGAAAAGAATTATAAATACGAAAATTAGAATGATTAAAACAGAATGTTGCTAAATGGACAAGAAAGTTTATTTTCGTTTTATTGTTCTTATTTACTGCTCTTTTGACATGAAATTTGCCAGATACATGTCTTAGCCGATTATACACATACTAACATTATAAGAAATACCGGGCGAATTCGTTATCAAATTATTTTCCTACAACATCATCTTTATAGACATGCGACAATAATTTTAGACATGGTATTTATTTTCCTATTTATAAAAATTAATGTATTTTACAGGGGCTCGCAGAAGATACAGCTGGCAATTCTCCATCCACGTAGTGTGGGCGTTTATAATTTTATAACTAAAGGTGGGAAAGCCGAGCATGGAACACAAGGCCAACTAAATCTCGCCTACGAACACAGCCTAAGACGCAGTGCGTTTTCTCTGGTGATTGGACCTTTTGGTGGAGTACAAGGACGGGATTTTATGTGTATTCAGTCTCTCGATGGAACGCTTTCCTTTTTTGAACAAGAAAGCTTTGCATTTAGTCGTTTCTTGCCCAATTTTTTGTTACCAGGACCACTTCAGTTTATAGAGAAGACAGATTCATTTGTTACAGTGACTTCGAACTGGCATGTTGAATCTTACAGGTAATACACGAGTTTTCGCTTTTTTCTCTCTCTCTCTTTTTTCAGTCTGATTTAAATCAAGATTTATATCACTTGATTTTTTTAAATAAAAATTGTTAATTTAAGTCAAATTTCGAAATAAATTAATTTAACATGAAAATAAGTAAAATCCCGTTTCTCTTCTGTTATTTCGATTATGAGAGATAATAATCATAATACAATGGGACTCAAATGTATGTACAGCACAGTATGAAAACTAGTGTCATCCAGAGGGTGATTAGAGAAAAACCCATTTTGAACGGGTAACGGGGAAATCACCGTGGACATTTAAGACAAAAATTCTTTTGTGTGCGCTTCTGTTTGTTCGTTCTCAGATAATAGGTGGTGTATTTAGAAGGGTCTGATCCCCTCTCCGAAACTTAGTTTTTTTTTTTTTTTTTGTTTTTAAGATTTTATAACTTTAGGCGAAATTTATGTATTTTATATGTATTTCAGGCCGCAAGCTAATCCCGATTTTTTTTAATATATGCCCTCGTCAAATATCAGTAACTTGTGTAAAAAAAAGTGTCACTTGATAAACGTTGTTGTACTTTTTTCCTTAATGCTTAAGAAACATTGTTTTTGATTGAAATAGGTTAACAATTGGGGATTAATTCAAAATTCAACCCTAATACTTTCACATAAATGGCATAATTAACATTTAATACTAATACCTAATGTTTTTTTTTTTTCAGTTCGCGATTTGTATTATACGAGGAGAAAGATTTGATTTAAATAAAAAAATCAACAAGAATATTTTTTAAAAAATCATGTTGTTTCCACCCTGTTTTCTTAGGTCATTTCAAAAGTGTTATCGTTTCTATCAACTTTGTTTTGTGTAAAGTACTAGTGTTATAGCAAACACATACACACACATGAGATGTAATTTCCTTTTCGCTTGTAGTGGCATATGTGGCTTGCGTGTGTAACAGTCAAATTGCACCGATGTGAATAGTGGCTTGGAAGTGTCAAATGATAATATCATTTGATAAAGAAATACACCACTGCATTTTCTACGATAGTAGTTCTCAAACTGCTACTTTTGTTATGTACTGGAGGACTTTTTAAGGAAATTCCATCATGGAGCAGTAATTGACATATCGTAACTTGTACAATATCATGTTGGTTTTGTACTTCGAGTATCTAGCGCACCTGTTCTCAGGTTTGAGACCCCGTAGAGGCTCACAATTTTGAGTATATAATTAGGGTAACTATTTCAATTAAGAAATAGTTCATTCTGATGTAAAGTCCAAATAACGACGATAAGATCCAATGTGCTGACCACACATTACTAAGCTAAACAGTAGTGTGGATTTAAGATTTGGATCTCTGGGCTTCCGTTAGCTTGTCACGTATGAGGGATAACGTCCCTCAGCGAGCACATTATCCGGGGAAAAAGAAGGAAGTATGCGACCTGAGACCAATATGTTACGTCCACCCATGTCCAAAATTATTGTCGCATGTCTATAAATGTGTTGTTGTAGGAATATAATTTGATAACGAATTCGCCCGGTATTTCTTATAATGTTAGTATGTGTGTATAATCGGCAATGACATGTATGTGGCAAATTTCATGCCAAAAGAGTAGTAAATAAGAACAATAAAACGAAAATAAAACTTTTTTGTCCATTTAGCATCATTTTGTTTTACTCATTCTAATTTTCGTATATATAATTCTTTTCTTACGAAATTTACCACAAATATACATTTCCCGATTATAAATATAGTATCAGTATTAAAAGTGCCCTGCAAAATCATTATCAAAAAATATTCTTACAAGAAGACAATATGCGACAATCATTTTGGACATGAGTGTACCTCATTCAGAATGGCTGACCTGAAAAAGCTTTTTACACTTTTTCTACCGAGTGCCCCCACCGGGAACCGAACCCGGGACCGTTCGCACTAAAGGCGAGAGCGTTGGCGACTACGCCACGCGAAGGCCACCTAAATTAATAAATTCCTCAGGTGTGTTTTATCCCTGTTTGGAACTATAATTGTACGTTTTTTTATAATGACTAAAAATTTTATCATTATGTGAGTCAACGAGCCAATATAAAAATTCCTTGATATTCACCTACTGATGATGCTGACAAGAAGCTATCGAAACATATACGATTAACTTAACAAAACGGGTGCTTTAGTGAGGTTCAAAGTTAGTATTTCATACGAGACGAACTTAAGACCATGGATGTCGGTAATGCCCAAAAATGTGTATAAATACAGGGTGTTTCAAAATGAATATCGGGATTTTCAGGCTTTGTAGTATTTATTACATCCAACGTATAATTATAAATAATACATTAAATGGAAGAGCAACTGAAACAGTTTTTGTTTCGTCACACAGCATACATCGAAATGAAATTTCGTTGTACGTCCCACGGTTATGCCGGGTAGGCTAAAGGATACGGCACACATCGAGTCGATAGCCGAGTTCTTTCCAAACCTTGAGCAATTGTTTCAATCATCTTTTTTTATATTCCTCCGTCTTCCTAAAATTCTCCACAGACGTTACTGGAATTGCTAAATCACTACTAGCCTTCCGAGTTGATTTCTTGGGGCTACGCGTGAAAGACTCTCTCACTCTTTCAACACGTTCTTCAGTCACTCTTGGTCGTTCCGTATACTATTTCCTTTGTATAGACAGCCAGTGTTTTTAAACTTATGATACCACCTACGGATGTTGTTATCACTTGGTGGATTGTAACTGAACTTAATACGGAAAGCACGTTGCACTGTAACTACAGATTCAGTCTTTGCAAAATGTAAAACACAAAAAGCTTTCTACTCACTAGTCACCATCTTTGCAACTAGGGCTTTCTAGCGGTAAACAGAGAAAACAATACAGTATAAAACTGTTTGAGTTGCTCTTTCATTTAATGTATTACTTAAAATTGTTAAGTTAATTGTAATAAACACTACAAAATCTTAAAACCCCAATATACATTTTGAAACGCCCTGTAAATAAATTAATAAATTCCTGGTGGGAGCTTATGGGGTTCTAATCCCACGTCAAGCTCTAAGTCATCGTCTGATATAACGAGTCCTTCGTGGCTAAGCGATTAGCGTGCGCCCTTTGGCGTGGGAAACTCCTGTTCGATTCCCGGTGAAAGCTCATGTGGTTCGGATCCCACGTTAAACTGTAGGTGCACGTCTCATATAGCCACGCTGCTGAAGGAGATGCTAAACTAAAAATCACATCTCATCACGTTTAATATAGCCTCGGTGCTGAACAGGATGCTAAATTTCAAAATCAAATAAAACAAACTGAAGGCACTGTCTTACCGATGGCCGGATTTAATATCAGTCTATATTTCATTATTTAGTATGTTTGCTATCAGTTTATGTAGTAATATTGCAATTGAGTTCTCTTTCTGTTCGTAGATACCAAGTGTTGGCCGTCTCTGAAGATTCTAAAAACCAGCCAACAGATCAGGAGATATCAACAGGAAGAAAGATATCATCTGATTGGTCGTTTAACATAGGAGAAGGTGCTTCTGACATGGAGGTGCTCAAAATGCCTACCCAAGACGTACTAATTCTTATTCTAGGTGAACGAAATCTGTATTGTCTCAAAGACAATGGAACAATTAAATTCAAGAAGCGATTGGAATATAAAGCCTGCTGTTTCCATCCGTATGTCACATGTGAGTAAGCAAGTTGTTATTTTCTTTAAGTTTTGCGTTTTCGCAACACGCATTAGAAGCCACAGTAAACGTATGCCATTTTAGCCGCTTTCACACGTTAGCAATAACTAAATAAAGACAAACTTTGATGTTACCATACGAGGTGTTAGAAGAGTAATGAAACCAATTTACTTGTAATGATGAGTTTTATTATTACTTTACAAATCAATGTTATCTCGTTCAAAATAGTCCCCTTGGGCAGTTACACAACGATGGAGGCGTTGTTTTTATTCTTCGTAGAAATGATGGAAGACTTCTGTTGGAATATCTTTCACTCATCGGTTATCCTCTTCTGGATATTATCTAAACTATCAAAATGGCGCCCTTTCAAGTGGTTTTTGAGTAAAGGGAATAGGAAGAAGTCACAGAGACTGAAAGTCGGCGAATAGGGAGACTCAGGAACCTCAGAAATGCTTTTTTTCTGCCAAAAATTTATTGCTAGAGACCACCATGTGACATAGTTCTTTAGAACCATTTTGGCATACACTTTTCTCATGTACAAATCCTGGGTTAAAATTTGATGGATGGTCAATACGTTCAAATTTAATTCACTACTGATCATTTTTACCGTCAATCAATGATCTGACCTTACAAGAGACTTCACTTTTTCCACATTGTCATCCGTTTTTGTGGTTGAAGGTCTTCCCGCACAAGATCGTCTTCCACTTGTTCTCGGCCTTCTAAAGACGACTTGTGCCATCTGAACACTTTTGCCCTGAATAGAGAGTGTTCTCTATAACCTCTTTGTAACTTTTCTTAAGTTATAGTAGCGGCTTCGCCTAGATTTACACAAAGCGTGATTGCAGAAAGTTGCTTAATCTTTTATTGGCCCGTTTTCGTAACGCACTTCACAAGCACAACTTTATTTCAGATGATCTCAACAATCGTGTAGTAGCTGAAGCAAGTTGAAACTTGTACTGAGTTAACGACAAGAATTAACTTGACTGTTGTGTGCAGATGGAGGCAGCAGCATTGTCGGTTTGTGCTAGAGACCTGCACGGGCCGGGCTTGGGCGGGCCGACTCTGTTATTTCTTTGGGCCGGGTCGGGCTTGGGTTGGCCGACACTGATTTCTCTTCAGGTTGGGCCGGGCTGGGGCCGATCAATTGCAATTCTTTAATAATTATTGACTTTCGTTAAACGATAATTGGAATAAAGCCAAACGTTGTAGAAGTGTGTCCGTGAAAAATGTTACAAAGAATACAATAGGTATTTACAGTTTGTGTTGCTTAGCGGCTCCACTTTCACTATAGAAGATTGCAGGCATTATGCGGTAAATTGAGCTCTGACCTTGACCTTCACTGAACTCAAAATGTAAAAAGAAGGGGTGGGAATGTTTTGCCTGTCGCTAAACAATATTGCCATCTTCACTTTATGCTAAAAATCAATTAAGTTAGATTTTTGTTACAGGGAATGGAGTTTTTGTTCTCTCGATGACAGGCAAAGTTCTAGGAGGCAATGGTACCACTCAGGACGCAACCGTCAGGTTGTGAACCAGAGTTTAGAAAGTTTCTGGGGGTTAGGTCAAATTTAGTGCTAAATTTTGAGAAAGATTCGGGCTCGAGCTAATTTTTTAAAAAAAATTATCGGGCCGGGGTCGGCCCAAAAATTTTAAAATTTATCGGGCCCGGGCCGGGCTTGGGCCAAGAATTTTGAAAAACTTATCTGGCCGGGCCGGGCTCGGGCCGAAAATCTCCAAAACTTTTCGGGCCCGGGCTGGGCCGGGCCTAGGTACGTTCGGGCTGGATTGGGCTCGGGCCGAAAAATTCGGCCCGTGCAGGTCTCGAGTTTGTGCACTGTATTTGCCGGTCTCATTATTTTTATTTTATTTTATTTATTTATTTATTTATTTATTTATTTATTTTTAGCCCATCTCATACGTCAGCACTTATGCTGAAGTCCTCATTTTGAGAGTTTAGATTTCTATCCAAAGTCCCTGATTTGTCCACATTTTCTAAGTTCAGATGTGATCTATCGTATTCGTAACAGTGTTCAGTAAGGAATGTACTGGTAGAGAGTTGGCTCTCTTGGCATTACAACTGCTGCCCTGACACGTTGCATCGACTTTATCCGTTTTTTTACATGTTATGCCAGTATTTTCTGAATATCTTGTCATATTTAAATAGTTAAATCTAGGAAGATATTATAATTCAATTGATATAACTTGTCCCTTGTGACAGTTGCTTTCCTCTATTTTTTTCTTCCAGCACGTGGTCATAACAATCAGCCAAGAAGGTCTGTTTCTATGGAAACAGCACGTTCAGCCAATTATAGTAGCTCATTTCTCTCGCTCTGCAGTGCTAAACATTCCACCCTCTCCGCACGTTGCCAGTTTGAATATAAACAAATGCACATTGTTTTTAGTCGAATGTTGACTTGAGTAGTGGACCTGCTGGTTATTGAGAGTATTCTTTTTAGTTCTCTTTTGTGGAATTTAATTTTATAAAACTGAAATTTATATGCAGTGAGTAATTTCGTGTTTCGTGTAGTTTCAATACCCGACGCAAAAGCTGGCAACGCAGCATTGAGCACCACGTGCGCGCAGCGAGCTGTCACAAGGGGCAAGTAGTATCAATTCCACTGCAATTTTTGTCTCTTACTAATGAGGTCATTATATACTTGTATAGAGGGTGGACCATTTATCTTGAAGTGACCTTGTAACTTTTAAACTAATAGATAAAATCCGATGAAATTTTGCAACATGTAAATATCAACAAGAGGACATTGTTTGACATACTTCAGAATATGCGTAATAATTGTAGCACGCGTTATTCCGAACTCAAGAAACCATGGAACTAGCAATCCCTAACACTTACAACTTTCTATCGACACATTACGTATTCACGAATGTCAAGGCTTACATTTCGCCTACTTTGTACTCAGGCTTGAAGTTAGAGCATATCTGGGAATTATATTCTGCAAAGAATCCCTTGCACACACATTACACATTGCTCAAATGTGCATTTCTGGATGGCGTGTGTGTGTGACTTCCTTTATGTCGATATGGACCGCCACATCATGGTGTCTCGTGTTCGAAATAACGTATGTTGAAGTAAAAGGTGTCCCATAAAGATCGTAACTTTTGAAAAGCCCGCCATTTCTGTTCTAGTAAGTTGGTAGCACTGAACGTTACACGATTTTCATCTGTTGTGTTTGTTACGGAGTGTCAAATAGTAGTTATGGAGCGCCGAATAGTAGTCACGGAGCTTCGAATAGTAGTTACGGAGCGCCGAATAGTAATTACGGAGCACCGAGTAGTAGTTACGGAGCGCCGAATAGTAGTTACGGAGCTTCGAATAGTAGTTACGGAGCGCCGAGTAGTAATTACGGAGCACCAAGTAGTAGTTACGGATCACCGAATAGTAATTACGGAGCGTCGAATAGTAGTTACGGATCACCGAATAGTAGTTACGGAGTGTCGAATAGTAGTTACGGAGCGCCGAATAGTAGTTACGGAGCGTCGAATAGTAGTTAAGGAGCGTCGAATAGTAGTTACGGAGCACCAAATAGTAGTTACGGAGCGTCGAATAGTAGTTACGGAGCACCGAATAGTAGTTACGGAGCGTCGAATAGTAGTTACGGAGCGCCGAATAGTAGTTATGGAGCACCGAATAGTAGTTACGGAGCGTCGAATAGTAGTTAAGGAGCGTCGAATAGTAGTTAAGGAGCGTCGAATAGTAGTTACGGAGCACCGAATAGTAGTTACGGAGCGCCGAATAGTAGTTACGGAGCACCGAATAGTAGTTACGGAGCGCCGAATAGTAGTTACGGAGCACCGAATAGTAGTTATGGAGCACCGAACAGCGCACGATCGTCATCTATTTTCTGCGCGGGTAGGAACTCACAACACTCACCACATTTGTAATAAGTTTTCACTATGACAACGCGCTGTTCCGTCGTAAAGCGCTCCATTCCTACCCGTACAGAAAACAGTTGACGATCATGCGCTATTCGGCGCTTCATGACTACTACCCACAAAAACAACAGATGAAAGTCGTGTAACGTTCAGTGCTACCAACTTACTAGAACAGAAATGGTGGGCATTGCAAAAGTTATGATTTTTATGGGACATCCTGTAGCTTCTCTGCTCTTTTGGACAGCCAAAGCTTGGAAACTATGCACTTTTCGAGTTCGAATTCCCGACTGCTCGTCCTGAGAGGCTTATTATTAATATGAAACATACAAAGTGTTCCGAAAATAAACCGGCAAATTTCGCATTCTGGACTTCAATACTAGATTTTTTGTTTAAAAAAAAAAAAAAAAAAAAAAAAAAAAAAAAAAAAAAAAAAAAAAAAAGCTATTTTGGTCGGAAACGGCTAATTACAGAGATACGGCCATTTCAATCTAAAACACTCTCCGAATAATTCCACTACCTGAGTTCACTCGTGGCTATATAGTAGCATTTTTTTTTTTTAAAAAAAAGGCCTTCGATGCGAGCGGGTCCGGGTTCGATTCCCGGTGGGGGCACTCGGTCGAAACAGCGTAAAACGCTTTTTCAGACCAGCCATTCTGAATAAGGTTTCCTGGGTTTTCCTCATTCACACCAGGCAAACTTATAGGTCCCAGACCGCTTCCTCCCTTCCGCAATCCTTTCTTCCTTTCCTTTTCCTGGATAGTGTGCTTGCCGAGGGACGTCATCCCTCAAACGTGACGGGCTAAATGGCCTTAGATGCCGAAAGCCCAGAAATCTAAATCCTTAAAAGAAATTTAAAAAATAATAAAAAAATAAAGAGTCAAGGGAGATATATTTAGGATAATTGTAAAATATTCTTAAGTTTAAAAATAAAATTGCCATCATTTGCTGATGTTGCAGGACAGGCACATAACATCTTAACAAACAAGGAAGCCCAAACACTTAACGCTTCAATTCTTTTCGCACAAAATACTCTTTAACTAGGAAATAAGTTTCGATAGGTAAGACTTCACCGAGTCGGAGGATAAAGCTGTTTTCTTGTAAATAACGAAACCAAGAAACAATTCTACGATTAGGCGAAAGATAAACATCAGGCCATTGAACATATATTTGCTTTTAAAATTTGTTAAGTATACTGAATTTATTATATCTGTCAGTTTAACTCCTTTTTTTTATATATATATGCTATTTTTTTCTAGCTCCACAGGGCCGCCTTATGACTTTAATAGCGAGTGATACGAATACACTGTTAGTGTATGAATATACTACGCTTCGGTGGTCTGCCCAACTTTTATCTGTTCCTGTTGCAATTCGGCGAGGGACATTTCAGGTAAAACAACATATTCTCTAGTTTCTCTCTAGTTCTATTGAATTTGTAGCTTTAGCGCTTCTCTCAGAGTTCCAACATTGGAAGTTAAATATGTCTTTCTTCTAAATTACGAAATACGAATTGCCAAATGGGGAAAAAAAACTATAAGTCATGTACGAGGGACGTCCGATAAGTTAACTACCAAGACAGAAAGGAAGGGGCGGAGCATAGTGACTCCTGAGACACGCACACCAAGGCCTCTATGGAGAACCCCGCTGCGCAGTTTGAGTCAGTCGGAGCAACGCAGTAGCCGTTGAGCAGAGTGTTTGTGTTACGCCGCGAACAATGGATTTTGGGACGTTGGGGACGAAACCTGGATCTACAATTGGGATCATGAGAGCAAGCAGGAGTCCATGCACTGGAAACACCACGATTTCCCGCCTTCGAAGAAGTTTCGCATGCAGCCTTCTGCGGACAATATCATGATTTAAAAAACTTTCCCAGTGCTTTGCAGACCATGACAAAGAATATTTTTCTCTCTGGGATTTCTTCGCTAACCCCGAAGTGGCGATGGTGCATAGACCTCCATGGAGAGTGCATCGAAAAACAGTAATGACTAAATAAGTCTGTCTGCATTCCTTCCTGCCTAGGTAGGTAGGTAGATAACTTTTGGACGTCCCTCGTAAATATATATATATTCATTTACGAGGAGAATCAAAGTATATATATATATATATATATATATATATATATATATATATATATATATATATATATTATCAAAATAAAGTACTAATCTCTTTATCCTGTTGAAAACTTTGTGTTTAAATTATTTCCATCATCACTGGAATCTTCTGTCGACGATTAAACATCAGTTAGTTGCCTATAACTCATCTTAAAGTAAAGTAATCCTAGAAGATTTGAAGGAAATTGCATCATCCGAAAAAAACTATTGAAGTAACCGAATTTATGACTTGAGAACACTGTGTATTATGTTTCGATATCAGTTTTTATGAGTTCAGTCTTTGAATATGATGTTCCGTGTTTGTAGATATTTTTATGATACGTAGAAAACACTATCCATCATCTGGAAAAACGAGCTACATGAGCTAACAAATAGAGCCAAGTAGAACAAATTAGAAAGTAAGATTCAACGATATAATTTTCATTCAAATTATACAAAACTTTCGTGAAATATTTAAACTTCTGTACTGCGTTTGTCGGTAAAACATTTTTTCTCTTGAATTATAGACGTATTTGAACACTTCCGTATTCAGAATTCTTTTGGGAGCTCCTGGTGGTTAAGCAGTTAGCGTACGCATCTTTGGTGTGGAAACCCTGAGTTCAATTCCTGGTGGCAGCTCATGTTGTTCGGATCCCACGTTAAGCTGTAGGTCCACGTCTCATATAGCTCCGCTGCTGAAATGGACGCTAAAAAACATAATCAAATAAAAAAAATCAGCATTGCCAAATACATCAGTTAGTTGCCTATAACTCATCTTAAAGTAAAGTAATCCTAGAAGATTTGAAGGAAATTGCATCATCCGAAAAAAACTATTGAAGTAACCGAATTTATGACTTGAGAACACTGTGTATTATGTTTCGATATCAGTTTTTATGAGTTCAGTCTTTGAATATGATGTTCCGTGTTTGTAGATATGTATGCATCTACGAGGTTAAGTTATTTTTTATTTGTTGAGTTTACAGTTAAACCTCGTTTATATATTTACCATGTTGGTCTGTCCATTCGGGAAACATAAAATCTCAGGAACTACTTAGTGGGTTGCCATTAAATTTGGCCAGAATATACAGGGTCAAAAGATATACCCTATTTATCAAATATATGGAAGATCATACAAATATATGGAAATGTATTTTCTGTCTACAATTTTAGTGTGTTGTTACATTTCAAGTACTGGACTTCCTTTTATAAGTATGTTGTGTTGCGTTTTTTACATTCTGTAAGTAATTAAGTTTTGTTTTCTTGTAGGGATTAGGCGGGATCATTGTAAGTCTTTCTGAGACAGGAGATTTGCAGTGTAGCTTCTTGGGCACAGATCCATCATTATTTGTAGCTCCTCCTCTGGAATCACGGGAAATCGACTATCAGGAAGCTGAAAAGGAGCTAATTCATTTGCAGAAAGTTATCAAAGCTCAAACCAAAGCTGACAGTAAGTTCTGCTTGTCTTTGACTGTTTATTGTTGTGCGTAGAATAAATAGCTTTTGTAATATTTTCATTTTATTTTTGGTACGAAATTTTTTTAAAGAATGTGCAGATCTTAGTCTTAGAAGTTCGAAAGGATACTTCCACCCATTTTCATATGAAGATGCAAAGCCTGTCTGAAAAGTATCTGACTATGGTCCCTGAAAAAATACATTCACCTACTGTATTTGTTGTCCTAACTCTCTCCTGCTTCCACACACCGAGTTCAGTGTTTTTTCCACTGCTTGCAACAGACTTGGAACCTATCATGGAGCGCTTCGTTGCGCTAAATGCTCTCTTAGGTGTGAAAGTACCTTCTTTTCAGATGTCTCTTGACTTTCGGGAACAATCAAAACTCCCATGGAGATATATGAGTCGAGTAGGGAGCTTAACGAACCATCAGTGTTGTGCTGTTCCGAATAAGGCAGTCAGCTGCATGATTGGGGACCTTATCCTGGTGTAGTTGCTCGGTCTTTGAGTTCCTCGGGCCTGGCCATTTTTTGGTAAAGATTGTCACGTAGACAACGCGAAAAATGTCTAAAGAGAAGTACTTTGTACCTGTACATCTTTTCTGTATGTACTCATGATGCATATTGCCACAACAGTCGATGGACACAAGCACAATTGCCATGACAACCAAAGAACACAATCAACATTGCCACGACAATCGAAGAACACAATCAACATTGCCACGACAATCGAAGGACACAGTCAACTTTGCCACGACAATCGAAGAACACAATCACATTGACACGACACTCGAAGAATACGTACCGTCAACATTGTCACGACAATCAACATTACTTTGATTTTGCTGCGCATCTGCCGAGTCTTTTCGGGTCTTTGACTTGCTTAGGTGGTTCCACTGAGTCGATTGTGCCTTCATTTTCAGGTCGTCACTCGTACACCCACGTCTTCATCCTCTTAGACCCGCGCTGCGACCACAGAACAATATCTAACATAACCATTCTTCTATAATAAAAGACGTAAGTGAAAGTAACGCTATCCATGCTAAATGCATAGTGGATCCTTACGACGCAATGTGATTAACCTGCGCAATGTAGTTTTACTGAAAGCAAAGAAGTTCGCGTACTTTGGAGACTGGCCTTGTACTTCTGTTTCGTGTAATTTGAAGTTGTTTCCAGATACATTAAAAATACATTCTATTATTCTTTAGAATATTTTATACAAGGTAGGGTTGAAAACAAGTTTTTTTTTTTTTTAAATAACGTTTTTTTGTTTTAAACACACAAAAAAGCACGTTTAAAATGTTTATTTTGTTTAAAACAGTAACCTAAATAGACATATATATATATATAATACGTTTTTTTATCAGATGTTGCTTGCCATCTAACCGCTAGACAAAGCTTCGGGAACTTCCCTAATTCAGATACGTCCAAATATTCAATTCCGGAAAACGAAATCGGGAGTTTCCTGATCTCCGTTCACGGAATGTGTAATTTAGTTTCCCTGTGTTACGTTCTGTTGGTTCTCTGCATTCTTAATCTTAAACGAACATTGACGCAACTGCTGCGTCGGGGCTGTAAACCTCAATAGCTCAGCCCCTAATTAAGGTAGGATTGGTAGGATTTTGGTACCAATTTATTTCCGAAGGATGCAGCTTCTCGCCGGTGTGCATTTTGTGCATGTGGGAGTACCAAAGCGGGGGTGGGAGGAGGGTAAAAGTCGTGTTATTTATTTTTTTCAACGGATTTTTGGAGGGCCATTCCCACCCTTATGGGTACACTCATAAAAATTGGTATGTGAAACAATGAAGTAGGCCATTACATAATAATATCCTGTATTGGTATTTCTTGCTTATGTGCGGGAGTAGGGAGAGGGCAAATTTGGCTAATTTTTGGAGGTTTTTTATATACTTAAATTACATTAATTTTTACAACAAACATCAATAGCTCAGCCTCTAATTAAGCTAGAAAGATATTATGGTACCAATGTATTCCCGAGCGATGAAGCTTTTCCTAGTATGCATTTTATGTATGTGGAAGGGGTACCACGGCCGAGGGAAGAGGGTGAGGTTTGTTTTCTTATTTTTTCATCAGGTTTTGGGGACCACTCCTCCTCCCTCTGTGAAACACTCATTAAATTGGTATGTGAAATAATGAAGTAGTCCCCTCCATGATAATAACTTGTATATGTACTTGTTGCTTATAGAGGAGGCGGGGGGCAAATTTGGCTAATTGACATTTATTTTCAGGAAAGTTCCATATAAGACAAGATATCTTTCACTGAATTGGTCTAGAAGCATAATTCTTGTTCGTATACATGATGTGTGAAGCAAAAATGATTTGCATATACGCATATGAATGTGTACTATGATGGGGGAGGGGAGAGAATGTCACATGCAACGATTTTTTTTCTGCACATTACATCTTTTTGAGAATATTTCCTACATAAAACGAATTCATTATTCTTTGTATTACATCAATGGCTACCATTTTTTTTATATGATTGTCACAAGTGTCTGGCTTACACTTGTCAGCGTAGGGTGATTATAAGGGTTACCAAGGCCCCGCAAAGTATTTTTTTTTTTTTTTAAATATTTTTAATGATTTTTTGTGTTCCTTCTTCTATGAATATGGCGGGAATTGCACGATTCCAGTGTTACCTCGTTGGAATCTATGCTCTATAAGCGTTTCAACGGTGTATGAATCATGACTCTGTGATAATTAAGGGGGTCACCAGTGCCACCAACGCGAAGGTTTGCAACAGCCCTTCAAAACTGATATATATAGGGCGTTTTCATAGAAATTTCGTTATGAATTTTTATCTCGCTTTGTATTGTAGCAATAGCCACCATTTTTTGTATTATTGTCACAAGTGTCTGGCCTACATATTAGCATCATTTTGTCAGCGTAGGATAACTGCAAGGGTTGCCGGGGCCCCACAAAGTCAATTTTTAATATTTTTTTTTATTTTTGTTTCTTCTTCTTCTTCTACGAATATGGCGGGAATTACATGAATGTTATCTCGTTGAAATCTGTGCTCTGCAAGATTTCCAATAGTGTATGAATTATGACTGTGATAATTAGGGTATCACCAGAGCCCCTAACATGAGAGTCTGCGATTTTGTTAAAAACTCCTGGCGGGCATCCAAATGTTAATTGTGCTTTTATCCCGTAGACACTAATCATTATTAGTTATCCATGTTGCAGATAGAGATGAATCTTGAAAACTGTTTTGTACGCTAGTCACTGCTCTTTTCTTTGAGTTGTATTTGTCAAAGTATTTCTTATAGCTTATGATATGAGAACTGTTCATTACTATGAAAATGATAGTGACAATAAAATAGTCAAGTTTTGAATTTGTGAATTTGGATTTTAGAGTAGTGTATAGTGTGCTTAACCTTCGTTATTCTTGGAATTTAAGAAATGTTCAAACATTTCACTTGAATTTCTGTTAGTTTGGTTATACGCAGATTGTTGTGCAGAATTTCGTTCAGTAATTGCTATTATAATAAGAATATAACTCTGCTTGTAATTTACTCCATGCACAAATCCTGCTGAGGATGGGTTGTGTTTGTTAGAAAATTAAATTAGCTTCTACAATTTGATGTTTTAATTGTTTTCAACACGTTCAAACACCCTCAAAAAAATGTTTAAAACAAACTGAACAAAACAACAGCCCTAGTTTTCAACATTTGTTTTATACATTTTGTCTTAAACATATCAACCCTAATACAAGGTAAGTCAAAATGTTGGACCCCATTTTAGAAATTTATTCTGTAACATATAATAAACATATTGTGAGACATGCGCTTCAAAGGGTTAACTTTCAAAGTTTAATTTCCACGCAGTATTACCACTTTCTACCGCTACGAGTCAGCAGTGAGCAGTTGAGAGTCTTCATCCCAGCGAAATTAAAATACCTCTAATTTTACAGTAATTATGTGATATCTTCAAATAGATAAAAGATAATTGAAATATGGAACAAGAGCGCCCTAGACAATATTATTTTACGTGAGGTACCGTTATCACAAGTCACCTAGTGGCTTTATGTGTTCAGCTGTTTAGAAACGCGAAAATAAATTCCGATTTTCAAAATGGCTCGAAATCGAAAACAGATAAGTGAGTCGTGATAACGGTTTCTCATGTAAAATGATATTGTCTAGGGCGCTATTGTTCCACATTTCGATTTTCTTTTATCTATTTGAAGATATCACATAATTAATGTAAAATTAGCGGTATTTTAATTTCGCCGGGATGAAGACTCTTAAGGAAAATGACATTGACAGGAGAACAGAGATGTTTCTGTGCGCGTGATTATCATAAATCGGCTTGATGTATGTCGTGTTACGCGAGGTGCTCAATAAAAACGCTTGTGAAATGTTTGAAAAGAACTTGGACAGTTGACCTTTCTTAGCATATGTCTCACAATAACATACGTGTATTAGATTTTGCAGAATAAATTTCTGAAATAGGGTCCATCATTTTGACTTTCCCTGTATTATACTGGAAGCGTTACTTGTATTTAATCTGAAAATTTAATATAAACGTCAGTTTCTATATTTTTATGAGATTTCACTGAGATTTCCTTATTCATACCAGGCAAATGGCGGGGTGGTACCTAACTTAGAGGTCCCAGGTCACTTCCTTTCCCCATCCTTTTTTCCTTTTCCCGAATAGTATGCTCGCCGTGGGACGTCATTTCTCCGTGACGGGCTAAATGGCCATAGATGCCGAAAGCCTAGAAATCTGAATTCTAAATTCTAAATATAGATAATCTTTTGAAGACTTTTAAAATTCAGGAATATTTCCAGGTCAATACTGTGTTCTTCACAGTTTTCCAAAGAAAGAAATCTGGAGACGGGATTAAATCCTGAGATCATAAGATGGGTGCTCCGCACTACTTTCTTTTTGTTCTATCCAATGGCTCAGCGTAATGTAGTCGCGAACGCGGTCGCCTATTGTGCGAACGGTCCTGGGTTCTATTCGCGATGGGGTCATTCAATCGAAAATGACCCGAATAGTGGGTATAACTCAGAAAAGGTATAACAGGTTTTTCAGGCTTGCCATCTTGGGAGTGAGGTTTTTCCTGAGTTTTTCTCATTTACACCAGGCAAATGCCGAGATTGTACGCAACATACAAGTACCAGACCCGAATAGTGTAGTCGTTGAAGGACATCATCCCTCATACGAGACGGGCTTAAGGCCGTAGATGCCTAAAAATATGTATAAATAAATAAATCTTCGTTCTATATCCATCTCTAGGAACATGCGATCGAAAAAATTCTTTATATCAAGATAAAAGTGGAGTGGTCTCTCGTCCATCGTCGTTGTCAGAAAAACATTTATGTCCTTAAGGTACACAAAACCACAAAAAAATTTATACCTATCAGCTTTATTTCTTTTGTGTTAAAGGGTGTGTACATTAATTGAGACACTATATATATATATATAATGTTTGCATAGGGTATGTAGTAAGACAACGAATATGAAATTTTCACATCGGAAGGGGGAGAAGCAGTGATCGAAGTGAAACGGTATGCGGTGTTATGCCATACCGCCTCTGGTTTTTCAGTGATGAAGGCATACTGCCTCTAGCTTTTCGGTGATCAAGACATACCGTCATTGAAGAGTAGATGCTAAATATCTTTAATAAATCCATTTTTATACACAGAAATTGACGAATAGCTTTGCACGTAAAAACATTTTATTTCTTATGTAAAAATAATTTCTAGTTTGATAACACCGACATTTTTGCTATCTCTTTTCCTACCTTTTGTTTTTAAAATGAGGTGTCTTCAAAGAAGTTCATCTAGTTTATATTTTGATGTGCCATATTCAGTTGTTTCTTTCGTATGTATGCGCATGTCTTCTTGTCTTAAAACATATAAACGTCGTGTTTTGAGCATGGGCAGATTTACGGGTTGTCAACTGTAAGGGCGGATCTTCCGGGTGTTTGGAATACCCCTCATTCGAGTGGGGTCTGGGAGTTTTCCCACAGGAAATTGTTAATATAAAAGCTCAATTTCTTAGCATTTTCGTGTATGATTCTCTATAACACAACATAAGGGGATTTGAAAAAAATGTTTCAGAAAGTTGTTGGTGAGGGATCAAAGTGTCTCCATGTCTCCTCCATACTTAAAGAGAAGCTCTCCAGTGGTTTTCAGTCATTATGTAAATAGAAATACAATCTTTTAGGCAACATACCGTCACTGTATTTCAACATTTAGATAGGCGATATGTCGAGTCAAAATCTTAATAAAACATGCCGCCTCTGCTTTCTTTCCACTTCGAACACTGGGGAGGAGGAGTCAAGATCTCAGCCAAAATCTAGAATGCACATAAAGATTGAACCATTATAACTCCTGTAAACAGATATTTTTTTACTTTATTATAAGACTGTGTATATTACGAACACTTTCTTTTTCTTTACAGGTTTATCGTTGGCTAATAATGCTGAAAGAGAGCTTTTGGTGTCTGTAAAAATTAACCCTCATATAGAATCATGTACCTTCAAGCACCATGTTATTGATCCCGAAGGAATTCCCATGGTACAGTGCGTGATTACATTAATGGCTAGTACTCCTCTTACTAAAGTACAAGTCTCGGCGTTGGTGGAGAAGCCGCTTGTTGTAAATAGGGTTACGCAGAGCGTGAGTAGTTTATGTAAGTATGAAATAAATGATTTTTTTTTTCTTTCATTTCCAATTGCCAATTTTCTTTCTTACAATATATTTTACAATTAAAAGGTCTTTGTAACATGCGATAATTGTACCATGTATCTCATACTCCACCAAATTCATAAGAAAAATTCGGTAGTTTCACGATTTGACTGCTGTTAGTGCTCCTTCAGAAAAGTTACATGATAAAATCTTGAGGTAAATACTAATTGTGTTGAAAAACTCATTTCAAACTGTTCAGACATTTTCCCTTGACGCGATCATAAATAACAAGGAACGTTGATTTAAATGTGAAGAAAGAAATTATAGGACATGCCCTCTTTCTTCTCTTAAAACAGAAATTTTCGAAAACAGGAAATAAAGTGTCTCCTCATTTGTAATGAAACGTGTATATACCGAGTTTTATCTTTCTTAACTTGACGGGTTCATAAGATACTGTAATTTTGGCTGAAATTTTGAACCCTCTCTACTTCTATTAGAATGCGCCCTTTAATCAAAGTAACATAATAAAAGAATATAGCTCAAGGAAGGTACTTAATATGTTCCAAAATTATTTTAAACTGTTCAACCGTCTCTCCGTAATACGATCACAAACAACAGGTAACATCGCTTTCAATGACGCAAGAAATTATGGAGACTCTCCATCTCAACTCATGTTTCAACTTAGACATTTAATTAACCGGATTGTTCATTATATTGTTCAATAGTATCATAGATCAGAAGCAACAACCTGTCATCCTTGGCTTTATCGTAAGCCATTAAAATATCATTTGCCATTCTTGGCTCTTGAATCTGAAATATCAACAGCCACTTATAGCTCCAATACAGCATATAAACAGCTCCAACGACTAAAGACTCATAACCAATTTACGAGGCGCATCCAGAAAGTAAGTTTCCCACGCGTCCCATAGCTAGGAAACAGTATTTTGCGCTAAGCGATTACGTGTACGTGAGAGAGTAAGGTCCTAGCATGGCACATGCACTAGCGGAACTTCCCTAGTGCTCTTAGTAGCGACGTGGCAGTGGTTGAAAATGGACGTTCCTATTCCAGCTCCCGTCGCGTGTGAAGTGCTAGCAGTGATAAAGTTTTTGAATGCACAGGGCATAGCACCAATCGAAATCCATCGTTAGCTGTGCCAGGTCCATGGGCCTAACGGCATGAGCAAGCAGTTCGTGCAGATTTTCCGTTCCTCATTGCACACCACTGCCACGGAGTGCCTGTTGATCAAGAAGTTTTGTGTTGAAGCAACTGACCCTAAAGCACAGAGCAAGGCGCACAGGATCAGCATTGACATTTTTGCAACGATACAGCTGACGATGGATTTCAATCGGTGCTATGTCCTGTGCATTCAAAAACTTTATCACTGCTTGCACTTCACACGCGGCGGGAGCTGGAATAGGAACGCCAATCTTCAATCACTGCCACGACGCTACTGAGAGAATTAGGGAAGTTCTGCTGGCGCATGCGCCATGTTAGGACCTTACTCTCTCACGTACACGCGGTCGCTTCACGCAACATATGGTTTCCTAGCTATGGAACTCGTGGGAAACTTACTTTCTGGATGCGCCTCGTGCAAATAACTTCAGTCACTTGTGGCTCCATTCCCACCATTAACCATTATTTATGCTACATAGTAACACTCTTCTTTTGTCCTCACAAGTTGCCAACACCTTATCTGATTATTCACTGACAATACCTTGCACAACTAATTGACATAACTCAAGATTCCCCTTTTCCTTAAAATGAAAATTTTCAAAAACGCTGGAACATGTGCTTATGCATTTTTGATGAGGATTTTATATATCAATTTCTGTCTTCCTAACTTGACAAGATCGTGAAATATCAATTTTTCGTATAGATCTTGATCCTCCGCACCCGCTTCTTAGAATACTCATTGTAATTAAAGTAACATGATTAAAAACCCAGTTCGAAGTACGTCATAACTACATCCAAAAATTCATTCCAAGTGGTTTAGCTGTTTACTCATGATGCGACCACAAACAAGATTCTTTTCATTTTTATATAATGGATTGCAGTTAGACACTTAGAAGGAATTTAATCGAACGAAAAAAAAAAAATCGTTGTACATGATTCCAAACCTTTTTTTTCTTCTGTTCTGATATCTGATTTCTTGATAAATACATATTCGAAGCCAATTCTAAAAATAGACATGTACTAAGAAATACGCTTGAAGAAAGTAATTAAAGTTATTATTTCAGTTCAAGTTCAATAAGAGCTCTGCATTTCTTTCTATTGTTCTCTTATCATCCCCTATTATATGTACATCTACAGCATACGACATAACCTGGTAAATACCATTCAACTCCAGGCCCTGATTGCTGTCTTTGATTTTCCTTATAGCGTATTCCAAGACAAAGTTGAATAATAATGGCGACAACGCATCTCCTTGTTTCAGGCCATTCCCAATGTGAAAGCTCGTGGACAAACATTTTCCTATCCTGACTCTACTTTGGGATTCTTTTAAACATATCTTAATTAATCTAATTAGTTTTTTTGGTATTCAAAATTCTGTAAGAATGTCATACAATGTTTCCCACCTAACCGAGTCGTAGGCCTTTCTAAAATCAATAAATAATTGATGTACCGGGATATTGTATTCCCATTTCTTTTCGAGTATTTGTCGAATGGTAAATATTATTATTATTAAAATGTCAAATCCAGTGTTACATGAATGCATATAATTACTGTTTCTTTCAGGTGATACAATTCATCTTTTTGTGTTCGTCTACTTAGAGGATTCATACGTAGTTCCCTCGACCGAAATGAAAGTAGTAACTGTGTATGTAACTAATTCTGGTATTCCTCGAGTGCTTCAGAATTCCGTATCTCTTCCTCTTCGCTTGGTTAGCCGACCATGTCCTCCAACGAAAGATGCCGACTTCAAAGTTACGCTTGGTACCAATAAACCAGCAGTTAGTCTTACGGAACTATTTCCAGGTAATTCATGATTTAACATTATTTTATTTTATTTTATTTTATTTTATTTATTTATTTATTTATTTATTTATTTATTTGATGAGTTAGTTTGTTTGTTTGCTTGTTAAAGTAGCCAGAGATTGAATTTTAACATTCTACAATATCATTAGAGTTTAACTCTTTCGTGTAACACTTTTTTCTAGGTGTGATAGGACGATGCTTCGTCTATTTTTACGTTTTTCAGTTGTTTAGATTTTGGAGTTCAAGATAGTTTTCATCATTAGCGCCGATCCAAGGGGAGTCGAGCAACCCTCTCCATCCCAGAGTTTGCTTGGACGCGTGAATCTTGATATTTTTGCTTGGGTATTTCACAACGAAACACATATACCCCAAGGTTCCCAAAATTATTTAGAAATCGGCGTTGCTTGGATATCTGAGAACGAAACACATATACTCAAAGTTTCCCAAAGTTATTCAGAAATCAGCATTGCTTGGGTATCTGACAACGAAACACACATACTCGAAGGTCCCCAAAGTTATTCAGAAATCAGCGTTGCTTGAGTATCTGATAACGAAACAAAAATGCTCGAAGGCCCTGAAGTTATAGGGTATCTGACAACGAAACACATACGAGTATACCTGAAGGTTCCCAAAGTTATTCAGAAATCGGTGTTGTTTGGGTATCTGATAACGAAACATATATTCCTGAAGCCAACAAAATTACTCAGAAATCAGCGTTGCTTGAGTATCTGACAATGAAATACATATATTCGAAGGCCCTAAAGTTACTGGGTATTTGACAACGAAACATATATACCCGAAGGCCCCCAAAATTATTCAGAAATTGGCGTTGCGTGGGTATCTGACATGAAACATATATCCGAGATGTTTTGTAACCTCTGGGTATCATATACTTTGTCCGCTCCATTGAAACATATATCCGAGATGTTTTGTAACCTCTGGGTATCATATACTTTGTCCGCTCCATCACCTTTTCCAGGTTTTAAAATATACAAACTGTGAGTAGAAGGATGAGTGTGTCAGTGTCTTCGGCTTTTACTATTACAGCGTTGTTACTTAAGTACATCTGAATCACTGTAGTCACAATGAGATGATCTACATCAGAGGTGGCCTGCTTCACTGTTATCTCACCTTTATTGAGGTGATCACGTAACGGAATTTATTCTTCTTGTTCGGAAGAAATTTTTGTCTTATTTGAAGTAAATTTCTTGCTTTCTTCAAACATTGTTTCTATTGATGTGGCACGCACACTTTTCCATCTATGTTCTTCGTTCTTTGTATAATAAGGGTGTCATATCTATCAATCGTAACTATAACAGGAGCTTTGTATGTGTAGGAACATATGACAGGTAAATGTCACACAATTCCCTGTATGATACTCCTACAGGCCACAGAACTTTAGGAAGCAAGTGGCCTCCATCAGCCACTGTCACATCTTGTTCCACTATTTGTTCCGCAGCAACGAAATAACTTTCTGACAATGAAACAATACTTTTTTTTTTCGCTTCAATCTGTTTTCAAAGAGGAACAGGGGAAGTGGAGCAAGCTCATAGGCAAGACAATGTGCAATGTGATCCTTTGATTGTACCACACACAGCATTCTATTAAACACTTGAGTAGAGTTAATTAGAACTTTATCACTTAAAATCCTTGCTCTATTCGTGAATGACAGAGGTTTCACTTTGTGGTGTAGACTAATTTTGCAATGAATAATAATTCATGATATATCGTGACTCAAATAATTTCTGGTACTCCATTGTTTTCAGAGTTCGTATTGGATGGTGCGATGTCGAACGCAGCTGGATTTCAGTACTACGGCGGTGCTTCGGTCACCGTATTGTCTTCCCGCACTTCACAGAGGTATCGACTGCAATCGGACAATTTATCAGCCTTGTGGTTGTTAACCAATGAACTGATTACACGGCTGTACCAGCGATTTAAGAAGGCAGAAGTCAATGATTTCGCTTGTTTTTACTCCTCTTCTCTTCCCTTGCAAGAGCTATTTTCGGAGATTGAAGCGCATTTTATTAGGAGACAAAAATCTCGAAAATTACAGGTTTGTATTCCTTTAATACTTGAGTAGTATAGATTGCAAGAAGTGATAATAATAGTGGCAGTAGCAAGTAAATAATAATGCTTCTTACTCACTGCGAAAAATCATAAAACAGTAGCTGTTTTGAGGGACACGGCCCTCATCCTCAGCTAATTCGAGCTTTAAAAAAGGTTAAAAGGTGGAAACATTGTGGAAAATGAAAAGATACTAGTGGTTATTCGAAGTAAACAAAGCACTTATGTTAATGAAACGAGGTAACAACCGTGTTTTTTACACACCAAATCCTCTGTAGATGCGAATTCAACGATATACAAAAAAGTGAAAATGTTGATCACTGGACCGGGAATTGAACCCGAGATATTCGGCATGCCGTGCCGATACATTAACCATTACGTTACCCAACGGTGTTCGAAGTGGAAAAAAAGCAGAGGCGGTATGTTTTATTACGATTTTGACTCGTCATACCGGCTATCTAAATACTGGAATACAGTGAGAGTATGTTGCCTAAAAGATTGTATTTCTATTTACATAATGACTCAAAATCATTAAAGAGCTTCTCTGTAGTTATGGGGGGGGGGGGTTACATGAAGAGACCTCGATCCCCTACCAACAACTTTCTGAAAAATGTTTTTAAAAATATTCCATTATGTTGTATTACAAAGAATTATACACGAAAATGCTCAAAAATCAAATTTTTATATTAACAGTTTCCTACGGAAAAACTCCACGTCCCCACACTCGACTATGGGGTATGCCAAACCCCTGGAAGGTCCGCTCTCTCAGCAGAAAACTCTTTAATCCGCCCATGCTCAAAACACGGTATATACAGGGTATTTCAAAACAACACCGACAACAATTGGGAGGTGATTCCTGACACCAAGATAAGACGAAAAGTATAGACCAACCTGGGTGCACAAATGCTTCCTTTCGGATTTACAGGCTGCCGAAAACATGGAAACTTGAACTTTAAAGGTCCATACCTCCAAAACTATGGGACCTATCGCACTCGGGTCAAGACTTCACTTAATGCCCTATCCATGCTTCAGAATCCTGCGGTACTTCCGCAACGATTTTTATAGGGGTACTTGCTGAGTACTAAAATTATATGCCTGTAGCCAAATTGCCTCTATAAAAATTGTTGCGTTAGTACCTTGGGAATCTGAAAAACGTATTTTTGGATAGCGCAATATTAGTTTCTAAGTGAAGTTTTGACCCGATTACAGTAGGTCTCATAGTTTTGGAGCTATGGGCCTTTAAATTTAATTTTTTTTTCGGCAGCCTATAACTCCGAAAGGAAGCATTTGTGCACCCAGGTTGGTCTATACTTTTCGTCTTATCTTGGTGTCAGGAATCACGTCCCAAGCGTTGTCGGTGTTGTTTTGAAACGCCCTGTATATGCATTAAGGCAAGAAGACACACATACATAACAAAGAAAGAATTCAATATGGCAATCTAAATATAAACTAGGTTAACTTCTTTAAAGACAACTCATTTTAAAAACAAAAAGGTAGGAAAAAGATAAAAATGTCGGTGCTGTTAACTTAGAAATTATTTCTACAGAAGAAGTAAAATCTTTTTATGTGCAAAGCTATTCGTCAATTACTGTGGATAAAAATGGATTTATTAAAAGTATTTAGCATTTACTTTCCAGTGACGGTGTGTTTTAATCATTGAAAAATCAAGAGACGGTATGCCTTCATCAGTGAAAAACTAGAGGCGGTATGGCATACCACCGCATACCGTCTCACTTTGACCACTGTTACCCACTCCGTTTCTCAGAATTCGCACATACAAAGAGGATTTGGTGTGTAAAAAGTCCGGTTGTTTCCTCCTTTCATTAATATATAATGATATAACAACCATACAAAGGCTGTTCTGAGTATGGATAGTGGATTGTTCAAGCACAACACCTAGCTTGTGGTACAGTCAGTGATAAAAATTTCTTTCCATTTGATAAAATTAGTTTCATAAATAACTTCAGAATGAAAGGATAATTTGAGTACAGTTTTCAGCAAATTGAAAAGAAGGTAATTTTCTGTGCGTTCCAGCCATACCACCGTTATTCCCATAATAAATTTTACAGGGTGTCTATTGGTCACGAAAGTCACGAATATCACGAAGAAGTCGCGAAATCAGAAAACGGTCATGAGAGTCAAGAAAAAGTCACGAAATTTAGCTTTTGGGTTACAATTTTTTTTTTTTTTTTTTTTTTATCTGTACAAATGTAAATACAGATTGGAAAATTTTGTTCTATAAAACGTCAAAATTCATCAGCAGAAATGTCTATGGTCGACTTTAGACGCTATCAAATCTCAAGCAAACCACGGTTCTATCGCAGGGATGGAAATACAGCCTAATTCTCACCCAAGTTCGCTCTTGGGAGTGTTATGACATTTTATGATTTGGTAAAGAAAAGGTCACGAAAAAGTCACGAAATTTCATTTTGGAATTTTAGTAGACACCCTGTTTTACCAAACGGAAATAACTTTTGTCGCTGGGGGCCGCGGTGGCTGAGTGGTAGAGCGTTCACCTCTGGTGCATGGGGTCTTGGGTTCAAACCCTGCTCCCGCCAAGTGAACTTTGTGGTGGACAAACACCGTGTTCGTGGGTTTTCTCGGGGTTCTCCCGTTTCCTCCCACTTTCTTCATTTCACCATTTCATTCATTTCTCATAATCACCGTCTCCTTTAGCCTAACCGGCATAACCGTGGGACGTAAAACTCAAAGATTTCAAAGATTTCATTTCAACTTTTGTCGCTGATTATACAAGCCATGTGATCGGAGTAAAGAGCACCGACCTCAAAAGTGAGAGAGTGCATATGGCTGTTGTGGGAAGCGGAAGGGTTAACGCATCAGCACGGCATGCTGAAAATCACGTGCAATCATCCACTTTTTCAATCTTTGTATATTAAACCACTTGACGTCTACGAATACTATGGCGAGTGAATATATGTTGGATTAATTTCACCTTTATCCAGATTGAAAAAAGAGTAAAATTAAATCTTTCAGTTTTACGTCTCACGGGTATGCCGTTAGGATGAAATCACGGAGACGGTGATTGAGAAATGAATGAAATGGTGAAATGAGGGAAGTGGGAGGAAACGGAAGAGCCCCAAGAAAAACACGAGCACGGTGTTTGTCCACCACAAAGTTCAAACGGCGCGAGCTGGGATTGAACCAAGAACCCCAATCACCGGAGGTGAATGCTCTATCCATTGAGCCACCGCGCCACCACTTTATCCAGATTGAGTTCAGGGTTAAGTTTTTATCCGTTTACCTTTTCGCCCTTTCTTTTAACCTTTTCTTTCAAACTCAAATCAGCTGAACTGGGGTCACGGTGGCTCAGTCTGTAGAGCGCTTACCCTTGGTGCGTGGGGTCTTTGGTTCGATCCCCACCCAAGTAAGTTTGTGTTTTCTTTTTTTTGGGGGGGGGTGATCCCGTTTTCTCCAACTTTCTCGTTCCACCAATTCTTCCATCATCATTCACTTGCCTTAATCGTCCGTCTTCCTTAGCCTAAAAGAGCATAATCGTAGGACGTTAAACTGAAAGATTTCATTTCATTTGTTTTGTAATTTTTAGTGGTGAGTATGAACCGTTATCTTTTACTTGCTGCAGTCTAACACTTGCTTAACGACAAAATTCACGCTTGTTGCTAGTCATAATTCTACAATATTAGGGTGTAACGGGAACAATAATGTCCAAAGATTAGACTTATGCTAACTGATTGATCTTATTAAAGTACACATGATGTAGTAGACATGCGTATTTTTTTAATTCTTTTTAATGTATATGTATTATCTTACAGAAATTAAGTGGCTTGTGTGTGCAGAGGTGTTGCGCCATCCCTGCAATCCAGTGGTCGAAGTGAGACGGTATGCCATACCGCCTCTGGTCTTTCAGTAATGAGGACATACCGTCTCTGGTTTTTCAGTGATCAAGACAATATTTAAATAGCCGGTATGTTGAGTCAAAATCATAATGAAACATACCGCCTCTGCTTTTTTCCACTTCGAACACTGCTGCAGCCACCTCCCAAGATCTCATTGCTTCCATGGCAAAGCGCATTGCTGCTGTCCTGCGAGGCAAAGATGGACATACCACATATTAGATAAGAATACTTTTCTCTAAGATAATGGTACATATTATCCTTCCATCTACTTCTTCTGCTGACACGTTTTTTTTTTTTTTTTCTTTCTTCTCATAGTTCACCTTTTTTTGGGAAAGTACTGCAAGTGCTTGATGTATGCCTCCTTGGTAATTTTGCAAACATCAATTCAATACTTTGTGGAGGCTCTTAAGTATTGAAGTTATCCTTTTCCCGAACGCAAGACAAGTTGAGAGAGAGAGAGAGAGAAATGAATTAAGAAGCGGTTCAGGAAGTAATATAGAGATTAGGACTTCATAAATAAGCTAACAGGGAGATTTGTAAAATACTGTGAAAAAGTAACACCCCAAGATGCACCATCAAGATAACAATATTTGCTTCCTTTTAAATAAATTAGTGTGTTAAAAAAAACACATATTAATGTATTACTCATATACTGTATGTTTCTTTCATAATAGGAAGAATTAGCGCAGCGAGCCGCACAGTTCCGCGCAATTCAGCGTAGGTTACTAACAAAGTTTAAGGACAAAACTCCATCCCCTCTGACGAATCTGGATACTCTTCTAAAGGCAACCTACAAGCAGGTTCTGTCTTCAGCAGACGAAATTGAGGAAAATCAGAAGGTTTGTATTCCATTTTCTTTCTGTTTAAATGTCAACCTTTTTCACACGCATTATTTCTACCCTAAGCACTGCTGTTTTTAAAAACCAACAGTAGTTTAGTTCCCTGAATTTCCTATAGATAGTAGAAGCTTACAGTATAATAAATTTCGCGGTGGTGCCCCGACACAGGAGCCACGTGAATGGAGAAGTTTATTCGGGTCACACCCAATATATGAGCGCAACTCAGTATTTAGGCTGTCGAGGCTGCCGCGACAGTAGAGTAGAAAGGGTTAAAGTGTTTTCCCTGTCTAAGCTGCGCTCTTGTACTGTCTGCCCCGCTGGCGTCTCTCTCCCCGTTCGGGAGAGTGATGGGTCAGCTGGGTGGCCGGACAAGACGCGGCAAATGCCCTATGTACACCTCCACGTGGTGACAGGCGGGGTATCCCGATCACATCGGCGGAGCTCCGTCCGTCTCCTCGGGGGGCTGGTGTAGAGCAGAACCATGGATATAACATCTAACCGCTTGAGCGTGCGTGCGGGGTTTATCCCTCGAACCTTGTTGGTGTGTCCAGCTAGGGGAGGAGTGGGGTATCATTGAAGTGAGGCAGTAATAGTATCCAGCAGGTCAGGCGGCCTGTGGATGGCGGACTCCTTGTCAGGGCCTCGGGTAAGTGGCCGTGCGATAGCAGCCCTCCGCTGAGTTCTCCTCATGAGGGTGTAGCTGAACGCAAAGGAGTAGTGGTGGCTGGGTGCCTCGCTGCGTCCCAGACCAATTTCCCAGGTGCTGTTGCATTTTTGCTAGTCCATATGGGCGAGAGTTGAAGCTGAATATTGCTAGTAGGGGGCTGAGGCGTGTTCGGCGCTAGGACCGCTCCTGGCTTGGTGGGGCAATCCAGGTGTGGTTCTGGCGTTGGTCGCTCCTCGGCTCTCCTGCACATTCATAATGAACATCTGTCGCCCCAGCACTAAGCTGGTTCACACATAATTGATGCCTCTTCTTTTGCCCGGACAACTTGGCGGATGGGTGGCAGCACATTCCTGGTAGAGATCCCACTGCTCTGAAGCCATCTGGTCGCTCCCTTGGCAGACGGGAGACCTGCCGACCTTGCTGGATGCCTCAGTTTCAGCGTTCACCTGCTTACCCCAGACTACCTTCCCCGTTCACCAACCCGCACGCACGTTCAAGGGGTTTTCTTTACGCAGCTTGCTGCAACACTTTCCTATGGTGCTCTCGCTGGCCTCCCGGGATGACGGGCGGTGTCCGCCGCTGCGTTCGGGGGAGCTAACGTACTAGGGATTCGGGGGCAGGGGCTAGCACCCCTTATCACCGTACGTCGGCCGCTCTAACACGTAAAGGAGAAAAAGCCCCCACTCGTCGACCGCCGTCGACGAGGGCCGACATTAATGCAGCGACTCCCCCCCCCCCTGCTTCGGCACTGCATGAAGCGCCTGAATATCCTTGTAGCGTACCGGGTTGTAGGAGAACCTTCACCATGAAAACTGGTCTGGGTGTGCACGTCAAACATGCGCATCCGGAAGAGGCTAATAGGCGAGTTGACACCGAACGTGTCAAAGCAAGATGGACACCTGAGGAGGAACGGCTGATGGCTCGGGAGGAGGTTCTCCTCATCCGGGCTGAATGCCGGTTCCTTAACCAGGGCTTGGTTGAAATCATCGCAGGGCGTTCGTTCGATTCCATCAAGAGCCATCGCAAGTCACAAGCCTATCAACGGCTTGTTCGCGAAATGTTCTCAACGACCCCTGTAGCGGCCTGTCCTCAGGTGAGCGAGGAACCCCCTTTCCAGATAGAGGTGCCTGACTTCACAGGTCTTCGCGCTGTCTTGGAGGAACCTATCGAGGGTTCCCAGCTGGGCTCTGATACCGCACTTAAGCCATCTCCAGTCCCTTCTGGGGCTGAAGTTATATCTGGCGATGATGGTGCCTACATCCGGTTCTCCTTTCCCTCCCCTTCTTCTCCGGTACTTCCACCCCGTTCGGTGGGGGAATCTCTTGGTTGGAGAAAAGCGGTTAAGGGGAAGTTGAGAGGGTTGCTTGGGCAGTACACCCAGGCGCAGCAGCCCGATGTAGAGAAGTATCAGAAGCGTCGACTCGATGCCATCATAGAGTCGGCCCTGGGCGATGAGGAAGTTTTGCCTAGACTTTCCTCATACCTTAAAGCCATATTTTGGTCGCCCAGGCCTCCATCGAACTTTGGTTGCAGTGACAACTCTCCTGACCAAGTCCTGTCCAAAAGGAGGCAACACAGGCAGGAGTACGCCCGGGTCCAGAAGCTATTCAAAGAGCAAAGACACCTGGCCGCTAAGGAGGTGTTAGACGGCCCCGAAGACCTCTCAAGGCGCCCATCTCCGGACGCCATGAGGTTTTTTTGGCGCAGCGTATTCGGTAAAGAATCGGTTCCTTATCCTGAGGAGCCGGTTCTTTCCGAAAGCCCCCTTCTGAGCCACTCGTGGGCTCCTGTAACTGGCGAGGAGGTTACTGGAGCTCGGCTTAGTCGTGGCACTGGCCCTGGACCCGACGGTTTGACTGTGAATGAGCTTTTAGAAAATCCGCTCCGACTCCGCCTGAAGTTGTTCAATCTATTTCTCTTGGTTGGCACCTTGCCTGAGCACCTTCGATTATCACGGGTGGTCTTCATTCCGAAGAAAGAGCGACCTTTGGCGCCGTCCGATTACAGACCAATTTCCATCGGGTCTGTTATTACTAGGCAGTTTCATAACATACTAGCAGCCCGGCTAGTCAAGGCCCCAGTATTCGATAGTCGGCAACGGGCATTCTTGCCTGTGGATGGCATCCTGGAGAACGTCTCAGTCCTGGACGCAGTGATTTCTACTGCGAACCAGCGTTTACGGCAATGTCATCTTGCCACACTGGACGTCTCCAAGGCCTTTGACTCTGTGTCGAAGTATGCTATCCTTGCCGCTATTGAACGCATTGGCGCTCCGCTTCCTTTTGTGGATTACGTCGATGCGTTATACACCGACTCTGAGACCGTCTTGGAGCTTGGGGAGGCCTCTGAAACTGTACTGGTTAATCGTGGTGTTAGGCAGGGTGATCTCTCCACTGCTGTTCAATCTGGTGATTGACAGTGTGCTGCGTGCTTTACCTTCCGGGGTCGGTTTTGATCTTGAGGCATCCGCAAGGGTGAATTCCCTAGCCTTTGCGGATGACTTGGTGCTTATTTCATCTACTGCACCAGGCATGCAGCTGCTGCTCGACACCGCAGTGGAGGTGCTACGGAATAATGGCCTTGAGCTCAACCTGAAAAAGAGCTCTGTGCTCTCGATGGTGCCAGACGGAAAAGTGAAGAAGATGAAGATCCAGACGGAGCCACAGTTTCATGTGGGATCCGACCCTCTTCCCCAGACCGGAGTTATCTCCCACTGGCGCTATTTGGGAGTACAATTACATCTAGGGGACGCCAGACGACCAAGGCTGCTTTGGCGCTTCATCTTGAACACCTGCGGAAAGCGTCACTGAAACCGCAGCAGCGGATCCTGTTGTTGGTCCAATTCCTACTGCCTAGGGTCTACCAGGCACTGGTGTTGGGCCGTACAACAACAGGCCGCCTAGAAGCACTTGATCGACAAGTGCGTGCTGCAGTGCGCCAATGGCTTCGTCTGCCTCATGATGTCTCCAAGGCCTTCTTCCATGCTCTGATAAGAGAGGGTGGACTTGGCATTCCCTCCTTGAGGTTTACCATCCCTGTGCTGAAACTAAGGCGATTCAGCAAGCTCCAAAACTCACAGCTCGAGATCTTCCGTGCTGCCTTCCTCTCTCCTTCCATCCAGAGAGAGGTCGAGTGGGCACGTGGCCGAGTTGAGGCTATCGGCCAGGGCGTGAAGGGTACTCGTGCAGTTCGGAAACAGATGGCCCTTAAGCTGCATGGCTCTACCGACGGTTATGAGCTTCGGGAATGTTCCCGAGCTAATGCGTCATCTGCTCCCCTCACTTTGAGTGGAGCATTGAGCCTTACTAGTAGAGACTATGTTAATTTTCTTCACATGAGGGTCAACTGTTTAGCGAGTAGGATTCGAACTTCGCGTAGATCCAGGAGATATGGGATGTCCACTGACTGCCGGGCCAACTGTGAAGTCACTGAGACAGCAGCCCATATCATCCAGAATTGTGGTAGGACTCACGGAATTCGGATCAAGCGCCATGACATCTGTGATGTACTGTGCGATGATCTTAAGGAGTAGGGATGGACGGTGGTTAGGGAGCCCCGAATCTAAACCTCAGAGGGATTAAGAAAGCCTGACATTGTCGCTTACACTCCGTCTCAAGCGACAGTTATTGATGTGCAGGTTGTCTCCGGAGCCACTGGCCTGGACGCTGCTCACCATCTTAAGCGTCTCAAATACTCCCGCAACCCTCAAGTTCGGGAGTACGTAAGAGATCTTTCAGGCCACTGGCCCCGGGTGACAACCTGCACTCTCTCGTGGAGGGGTATATGGTCGGCTCGTGCCTCAAGCGAGCTGGCCGTTCTCGTGCGACCGGAGACTTTGAAGCGTATCACCATCTCGGCGTTGTTAGGTTCGGTAAAGATATTCAGGTGCTTCATGAATATGACGCTACCCTCTGGGTGGCCGATTCGACGTGTCGGAATGGAATAAGGAGATCCTCACTTCGATCCACCGCCCCACACCGGTTAGACCAGAGATGTTCACCCTCGCGAGGGTGGCCCTCTCGAGGGCATCCTCACCCTCAAGTTCCCTCGCCCACAGTGACGCGAGGGCGAGGACAAGTTTTGGCCGCAAGGGCGAGAACAAGCTTCGATGGCAAGGGTGAGGGTGCGCGAGGGCGAGGACAAGTTTGGGTCGCGAGGGCGAGGACAAGCTTCGATGGCGAAGATGAGGGTGCGCGAGGGCGAGGAAAAGCTTCGACGAAGAGGGTGAGGGTGCGCGAGGGCGAGGACAAGTTTCGGCAGCGAGGGTGAGGGTGCACGAAGGTGAGGACAAGCTTCGATGGCGAGGGCGAGGAAAAGCTTTGACGAAGAGGGGGAGGGTGCGCGAGGGCGAGGAAAAGCTTTGACGAAGAGGGGGAGGGTGCGCGAGGGCGAGGACAAGTTTCGGCAGCGAGGGCGATGGTGCGCGAGAGCGAGGACAAGCTTCGATGGCGAGGGCGAGGAAAAGCTTCGACGAAGAGGGCGAGGGTGCGCGAGGGCGAGGACAAGCTTCAATGGCAGGGGTGAGGGTGCGCGAGGGCGAGGAAAAGCTTTCCCCAGTCAGAATTTTTAAACTATCCTATCTCTTCAAGTCAATAATTGTCTGTTTTGCATTATTACTTTTCAACCACAGAGCAAAATAATTCAGTCACTCTACTCCTGTTTTAATGAGGTATGGCAGCGTGTAACAAATGTTGCGAGGTCCTGGGCAAGAAAAGTTTGTGATCGCCCTTTCAGTTTTCAATTGCTAATTATAATAAAATTTCTGGAAATCAATTAATCTACACATTTAATTATTTGTGCTAAAGAAAATAAAGGTTTGTTCTCTTACTTTCCCGTTCCACCATTTCTTTCATCATCATTCACTTGCAATTTCATCCATCTCCTTTAGCAGTTACATAACTCTGGGGCGCTAACCTAGAGATTTCATCTTTTCTTTCATTACTTCAATCTTAAAGTTTGCACGACATTATTAATTGTTGAATTGGTGGATTTATAAAAGTCAGTGCAAAATCATTTTAGGCTCGATAATATTTCCAAGGCCCCTGGAGGCGCTAAGCTCTGAGCGTGCCATTTAGGGAGGAACGGTGGCTCAGCGATAGAGAAATTACCTTTGTTCGAAGGGTCGCATGTTCGATTCCCGTCCAAGTAAGTTCGTAGTGGAGGACATCGTGTTCGTGGGTTTTCTGGGGATTCTCCAGTTTCCTACCACATTCTCATTCAACTGTTTCTTTCATCATTCACTTCTGTCTCCTTTAGCATTTAGCTTGCATAATCGTGGGATCTTAAACTAAAGATTTCATTTTTCATTTGCCTTTACGTATTTGTAGTGTAAGGAATCCTTGAGATAACGTTTGAAAGATATCATTTCATAATTGTGGGAATTACTGAAAATAAACTTTACAACAATGATAGCTGCCAAAAATGAACCAAGACCAAAGTGATAAAGTGCACAAATTGGCCCCTAGGGTAGTTTCTTAAGACAAAGTTTCATATTTATGGCAATTATTGAAAAAAAAAATGTTACATTGTTAAGGTAGGACAAATGTATCTCTATTAGTGGTGAATATTAACAATATTTGAGCATCGAAATTAACCTTACAAGCACATTGACACATTTCAGTTTATATTTTAAAATACCAATTAACTTAGATTTACATTCAAATCAATGAAGTCATACATGTTATAGGTTAGAGTGGGTATATATTTCCGAGTGATAATTCAACAATAGTGTTCTGAAGTATTTTATTTGTTTGCTGACGGAGTTTCAAAATTAAGCTCTTTAGATCTTTCCCTTTGAATTTGTTCAACTTCCTCAGTTACGCTACATACATCAGGGATGGCCAACGTGTTGACTGTCAAATTCTGACAGATAGTCCGCGGCAGTCACTCTACCGCCACTCATCAAACCTTGATTTCACCCTCACCCTCATGAGAGCCGCCCTTGTGTGGCTGAATACTTATGCTTCCATCGTAGTTTAAGAAACATTTTGAAGTAAAGGCATTGGATACTGTTGATAAATGATGTAAACGTCACTATCGACCGAGATCCCCATTGTAACAGTTGTTCCATTTTAGGTGTTCCACAGTAAGTTATACGATGATATGTTTAGTTTCCTTTCTTTAGGACGTATGTTAAGCAAGGACGGACTTCTGGTGGGGGTGGTGGGTTGTAATACTGCTACTTAGAGCTACTTTTAAGAGCTCCAAACTCTGGGATGCGTTTTATTTGTACATATAAAATAAGAAAGTTTCCTCTTCTGGGGGCGAGCGATCGCCCCGATCGCCTCCCCTGGATCCGCCACTGATGATAAGAAAATAATTCAACAAATAGGTTGAATAATTGATGCTCTGATCCTCACGAAGGAGGCCCTCTCGAGGCCCCCTCACCCTCAATTACCCTCGCCCTCAATGATATGAGGGCGAGGAAAAGCTTTGAGCACAAAGGCGAGGGCGAGCGAGAATAATGGACAACTCCTATCGCGAGAGCGAGGGTGCGCGAGGGCGAGGACAAGCTTCGATGGCGAGGTTGAGGGTGTGCGAGGGCGAGGAAAAGCTTCGACGAAAAGGGCGAGGGTGTGCGAGGGCGAGGACAAGCTTCGACAGCGAGGGTGAGGGTGCGCGAGGGCGAGGACAAGCTTCGATGGCAAGGGTGAGGGTGCGAGAGGGCGAGGAAAAGCTTCGACGGCGAGGGCGAGGGTGCCCGAAGGCGAGGACAAGTTTCGGCAGCGAGGGCGAGGGTGCGCGAGGGCAAGCTTCGATGGCGAGGGTGCGGGTGCGCGAGGGCAAGGACAAGTTTCGACGGCGAGGGTGCGCGAGGGCGAGGACAAGTTTCGACAGCGAGGGTGAGGGCGCGCGAGGGCGATGGACAATTCCATTCGCGAGGGCGAGCTTGAGTGAGGTCGAAGTAAAATGAACATCTATGGATTAGACCTTTTGTGTGGTAACCATCGATCCATGGGACGTCTTCTCTACGTCCCATGTCGGTATAGGCGTGTAAAAAAAGTGTTTTCATTCTAGTTCCATTTTTGTAAATACTGTAATAACAAACAACAAAGCACTATAATGCCTTCTATATTAAAATAACAATAATTTACTGTTGAAGCGTATTAGTTATAATTCACTGCTATATTTTGTTTCCTTTTTACCTGGCTGGAAAAATCGTCAGGCAGATTTATTCAGAATAACACATTCACTAAATGATAAAGTGTCAGTGTATTTATTCCAGTGAAAAAGGGCCCATAAATATGTGACTTTGGTGTTTTCATTGTTTATTCTACTTGGAGTAACAGAGAGTAAAAGCAGCGGCGACTTTCGAAAATATTTTCGCTGAAATAAATACATTGACATTGTAAGGTTAGTCAAATTATCTGCTGGGGGCCACGGTGGCTCAGTTGTAGAGCGTTCACCTCTGATGCTTGGGGTCCCTGGTTCGATCCGAGTTCGCGCCAAGAAACTTTGTGGTGGACAAACACCGTGTCCGTGGGTTTTGTCAGGGTTCTCCCGTTTCCTTCCTCTTTTTTATTCCACCATTTCATCATCTCCGTCACCATAGCAGTGGGACGTAAAACTCAAAAATTTCAAATTATCTACTTATGATAGGGGACACTGTGGTTCAGCGGGTAGAGCGCTTACCTCTCGTGTGTGGGGTCCCTGGTTCGATCCCCGGTCAAATATGTGTGTGCTAAAGAAGATCGTGACGGTGGGTTTTCTCGCGGTACTCTCGTTTCTTCCTACATCCTCGTTCCATCATAATTCACTTGCCTTAATCATCCGTCTCCTTTAGCCTTTTAAAAGGTATAATTGTGAGACGTTAAACTGAAAGATTTCATTTCATTTCATTTTCAAAACTTGGATAACAAGAGTGGAAGAAGAATGTCCCTAAAGAATTACCCCAGAACAATCCTATTCGTGCGTAACAAAAAGCAATGACGGTTGCACATAGGCCAGGCGTTCTTAGAAACAACGAGAAACGTACACTCATGTCCATAATTATTGTCACATGTCTATAAATATGTTGTTGTAGGAATATAATTTGATAACGAATTCGCCCGGTATTTCTTATAATGTTAGCATATGTATAATTGGCAGACATGTATATGGCAAATTTCATGTCAAAAGAGCAGTAAATAAAAACAATAAAACGAAAATAAAACTTTCTTGTCCATTTAGCAACATTTTGTTTTACTCATTCTAATTTTCGTATTTATAATTCTTTTCCTATGAAATTTACCACAAATACACATTTTCCGATTATACACATAGTATCTGTATTAACAGTACCCTGCAAAATTATCAAATTATATTCTTACAAGAAGACCGCTATAGATATGAGACAATCATTTTGGAGATGAGTGTACATACATTTTGACTCTCCCTGAAAATACGCGAAGCCGAAAACCGAAAAAAGAGGCTTCGTACATGATTAGATCGAGTGAAGATAAATCTATGTACAAAAATTTCATGGCTCTGGGTGAATATTTTCAATGCAAAAATTTGATGAGACACACGTACACATTATTGTATTATCATTGTTAAGAGATACTTAATTTACAATATACAGTTGAACCTCGATAACTCCAAGGGAATAGATAAAAAAATCGAATCATCAAGGTGGCCACAACAAAAATTCGAGATACCGAGGTTCCGCATTCTTCATGAAAAGTGACTATGTAACCTCTCTATCATTCCAAGTTTTATTCGTTCAACCTCTATAACTCGAAGTTTTATTCGTTCAGCTTCTATAACTCGAAGTTTTATTCGTTCAACCTTTATAACTCGAAGTTTTATTTATTCAACCTCTAGAACTTGAAGTTGTGAAAGTTCTTGAAATTAAATAAGATGACTAGTAAAAATTAAATAGTAGACAACACAATTACAGTACACATTAGCAACAATGACAATGACGTAAAAGCATAGAGCTATAGCTTCAAGTTATCGCGGTCATATTAAGATAAATTCGACTTATAGAGGTAAACTTTGACTCGTAGAGATTCGTGGGTACGAAATTTCCAGTTACCAAGGTTTTTAAATATGATTACAAAACCCTTAAGGTTGTAAGTTTTAAACATTGTACTTAACAGAGGTTATTTTAACAATGAGTGTTATGGATAGTTCAAGGGAATATGAAAGAAATTTCAGTTATCGAGGTCCACCTGTAGTTAAAATGAAATGAAATCTTAGAAGTTTTACGTCCCACATTGTTGCCGGCTAGGCTAAAAGACACGGTGATAATGATAAATGAATGAAATTATGGAATGAAGAAAGTGAGAAAACCCTCACACACAGTGTTTGTCCACCACAAAGTTCACTTGGCACGAGCTGGGATCGAACCAATGACACCATGCACCAGAGGTGAACACTCTACTACTGAGCCCACCTGTAGTTAAAAGTACATGTATAAAAGTCTGTCTAATCTCTAATTTATGTACATTTTCTATTGTCTCTCTCTCTCTAGGCTATGCAGCGTTCGCGCTGTCAGTTGAGCTGTGTTATTCGTCTTATACTCCTTCTAATAAAATTTATGAATACGTTAACTGAAGATCAATTTTCCATGTTACAAGCAGCGTTCTCACCTGTTATTCAAGATACTGCGGAGGGTCAGGTAAGTTGGTAAAATAAAGTGAAATATTTTTCTGTGTACCAGTGTAAAATTTAAGTAAGGAAAGGCATATAAGAGAACCTATCCCACCTTATTCTCAACAGGCTTTCTCTAGAGTATAAAGGCTCCCACTGAATTTTCCATATTGATTCAGCATTGTAAAACGATTGGAGAGCTAACGAATGTCAAACTTGAACGTAGCCCCCATAATATTAATTTGCTGCTGCAAATATTTCAAGACCGTGGTTTACATTTCCGAGAGTTTATGAATCAGGTAACTGATCAGGAATCCACACTGTCACAATTCTCGGTATCGCGGTCAGAATGTTTCCTGTATCTATTAGATACAATAGTTAAAAAAGAAACTAAATGTGATCTCGAGTGACTTAACCACACCTGATTGGAAAAATCGTGTAATAAAGATATTATTAAAGCAAGCAAATTACAACTAGGTATCATTCACACCAACACACAATCTTAAAACCTAAAGTGAGTGAAGGTGGGTGATTAGAGTTACAGATTTTATTTAAAGAAATTCCAAAAGTGTTAAATTAAAATATTTAATGCAATTCGGATTTTCTTCAAAACAATAACAATTGATTAAGTTCCAAAATTCTTTCATCATATTCTTAACAGATCCTTAATTTCGAAGGTGGTGTTCAAAAATTTAATAGAAAAACCTTTACTCTAACAATTTCAGTAAATTTCGCAAGGCAGAGATCATTTACAGTAATTTAGGGCAAGCACGAAGACAACACAATCAAAACTCTCAAATTATCAAAATTTAAATGTTAAATTGAATTCTCTAATTCAAAAACAGCAAAACCAATAACCACATCAATTAATTTATCTCACTATAACAAACAGGTATCGCAACTTTTCAGTTAAAGAAATCCTTCTTATATTAGTTACCACGAGAGTATGCAATTTAAGGGTGGAATTATAACACTTGATTTTACGTTTTACTTTTCTTTTTTCCCTTTATAGTTGCCCAGTTAAATTTCTCACTCGACCTTCAATTGCACAACGAAAGCAAGACAAGCACTAGACACGCTGACGCATTACACGTGTTCCGTCTCTCACATAACTGCATAGGAAGTTAACGTATTTTTCCACCTTTAAAAGGGTTTAATACGGAAGTCTTTTTAAAAAGAATTAGACCTTTTTAATTTCATTTCATTCACTTGCAAAATACGTCTTCTTTAACACTACTTCACACACTTGAAACACGGAAAATACAAGTAAGCTTATCACTTTTAAACTGATTCAACTTAGATAACTTAATTAGACTCAAATTAAATTAAGCCTTTTAAAACTCTGAGTAATTTAGCACTAAGTTTAGAAGCACAGTTATAATTAAGGCAGTTTTCAATCGTTACAAACACCACCTCCTTGTTAAATATAAAATTTTAAGGCAGAACAAAATTTTATATACAATATACAATTTCCTTTTAAACTTCCATTATTTTTATATTTTATATCATTCTTTTAACGATAATTTCTCAAAAGTCCTTTCTTTTACATTTTTATTACTTCAGATATTTTCTATTTTTATTTCGGATTTTTTGTCACTGTATAATTTCCATTCCAAGGTTTGATGCAACATTCAAATCAAATGCAGACCAATTCTCCACGTCTGGGTTTGAGAACAGCCAGCCAAAGATAAGATTTCCAACTTAGACAGCTTTGGTTCCATTCGAGACCATAAACCATTCTAAAAGAGGCGTTGACCATCTTCACGTGTCTCCATATAAAATACATCAATGTAAGGAAATACAAAAGGCAATCTAAAAATATAAACAAAAACGTTAATTCAAGCAATTACAAGATGTTATCCCTGTAAAGCAAAAAAGTTTAATTTCAGAATGAGAACAAGATCTTCGAGTTTTCCCCTTTCACATGTAGATTATTTTATTCAGATGTAACACATTTCAACTGTCAATTACACTTTAAATGCTATAAACCTATACTAATTCATGATTTACAAATGAAATTTTAATAAACATGAAATAAAATGAACGTGAAACGACTATGATCATATCCTAATTCTACATGACATCTTAGTTCCTACATTAAACTACTTCTAAACCTACTTAAATCTAAATTTTCTTATTCTAACCTTACATAACTAATTAAAGTTTAGTTTCTTCTAGTTTAACTCTACATGTGTAGGACTCTCATTTTCATTTGTTCAGTTGGTTTGCGCCCCATTTCTTCTTACAAAATATTTTTAAGATTACTTACATGAGCTCTCTTAGTATTGTTAGCATTTTTTACGTCTTCTAATAATACGGAATTATAAGTTAAGAATTTCACAATTTTAAATGGACCAATCCAATGATACGTTAAACTTTTGGTTACTTTAACTTTCAGAGATGATTTTTCGTGGTTTTTAAATAATACAAGATCATCTACTACAAATATACATCCTTTCGTTTACCTTCAAAGAGTTTACGACGTTTCTCCCAAGATTTTACCATATTATCCATTGCATTTTTCCAAAGATCTTGACTATTCAGACCTTTAAGATCAGCATCGATAATTTTCCATTTGATCTCTAAGGGACTATTTAACTCTACCAAAAATAACTCTGGAGGTACAGCTTTTAGTCCTTCGTGCTCACACAAATTAAGATTAAATTGGAGTTCACGAATAACCTTACGCCATTTGTTTTATCTTTCAGCAAAATAAGATTTCAAGGAGTATTTTAGAGTTTTTATGAATCTTTCTGCAATGTTTGCCTCCGGATGGTACGTGCTCAGTTTTATATGCTTAATACCCGAACTATACATAAATCCCTGAAAATAGATGTAAACACTGAGGCGTTATCGCTAGATATTGATTCTACAAAACCGTAACGGGAGAACAAATCATACAATTTGTCACAAATTATCTTTGAAGATAGTCTCCTTAGTTTTTCAAGCATACAATATCTTGAACAATTATCCACTGCTATAAGATAAGTATACCCTTCAGAAGAAGGTAAAGGCCCTACGATATCAATCATCCAATTTCAATTTATCCTTTGAGTCACACAAGACCCTAGTCTGCCATATTTCTTAGTATTTAAGGGCTTAGTCTTTTGACATTCTGGACAAGACC